>NC_072852.1:216746516-217374016 GCF_028858705.1 Grus americana
CATGAGCCCACTCTAGGAAGTCATGAAATCCACACAAGGTTCAGGAGGTATTTCTGGGACAAGGCACATCTTGCTTTTCCTTTGTCTTCTGGTTTCTACAGAGCATCAGCTGACTGCAGACTGTGATTTCGTACCTCTGCCATTTTGACTGCTTGGACATCCATTTCTGTTTGAGTGATGAGTGATGTGTTCCCACAACTAGTTTCATTGATGACACCTCCAGAAGATACTTTATTGACAGAAAATCTCTTAAATCACTCCTTACTTCTCATTTAAGTCTCCTTTCCCCAGAAATGAAGGTCTGAGTTCTCTTTACATATAAGATGTAAAGATCTCTCCACTTGTTCATCTTGGGCTTCAGAAACACTGCAGAATAGCACTAAATTCACACACACACACACGCACAAAAAAAATCTCAGAACAGCTAAAATAATAATTTCCCAAATTGAGTACTGTGCTTTGTAGATTTGAAAAAAAATAATTTGGGGCATGGAGGATATTCTATATTTTGGAGCAAAAGGAGGTTTTTCTATTGTGTGCTGCACACTTTTAGGGGAAAAAAAAAAAAAAAAAGAAAAAAAGAAGCCTCTATCTCTGGTTCTGGACCCTTTCAGCAATTGTAATCAAATCCACACACTTTGGACTAATATCCCAAATCAGAAACCCGCCAAAAAGCCTGCAGACAGACCAGTTTTAGATTAATAGTTTTAGATCATAGTGTAACTCCAGGAGGGACTATTAGCTCATCTGACCTGTATATTGCAGGCTATTTAATGTTACCCAGTTACCTGTATATTAAGCCCAATAATTTGTGTTTGACTGCAGCTCATCCTGAGTAAAGAAACCCATCTGTTTTCAAAGACACAAGAGATATCTTCCACTCCCTTTGGTGTCTTTTCCCAGCACTAACCGCACTTACTTCCACACGTCCATGCTTTATAATCTGAATTTGTCATGCCTTGTATATGAGACATCTGCTCACATTAGCTTTGCTCTTTCTCCATTGCATGAGAGCCCCTGGCAACTCGTATTCTCCTCCACAAGATACCTTACATGGTAATCAAGTCACACTTCTATTTGTCTCTTGATGGCTGAGCAGACTGAATATTTAAGTTTCTTGCAGTAAGGTATTTCCCTTTTTGCCTGCTTTTTCAGCATTGCAAGTCTAACTTCTCTGCTAACTTCAATCATCTCTACAAGTCAGGCATCTAGACCACGTGAGTTGTCCAGGTCCTTTTTGAACAACGGATTCATCTCCAAATGGGATGATTTTTGTCCTCTGTGGGTGTCTATCTTTAGTTGTGAAGGACAAAACGTTTGCCTGTTATGTGGCTAAAGTCTGTTGGGCTAAACCCTACTCCTGAGGCTTAGAGAAATGCCCTGCAGGCCTGAAAAAAACAAGTCATTAAGTTAATGATTTGTAGTGAGAGATTTAAACCATCAGTCTACTCAACTATCTAGCACTAACTCTAGCAGTGATCCTACAAATATGGTGTTCAAGAAAGAAAAACCTGCGAAGCTCAAACAAGTCATCTCCACATGCTTTGGGGAGATGACTTGCTCACCAGTACCCTTCCAGTTTCTTAGCTGGAAAGGAGCAAAGCTGTACCTTTCTCTTCCCTTCTGAGTCATGTATTACAACAGTTACTTCAGGTTATCTGAATAATGTCCAAAAAAGGAAATCGCTTCTCCTCCCTTCCAGTCCTTCACCCCTCCTCTTTCTCCTCTAGCATTTTCCAATCTGCTTGATAGATGACAGATTTGAAAGAAAGTACCACAAAGACTTGCACTACTTCTGTTGAAACCCCAGGAGATCTTCAGACAACCAAAACCAGTCCTGAACCAAATATAAGTGGAACCACAAGCCCCAGCAGTTCCTCAGTGTGGCCTAGCCAGACCTTTCCTCATGAACAAGGCAGCTTTGAGATGAGGTGTTCGAGGACAAGTGTGAGCATAAAGGGGTGACTGCAAAAAGGGATGACTTCTTGACCAGGTAGGTCTTTGTGAAGAGAAGCATTGGAGGGCCACAGATTCCCAGTGAACTTCTCCAGGCATTAGGGTCTGAACTTCATGTACTGAGAGCTACCCAGAGGTTTTGGTGCACCAACAAGAATCACTGACATCCAACAGCCTGTATAAAAGCAAGGGGGAGACATGGGGCTTTCCAAACTCATGATCCTGAAAAACATGCCTTCTGGGGTACCCTCAGTATGTGACTCTCAAAGAGTATAATTCTTCAATCTTTCCTTTACAAACTCAGACCTTTGTAAGGAGACCCTCAAAGCCAACTCAGGATCCCCCCACACTGAGAGGACCTATCCATCTGCCTTCACTCATCTTAAAATATTCTTAAACAATGTGTTTCCCTTAGTGGTCTGTGTAGCACAGTATTATTTCGTTCTTCATGTGTTTCTGCTCTTTCCCTGGTGTATCTCTTTATTTGTTTATTGAATTATCCTTTGAACTTGCTTCTGCTTCTTTTCGGAGACCTCCAAATTATTCTTCCTATGCTAATCTTCACCTTCCTTTCGGGCCCCATATTGGCCTGTGCTGCCCTTTAATCCTACTGAGGCTTAACAACAATGAATTTAAATTGCAAACTCTTCCAACTATTTCTAGTTTTCTGCAGTAAAATTCTGCGTGCATTCTAAGATCACAACCACGATTCCTCTGGGCGTTTTACGTTCCCTCCGAGTCAGCTGAGCAGAGGTCAAGAACATTTAGCATCGTCTCTTCCAACATTTCATTCCTCCCATGCCTTGCAAATCTAGCAGTGTTGTGATTCTTCATTGTCTGAAATGCTCTGCCTTTAGATCTTTCCTTTTGCTCTTATCTACAGCTTTAGACCAGACCTTGGCTATTACCCAAGTGGCACCATGCATAACTGCTTCTACTTCTCCACACCCTTGCTAGCAGTCAGCACCCTCTCTTGCCCTCTCCTGAGTTTCAGTTGATTTAAGTCATTAAAGTTTCAGTCTCTTCTTATACTTCCTGTCATCTGAGTGCCATTTTCTTTCATGACTACAGTCTCAAAGGAGACTAGAAATAGGCCATAAACCATCATTTTTGGCACTTTGGTAGTTCCTTCAGTCCAAGTACTTGGCAAACAATAACTTAAGCTTCAGCATGAATGTCCTGTCCACTTACGTCAAGTAGAGTTTCCTGCAACATGAACTAACTTTCTGCTGTGGGTATTTCAACCCTATGTGCTATGACATGAGCTGGCAGAAGCTATCTGTATCATTTAATATTTATACTGCCGCATTGGCCAGAAGTCCCTGTTAGGACCCATCCATGAGGGTGTTTTGCAAACTTTGGGCTGATCTGAAGCTTCAGAGTCTTCCAGTGACATCCAATGCTAGTTCCACAGACACTATAAAGCACAGTAACAGATCCAGGGTGGGATGCACAGGTATAGATATCTTTTCATTCTCTGGTCCCTAACTTTCATTTGCACAAGACCAAGAATATTTAGGACATAATATCTCATCCAACATGGTACTTTGCTCTTGAAGGTCAGCTGGTTTAAGTCTTGATTCAGCCATGAACGTTACAATATTGGCTTGGGGTAAGAGCTGATGAATCTGGTAACCCAACAGGGGTGAGAACGCTGAGACTCCATATCCTCATGTTCCCCACATCCAGCACACGCACATATATGCAGTATATATGTACGAATATACATGTGAATGTGTCTGGCCACACAGATCAACATAGATGGAAAAGACAGCACTCCACAAACAGAAACAGTGTCAATGGCCTCATCTTCTCTAGCTAAACAGGGTGAAAGCCCTTTGGTGGAAAGTATACGCTTATTTATGCATTTATACTGGCCTTAGGCACACAGTCTGCCCAGTAGCTGTGCCAGTCTCCCGGATGCCTAATGCACAGACACACATGTAAGGCACTGGCCTGAACCCATAGCCTTACCAGCAGCTGACCACCAGACCTGAGGTTCTGCCCAAAAGCTGGCTCGGATCCTCAGTTCACTCCAGCAGGCAGCCTGTAGATGCCCAGGTCTCTCCAGTATCCGGCCCAGCATTATGGCCCTTATTGCGTAAGACTCACACAACCCCAAAGTTCTTTTTTGTTGGCATCTCGTGAGTCCCATACCCTGTAGGCAGCAACTTCCCTCAGTCTGCAAGGTGATCCTGTGTCTCTTTTCTCAGAGGTTTCACATCAGGAACATGAGTTTCACAGCAGGAACATGGGCTGGTCCTCCTCCTTTGATAGTTCTGGGAGTAGCAAACAGAATCAGGGTTGCTCTGAGGTTCCTGCATCTGTAATGGTTCATCTGCTCCTCTGAGCTTACAAAGATGAGCTTTTAATTGCACAGCTTAACAGAGATGAATATGACTGGCGTGTTGGTCACTGGTGGACCAGAAGTTCATGGGAGTGGACAGACAGCAAAGAAACCTACCTATGCGGAACAGTTTAACACAACTAGGGCTGCAAGGTCATCTTTGGAAGCAAAGCTCTGGGTACAACCTGCAGCCAACACTCTTCTCGCCCTGCTGTCAGTGATGCCAATCTTCATTGCATGTCTGGCAACTGAATTCACACAAATGAGATTTTTGCACATAAAATAAACTGAGCCAGAGATCCTCACTGTTGATAAAAACACCGAACAAACAAAGCAACAAATCAAGAGAAAGAATTGTCTGGAACATCTGAAATGCAGGATCTTAGTCCTCTCTTGAAACTAAAATTTCCAGCCTTGGAAAAATCCAACAGAAACAGAAAAATTCCTCTAACCTTTGCAAAAATATGTTCCTTTTTGCCAGTAAAAGCCATTCCTTCACAGCACCATTTGGATAATTTGCCTCTACATCTTGTTCATCTGTCACCTCATAGGCTTCAGATTTTTGTGTGTTTTCATCACCGGTCTGTATATAAGAAAACGAGTGGGGGGAGAAAAAGGAGGCACAGATTTTGGCAGGATTCCCTGCCTGGAATGAATATAAAACTTTGTTTTATTTAAGTGATCTGGTTGTGTGTGTGAGCGAGAGACAGAAAGGAGAGAGAAAGAAGGGAAACAAATAAAGATAGTTTTTAAAAAAGTGAGTGTGAAAGAAATTCCCCAGAGAGAAAAATAAAGGACTTTTTTTATTGCTAATAACACATGTTCTGGCATGTGCTTTGCACGTTGTTAACCCACCTTGAAACCAATGAGTTTAGTTGTTGGTTTGGGTTTGTAGGCTTTTTAAAAAATCTTTCTTCTGACTCTTGAACTGTTGCAGTAAGGAAAAAAAAAAATTCATATAAAAAAACCCCCAACACTACACACACAACAAAACCCCATCTTCCTTCTTGCTGTTTATCTGGAAACCCTGAAGGATGAGGGGGTGATTTCATTCCTTCCCCTCATTGTATTACTAAATGTCCCTGATGGACTGGGGTGGCTTTTCGCCGGCTGATGGATGTACATTTGGGCTAGACTAACAGGACGGATGGTTTCAGCAGCTGTCATCTTGGTGGTTGCCGTTCACTTGACCTGGGTGGATCTGATCTCAAAGAGCAAAGCAGAATGGAATTTTATGAAAAAGGGGAATAAAATTGCAAAGGAAATAAAAAGGAAAGGTCAAAAGCATTCTGGCATTAACTATGCTCCCCGGTCATGTCTACCAACAGATAGTATATAACGTGCCAATTCGAGACAGGAATGTACATAAACCTACACTTGGAGCACGCCCTGGACCAAGGAAGGACCAGAGCACGTGGATAAATGTTTTCCTCAACACAGCCCGAATACTCGTGGCCTGTTCCAGGTGTTTGGGATGTGATTGTGCAGTCCCTGTGTGGGAGCATGGTCAGCTGAGGGCCCTCATGTGCAGTCCAAATGGATCTCCAAAGTTAAAAAAAAGGAAGAAATTAAAACACCGCCGCCCTCCTCATGGTAAGATTTTCAGTGTTACGGTTCTGAAAAGTGATTCTCTGTGCAGATTGACGGCTAAATGGTGAAAAAAAAGGTTCTTGTGTTAGTGTTCCACACTTTTTTAAAGTGCAGTCTTTGAACAGGACATTCCCAGTCCCTTCCCACGACAGCGATAAGTCAGGTCTATACCCAAAGCAGCCCTCACCAAGCACCTCTGCACCTCCCAGATCACAGTCAGGCTCTAAATCTGGCATTCACTCCCATCTCCCTTCCTCCATGGCTATGTCCTTTTCTGGCACATTGGGAGCATGGCATCTGTGCTTCTCACTGGTGGTGACCTCAGGTTTCAAATGCAGCTCCCAGCCCACTCTGCCACCTGCTGACCATCTCCTTGTTGGACATCCAGGTGCTCCCATACAGTCTACAAGGTCCCAAGGTGGGACCTGCTTGCACCCATCCTGGGAGCAGCTCCTGCTCCCTTTTTTCCAGGACTGAACACATCAAGTCTCGCCCAGAAGGATGTTGTAACCTCTGTCCCACCCCACCATGCTCTCTGGAACTGCTTGGTAGCAGGGTGAGTAGTGTGCCAGGCTGGGGAGAGTGTCCTGATTTGGACAAGCCAAGGCTGTTCTTGTTCCTTTGCCCATTTACCCAAAAGCTTCCAAAAATGAAGTCCAGGTGAGCCGTGCAGCTGGTGGACTCCAGGAGCCTCATATTCATTGCTCAGAGCAGGAAGGTTCAAATAAATATGCAGGAGATTTCCGTGCTTTTCTGACTCATAACACTTCCCTGAAGCCTTTTTGAGCTTTACCCTGTACTACTTCACATCCTTCAGCCCCACTTTTCCCAGGCCCACGGGGATTTCCCTGGGCAGGAGCTGCCAAACCAGGACGGTGTCTCTGTGATGATGACAAACATCTGGGAGAGCACTAAGGGAAGAGGCTGCCAAATTCTCCCTCTTGTGATTTGAGCGAGACTTGGCTTTCTCCTTACCATAACCCAGAGCTTTCTTTGGGCGGTGAAAGTAACAGCAGACATTCAGACAGGACCTTGTCCTCCCTTCCCCCAAAAGGTACCCAAACACTCAACACTCTGCCGTCTGATTGAGGTTGAAATCACAGAAAAGCTGAGCCTAGAGGTATCCAGTTCTTGTATAGACCGCCACAGACCTAGGCTGCATGAAGAACAGTGACACTGATGTGCTGCCTGGAGGATCCCTGTCCAGAGATATGGTATCCCCCAGTTGTGGTGAGAAGACATGTCCCACCATGTCTCCCCACCCACCACCTGAGACATGGCTGTCTCACATGCTTGACATGGAGTTACCAATTAATTTTAGGATATAGGACCACAAAGCAAAGGGAACTTCTCCCCAAGAAGAAAAGGGGAGAGAGATGGCCATAAGCCTTTCAACTTAGCTCTCCCTGTCACACATCATGAGACCAAAGGGGACATGGTGTAGCCTCCTTCCCACCTTATAGAACCAAGTTTTCCAACAAGGGAAGAGCACAGTGAAGAGCACAGCGCTCCTTTGTGCCAAGGGGAAGTTGTGGGGGCTGATTTGCTGTTGAGACAGGGTGAATCAGAAGCAGTGACTATTTTCACTTTGATGGTCTTCATTCTTGCATGGTTGTAAGACAGTTCTGCTCAGGGGACATCTCTGTCAGTTAAGACTTCTGTTGCACATATCAGTGAACTCATTTTTTTAGGTGTCACTTTTCATCCTCCCATCAAATATTATCCCCATAGGGTAGAAAGAGCTACAGGCAGGCAGAGGAAAGCTTTAACCTAACCCACCACCAAACAGCTCAGTCTTTAAACTTAAGAAGGGACTTTGGTTAATTGGGTTGTTCCTCAGCCATTCATCTGCAAGGGGATTTCTCACTAATCCCTAACCTGGTGGTTTATTCTGGGGCTTGAGTGATTACTTGTGGCATTTTGCCCACTGAGCTGTTTGCAAATGACTTTCTGGAGAGGCAAAAGTCAGAGAGAAAAATCATTCTTCTCCATTGCTCAGCAAGAAAAGCCAGACATGATCAATGGAGAAACCTCCGCAGCATTTTGTCAGGCTGGCTGGGGCTCAGCAGCCCCACTGGATGTAGCACAGCTACTGTCTTCCTATGCCTTCATTTTCTTCCTCCAGTCAAAGGCAGACGAAACACAGGGCTTTGCAAGCTGACAGACAGCCAAAGTGCTGCTTCTTCAGCTCTTGGAAAAGCCTCTTATTAAAGCAAAAGCCATAGGTTAGCCTTAGAAATTGTTAAACACTTGCAAAACCCAAATATGTCCATACTGAAGGGTTTGGTGTGGCTTTTTAAGAGGTATGGCGTAGTCATTTCATTTTTGACCCAGTTTTAGACCTGATCTACCTCAAAACTTTGTTGTTTTGAGGTCTGGAGATCACTGTTTTCTGCCCACCCAAGAGAAAATCGCCGTGTGTTTGAGGGAGTTTCTCTGCTTTGGTGGATCCCTCGGCAGAACATCAGGCAAACTGTACTGCAGTTTGCAGTTCACATCTTTGTGAAGTGTCCATGTTGATTTTCACGTGTCCCAGCTGCAAAACCAAGTGTGGTAAATCAAGTCACGTGTTTTAGGCCACAAATTGGTGCTGCAGTAATGCCCCCTCCCTGGCAGTGTTGAAGGCCAGGTTGGATGGGGCTTTGGGCAAGCTGGGCTAGTGGAGGGTGTACCTGCTCATGGAAGGGGGGCTGGAACTAGATGGGCTTTCAGGGACCTTAAACCCAAACCATTCTATGATTCTACCATTCTATCATTCTAACTCCTTCTTCATTGCCACCATGCTGCTTGGGACACCCCTAAGGGAGCTTTCTCTCACCATGACTTGTATTAATCAAGACAGGGCTGCTTCTCTTTGCAGTCATGAGCTTTAACTCATCAATGCCTGAGTTACAAGTTTCCCTTTTGGTCCATAAATCCAAGCCAAAAATGTGACTTACCCCTTTCTTAAGATCTCACATGCAGCTCCTCACTGTGATCCCATGGGAGAGGCAAGCATAACCTTCTTTTACTGGGGAGGAAACTGAGGCAGAATAGGTAAAGAAAACTAATTATTGGAAATGCTCTCAGGTACTTGGTTCCTATTATTTCATTACAGAGATGCCAAAACAAATGAAACCTGCTGGTTACTCAGCTCCTTTGAAGCTCATGTCATTGTGGGGGTCTACATCTTAAGCTGCCAGCTTTGAACATTTTTGCTTCATTGACACATCCATGGCCGAACAGGGAACTGTCAGAGCTAGCAGGAGTTCCTGACCCCCAGCATGATGATGTACAGATCAGAGCATCCCGCATCTACTCCCCATCCAAAGGACCTCCCTCCCAGCTGTCCGCCTTTTGCAAGGCAACAAGAATCCCTTGTAAATCTGAGCCTTGCATCTGGCCTAACCCACCTGGCTGACACCCATCGGACTGGAGCACTGACTCCCACACACACATTTATGGCTGGAAAAGACAACATTTCTAACCATCTCCAGTGAAGACACTGGTGAAAGCGAAACTGAATACAAAGCAGATGCTGATCATAACCAAATTCCCCCAGACGATATGATCTCATCTCACAACCAGTAGCTTTTATTTGTTGGTGATACTCCAGTGTTCTTCTCCTTTCCTTCCTTTTCCCTGTAGACCCATAACCATGTCTTGTCCCTGTTTTCTCTTAGATGGAAGCCAGTTACCTGACTTCAGACACAAAACACTTTTTTCCATCCTCACCTTCCCCTTTCCTGTCCGTTGCCTGCAGTGATCCTCCAGCAGTTTGGCTACTGCATTTTCTCATCTCCTTATACCACTGTGGCAACACCACTAATCCTATCACTAACACAACCACCATGAAAAAAATGAACAAGTGTCTGAAGGACAGTAGTGTAGGACTTTAGAAATGCATGTAGCAAATATAGGGGAAATTTGGGGTGTTATAACAGTGAGTTAATGTCTTTAAGGTGAATTTGGCAAGTTTTTTAAGGCTGCTTACCTGTGCACTTGAACTTTGGCTTTCTTCCTCTCTTCATGTCTCCCAGGTATAGATATCACCTCATAAACATCTGACACTGCTGCAGGTTTTATTTTGATGCAGCGAAACCCCCAGAAAACCTCACACCTCAATTTCTGCAGGGGTTATTCATGCAATCAAGTTTTTGTGCAGACCAAAGCAGGCATCAGGATAGCACTTAATGAAGTACACCAGGTATACCATCTCGAAGGTAACCCACCTGACCATCTTGTTATCTTGCCCAGCTAAGTTCCTGGGCTCTGATCCCTTGGTAGTAGCTGCTGAGACGCTAGGAGTTTCCTAGCTGAAGTTTATCAGCTGGCAACCCATCACCTGGGTCTACAGTGTCTCCAGTCATCTCAAATCTTGTGCTTTGCCCGTGTGCTTTCAAGCCAGACCTGATTTCAAAAGTTGTGGTACTATTCTCCAGTACAAACTTGAAATGGCCCTTCTAATATAAAGAGGGAGGGAAATGTCTTTGCTCTCCCCAACCAGTGATTTGGTGAGATCTTTGGGTTCTGGGACATCTTTGGGAGCTCTGGAGTTCCTCTGGCTAAAGTCCGTGTACTCTTCCATGGCACACCCTACCCATACAACTTTGGGGAATAATGGCATGGTGAAGAAGAAGAGGTTCACTAGGAGTAGTCCTGCACTTCAGACAGGTAGCCTTCTGGACCAGTTCAAGATGCGGACAGGAAAGGTTGGTATTATGTGCAGAGTAAAGGATGTCTCAGAGCCCATGGGCATAAGCAGCTTGCTTATGTAGGGTGATGATAGAGACCGGGGTTAAAGGCCTGGGTTGAAAATCTTAATCTCATCAGGAAGTTATTAGTCAATAATAATTTAGAGGGAAAGGAAGGAGATGTTTCCAGGCAGAGGTTCATGCAGGGAAACTGTGGCCCAAGATACCCCTGTGTGGGGAGAAGGGTACATCACCTTCTGTCAGTATTAACCACTGGTTAATTTCCTGAATGCCGAAGATATCCCACTTGACTTTGGACTTTCTGCAAATTCAGTGTCTGCCAAAGGGGCATTTTTGTCTAACAGGGTTGCTGCAATGGGCATGATGGCCAGAGGCATTGATTGAAGAGACACAGCAAGAGTTTGGTGCCGGGAGGTTATCTGCTGCTGACACTGCCTGGCCAAGGCTTGTGCTCAAAACTTCACCTTCATCTACCAGACCTCTGCACTTTCCAAAATTAGTGATGACTTGCCATTTTTGCAGTTGCTTTACTGATGATTTCCTCTTGCTCCAAACAACAAGAACAAATGATAGAAGGAACGAGGTTCAGCCTGGATATGTATGGCCCTGAACCTGCTTCTACCAGAGGCAAACTTGTCTCCCAGGGATTAAAACATTCTGAGGAGGTCAGTTGGTGAAAACAAAAAAACTCCCTGGAAAAATCCTCCTGCTTGTCCAAATTTCTTCTTTTTTTTTTTTTTTTTGTTGTTTTTGTCATTAAAGGTGCAGTGTCACTGTACACTTGGTCTCCCATAGCTGAGCCTTTCCTTCAGAGCCACATTAAGCTGCTCTTGGAGAATCCATCCTGGCGTTTTTTTATGTCTCTCCTTTCTCAGGCTGCAATGCAGGAGAGATGTGTGGAGGGGGGAGGTTTCCCATCAAAAGATCCTCTGTCAAATGCACGTCACATGTAACTTTGCTGACACAAATCAGGGCTGGAGGAATGTCGTTGAAGTCAATCCTTTTGTTTGGAAGGGGAAATCCAATAAATTCTCTGGCAGCTGGGCTTGGTCTTCAAGGGTGATTTTTTATTTTTCTTCTATATTTGTTTGAAATATCAGCCACTCTTCCAGCCCTGTTCAAGTTCAATAGAATTTCTTCCTTTTACATCTTCTTCTGTTCCTTTCATGTTTTCTTTAGGTTGAAAAGACTAGCAAGCAAACAAGCAAACAAACTAACAAACAAACAAACAAAAATCCTTTAGAATGTAATTAATGAACACAAATGATTTAATTTGGTCTGGAAGTCTACTGAAAAAAGAAAGTTCAAAAAGGTAACAACTAAATTGTCATTGACCCTTATAAGTAGCTTAGTTGGAAGAAGAGCAAAGCAACGTTGGCAGAGACAGGCTCCTTGATGTTAGCTGAGGGCCTGTCCCGCTGATGTCATGTTATTTTTCTTTTAAACAATATGTGAACAGACCACACAAGCACCAGGAGGGCCAAAGGATGGCAGGGGATTAACCTCAAGCAACCAGCCAGGGCCACTGATTTAGACTCAGCAGCCTTAGCTGTGTCCTGCAATACAGAAACGTGACACATGAGAACCAGCCATGAGCGCTCACAGACTATTAGAAGGGACAAAACAACCCCCCTTCCTCACAGAATACTTCATTCTTTAATTACAACATGGCAAGAGAAGTGACATAAGCCTATTACTTGATTTTAAGATCCTGTTCCCATCTATACCAGATGCATTAGTTCTGAGACGATTGACTTGTTTCTGTACTCAGCCTTGCCAGCTCCTCTTTGCACCTGGAGTGCTCTTTCGTTAGCAGTTTCGAGACTTCAATTTACCCGAGTTTTGAAACTTTTCAAAGGGATAATCTCATGACAAAAATGTTTTTAAAATAGATACCTTCTAGACTATCAGCTATAGCACAGGAAAAAAATAATAAATGTTTAAAAGGGAATATTCCCTGTGTCATTTTGCAATGCTTGTTTCACATTTTTCGTCTCTCAAGGGGAATGCAGCCTGATCACCACCGGTTTTATGCTGGCCGGTTTCCAGTCGCCTTCACTTCCATTTATATTCAATTTCCACATTGTTTTCTACAGTTTCTTGTAGGCTAGCTTACTGAGGCCACAAACATAAGCTCTGAAATTGCAAACAGTGAAGAAAGAACCACTGATGTACATAAAAAAATAATAGCAATATTATATATGCCTGGTTTTCCTAGGGCTACAGCGACTTTAGATATTGCAGAAACACATCAGCCGTTCAGTGAACACATTATGCCAGCACTGTGCTGAAGAGCAGCAGTCGTCTGCTCCTCCTGCCGTGGATGCTTTACCCCATCCCCTCCATACCAGCGCCCTGGGGCCACCATAACCATTTGTGTCGTTGCAGGGATTGATATTCCTGCAAAATAGCTCAGGAAGAGAAGTTTTCATTTAAATTCAGTTTGGTTGCCTGACCTGATGCAACACCCACAATTGTTTGTTGTGGGGCAGGAGGTGGTGAGGTACCTTTTCCCCACGGCGGTGACAGCTTGTGACAGCTCATCATGTTCATTGAAATGTGGCCTTCAAATCTTCCAGGATATGAAGAACTCTATTCTCCTTGTTTTGCAGGACAACACAGAGAAAGGATCAGGTGATGGTTACACCATGCAGACCTTTAAACACAAGTTCACAGGGCAGCCCCCAAAGTAAGACACCTTTCACGTGAATCAAAACTTCTTGTATGGGATTCATCCTGCTCTACTGGGTTTTTTGAAGTAGGCAGGGAGCTGCTCGAGGTTTTTCCTGGAGCTGCTGGGAAGATAGACTCTTCCAGAGGACCTTGGTTGGGACGACTGGCCAAGAGCTCACATAATCCATGCAAAGGAGAAACAAATCAGATTTACTCCCAGATACAGTCCAATTATCCTAAAAAATGGTTGCACCTGCCCTGGTCCCAAAAAGTATCTTTTCCCCTCAAACCAGCTCTGTCTATGGTTTTGCTAGATAAAGGAAAAAGCATATCAGAGGAATCTAGCAGAAAGATGCCATAATCATGTAAATAGACACATAAACGTATATAAAGAAGCCACATCATTAAGAAATACCGTAACAAGTCTCCATAGCCAGCAAGCCTGTGATGATTCATGGCCGTCACTTCCCTCCCTTGCCCCACTGCCCCCACAATTTGCTAAAGCCCCAGTGGTCATTATTCACTGCAAACTACACAGCTGGATAAACTCAGTGATCAGACAGGTCTTTCCTATTTCTAATGGGAATCCTGCCTGAACCCTGGCCTGCCTGGGTAGCCCTGGGAGAAATTAGCTGATTAAAAATGTCCAGGGGGAGCTGCAAATGGGAAGAGTTTTATTCTTCTAAAATGCAATTGGCAATACACCGTGTTAGTGAGTTATCACAAGACACTGCATGACCATTTCATTAAGGCATCTCCTTCCTCCGATTCATTGTCTGGCCCAGGTTTTATACACCCTGAGTTGGGGAAGTGATGTTTCTCCAGCCAGTGTCCCTGGGAAGGTCAGGCTGGGTTAACACAAAATACTTTCTGGTTTTCAGCTCTAGGACAGTATTTGCCTTCCCTTTGCCTGTGAGTACAGTGATTTTGGTTTTACATGTGCTGCCCCCTCTCTGCTCAGTCTTTTTTCCTTTCAGTGCAAAGAATGCACTTAACTCCTAAAATATTAGAGCTAAGATCTGGCATGCTTCGCCGGTAAGCGCCTTCACTGTCACTCCGGGGGAATTCATCACGGCGAAATCCATCTTACTTGGCTTTCCAGCCCCGCGCCTGCAGACATCTCCATCTGAGCTGCATACCCCGTGCTCCCCAGACGTTAGAGTCAAGAGAGGAAAACAGGCACTTCTGAGGTGCAATTCATCTCAGCCTCATGTAGACATTTCTATTAGGTCAGAACCATGCTCTGTTTCTCTTCACTGACTATAAAGGGAGCCTGGGGTGACTAGCTTGCATGGAGGCCTCGTTTGTATAGATGCCTATGTTAGGTGAGATTAATTTTGTCGTGTAAGTCAGTTTGTGAGGAAGTCAGGCACCCAGTTTTATGCCAGAGCTTTGATTTTGGAGCATTACCTGCAAATTTGTTTCTTTGTCCCTCTCTTGCAGCAGCTGCAGGGGACTCTGATAGAGGTTAATCAACCTGCTGTAGTTTTGATAAACCTTGACAGCATCAGACCCTGTTGACATCTGCTTTGCAAACTCACCCCTGGAATTTTGCCCCATTCCTGGAACCACGCAAGGTCATGTTGGATGGGGCTCTGAGTGACCTGATCTAGTTGAAGATGTCTCTGCTCATTGCAGGAGAGTTGGAACAGATGGCCTTTAAATGGCCCTTCCAACCCAAACTATTCTATTCTATTCTATTCTATTCTATTCTATTCTATTCTATTCTATTCTATGATTCTGTATCTCACAGCAAGTGTGGGAGCCCTGTTGGGTCAAGGAAAAGTCATGTTGCAGATGACTCCTGCAGAAAGCTGCTGCGTCTTTCAAGCAAATCAGGCCATGCACAGGCAATGGGCAGATTTTGCTTTGCGTGCATGCATGTTGGGGATTTGGTGTCCTCTACTGAGCATGAACTATCACCAGCTCAGTAATGACATAGTGTAAATGTTGGCAGCCTGGACCACAAAGTTCTGGGTCTTTTAACGTAGCTCCAGTGCCCTGGAAAAACCAAATGGAAGAACAATGAGAAGACACAGGCAGAGTGAAATCCACAGACACATAGCGCTAAACCAAAACACCACCACGCTGCTAACGCAGATGTCAAAACAAAGTATGAGCTCTGGGATTCATCTTTTGCCAGTTCAGTGCAAACAATTTGGCTCACGGAAATTAAGCGAGGAAGTCTAGCTTCAAACACGTCCAGAGAATGAGTGGGAATGTGGATGACATCCAGCTCTTTCAAACTTGGTTGATATTCAGAAAACGAGGGACTGATAGTCACTGGTTAGCTATGGAGGACAGTGGTACATCTCTCCCAGTGCTGCTCACCCTGGTGCAGTAAAATGTCTTATCTTCTCGTGGTGGTGAAATAGCAAGCAAGAAAATGACCATGAAAGGCTGTTTAATGTGAGCATATATTTCATCCTGATCTAGGTCTCTGATATATACACTCCTTCCATGAACTGTGGTGCAGGTCATGTACAGCTGGTGCGGGGCACCAGCATTTCTGCTCAGGAGCCTTTAGCGTAAACAATGTCATGCAAGGAGACAAGTTTAGACCCATCTGCTGCTTCTAGCTACCTAGAAGCTACATGGCTTTAGGAACATACACCCAAATCCAAGACAGTATATTCAGTGGGACTTATTAATAAGGACTTGGTTCCACTTTAAGTGGGCTCTTCACTGGGCAACTTTCTGGCTCACACTTGGCAACATCTATCCAGCCCGGTGGCTCTGCAGAGCCAGTTTGCATCTGCATGCCAAAACCCATGTGCTAGCTGGTGCATCTGTGTTTCCTCTGAGCCAGACACTTGTCCATTAAATGCCTGGCCTGAAGCTGAAGTGAAAAGGAGACTTTGCATTGACTCCTGAGGTTTTCAGTTTCAGGCCTGATCAAGGACAGCAACGAAACCCATTTATTCCTATGCAGCACCCCTCCAAAAAATTGAACATGCCAAACTTTGTGCATCATAAAGACTGGGAAAGGCTCTCAAAGGGATTTTTTTACCAACTGGAAAGTGTGCAGGCATTTAGCAGGCTCAGCACAGATGGCCTGCTGAGCCAAAAAGACCCCACTGAAGCAAACGTGCTGTGCACCAGCACTGGCACCGCACAGAGACAACCAGGTGCTCCAGGATTGTGTTTTCACCTGCTAACTGCAGTCGGGTATTGCTCACCCAAGGTTAACCACAGAATATTTCCTAGAGTGATGCTGAGTATCCTATAAATATGATAGTCTGAAGGGTGGTGACTGAGGATAACATCAGCTAAAGGCATATTCAGAACCAGCCTGCATTCAAGTGACCCTGCCAAAATCACTCCGTGGCAGCTCAGGCAGCAGTTGACCTCCCTTTCCTGTAGCAGAAAGTCCTTTTCTGCCAGTGAAACTGTGGGACAGATCTTTCATCAATTCAGATCCACTGGCTGCAGTTTGATCAATCTGTTCCAGGACTCCAGAGTAAAAAAACCTTCTAGACAGAGAGGATTTGTTTGCTATCACCTCTCTCTTCCCGTTACTTTTGACTCCTTAGTCTTCTTGCCCTTCCTTTTTTTCCTGCCATTCTTCTGCGTCTTCCCCCTTGTCAGAGATCATGATTGTCTCCCAGTACAATCATTGCAACTTCAGTTCAGGAATAGCTTCCAGAGGATTTGCAAAGAGAGGTGGTGCTAGGAAGAAGGCCCCAGCTGTTGTGATTGAACGTAGCCGTGCCACTGCATTTCTGTACGTTCCTGATTGTTTTCACAGGGATCCACCAAGACTGATGTGGAGGAGGGAAAGAGCTTGGTTAGGAGATCAGCAGGATTTGGAGATGACGTGGCAGCAGCCAAGTTATTTACACGTAGTGGATACCCTGCCAAGAAAACTGACATGCACTGCAGACTGACAGAGCAGCTTATTTTGTCCTTCTGGCCACCTTTCTGCAAGGTGGTTACAAAACAATCCCTGTTCTGACACTCGTGGACACGGAGATTTGGGTTCATCCCACCCAACTTCAGCTACTTACTGCAGAAATGGTCACTTGGGGCTATTGCTAGAGACAATGGAGAGAAGAAGACAATGTCAGGGCTGGTCATTGGATCAGCTCTTAAAGCCTACTCTGGTATGAGCTTCTATGGAGAGCAGTCAATACATGAATTGTCTGGCCTATTTTAGACTTCTGCTTCAGGAGAAGAGGAATTTCATCCAGGAATTGCTTGCTTGTCTCAGTTGCCTATAAGGAAACCAGCTCAACCTCTAGTTAGTCATCTCGGTCATCCCCTCTTAAGCATAGAGGCCCAGGATTTTGCAGCTCTAGTTTATACAGGAGAAAACTGCTGAACAATTTAAGGCTCTTTCTACATAGAAGCTTTTTCTGTCAAGGAATGAAAGATAAACTTGGGGGGGTCTAGTTAGAGAAACTGCCGAGGGGATCTTGTTGGGTCTTTCTTCTTGGGAATAATTTTTTAATCTTGTTTCCAGAAGTCTTGGGTATTTGCCTGTGCTGTTGGTGGTAGACACAGCTCTGGAGAAGCTCAGTGGGATTTTAGTCCATTGGTTAGTCAATGATTTGGTTCAACTCCAGAGTGGTCATGTTGGCTCTTCTGCTGGGACTTCAGCAGCTCTGTCAGTAAGATGAAGGTAATTCATTAAGGCAGAAATTGTCTAGAACTTGATTCCCTCTCCTGCTGGTATAAGGACAGCTACGAGGGTGTCCAAGCAGCCACTGACAAGTAAACCTCATGTGGATGGAAATCTCTCTGGGGAAGTCAGGATTATGGGAAAAAGCTTGAAATGATGCTAGCACAGTCCTGTGGCTGAAGAGCCAATCTGGCTTCTGCATAAGGCTTCTTGTGTGACCCTTGGAGAAGTCCATTAATCTTTCTGTTTCTTAGTTCCCTCTTTGCAAAGTGGAGGGAACTCTGTCTGTCTAGGAAATTGCACATTCTTCAGGACAATGACTCTCTTCTTACCTGAGTAAGCTCAAGCACCACAGAGCCTTGATCTCAGCTCATGTTTCTAAAAAAAGAGGCATGCAAAAATCCAGAACTTAACCAAGTAGCACAACAATTGAGAAATACCTCAGTCTGAAGTTACAGCAACCAACTCTTGCTTCAGATGTTAAAAAACAGTTGCACACTGTTGTCAGACCTCAGTGCAAGACACAAGTAAAGCAGAGGAAAGGAAAGCCTGTACTGTAAATCCTTCTGTTTTTTTTTCTAAAATTTCTTTGTTCCTTCACCATCGGCTTGTAAACCATTCAGACATGTAGTAAAAGATACATTTTCTTTCCTCTAGACTTTTGGATGCTGCCTTTGGAGTTGCAAGGTGGGTTAGTAGTAAAGAGAACAGCGCATTTCCCTTTTCACTGTGGCGCTTTTTTTTTCCACGCTGCATGCAATGTCAGTTAGCTGAGCTTAAGTCCATAACCATTAGCTGAATACTCATTGACACTACAGAAGAAATTAAAGTTGCACAATGAAGCTGTCTGCCCTTGTGCTGGAAGTGCACAGACTCCACTTGAACAATCACCATCAGAGTATTTGGCTCAAAAGAAGCAGTTGCACAAGTAGATTTAGGACCAGATCTACACGAATGGAGCAACCCCTTTTCACTGCACTGTTGGGATGGTTCAGCCATTGAAGTCAATACTTGTCATTCCAACCATGAAGGTGACCCACCCCATTTTTTACCCTATGACATATTCTGCACCAACTCAGTGCCTGTCCACAACCTTACAAAGAAAAAAACTTCATCTGCTTGGTTCTTTGCCCTAAACTCAACTCCGTGCCTTGTCTTGTGTCAGATGTTTTCCAAACCTGGTATTACAAGTTCTGACCAAGAGTTCACATCTTCTCTAGGCAACTCAGTTATTATCCTCTCAGCAGCAGGTGCCTGGATGAGCTCTAGTGAGTGAATCTCTGGGTGTTTGCAAACTGACCCTCAGGATGTGCAAAGACGCTACAAGCAATGTGAAATCTCCGATGCTTGTTACTGGGGCATGACGGGCACATTTGGACAAACCTGCAGCTGCATGGCATGATAGCTATGTGTCAGCTGCAGAGGACGTGAGAAGTCTCATTGCGACAAGGTAATTGTGCCTAGATGGATGTGTCCTTCGCTGTTCACCTATCGTCTGCTTTTCCTCCCTTTGGTAAACCAGCTTGTAATCTTTCTGAGATGGGGACTGCCTTTAGCAGGAGTCTGTGCAAGGCTCAGCCTATTTGTAGTCATATCCCTGCTTAGGACTATTTGGTGCTACTGTGACATAAATAATACACTTTATTAACAAACAGATAAGAAGTTCCCTAGGTCTTCGTTCGCTTGGACTATATCCCAGTTCAGGAATTATCTCACAGGTGAGCTCCCCTTCCAATCACATATGGTCCTGCCAGCAACTCCCACAGTTACTTACACATGAAAATAATATTAGGAAAACATTTACTGTAAGCTTTAGCTTAATTTAGTAGAATTTAGCAGCTGGAAATAACAAGGAGGAGCCAGCACCTTGCAAAGAGCCAGCACTGCACAGACCACCAGCAAGTGCTACACAGACCTCAGTTTGGAAAGTGATGAGACAGATGGAAGTCATTATTTTGTTTTGAACAAAATACCATCTGGGGCCAACATTTGCTGTCTGTTACTTCTGAGTAAATCCAGAGAAACTCCATCATGTTCCTTTATAATCAGTCCTGGGACCAATCTTATTAAATATTTTCCTTAATGAACTTGGCAGAAAAAAGTAGGCGCCTGGTCATGAGATCTGCTGATGACACAAACTTGAGCGACTGCATTGCTATTGCAGAGAAGGATAAGAAAATTATATGGGAAGAGCTGGGTGAACTTGAAGGAAGGCTGAATGAGAGAAATGGGTGAATTTTAACAGTAATGAAGAGTAAGGTGGAAGCTCATTGGTTGGAGGTAGCAGTAAAGGAAAAAGGACCTGAATTAGTCTATCTGAGCACAGTGGTCTTAAGGGCAACTGCAGTTGTAGTGTATCTCAGGCAAGATGTTTCCAGCAGGGAGAGGGAAGTCTTAATACCATTGGATCCAGAGCAGCTGAGACATCATCTAAACAGCTGTAAAGTTCTGGTCACTCAAATTCAAGCAAGGTGAGTTGAAAGTTGAAGAGGTGCAAAGGTACCAGAGAGTGCACCTCATGAAGAGCAGCGAAAGAGCTTGGTTTGCTCAGCTGAGGAAAAGAAGCAGATTCATAGACCACAGATGTACAGATGTACTAGTAAATTAAACATTCTCGAGATGGTTTTCTGACACTGAGGTCCACTAGGAAGGAATAAACCATGTCCAGGGTGGTTATATCCATCCTGCTGACTGGGCAGTCTGTGATCCATGCTGACTCCAGAAACATCCTGAGCATTCCAGTTGGCACAAGCTGAAACTTTGCCATTGATGTTCCAGCAACTGAACTGTGGTGACGGAGTGTTCCTGGCAGTGTTTACATCAGGAGAGAGACATCACCAAAGGAGAAAAAAATATTCAAGCTGAAGGAAAAGCTGGCACAAAAAGAAGCAGCTATTACATGGACCTGAGCAAGTTTGGGGTAGAAATTACAGACGGGGGTTTGTCCCCCTGTATTTGGGTGTGCATGCCTGTACACATCTGCACCGGAGAGAAGGAAACCCACCCATGGGGTGACCATTACACTCTAAGATGGTGTGTAGGCTACACCATCAAGACAGTTGCCTTCTGGAGCTGCTTACTTCTGTCCTTTGGTACCAAATGCCATAAATGAGACTTACACATCTAATTGATAGAAAGCTGAATCTCACCCTAGAAGTTTTCCAAGTAACCAGGGAGCAAATTGTGGAGCAGACTTCTAAGGCATTCAGGGAGCACATGCCACTTGCCAGTATTTGCCTCCTAGAAGAGGACTATGCATCAACACCTAAGCAATATGGTGTACGAGACTGAAGGAGAGATCCCCAGCCAACAGAAATTGATGTAATCTTTGGAGCTACATTGATTTACAACAACAATAATCTTGTTCATCACTGTTAGCACAAACAATTAAATCGTTTTTTTTTTCCAAAGCACGTTGTCTTGTACCTGAGTGTGACTTTCTCCATTTACAGTGGGGATTCTCCATTGATTTTAGTGAAACTGCTCCTTATTAACACTCACAAAGTAAAAGAATCAGAAATCAAAATTGTAATTATAATAATAAATTCCAAAACATTTTCTTCTGTTTAAAAATTCCTCGTCCAGTTAATACACTGGCAAAAGGGAGAACTGCCTCCACTCCAAGAACATCCTTTGAGGTTTGTAAAGTTGACATTTTTTTACAGCTTGCTTGCTTGCACAGCACAGATGGTGTGTCCCTCTGAAATGTGACTCTGTTGCTCCTGACCACCAGCCTCAGCAGGTAGCCAGATGGATGGGCAGAGGAGAAAAGTCAATTAGCGCATCCATGAGCCAGTCAACCAGCTCAGCTGTCTGTCCCAGTTGTGAAGCCTGCTTTTTTCTAGGAAATCTCTGGCGTGGATCAGAGAGCTACTGGGACTGTAAAGATGTTGAATGACCTTCTGAGCTGGGACATGCGAGCCACTAGGTAATTGAATCTTGCTATTGCAGGCTGTGGAGGGTGTGGGTTTAAATCACGACATGCACAGACAAGACTTAGACCAAGATTTCCACGAGCGACAGCTTCCTAAATCATCAATAATAGCATTGCAGCAGCGGCTAAGGGTGCAAGGAAGAATTAGGGATTCCCTGTAGTAGGTACTACATAGACACACACACAGCTTCTCCCATCTACACGTACATTTGTATATGGCTGCAGGCGTAACAGACATAGCACACGCACACAGATGTACGCATTTCCTTTGATCATCCTGCTTGCTTTTCTCAGAGCTATTCAGCCTCAGCTGCACTCGGTTTAACTGCAGTCAAGCTCTGATGACATGCACGTTAAATCCTTGCCTTACAAGACTGGGGGAAGAAAGAACATTAATAAACGTGCTGATTTCCAAGCTACACAGCACGACGGTCCTTCTTGTTTTCCAGTGCTATTTCCTCCTCATTTCAGCTTTGCAACATCTTGCCTTTCAGACCTATCCCTTAGCTTGATCCAGCTGACTGACTTTTTTTTTTTTTTTCTCTTTCACAAATGGTCCCAGTTTATAATTGGGAGGATGAGGGAGAGAAAAGAGACAATGATGATGATTAGCACATGCACCGTGTGCCCCAGCACAGCAAACAGCAGGGATGATCTGTTCAGTGGTGCAACTTCTCCGTGCAGCATGTGCATCTGTCTCTTTCATCTGTCTCTTTCCTCACTACAGGTTCTTTCTTCTACTCGCTCCTCTGTGCTTTGACGATTTTTCAGGGGTTTTTTTTGTTTTTGGGTTTTTTTGCTTTCCTGCCAACATTGCTAGAGAGGTTGGATTTCCATCTCTACTGCTCCTGGGCAGTCTTGCCACATAAACTACTCAATGTCATCAGTGTCTGGGTTATGAAGGCATTTTGCTTTGGGGTAATCATAGAATCCCAGACTGGTTTGGGTTGGAAGGGACCTCAAAGCCCATCTAGTTCCAGGCCCCTGCCATGGGCAGGGACACCCTCCACTAGCCCAGCTTGCCCAAAGCCCCATCCAACCTGGCCTTCAACACTGCCAGGGAGCCAGGGGCAGCCACAGCTTCTCGGGGCAACCTGTGCCAGGGCCTCAGCACCCTCACAGGGAAGGATTTCTGCCTCACATCCCATCTCCATCTCCCCTCCTGCAGCTTCAGGCCATTCCCCTTGTCCTGTCCCTCCCTGCCCTTGGCACCAGTCCCTCTCCAGCTTTCCTGGAGCCCCTTTGGGGACTGAAGGGGCTCTAAGGTCTCCCCACAGCCTTCTCTTCTCCAGGCTGAACAAGCCCAACTCTCTCAGCCTGTCTCCAGAGCAGAGGTGCTCCAGCCCTCGCATCATCTCCGTGGCCTCCTCTGGACTTGCTCCAACAGCTCCATGTCCTTCTTGTGCTGGGGACCCCAGAGCTGGACGCAGTACTGCAGGGGGGTCTCATGAGAGCGGAGTAGAGGGGCAGAATCCCCTCCCTCGACCTGCTGGTCACGCTGCTGGTGATGCAGCCCAGGACACGGTTGGCTTTCTGGGCTACAAGCGCACACTGCTGGCTCATGTTGAGCTTCTCGTCCCCCAACACCCCCAAGTCCTTCTCCTCAGGGCTGCTCTCCATCCATTCTCCACCCAGACTGTAGTCATGCTTGGGATTGCCCCGACCCATGTGCAGGACCTTGCACTTGGCCTTGTTGAACTTCATGTCGTTTGCGCGGTCCCACCTCTCCAGCCTGTCCACGTCCCTGTGGATGGCATCCCTTCCCTCCAGCGTGTCAACCACACCACACAGCTTGGTGTCATCAGCAAACTTGCTGAGAGTTCACTCGATCCCACTGTCCATGTCACCGACAAAGATGTTAAACAGCGCCGGTCCCAATACCAATCCCTGAGGAACGCCACTCATCACTGGTCTCCACTTGGACATTGAGCCATGGACTGTAACTCTTTGAGTGTAACTATCTAGCCAATTCCTTATCCACCAAGAGGTCCATCCATCAAATCCATGTGTCTCCAATTTAGACACAAGAATGTCATGTGGGGTAGTGTCAAATGCTTTGCAGAAGTACAGCCATATGGACTGCTTGAAGACAAGTGGTTTCATTTCCAGCTCTGGAGCTGATCCACAGCATGACTTCTGTGTGGCCAAGGGCACCAGAGCTAAAGTTATCTCTGTCCTGTCCTACATGTCAGGTTTCTAGTTCCTCCAGGCTTCAAGAATTGTTTAAATGGGACTTTGGAAATGCTGATAGCTTTCATACAAAGGCAAGGTGAGATAAGTCTTGGATTTGCAGATGCACAGAAGGGAGGTTGAAAAGCCTATGACAGGAATACCTGTCTTGGGCAAGTCCTCCTGGACTCTCTGATTTCCTACAATTAAATGACAATCTTCTAGCTTCTGAATTTGGGTTTTCTAGACAATCTGTTACCACGAAACTTCCCAAGCTGCTCTCCTCATCCCTTCAACTTTGGGAAGCCAACAGGCCCTGTGAATGCAATAGTCTCTGCCTATGGGGCAATATGCATGGCTGGATTGCTGCACACCTCCGGGCTGTGAAAGCTACAAGAGCCCCTGGTAGCTGAAAGCCTTTCCAAACCACCTGAGGACAGAACTGACACAGCGATGTTGGGGTATTTTGTTAAGGTGTCTTCAGGGCTACTTTGCATGACAAAGAGAAGGCTCGGTGTGTTCAGACTTCCCACTAACATGCTGTGCCAACACTGCCTATCTGGAAACAAGCTTTGTGTCTCTCATTTCCTGGGTTGCCCTTCTTTTTGTTTCGAGATCACCGCATAGAAACCCAAGGGGGAATCTGTGATTATCATTTACTGGAGTTTAGACATCACAGAAAGACTTGATGCTTCCACTTCACCTTGAGAAAACTGCCTTCATATTTGGCTACCCCAGCAGTGGAACAAGAAGACTAGTGCCAAGTGAATACATCATTGCCACGATATATGGCTGCTGACAAGACCATAAGGCTGAGCTGAAGATTTCAAAGCCCTGGGCCTGGACCAAGACACTATGCTGAGATTGTACAGTACTGGCTAGACGTCTGGGGATGCAGTAAATGAATATCATGACATAAGCCATCATCCGGTGCTCTCCAAAAGGTCACTGAGGTATGGATTTACTTTCTCCATCCCTAGGAACATTATTTCTGCTCCGTATTTTAGATGGTGAGTCCCTATTTCAGGAGCCTCTTAGGAGCTGGTAGGCTATTCTGCATTCCTGCAGTCCCAGCAGTCAGACTAACAGGAATGACCATGCTGGGGCAAGACTAAGTCATCTGGATAGTATGTAGAAAGCTTGTTCACACTAATACCTAGCACATTGTCTGTCTGCAGCTCTTTCTGCACTCTCCATCTCCAGTGCAAAAACAAATAAACAAAACCACACCTCTGTATCATTTGGATCAGGGCTAAAACATTGGCAATACCAGTAGTAGCATCTCAGAACCTGACTGGAAAAGCTTTTCTTCTCCTGTGGGATTCACCTTTCTGTTATATGTTACACAACATATAGTCCAGCAGAAGTTCTTCAGAAGCAGGTTCAGGCTTTCTGGTGCAAGGGCCCGTATCCAACACAAATATACTGTGTGCAAGAGGCAAGCAGATGAGTGCTAGAGGGCTATGGTCTTACCACATGTTCATTTGGGCAGTTCAGGCACATTTCCAAAAACCACAGTCCCCTGGGACACTCCTCTCTTTGCAAGGGAATGTGCTTGTTAAGCCAGGGAGAGAAAAAGACATCTCAGAAATGAAACAGGTTGTTCTCCAGCACTTAGAGTGAGGGACAGAGGCCACTAATGCAGCCTTCAGTCCAGGTAACACGTCTCTTAGTCACCAGACTTGTCTGGAGACTGAAGCCTCAGCTTCTGATCAATGGTGACCTGGGCCCCAGCCCAGGAGTGACTGTGGGAAGAACCACCTTGGCATCCCTCTGTTCAGGACCTCTTCAGCAACCAATCCCCAGAAAAAAAATCCTCGATAGGTCTGAGACTGTTCTACTTTCTTGCAATTGTGCATGGTACCTGTTTAGGGTCTGGCTGAGATGGAGTTAATATTCCCCATAGTAGCTCTCCCAGTGCTGTGCTGTGTATTGGTGGCTACCAAGGTGTTGGTAGCACACCAGTGTTTTGGCTACTGCTGAGCAGTGCTGGTGCACACCAAGGCTGTCTCTCCAACGTTCCCCCTCACCAATTGCTGAGGGTGGGCAAGATCTTGGGAGGGGACACAGCCAGGACAGCTGACCCAGACTGACCAAAGGGATATGCCATACCGTATGGCATCTGCTCAGCAATAAAAGCTAAGGAGAAGGAGGAGGGTGGATTCATTATTACATTTGTCTTTCAGAGCAACCGCTACGTGCACTGAAGCCCTGCTTCCTGGGCAGTGGCAGTTGCCTGCTGATGGGAAATAGAGAATAAATATTTTGTTTTCCTTTGCTTCCACATGAGGCCTTTACTTTTCTTTATTAAACTGCCTTTATCTTGACCCACAAGTTTTTTTCCATCTTATTTTCTTCCTCCCCACCCCACACCCCACCCGCACTGAGGAGGAGGAGTGACAGAGCAGCTTGGTGAGCACCTGATGTCCAGCCAAGGGCAACCCACCACAGCCCCACAACTCAGTGCTGGCCTTGAGCATAAAGAGTCCAAGCAACAGCTTGGAAGTTCACATGTCTCAGGTCCAGGAAAGCCTTCTACTCATCAAACAACTACATACCAGCCATTCTGCAGTGACTACCCCATGGTTTCCTGTGAACTCTGAGCTAAGAGCATGCACAAATATCCATGCTGGATCCACCAGCATATGCAAGGATTTGGGGAGAGTGGTGGTGTGCCTTGGTGAAGGGAAGAAGATAGGGAAGCATGAGGTACAGGCCCTGAATTTGGAAGGCAGTAACAGGGATAAGGAGGGGACAGAAAAGAATTGGAGATAAGAGCTCAGGTCACTGAAAAGACCTTTTAGGAGGGAAAACTGTAAAATAAAATAAAAAAATAAAATGACGGAACTTGCTCCTAAATGTTGCCTGGGGAGTGCCTCAACCCAAAGGGCTGGCCATGGGATAGATGCTTCCTAGCAGCATCCCATTTCCACAGCCCACATGCTGCAGGATTTATGGCTCTACACTGAACAATCCAATAGCTACAGCTGTTTGGCTCCATGAAATAAGCTAGAGACAATTTTCCAACCCTGAGCACAATTGGCACAACATGTTTCATGTCCATACAGCTGAACTTTCCTACCTTCTTTCTCAGGTAGGTTGGTACTGGTTCCCAACTTGCTGGGCCAGTCTCCTGAGCCTGAAACTTCTTATTGGCTTGAGAGTTGTGGCCAGGCTCTCTTCAATCTCCTTGCAAGCCCACTGATTAATTAGACTGCCCTGGAGCTTGAAACTCCCTTCTCCCACATAGACATGGCCCTTCTGGGCTGCAGCTGAACTCTTCAGGGATGCATGATAGATACAGCACATATGATACCTGCCAAGATACCTGCCAAGATAGCTTTTGCAAAGGGTCCCTGAAAACACCATTACTCTAGTTGCCTCTCTGTTGACCTACAACACTTCACTCACTACCACGGGACAAACTGACAGCAGCTCCTGTAAGCCAGGAAGACAGAGTCACTCACCAGCCTTTGCGCTGTGCATTGAACATCTGGTTGTTGATAGGGGAATGAATAAGCTAGAGGGCTGATGTGAACCAGATTGTTTGCACTCTGTCCAAAAATTCCTCTGCAAGCTTCCAGTGTCAACTTTTGGCTTATCTTTCACACATAGGCTTTCTGGGCACTTTCTGGGAAACCAGGAGAAGTACGGATTTGCACTGAGAAGTAGGATTTGTCATGCTCATCGTGCTATGCTTTCATCTGAGCAGGCAGGCTTGGGCTTGATTAAGGACACACTCCTAGGTGTCCTTGAAGCAAGGAGAGGCACTCTCCCAAGCTCCAAAGCAAGTGGAGCAAGAAGGGGCAGGAAGAAAGGGACCGTGAAAAGGACCCTGCTTCTTACAGGGGATGGGGAAGGAACTCAGAGTGGGTGGGAGAGAGAAGCTGGAGGCTAGCTCAAGAGCTTTGTATGAAGCCCCAGCACATTCCTGTGGTTGTACCTTGTTCACTGTGGCCAAGGGCTGGGATTCAGCATTTACATCCGCCCTGTCTGCAGTTTCACTAGACCCTGATGGTTACTGCAGAGCAAAGTCTAGCCAGTAGGTTGCTATTGAATGTCGATCCCTCTCTGAAGGTGAGGCAGGTTGTTTTCTAAGCCCTCTTCCTCAAAAATAAGTGAATAAAAAAAGTCCTGGCCCAGCAGGAGGGAACCCCAGCTCTGCCACCCATCTCCATCTCATTCATGAAGAAGGTGGGCCACAAATTCTGCAGAAGACCCAATGCAAAGCAGCCCCCTTTTCCCCTCCATGATGTTTTTTTTCACACATTCAAATGATAAATTTGAGAACAGATACATTGTTTTCTAAAAATACGTTAAAATTTAATTAAGCCCCAGCTGGGTGATGTTCAGTATTCACAAATACCTCTAACTAGGAAAGGTGGGGTGTCTCTTTCTTTAACCAGCCATACTTGGTGTGACTTACAAATCTCAGGACCTCTGGAATGACCACTGAGCAAATGAGCTTTCAAAAATAAGTGCCCAGCTTGCTCCTAACTGAGGCATAAAGCGAGACATTCCAGGTAAAAAACCCAAAACCAACAGCACTAACTGTGTCATCCGCATAGGGCAAGAGGCAGAGCCTGACTATAGCATTAAGACCATCACAGTCTGATCCTTGGTGCCCAACACCAACACTCTTCCTTTCTCTGCTCTGCCTTCCACACAGCTGTAATTTGTTCCCTGGATATTAATGGTTGCTTATAATGACTTCTCAAGATGAAACCTTGGCCCAGGATCTCTCTTATGCCCTGCTCTGGCCCAAATAAATCAATAAAGTCTTTTTTTTCCCTTTTTTCTTTTTTTAAGCAGAGAGAACAATATCTTCCCTTTAGCATTGCATAGTCGATACTGAGTAGACAAGGCAAGAAATCATGAGGTTCCTTTGCAGCAAGGACAATTCAGGTTAGACATTAAGAAAAATCAGCTGCCTGAGGCCTCTGTAGCCTCCAACACTGCAGGTCATTGAGCACCATCTCTTTAACTGGACATTTAAGGTAAGTCTCTGCTGGGAATGGTACAGTTACAGTTGATCCTTTCTTGTCCTAGAAATACAAGTTGCCTTTGGGGCTAGCACAAAGCCTTGACTCCTCCCATAACAGAGTGCATGAACCTGTGTTGTTCTTTTGGGAAGTCTAGCTGAAGTTGAGAGAATGGGAACTACCTACCTCGTTTTCTGAAGAGCATCTCTAGGCCGCCTCCAAGAGCAGATGTATCCACTGTGCAGATGGTCATGGTGCAAGAGTAACCCTTGTGCATGCAGAGGCCTCAGTGATGAGCTCAAGAGCCATGGTGCTCACACGCTTAGTGTGACAGTAGGTGCACTGCATGACCCAACAGCCATTTTCTCCCTTCCAGTGCTGAGGAAATGGTAAGGGTCTAAAACTTCAGACCTCAGCACAGGGAAAGAATTGAGGTCCTAGCATTATGTCTCACAGAGCCCCTTAGAAATTGCTAAGGGAGGAGCCAGGAGGAAAGGAAAATCATTATGCTGTAATTCAATGTACGAAAGAAGGGACTGAAGGACCTCTTGAGTCATCTGATCAAAATGTTGCTGTCACAGGTACCCTGCCATATGTTCCCATTCACACCTTTAATGCTACTAAAAGGCTTTTCCAGAATTGCATTCCGCTCGTGCTTCAAAGCCATCTGCTATTTTTTCCACTTCAAAAGTAGTCATGGCCCAATTTACATCCATTTGTATTTGTGCCAACAGAGACCTGAAACTTAAATACCACTTTCTCCCTCCTGCATCTTTTTCATGCACAGCATAGAAAGCTCACCTCTCCCATCCACCCCATACAAGGACTTTAGTCTCCACACTATATGAGAAATTCAGGTTTGGTTCCTAAAACAAAACAAAAAAAAAAATGTATAAGTATGACTACAGGTCACTGTTGACAAAACTGACAATAGCTCTTAACATAATGTCATATAAAAGTAGCTCATTTTCTTATTAATATAATTATAAAAATTCTGTTTCCTTCCTGTTCACACCCCTCTAAGGTGAAAGCAAAGATTTCTGTAATTATTACTGCCAAGTCCAAACCACTCAAAAGAAGTAAAATCTGGCATGCAAATCATCTTCATTTACCATGTCTTTCAATGGCTTATTAAATATTCCACATACAAACACTCACACACACAGATGCTTGCACAGGAATGCCTTTTTTAACATTACTTTATGAGTCTCCCCCCCATGCCAAAGAATGAGTAAAAGAAGCTGGAGAATTCTTTTGGATCATGAGGTTGAGGAGACACAATCCAAGAAATGTCAATGTTGAAAGACAGAAAGATCTGTCAAGTCAAACTAAGGTGACTCCTGGACATGTCCTCTAATAACTTAAATTCATACTGCATTATATATCCTGAAGTGCTTTGAGATTCAGACTGTGGTTGCTGATTTTCTTTCGTAATTCAGCTGGGGAAGAAGACAGTAGCCAAGCCATGTCGGTAACACAGCAGTTTTCAGGAAGGAATGCAAGTACAGAGTGAAATTTAGTTAAAAAGCAACCCAACCTTGAGGAGGTAAATTGGGTGGGATTCATCTCACCCGTGTTTGGATGTCTGCAGTGCAGAAGTCTCCATCCCAGCTGGACGCCCTGAGCTCTCGTTTAAGTCAAAGGAGAGAAATGGCCACGTGTAGCACAGAGATCATTTAATCTGTTTTAAATATCTACTTGAGATAAAATGACTCATATCCTGCAAGTGCCTGCTTCCCTCCGTTGACTGCAAAGAGTCCAAACATATAATTACTTGCAACGTAAACATGTAGGGTGGGATTTATAACATGTATTTTATGTTTACAAAGTGCATGCTTTCTTCTGAGACAGAAATCTAGGTTTCCACTCAAATCAATGGTGCAAAATCTGGTCAATACGGCCGATGGAGTTTTAGGGGGCAACCCCACCAAGCAGATACAGATTTTATACATATTATTTATTATTTATTTATTTTACTTAATTTATTATTGTTCTTTATTCTTGATACTGACTAGATCTCTATTTACTGTCATAAAAGCCTGAATGCTCAACTGAGGGATGAATATCTACACTGAAAACTTTTGCAGTTATTTGAGATTAATCCCACTGCTACAGTCAGGTGAGATGGATTCCCACAATTAGATGGCGTTTTTTCCTTAGGGCACACCAACATTTACTACATCCCATACCATGTTTTAATGATCAAGCTTGGTCCACATACTGATTTTACCTCCTAATTCAGAAGAGGTAAAACTGGCATCTCCAACAGTGCAAACCCCTGGAGCATCATGCTGGGTTGCCTTTGCTGTGCTGTAGCTGATGAAAAATAAGTCCAAGTTCTTATGGAGTTTCAAATTTCCTTGAAGATTTGATGTACTAAGACTGATGTCAGAAAATCTGGCCCCAGCAGAGTAAGGGATGTTTAGAAAGTTCAGAGGTTTTGGCAACCATCCTGGTGGCCAGACAATGGTTTCAAATGATGGCAAAGCATATTTACAGTATTAATTAGCATGGTCTCAGCTGAGACATTGTAACTGCTTGTCTGGGGAGGGTGAATTATGAAGTGAAAACTTCATTTTGGACTCTTGTGACTCAAGCCATTTCTACTTTGCATTGGGAAGGGCAAGCATCACACGCAGCCATGGCTGGATCTCATCTCTGAAGGCTTTTGGCCATCCAGAGCTTGACTCAGGCAAGGCTTTATGATAGCATCACACTTGCTTCCAGCTCCATCACATCCACAGTCACTGGCTGAGCAGGCACATGCTCTTGAGTCACTTGAAACAACTGTGGTCAGACAGCTGGATCAAGCTGAATGCATCTTTTTCCACTTTTAGACACTCTGTGAAGTCCCATCTGAAAGTCTATTTGATGAGGAGCACAGCATGGAGCATGCATATCTCCAAGGCACAAATGCCAGAGGTTTGAACATCAGATTGGAGGTATTTCAGCACAAAGTCATAGGCCACGGGACATTCCTTCTTAAGCCATGGCTGTATTATTTCATATTCATACCTTTCTTACAGAAAGCCAGAGAAAAAACTATGCTGATCTGAAACCTCAGGCACAATTCATGGGGCTGATGGATTAAGCCTGACAACCTAGCAGGTTTGATTGGGTCATGGAAATATCCGCTGAAAGCCACATGAGCACATCTGATTTGGCAATAATAATTAAACCCACCCCACACACCACCACACCCCCCCCAACAAACATTTGCTGCATATAAACAGAAAAAGGTGCTTTGTTTTATACCCTGAGTGGGGTGTTGCAGTTTATAGCAGATAGACAGAAAACATATGTGAATCATCATGTAGATTATATTTATATTGCCTAATGCTCAGGTTTGTTTGGTTGGCATTAACAACAACTCGTGGCTTCCTTTCCTATAATGCTGGTTTACTTTTAATAAAATCTTGCATTCACATCATCTCAGCCGAGCATTCTCCTGGGGTGGAGTCAAGGGCAAAGAAGGAAACCTCTGAAATTCATTTCAAATGTTCTCCCTCCCTTGTGCAGGTTTGTTGGGTTTTTTTCCCTCTTATAAATAAATAAATAAATAAGTAAATGCAAGATGCCCATTGATTGTTTTTGACAAAAAAAAAAAAAAAGCAGGCGAGAGGCTGAGAAATGCTTGCCTTGTTTTTCCAGAGCTTGGAATGTGCTTGGCATGCCACTATACTCATACTGAGAGCTGGCAATGAGTGCCAGCGGGTAAATTTTGTATCCAAAGATGGTTCAATATCACTAGAAAGAACAACTTTGTCCTTCTCTGTGGTGATAACATTTGGAGCAGTGGGTGAGACAACAACTGGGAGAGAATGGGGAAAAGAACGTGGAAGAGAGGGGGCTTTGGGGACTTTAAGGGGGCTGGACCCAAATTTGTTTGTAGGCACTTGGGCCACATCACAGGAGGATGATTCTTCTCACTTCCCAGTCAAAGCTAAACTTCTGGAGATAGCAGAGGTTCTTCAGCTGCAAATATAGGGCTAGTAAGGTGGGTACATGCTCTTCTTGCTAGAAGTAGGGAGCCAGGTGAAGGAAAAGATGGGGATCTCATGTATCACAGACTTCACATATGCTGCAGAAATCAACTAGAAGGCATCAACCACAGAAGAGTGTAGTGGAGCAGAAGAAAAAGGGGGAAAGCAAAAACACGTAGAGAACTGTAATGTTACAAGTTTTTCACAAGAGACTGCTGGAACCTGTGTGTGCAGGCTCTGATTCTATAGACCCAAGCAGATAGGTCCTAGGACCTTGGTTAGATTCCATGGTACATCATGCAGCATTTTTGGAGGGCTGTCTTGAGCCCGTTCTTGAAATCAAACTCATATTTACAAAATCCAGCTCTTGATGCTGAATAACTCCTGCACAACTCAAAACGTACTGGACTTCCAGCCTGCGAAGCTGAAATGCTGACAGACAGTGAACAGAAAACCCATGACAACCTTTTAAAGTGTCTTAGCACTGACCTGAAAGGCCAAATCTTGAGGTTGGGAAAATCTTCCACCTCCAAGTATTTCCACCGATTCACAAAAGTTAGGAATGGAGGAAAATCAAGTTTTGCCCGGTCCATCCCACTGCACCAAGACAAGGTCAGTTCTCCCTCATGCCAGACTGCTGGTTAGTCAATACCAATGACCTGGGAATGGCAGCCTTCATCTGAGGGGCGATATGTGTTGGGGTGAGATGGAGATGTAGGAAAATTAAGACATTTTTCCCCGACATTCACTTAGCCAAGGCTAGGGATGCCAGCTCCCGGCATTCAGTGTCTCCTTACATCCATTCCTCTCTCACGTCAGGCATCAGCATGTTTTTCCTACCTTGCTACCAAGCATTTCATCTGTGCTGACAGAAACAATGAAATGGGTTTGTCTCCTATAGCAAGACCTGGTCTGTCACCCTCTTTCTCAGAGCCAAGGGAAGCAAAAGCAATTACCTTTAATCTCCCAAGCCCAATCAATCCCCATTGCTTCTCCTCCATTACACAGATGTCAAACCAGCTGTGGCAGGAGCTGAAAATGGGCTTATGCATTATGTCCAGCTGTTAGGCAAATCATGGAGTAGAAAGACCACATTTGGGATCTTTTTTTCTTTTCAGTGCTGTCAGTCAGATGGAACAGCAGGTCCCTAAAATAGTTATGAATAACCATTAGTAGGAGAAGACTTTGAAAATGTTCCTTGTTTATACATTCGCTGGAGGGTCTAAATCCTGGTAGAGCTTAGAAAAATCCACCGTTTTCACTAAGCTTTCAACTCTGCTTGGGCAAGAGCTCTGCAGCACAGGATAATAAATAAATGTCATGCCACATGTATACACATTTTTTTCCAAGGCTGTTTTCAATTTCTCCTTTCAGGCATGTTTTGCCCTGATGGTTCCCTTTGCTGGCTGTATAAGAACCAGCTTCAGCACGTCTCTGAAAGCTTTCCAAACAGAAAGCTCATTCATGTCCTCAGCTCTGAGATGAGTAACAGTCTGCAGCCATGTACCTTAAGAGCCATAAAGCAGAGTGGACTGGATTGGAAAAGCTTCTGTCCCCCTTCCCACTGTGATTTTTTTTCATGGAAATAATATTCTGGAGGAACACAGAGTTTGAAAGCAGTGCCAGCAGAAGAGCCCTGGAGATTCAAGTCCTCACATCTCTGAATTTAGCAGCCTCAGCCTGATCTTGTTGGTTTTGCTGCAGAGACACTTTGCCACCCACATCATGAGCTGAGTCCACGGTGTATTCGGGACCACTACATGGATTTCACCTGGAGAGCTGGGCTCTCTCAACAGGAGGGTAGTGTAGTAACCTAGCGAGTGCTAGAACTGCTCACCTCACCCACCTTGTCCTTGTCTGTAGGACAGCTCTCAGAAACATTGCATGACCTCCTGATCTTCCCACGCAGGTTGCTGCTGGCAGATGTGTCCTTCAGCTGGTGTTGGCCTCTGGTTCATGGCAGCAAACAGCTTAAGAAAGACCTCAGGTCTGCATGGTGCCCATGCCCTCAGCACCTGATGAAGCAGAAACCAAGGCACCTGAATACCTGAGGCAGATTAGTTCCAAAACCATCAATTCAAAGCCCTAGAAAACACTTTCCTGCCATAGTCCATGTCAGATGGAAGTGGCACTCAGACAAGACACAAGGCAAAACACTCAGGGACATTGAGCAGACCCTCGATGCTGATGACTTTTGGGACAAGTTTTGCCTGCGGTGCAAGCAGAGACAGCCTTGCTGCTGCCTTGCAGATAGCTCACGCTGCCAAGCGTTGTGGCCACCCCAAAGTGGCAGGCTTGGTATTTCCTATGTGTGTAAGGGCAGTGATCAGAGGGATGCTTATTTGCTGTAATTTGTCTTCTAATCTTGGCTGGGCTTTCCCTTAGAACAATAAACTGTTGTCCCCTTCTCCCTCTTTTTTTTTTTTTTTTTTTTAAGTGATATCATAGCAATAAAGCACTCTGGAGTGATTTTTATCAGACCATTAATACACAGCATGGGTGGGTAAAGGCAGAGGTCACACTGCAGTACCCTCCCCAAGACACGTATTAATGGGGCCTATAAAACACACCCTGTTGCGTCTTCTGGCTTAATTGTGAAATGGCTTCCAGATTTAAAGCCCCTAAAGAGAATCTTTTAGAGGATCTGTGTTCATCAGGTAACATCAAAAGCAACAGTAAACATAGGAAATGGGAGCTGCCATCTCTGTCACCGAGACATATATCAGTGAGGGGTTTGCTAACGTTTTCTTTCATATTGGCCCAATCCAATTAAAAAAAAAAAAAAAAAAAAAAGAAAATTACCTAGTAGATAGAAACTGAATACACCAAAAATGTGGTTTCTTTCCCAAACTGGAGATCTGCTTATGCTCTGATGGCCCGGGCTAGCTCTTCCCCACTTGTTGAATTATAAGTACATGTGAGAAAGCAGAAAGAAAACTAGACCTTGCAGATTAAAGAGCACTGGCCACAATTTGTAAGAATGAAGAGCAATTTGGGGTACCTCAGAGTTTTGGCCTGCCCATCCTGAGGTAACTTGAAGACATTTTAAACTCCACATTATTAACTCCATCCCTTTGCCATGTCTCAGGCAGGGTACTCGAAGATTCTACAGATATTGGCTCCGTTTTACTTTGTTTCAGTCTCCTTTTTTAAAAAAAATACAATCCATAGCAGGGTGGTTCAGTAGCTTTCTTCAGATGTCTCTTTTTTTCATCATTGCCTACTTCAGATCTTCTTGTATCTATTATTGTGGCATCTGGTGCTGATCACAGGCAGAGACACAACAAACTTGCTGTAGCACGGCTCTGGTGTGGGGTGGTCTGGAATTGGAGACCTCCTGCTCACAGTGACCTTTCGTACCAAATCGTCCTGCACCCTGGATGGTGACCATCTGACATCATTCTTGAAAACACCCTGGCTTTCCTCTAAGTCCTAGCTTGGAAAGTTTCACTAGCAAGGAAAGGAAGGAAAAAAGAAAAGATGTTTTTTCTGCTTCAATGCAAGAGAAGGAAGGAAGGAAGGAAGGAAGGAAGGAAGGAAGGAAGGAAGGAAGGAAGGAAGGAAGGAAGGAAGGAAGGAAGGAAGGAAGGAAGGAAGGAAGGAAGGAAAAAAAACCCAGATGTTTTTTCTGCTTCAACATATAGCTGGGAACCACCTCTACTAGACTGTGTAGGTGACCTTTGGGGGAACCACAAATCCCCCATTTGTGGCACCTGTAAAATGACTGATAACTACCATTTTTCCACATATCATCTTCACTCTTCTTTCGTCCTTAGATTTTAGATGTCAGGCACCCCTACATAACCAATATAAGCAGTTTCAGCTGTTCCTAAGTCTGAGGAAACACTAACCAGAGGAAAAAGTAATCTATGCATTAACACTATATACAGTCTCTCTACATTCATAGCTGACGCATGGAGGTCCATGGTCACAAATAGGTATTTCAAGACTATCTGTATCATTTTCATGTAGATGACTAAAATAGTCTACCATCAGTTTGCCAACATAAGTGTATGAAAACAGCTGACTTGCACTCTGGAACTGCTTCTTTGTCTCCATGGACAATGAAGGGAGTTTAATGTGAGTAGTTCAGACTGCAAACTATCCTCTACAGACTGAAAATTAGATGTCATTAGTGTTACCCTTAGTTCCTGCCCAAACTCTTCCTGAGATGCACTGCGATTGCAAAAGAAGTCCATGTAACAAAAAAAATCTGTTGTGCCTAAAAGCCCCATTTGTAAAATAAGGCTGATGATAACATTTTCTTTCTCCCCTCTCCTGCCTGTCATGTCTATCGATGTTAGAGATTCTCCTTTTTTTCAGGCTACAGTTCCTTGCAGACCATGGCCTCAACCCTCATCCAGGTTACCAATTCTCTTCTAAGACTGCTCCTTTGCGAAAACGATGGTGGAAAATATGCCTTGTAATTCATATTGACACCTCGGCCTGCCTTCGTGCAGGTTCACATCACAAAGGTGATTTGAGCTAACAGTGACTGAAACCAGACTGTAGCATCTTTAAGCTCAAGCTACTGTTCAGTGAGGAGCATTTAGGAACATCTTTAACTGTTCCTACTAAGGAGGATGCGGTCTTATAAAGCATTAAAGAAGTGGAACAATTTTGGCCATAATCTTGTCTTTATAAAGGGATGCTGATAGCACAGCACTACACAATTGGCTTTACCAAAATGTGCCAGAATGCTAAAACGTCAAGATGCTTCTTACGGATAATGTTGTGAACAGCATGTTAGTAATGAAGAAAATCTGCAGAAGGTTTTTGCTGAATACCTTTGCTGCCCACCTGTGCTGTGAGAGACTCATCTCTCCAGTCCCAAGAGTGGTATATTTCTTGAGCATGAAATATGGTGCAGATTAGCAGGAAAGCTAAGTCACAGAATCATAAAAAAAAGAGGGCTGAAAGGATGAGGAGAGGTCATCAAGGCCTTTTCTTTGCCTCAAGGCAGGATCAGCTGTTCCTAAGCCATTCCTGACAGATGTTTGTCTAATCTGTTTTTAAAGACCTCAGTTGTTTCAAGAATCACAGGCTCCCCAGGCAATCTACACCAGTGTTTAACTGGCTTTACTGTTAGCAACTAGCCTCTCAAGTTTAACAGAGCTCTCCCAGGGCTCCGTTTAAGACCATGACTTCATGCCTTGTTCCCTGAGGATACTGAGAAGAGCTTATTCCCTTCCTCTTTACAGCTCTTTTTATATAGTCAGAGACTGCTGAGGGGGAACCCTGGGTAATCCCCTCTTGCTGAATATTTGATGTCCATGCTGTTGGCTAACCTCAGCTGTGCAAAGAGCTCCCATGCGTTCCTGTGGGAGTTACACTCACTTACGGGACAGCTAAATTCAGTCCTTCCGCTGTCTCACTCCTGGCCAGTAACTGTGGCACAAAAACTGTTAGGTCTCTGCTCAGTAGCATGAGGGTGGCAGGGAAGTCTTAACTGCCTGAGGGCTTGTGACAATGGGGCACCCTGAAAGGCTTGTGCAAGTATACACATGCAGGTGACCCCCTCCGGGTGGGTGATGCTTGCTCTACCTTGCCAGCCTATGACAGTGCTAACATCACCTATACCCTCTCCAGAAACTGTGTTGGCTCCAGTGGGTTTCATGATTCCAGATCCTTGAAAATTTATTCTCACTTATGAACTGACGCCCCGTGAAGGCTGTCTTTGCGAGCTGCATCCTCCACATGAAGTGAAGATCAAGCTTTAACATGGCCTATGTGCTTCCTGCCCATATAGCTGCCCATCAGCCCATATGGTTGAGCTGGATCTAAGCAACATCCACGAGGAATCTGAGTGGCCCAGTGGGTTTAGCTTCACCAATGCCAGACTATATTTAGCTTGCAAAAATATGAGCTGCCCTCCAGGTAGGCTACCAAACCTGCTCAAAGTGTACCCTACCAGAGAGCTTGGGTGTTAGGCTGAGGATTTCTAAAGACCTGAAGGCTTGTAGCATGCCTGGTGGGCACATCTAGCAAGAGTAGATGCTCCCACAGTGCCCTCTTTCTACCTTCAACACTCAGCCTGGAGTGGCCATAATTTGACTCTCACAAGGCAGCATCCTGTATCTATCATTTCATCCCTTGTCCTATCTCTCTGGGCACTTACAAATTCCCTTGACAAAATTCCAGCTTGTTTGCCCATAGCCTCATCTCCTTCTATGATGAAAGACTGAGTTAGAAAACCCTCAAGGAATCCCATTACATTTCATCTGGAAAAAACAACCAAGACTTGCTAGCAGGTCCCAAAGACAGATAATAATATATGAGATGGGTTGAGGCCAACAGCTGCTCCCGTTCCTTCTCTCTGCAAGGGTAGTCAGAAGGAGACATTTCCGACAAATTATAAATGACTTGCTGTAGCTGTCATCTTTCAGAGCAGCCGTGGAATATTGCCTCACAGTGAATATAACCCTTTTCCCCACCCCACACACCCCCCCAGCTCCTCTCCTATCAAGAGTTTGGTAGCCTTTTGGTGTCAGCCAACATTGTCGGGCAGGAGGCTTCCCTCCAGCTCCCAGACTGCTTCTTCACTTCAAAGGCCAGCAGGGAGTGGGAAGCACAGCAGAGGCCACGTTCCTGCAACATATTTGCCTTGCAGCCCAGTTGCCACACGGTTTTCCCTGTTAGAGTTACTGGCAGCTCCCTCCAAGACCTCATCTTGCACTTGGGCATACAAAGTGGCTCCAGAACAGAAAACAAGAGCATGTCATGAGAAAGGTCACCATCATCTCCCAGGTAGTGTAGGCTTTAGCCTGCATCTCTCTTTAGCAGGAGCTAACAGCCTGTCCCTTGGTTACGTCTGCACTGCAACTCATCGATTGCAGTGGGACAATGTGAGGATGAAGGCTAGTGTTCCTGCAAAGTGCTGGGAATGGGAAATTCACAAGGTCCTGGTATAAGAAGAGAAACCCCAAGATCCGGATGCAAACCTGGGACAAAACAACACTGGGACAAAACAACACCACTAGGATAATCCAGTCTCTGAGATTCATCCAGTCAAATTCAGTTTGACTGCAACTCAATGCATGGAGATGAAACTATCTTGGTTTGTTCACAGTAATTCAAGAAGGCTTACTATGAATAATATGCAGCGAATGTATCAAAGATTTCTGCCTCTCATGCAAGGACAGAGGCTGTGTGTGCACTTCTCTGTAAGGCACTTGTGCTTCTTCTTGAGCTTATAGCTGAGAGAGGTAGTGCTTTCTAATTACCTGCTCTTATGGTCCAGTTGGTGTAAATGGAATTCATTTAACAGGTCCTGCATTAACTTGTCAGAAAGAATGGAGGTGCTGTGGGTGATTTTCTCAAAACAGACTGAAATGAGAAGGGAAGTGAAGTCATTGCATCATTCCATCACAAGCATTTTCCCACTGCCATTGGCTTGCTCATGCTTCCTTCTGGTTTGTAGCAGGTGAAGGTATTGTTCCTGCTCTTACTGAAACTCAAGACATTCCCATGGTGCCCACTCCATGAAGCTGGGTTAACAAATATTACCAGTGATGCCCCGTGCTGAGTTGACACACCACCCTGTGCACTGAGACACAGTACATGTGATGCCTTGTACTATAAGCAGCAGGAGCTCAACCCACTCTGGACATTGAAGAAGATGTAATTCATTAAGGGGCTTCTGGAGTCAACAGTGATTACTGTAGCAGCTCTTGAAGAGTGTTGAAGAACATTTCTGCGCATGTAAACACGTTGCTCTGTGGTTTTGGATCTAACAGAGGCCAAGAACCATTCCCAACAAGCAGTAGGGATGAAGCTACCTAGATTTGCAGGTTACTCAGAGTTTAAAGAGTGGATGCCAGATGGCCTCAGAGTCGCAGGACAGTCTTGGGCACATTTCATTTCTTTGCACAGACACAGACATTGGGTCAAGTCCTTGCTATTTTCAGGCCCCATGTCATACAATCTTTCTCAGAAATACATTGAGCTCAAGAGCCCAAGATTTCCATGAAAAGAGTGGTCAACTGGTAAGACCTCTGTAAACTTCTTAGCAGTCCTCTGAGTCCTTTGTTAGAAAGAAATTAGTGGGAGTTATTTCAAGAAGCAAAACCATAAGGAAGAATTACAGAAGGAAAAGATCACAAAAACCATAAATGCAGAGCTTCTTACTTTTGACTCTTACGTTTAGCTTAATATCAGCATACAAGTTTATGCTATTTAACTTTGCTTTGAGCACATTGCAGTAAAACTGGTGTCTACCTTCTAATTTGTATTAATGCAGCTTTCTAGCAGGCTTTAGGTGATTAAAAATACCCCAAAAAAACCAGAAACATTGCTCTTATGACACTGACCTTCTCTCCATTTTGAGCTGGGGTTGGTGGTTTCCATGCAGGAGAGCACAAACCACATCAATGACCTGGATCTTCAGACTTATCCCTACCTTTTCAAAGGACTTTTATTCAAATCCCATGAAACAGTGATCATAATGTAAATGTCCCAGTCATGACTGAAGGTCCCACCATTCTTGACAAGGCACAGGCACATAATAAAGTGACAACCCTTACTCTGAAGAGGTTTTACAAGTTGGCATAGAAGTTAGTGGAGAATAACTGCCTAACGCCATTATTAGTTGTGTTACCTATCAGTTCAGAGCAACTCTTCTGAAGACATCTACCATGGGAGGTGGCGTGTGTGTGTTCATGTGTGGGTGTGTGCATGCCAATTGTGTTATAACCACGTGCTCTGAGGTGGGATTCATGTCTCCAAAGTGCACATGGACACTTGAGCGTCCCTGGGCTTTGGCTGCATCTTCTGGTCTCACTCAGTATCTTTCTCTCCACTCATCCCCCCACCAAAACCTGGGCGCTCGATGGTTGCCAAATACGTGATAGAAACATCTGCCTGCCAGAAAGGCGCCTGTGTGGGGTCTGCTGCTGCTGCTTCTCCATGGGAGCTGACAGCCTTTGGGGCTTGGAAGGGGTGCCCAGCTCCTCACTGCCCTTCCCCTGTGCAGTCCTCCCTCTGCACCCCTAAACTCTGCACTGCCCTCCATGACCGTAGCACTCTCCCACTGCTTTTGGACTCCTGATTAGCCTCAGACAGAGCCCACTTCTCCATAACCCCCAAAGAGCATTTCTTTAGCTCCTCTAAATGTTTCCCACCTCCCTTGCTCATTTTCGTGACTCAACAGCAACAGCCTCCATGCACTACAGTGAGAGAATGTGTTGACCTGCAATAACACACGGGATTATGGAAACCAATTAATACACAGAAATAATTTCAGGACAACAAGTACCAGAGGGAGGCACTGAGATGGCACCAGATACCTGGGCTACTCAAATCTTGAAGCTTTTGTTCAAGAAATCCAGTTTCTCTGGGTCTCATTTGCTATGGTAATATTTCCTTTCCCCACTTTTGTCTATCACATCTGTCTAGATAACAAGCCTGGTAGGTCTCAGCCTACACATCTAATGCTTAACACAGTGATATCCTGACCTTGCTTATACCTTACAGGCTTGATTGCAGCAAAAAATAACCACTCTAGTCAGACGGAAACACCTTTACACAAGAGCCCCTTGATATGGACTTCTCACATCTCTACCTCTGGCCATGAGATGAACCCTTGGAGTCAGAGTATCAGGCTACCATAGCATGGAGGTAAATGAGCAAAGCTGAAAAGACTTCCTCCTTCCAAAGCTGCAAGAAATCCCTTATGCTTGCAGTGGTCAAGAGTTAGTCCTGGACAGGAGGAGCGAAGCTGCAATTCCCAAGCACGACTCACCTGCTGCATGCCCATCCAGGGACCGATTCTGCTGAGCATCGCTCCAGCACACCGGCACAGTCACACCCTCCCCTGAAGTGGTTGGGTTTTTTTACTGGTTCCAAGCCAAAAAGAGAAGAAACCCAGTTCCTGCAATGGCTTTCAAGGAGCAGGAGGGAGGGAAGATGTGTAACACATGTGTTTTGCAGTAGGACATCTTACCTCAGACCAATTCATCATTGTCCATCCACCCTGCTGGGCCCCAGCGGCAGGTCATCAGTGGAGGCCCCAGATCCACCGCCTCTCCAGAAGTGATCAAAGGGTCAGATTTTGAACAGCATAAGCTTTCCTGGATGGGATTACAGCCCAGCCAGAGCATGCGGTACTGTTTGAGAGATTCTCCTTTTCATCCCCCTGGAGCGGGTTCATTTTAACTCCCCTCCTGCCGTGCCCAGCACCCAGTGCTCATGGGAGGTACAGTAGGGATGATTTTGGAGGACAGAGTGCAACTTCCAGCCTGAAAACCTGCAGCAAACTGGTGGTGTGTAGGGCTCATCCTCTGCAGCAGCTGTCCTTACACAGGAACCAGCATACATCAAATGAAATATTCAAGTCCTAAACTCTAAATAAGTTTTAAAGGTGAGGTGAGACCAAACAGCATTCAGAAAAATTTACAGCAGAAAAATTCCACTGAGACCGATTAACGCGAGCACTTATTAGTTCTGTCTCGTGGCATCTCATTTGTGTCGGGTGGTCCTGGGTGCCAGGCAAGAGGATGCCAGGCACTGGTCCTCTGTGGCAGCAACTGGGTGGAAAGGTGTGACTCCCTGAGCTGGGCTTAGGGCTCCCCGGTTTGCAAGTGGGATTTCCCTGGCAGAAAAAAAAACACGTTTCATGGATTCATCTTCTGAAAGGTGAAGACTGTGTGCCTGGAGCTGTATAAGATTTCTGGGGGTGGAGCAGGCTGCAGCAGGGTCCAGGCTGATTGATGGCTAGTGGCAGAAATACAGAAAAAAACCCACACATCAGCTGAGACTAAACTTCCAAGAAGGAAAAGGGACTGGGAAAGAAAACCCCGCCAATACCTGGTAAGGTTGGTGTCGGTCCGTGGGATGTTGCAGGGGGAATAGGGGCAGCCTGTGAGGATACGTGTGGAGTGGCAGCCTGTGTTTCTACCAGCTCTTGGCAGGACCCGTGGGCATGCTGTACTTCTCGAGGAGCTCCTGCTGTGCCCCTGCAGAGGCATGACTGTCCCGCGGTTGATGTTGACTACGCCTGTTTCCCTTGTGCCAGCGGTGGGGAATGTCTCAAGCACACAGGACTAGGAAAGACCTAAACTCCATCTGCTGCTATCTTAGCAAGCACGTGAAGCTTCACAAATGAAATGCAGGCTCTCTGATGAATTCTGGCCTCCCCAGCTAGAAACCATTGTGACCCTGTGACCCCTTCTGCCCTCTTCTCCTTCAAAAAAACCCTGGACTTTCCTCTCTGTGAATGCATGAAACTTTTCAGCTTCTTTTCCTGCCTCACTGGCTTAGGTGAAAGACTGAGCATGTCAGCCATGCACTGGAGTTGTGACGGCTTCTTGTAAGCACTCCATATATTACAAGGAGTGACTCCCACAAAGGCTTAAGATCCATGACAGCGTTTTCCAGCGCTGCCTTGTTGCTTCCAATTACGCTGACACAGAGCTGATGCAGAAAAGAAGATCCATGTCTCCCATCCGGACACTCGCCGGAAACTTTCCCCCCCTACATCCTTGTCCATCATCCTCCTCGTGGATGAGCTACATCTTTGGTGAGCAGCCGGAAACTCACACGTAAGGAAGAAATATGCATGTACTAAAGCAGAACATGTCATGTTGTTTAGATGTTAAGGGCAGGCAACAACATGGGACGTGGCATGAATCACAGTTGCAGCTTGCCTGGAGGATGGGGCTACCCCACAAATGGCAGCTGGTGCTGATTATCTGGAGAAGTTCTCCTTTTTTTTTTAATTCCTCCCATTATAATAGGATCCAGTAATTCATCCTCAGCATGGGCTGTGTGTCTGTTCTCTCTGGAATATCCCAGGGATGAGTTAGTAATCCATCACAGGGAGATAGCAAGCTTTTCCTTCTCTTTGTTTTCCCCTCAGGTGACTTCAGGGCAGCCAATGTACTTCTACCACCTGAGCTACATAGAGACTGGCCTGGTGTGTTCAATCTCCAAGGAGAGGCATCATCAAACCCAGTGTTTCTAATTAAATAAAATGGAAAGATAAGCAGATTGACAGGCAGGCAAAAAAATGCAAGGGGTGGAAGTCTCAAAAATGCCTTGCAGTGGAAAAAAAACATTTCATATGATGGCAACTCACACGATATAAATCATAGATCAACTGCCTGCCTTAAGCTGCGACTCAAATAACTGTGTAACTTTCTTCCCACTGGCAGTTTTCACTCTGAAAGACGTTAAAAATCTTTGCAAAACCATGCACAGATCACCACCAAGGTACCTCCACCTCCCGAATGAAACATGGGACTGCCTAACATCAAACAACTCAGCTGCCCAGGTGTCCAGAGCAAGGAGCAAAATGTTTCATGCACCATTTGAAATTATGCTGTGGGAATGTAATGAGCAGCATCAAGCTGGGGGCTTGCGTTTTACCGGGTAGTGAAGTGAGCAGTGCAGTGGTTCTGAATGCCGACTGAATGCACTTCATGTCAATTTTAAAGTGCCTGGCAAAGATATTTGTAAGCAACAAGGCATCTTCACGTGTTGCAGCTGCTGAAAAGTCCTGTGGGTACTCCTAGATACCAAATTAGATAGATTCTTAAACCAATCCAACGTAAACACTCTTAGAAGGTCATTGCTTATGTGGCCCTCAGGATAAATACTCCAAATCATCAATCATTTCTAAAATCATGGATTTTAGTCTTCATCATGAAAAAAGATGATATAAGAACACAAGCACAGCCACATTGGCTTTGGGTCAAAGATCCATCTAACTTGTTACGTAGCCATGGCCAAAGCAGAGAATAAGGCAAGTATACACTTGCACCCCCAACTCCTAGCAATCCCATTGTATTCAAGATATTTTCTGATACCCCAGTTTTTAGTTTGGGGGTGTTCCAACCTGACTAATGTACCAGGTACAAACCTCAGAGGAAGCAGGCAAGTCTCACCTAGGGCTGTTGCATGCATCCCATTTCTCTCCACCCACCTCCTCGGCTCATCCATCTTTGCAGCCCTGCTCCCAGGTGTTGACAAAGCTGGCGTGTCCAGCCACAGTAGCTTTTCACTGATGGCTGCTAATACCTCAGCAACCCATGCCGTGTGGTTAGAAAAGATTTCAGAGCTCTGAAGTTCATAAAAATTCCTAGATTATTAGTTTAATAATAAGTCTAATCTTTCCATGTCAGTACGTTGTAGACCCCCGGCTAGGCATTTTAAATCCAGGACTATGAGAGAATGTTGTAAAGTCTCCAGCCCACAAGCCTGTTTTTTTCTTTGAGAAAGAGGAAAATTAATAAGACAACCTAGAGAATGGGAATAAGTCCAGGAGACAAAGCAAAAGAATGAGGGGGGGGGGGGGGGAAAGTGGAAAAAAGCCAGAGGGAAAAAGATGGAGACTGATAAATGGCTCTGTAGAAAGGCATATTGAAACTTTGTTTACAATCTCATGGTACCAAAGCATGCAGTATTAATAGCCTTCGACACCTTGTAAACTCAGCAAAACTAATTTTGCAGAAAAGAAGTCCTTTCCCAGAAGTCTCCTCTTTCTTGCTTAACACGCATTTTCCAGGGCTGACACATCCCCTTTCATCACGACAGCAGAAAGGAAGGTGGAAGGTTTGCCAGAACGCCTGGGGTAATGCCCCGTGTACTCTTGCAAAGGCAAAACACAAACCCAACTCCATCAGATCTTTAATGACCCCAACCACCCCATAACACTCTGCTGGGACAATGGGTCTGGAGGTGAACATGTAAACTCCACTTGTGAGGTAGCCCATCATTATTGTCCCAATCTGAGGGATAAAGAAGCTGAGCAGAATAGTCCAGGGTCACACAGAAAGCTAACATCAAAGCTGGGACAGAAGCAGGGGCTGCATCCTGTGATCCTGACAGACCCCGTGCCCAAGCACAGGCTGAACTGCAGTCTGCTCCTTTACCACCACATTCATGCAGCCTTGCAGGCATGGCCATGCTGGTGTACCCAGGCTGAAGTACCCTTCCTACTTCATCAACTCTACCAAATGTGTAGTGTTAGACTATATCCATGGTCCAAGGACCATTTACCTTCCAAAGACCTTATGGCCGACTCACTGGTGGACATCAGCCACATGATGCCCAGGGGCCCCTGGGGGTAAATGGTAGTAGCTGGACACAGTAAGTCACCCCTGTTCCCAGTATGAGAAGGATATGAGGGGTAGCATGCACCAAACTTGCTCCCTGGTGCACCCCAAAGCTCAGCTAAAAGCCCTACCTGATCAACAGCTTGCCTAAAAGCAGTCTGGGCTCAAGAGATGGCACAGCCTCACCAAGGAGCACTGGCAAGGGGAGTCATACTCCAACATCTATGTTCACACACTCCCCTCACCTCATGCCAAGGTGCAACAGGCACGTATGGTTTAGCATACCCATGTGAAGGACATCTTTGGGTTACCCCCACCCATATGTGATGTCCCCCTGAAGGACAGAGGCAATGTTCCCACCAGCAGAGACTGTGGGGAACAGACTTCAAAGGTGCTATCCTCACTGATCCTGAGGATGGATGTGCACAACGGTGAAACAAGAAAGTGTTTTGGATGAATAGATGCTGGTGGGCTTATACAGGAGCACCAGCAACAGAGGCAGGGAAAGGCATAAGAACAGTTTCTACTAAAAGCTTTCAGCTAGAAAATTACATTTCCCCCCCAAAATGAAACTTTTTACATTAAATTTCCCCTTGTTAAATTTCTCTGTGATTTTTTTTTTTTTTGTGGAGAATTTATCTGATCATTCTTGAAATTTTCCATTCGTCCCGCTCCAATGAATATTTCCCTATACATTATGAAACACCATTTGAAAGAGAATGAGAAAAGCTACCCCGGATTAGTGGGAATGGCAACCATCTGCACTGCGGGAAACTGAAAATGAGGGTCCCATTAGAAGCTGGTATAGCAGGATTACCCCCTTCCCTGCCTTCCCTAGGCTTGGGGTGATCACCTAGTCTAGGGATGATATTTGTCTGTCTTTGGTTTTGGGAGTATATTCTTCTGTACAGTTGAGAAACCATGAAGCTTCACTGAAAGAGGCACATTTTCATCTACAAATGGTTGAGTTGGAGGGAACGTTTTGGGCACAGTACAATTTTCTGATTAAAAACATTTATGGGAGAAACACAGAGCAGGTCCTAACACTGCAGACACCGCATCTTTGTGTGCTTCCCTCTTCTGAAAGAAGGACAGAGGCACTCGGCTAAAGAAGGAGCTGCCCTTGAGGTGCCTCCTTTCAAAGGACAAGGGACTGACTTCAGCAAGCTGTCAGGAGATCCAGTGTATGGGCCGTTGTCTGCCTCCAGTTACAGGTCTTTCTCACCTCCTACCACTGGTAACGTGAGCTAGAGCTCCCCAAAGAGAGAGAGATTAGCTGACAGTCGTAAAAGTCAGTCTCAGAGCGTGACCTGGCCATGCCTCCTCTGCCACAGACGCCCTCCCTCCGGGCTCCATCACCTGGCTGCAAATATCACACATTGGTCTATGTCTCAGAAGACACTGCTTTTTCCACCCCCACTGGTCTCCAGTGAAGTTTGACTGTTGACTTTCTGACCTTTTCGGTAGCACGGTGAGTGTCAAGACCAAAATCAACTCCCACCTTCTCCAATGAAAACAAAACAAAGCAAAGCCACCCGTTCCCAGCTCCCAGGCTCTCCAAAGGTCATGGCAGTCCTGCAGAGTTTAACCCTCCTCTTTCCACCACCTCTGCAACAGCACAACAGGCTCTGCTCTGTAATAAGTTTGACTCAGCAGGCAGGAGATGCACCAATTCCTGGGTTGAAAGGTTCTTGCACAAACTGTATCAGTTGATTCCTTTTCCAACTGGAAAGATCACTGCTGTGGCTTAGTGGTCCACTGGTGAAAAACAAAACAAGCAAGAAGAAGCTCTGCAGGACTCTTCCCTCCAACTTGAACCTTAATCCAGACACTCGCCTGGTTTCAGCGGTGCTGTAGAGTTGGCCCCGACTTGGCAGCAGTAAGCATGCGTTTGATGGAAAGCAATATTCATGGCCCGCATGCTGACTCAGCAAGAGCATTCAGTTCTTCTGCCAGCTCTTGGGACGCTGGCTTGATTAGCTAGTACATGGGGCTGGTTGTATACTCATTAAACAACTATTTCACGTGCTTGCTGTTACTGCAGGGACAGTGAAGTCTCTAATTACGGAGAGGAGCAGCATAAGAGACATAGGAAAGAGATCTTCCAGTGCATTTGCAGCAGCAGCGTCATCAGCCTCAATGCCCACCCTTGTTATGCCAGCATAGGGTGGGACTAAACACCTAGCAGAGCTTAGCTGGAGAGAAGGAATGATAGAGAAATCCTACTCATGGAAGAGGTTTTGGAGTGGAACATAAATAACCTTTGGCTTGCAAAATCCAGAGAGAGTAGAGGAGGTTTGAGGCCTCTCTAAGCCACTTCTCCTTTGCAAAGGAGTCTCGGTATTGACTCTGCGTTGCAAAACCATGGGACATGCGAGAAAAGTAAAAAAAATGGTAAAAACACGAAACCACCTAATCTGCTCCCAGTAATAACGTAAACATGACTCTGTAACAGGACATACACACTTCCACTGCTCAGCTCCAACACAGATGATATTTGTTTATATTTTGGGGGGACTATATGGGAAACAGAGATTTCCAGCCTTCTGAGAACTGACCTGATGAAACTGGGAAGGTGTCCAAAAGCATCTGCCGTGTAATGGAGGGTGAAGGAGGAAGCTCGGGGAGATTTTGGCATGCAGAGCTGGTTGAGCAAGACTTCCACGGTGCTGCCGGGATATATAGTTCAAAGGCAGCACAATACGCTTGTGGCTTCCCCCACCTGCCTAAGACCTGGCATCCAGCTTGGCAGTGGTGGAGCTGATACTCTCATGAAGAATTCAAGATGAAAACACAGGGTTTAACATTTAATGAGATGGTTGTTAAATGTAGATGGAGTATGAACTGATGAGAAACACATTGATGTCTAACCAGCAACAGAGACTCATCCACGGCTGTTCTTACAGTCAAAGTTAAATCTTTTTTGGAAACAACCCATGCATGGTCCTGAATTTCAGCATGGGGTCAGACTGGGAACTGGTGATGCTCCAGCCTGGAAACATGGCTCCCACCTTGCCCCAGATGAGCTGGTTCAGCCTCTGTTGTCGCTTCAGTTAAGAGGAGAGCACGGCAGATATTTGTTAAGTGCTCCAGACCTGCAGCCTTTGGAGCTGCTCCTGAAAATGGGCAGCAAGGAGATCCAGCCATTGAAAATCTTCATCAGAGTCTCCCTTCAGATACCCAGGAACCTCCAGCTGCCTTTGGACTGACACCCCTTGCCATGGAATAGGCAAATGTCACTGACTCTAAGTCACCACCCTCCCCCTTTCTTTTGCTGCCAGGCCTACCAAACTTTAGGTTTGGAGATGAGATACTTAATTAGAAACATGGCACCCACTGCAGCAGCTGTACCCTTTGCATCAACTTCCTGTGAAGCTCATGGTATCCACAATTCCAAGCAAGGTGACAGTGTAACTTTGTGTCTAGCCCCATTTCAGATGGGATGAAGTCAGGTTGCATTCAGTAACCTTGCAGGGCATTAGACTCTTCACGGTCTTTAACCAAAAGCCTATCCATTCTTGTCCTTTGCCTTGATTTCCACTTACATGAAATATATTAATATGAGTTTCTGATCTTCTCTCAGCAAACCTCTGCAGTGACACCATCTTCTGTCAGCACCCGTGGCTCAGAATCAGGAGGAGTCATATTGGCTGTCACCATCTCATCACATGTAATCCACCAATAGCCCTTCATGCCAAGATCTACCATTTACATCTGTTCATGAAGTTAAAAATACCATCCCAAAACCTATCTCCTCTTTCAATGATTACCTGAGCACCTTGAAATGTGCTGGGTTTCATACTTTTATGTGGAGCAGGTCAAAAGAGCCCCTGGAACCCCTTCACCACCAAGGGCCCCAGAAACGTACAGCCCTGAGAAACTGGGAAACTTTGGGGCTTCAAGCCATCGCTACATCTCTTCCACAACTCCCACTTTGGAAGGCTTAAAGCAGCCTGGTTGCAGAGGACCTGGCAACATGGGAGTCCTTGGACACCCATGGACTGCAGGGACTTCAGGGGAGGAGAGGAGAGGAGCTTAGGAACTGGGGCTCTTCTGGTCTCAGCTCCACAGCAGTCCATTTGGCCAAGATGTGGGATCCTGGAAACCGAAGACTCCCTTCCCAATCCACCAGGTGAAAACCCAAGCAAGATGAGCTAGAAACATGCCAACTTTCCATCAGATCTTTGATGACATCCAACTGTCTCCATGGATCATTTAGATTTCAGCTGTGGGATCTATGGAGGTATTGTTATGGCAGGAGGTATGGGTAAAACTGAGGCAAAAGAGACAAACTAACAATCCCCTGTAAACGGGGGAAAAAAATATCTGAGAATTTAAAGGGAAATAATTAGCGCTGGACCCAACCCAGGTCATTTATCTAAAATCCCACATACCTTGGGGGCCTTCATCTGAAACATGTCTAGGGTTTTTTTTTTTTGCTTTTTTTTTGCTTTTTTTTTTTTTTCCTGTTGTTTTAACCATACTGAAGCCTACAAGACAAAGATTTGAGACACTAATAACTGTGGCTGATTTCTGCCTGGATTTGTTTCAGCCCTCTGTCTCTTAATACTAACCAGCAAAACGAAAAATAATTAATAACACTCAAAATTCTCCACGCTAAGCGCGAAGTGCCATTGTTTCCTTCACATTCCTTGCACTGATTCTGCAGGGCCCCAACCCAACAAAGCAATCAAATACATGTGTAACACTGACAGCCTGTCTAGCAGCTTTGGCTCCAAGGAGCTCAAGGCTAGTATTTCATCCAAAAAGGTGCTGAGCTATTAGTTGACGAACTGTATGGATGTCTTGAACAGGTTCTTGCTTTGGCCTTGAGTATGACCATTTGTGACTCGATCTTTTATGCGGGCTTCCATGTTTACAAAGCTGGCCATGATAATCCAGCCCTGAAGCCTTAGATGAGCTTCCAAAATAGTTTCAAGGAGGGTATTGGTTGATGCAGAAAGGGTTGTGGGGTCTTCTGCAAAGTTTCCCTTAGGCTGTGTCCATATGGGTAAGTCAAACAGCACCTGGGATTATTCCCAAGCATGAGAGCTCCTTTATCCAAATGGTTTAATTTTTAGGATGCTCCTAAAAAGCTCAGGAGGTAGCACAAGCCAGGGACTCTTCCAAACAGGCAGTTCAGAAGCAGCCACCTGGTTTTGGATGACAAGAAGGAACAGCAATGTGGACCCAAGCCCTTCCTTGCTGTTTGGCCTCGGGGCTGGAGATCAGCACTGGGCACATTTAATTTACTGGGGTAAACCCAGTGACTAAATCGCTCCCTTACCCTTTCCGTTACCCAGTGGGAACGTATCATGTGGCAGAGGTGTTTATAAACCTTCATCCATCTGGAAGTCATTATCTCAAAATGAAGTTTATTTGAAGAAATTGTATTAAATGATTACATGTTATTTTTGCCTCGGCTAGAAAGCAAACTGTTGTACCATTGCTGAGAGCCTTTCTTTGGTTCAGATTTGTTTTACTATTTTATGTAGACTATCAGCATCAGGGTATGGCAGCTAATTTGGCTGCTTTGCTACAGTTGTCTGGTGGTCGGACATAATTTATTAAGAGTTTGACTCTTTATTTAGGTTTATTTGTTACTGTTTCTCTTCTCCATCTTCTGTTAGGTTTGTATATTACCCATCTAAATTGTCTCTTTATTTACTTTTTGCATTTTGCAGTGAAGATTTGAAATGCATATTAAAGTTCAGAAAAGAAAGAGAACAAGACTGCTAAAAAAATATCCCAGATAGGTTGCCAAAATATTGTCACTTGTGTTGTGTACTGGGAAAAAGCTGGACTAGACATTTGTGGGGCTGATTCTGCTCCCAGGGGAAAACAGGGGAAAAAAATCCAGGGAGGACTACAGCAGAGCATTGACCTTCAGCAAATTCATAGATTTGCAGTCCAGAGGTTGACTTTTAGGATCATGTAATCTTACTGCAGACCTCCACACCACTGATTAATAATTCATGATTGAGCAAGAGCATGCCTTTTGAGGGGAAAAATAACTGCTGATTTGACCACGTTAACTAGTGGAGGGTCAGATCATCCCCTACATTATGTTCAGCTCTGGCTCCTTGCCCTACACATGGTGCCGCTGCAGCCTGCCCTTTCCAACCCATCTGCACCACCAAACCCTTGTGCAGGAACCTCTTTTCCTCTGATCTTGACAAACACCATCCCATCCCGCTGATATCCATCCTGAGCGAGTATCGCTTTGATCACGTCTCTTCCTCCCCAAGCAGCTCTCCTCGGTTTCCCCCATCTGTGCCGCATCCGACATGAGCCGCCTCTCCTCCGTTTCAAAGCCTGTCATCCCTCAGTCGGCATCAGGCGTTCCACGACGCCAGGTTTTGCATCTGCTGCCCATTTCAGGTTTCTCAGACGTATGCCTCTCTCTTGGCCAGAGCTTGGATTCGTCAAAGCACATGAGCAAATGAAGTTCAGGAGATGGCGTTACTCAAGTGCTTTGACATCTGGAGCTGGTGGGGTCCTTCGACGCCCCACCCGGGTTACATCTCAAGAAGATAAAAGGGAGAGCTTTTGGGGTGATGCAGCAAAGGGGCACCATAAGTGAGTGTGAACATGAGATCCAAGGCAAGAAAAAGTTGTGAAGCGACTGACCTACTGATAGTTAGAAGTAGTTCTAAACCGTAATGGGCGTCCTTTCTGTGTGTCATTATTCCCCACTACAAATCTGGTCAACATGGTTGTTTTGTAGCAGAGCTTTTGGTTTGTTTTTTTTTTTTTTTTTTCCCAAAGGTTGGAACATCAAGAAATCTTTCTTTTTTTCCTTGCACATTACAAAACTCACCCTGGGATCATGTCACAGACCAGAACCAGTGGTGTGCTCCCCTCTGGCCAGGGACCATCTCCCTCTGCTGTGTTGGTACCACGACCAGCACAGTGGGTAAATTCTGCCATACACAAAAACAAACTACCACCATTTGCTTTTCTATCCTGTGGCCACATTTCCACCACCCTGTAGTGATTCCTTAACTCTTTAGTTAAATCTGTCTAACAAGCAAGATAAATGTCAGCCAGATCCTATGATTTGTATACTTTCAAAGTTTCCAAGTCTGTCCTTATCAGCCTGATTTTTCTCTTTATTTTTCTTGCTAATGACATATTTAGAAAGGAATTCCATATTCTGGCGGTTTTAGAGGCATTTATTAATTACATCCTGCTCTTTGTTTATTAATGAGCCTGGGTTCTCGTTTTCCCCTGTTATAATTGTAGAGGGCTTTTATTTCCCTTAGCCCTCACACACTTAACATTAGCTCATAAATGTTTCCTTTCTTATGCCCAGAGATTTTCACTATTAGTTTAATTGACCAATGGTTCATCTTAAGTAGGGAATTGACTCATTGTGCACTACAGCTGTCAGCAAGTCGACTAATTGATAATACGCTTGCTGGGGCCAAGCCCAGTGCAGCTTGAGAGATGAATAGAAAAGAAAGTTGAGATTGAGCGTCTCCTGTATGTTTGCACAGCACCTAGCACAGCACAGGCCAGAGCTGCCCCAAAGTTGCTAGGTGTTACCACAATAGAAATAATAAGAAGAATAAATAATAGGAAAAAAAAAAAGAAATAAATAATAAGAAAAAATAATAAGAAATAATAAGAAATGGTGGAGATGTATGAAAAAGATGGGGAAGTGTTGCCAGAAAAACACAGCCTAGCTGCTTCCATTTTCCAAATTTTCAGATGATCCATTTTCCACGTGACATTGCAAATTCTTCTAATGAAAACCCCAGCTGTACTTGAGAAACGTGTTCTCTGGTTAAAAAAATAAATTTAAAAAAAAAAAAAATCATTGATGGCGATGTCAGAACAAGGTCAGCATTGTTGGGTGATGGTCACTGAGGAAGCTCTTGTGAAGTGAATGCTACAGATGAAAAAGGCTGTCATTGTCCTGGACCAGGAGTCCCTTTGCTGATCAGTAACCGCAAGTGAGCTAACCACAAAGCCCAGAAGCCTGCAGCAGAGGAAACCGGTCACAAACTGACAGCCAAGCCATCCCCTCAACACATTAGCAATGTATTCAAGCACATGTCCAGTGTTGGATGCCATGGGAAAACAACATCTGTGAGCTTACAAGCATGCTCCAAAGCACTTTGCTGATGCCAAAGGTGTTGCACATGAGATGAAGCCACGTGTGCCCTGACACAGGTTCATCAGTAAGGCAGGATGGGCCCAGCTTCCATGCACAAGGGTAGAAAGCCTAAGCTTAATGCAAGTCCTCATCCTCCTCACCATCAGGAGGACAATTTGGAAGTCAGAGCCAGAACTCATATTGGGGCCCATCTGCCCTAAGGTTGGCTTTGTCGCTCTTCAAGAAAAGCTGAGTAAATGCAATTTTGAAGGATATCAGGATGTCGGCAGGGATCTGGCCTGCAGCTCTGGGGTCACCAGGTGGAAATGGGGAGAGAACCAGTAAATGTGTCTTTGCCAGTTTTTCCTCTCAGTCCTTCCTGACCCTCTGGCCCTCTCCAGATGTGTCATGTCTTACTCATTGAGCTTCAGACACAGACAAGCTTCTGCATCAGGTTCCTCCACCATCAGGCTGGAGCAGCCCAAGAAAGCCCCTTGTGCAGCCCAAAACATGCCCTCGCTGCACCACGAGAGCTTGAAGACCATCTGATACATCAGAGGAGACACAGCTTCTGGTGTCTGCTCTTCTGCCTGTTTTTCTCTCCCTTGGCTGTGAGTTTCCTCCTTTAGACTACTCCTTTGATTTATTGTACTTTTGCACTTCTGAGCACCTGGAAAGTGTTTTTGTCCCATTAATTTTGACTTGGAAGGTTCAATGTTTCCCAAAAGAAAAATAAATCACTGAAGCTGGGAAGACGCGCCCCACACAACCTCCTCCCTTGTCTGGGTCCCCCCTCTCCTGCCTTCCACTTTCTTTTCCCTCCTACTGTTCCCTTCCCCCTCCTCCGAGAGGGAAGAGGCCTTGATAAATGTTCCACACAAGGTATGAACTTCACATACCAAGAGCAACGAGGTAACCCTATCTGTCCAACCATCCTTTTGCTGAGCACCTAAATAGAGGTCTCTGCACCGAGCACATTTCCAATTGCTGGAGATGAAGACTGTGGTCCCAGGAAAGAGGGCAAACAGCCAGAGAGATCTAATTCCTGCAGGGGTCTGCCTCCACTGCTAAAACATTTGGGCCCCAGAATTTTGAAACACCTCTGGATGGTCAGTATTGGGCAGAAATTGTGCTTCCTTTAAGGTCTCCCAAAGGTGATTCTTCCAACCCAAAGGTCTCAAGTCTCTCTCCATTGCACTATTACTTCTCCCACTCTCCCAGGTTGCCTCCTAGCTCGTTATCTACCTCCTTGCTAGGAAGCAACCTACAGAGGCATTCACTGGTCTTCCTGAACAGATGGCATACCCCAAATCAGGTCTTTTCCCATTTTATCAGGCACAGGGACACAGCAATGAAATGTATGTATCATAGATTCAAAGAATCCCAGACTGGTTTGTACTGGAAGACACCTTAAAGCCCATCTAGCTCCAACGCCCCTGCCATGGGCAGGGACACCCTCCACTAGCCCAGCTTGCCCAAAGCCCCATCCAACCCAGCCTTCAACACTGCCAGGGAGCCAGGGGCAGCCACAGCTTCTCGGGGCAACCTGTGCCAGGGCCTCAGCACCCTCACAGGGAAGAATTTCTGCCTCACATCTCATCTCCATCTCCCCTCCTGCAGCTTCAGGCCATTCCCCCTTGGCCTGTCCCTCCCTGCCCTTGTCACCAGCCCCTCTCCAGCTTTCCTGGAGCCCCTTTGGGGACTGGAAGGGGCTCTAAGGTCTCCCCGCAGCCTTCTCTTCTCCAGGCTGAACCACCCCAACTCTCTCAGCCTGTCTCCAGAGCAGAGGTGCTCCAGCCCTCGCATCATCTCCGTGGCCTCCTCTGGACTCGCTCCAACAGCTCCATGTCCTTCTTGTGCTGGGGACCCCAGAGCTGGACGCAGCACTGCAGGGGGGTCTCACGAGAGTGGAGTAGAGGGGCAGAATCCCCTCCCTTGACCTGCTGGTCACGCTGCTGGTGATGCAGCCCAGGACACAGTTGGCTTTCTGGGCTGCCAGCGCACACTGCTGGCTCATGTTGAGCTTCTCATCCCCCCAACACCCCCAAGTCCTTCTCCTCAGGGCTGCTCTCCACCCATTCCCTCCCCAGCCTGTAGTTGGTTTTGGGATTGCCTTGATCCACGTGCAGGACCTTGCCCTTGGCTGTGTCGAACTTCTTGAGGTCCACATGGGCCCACCTCTCCGGCCTGTCCAGGTCCCACAGGATGGCAAACTCTTGGTTTCTGTGGTCAGTCTCATGCCCTCATCCCAATCCTCCATGAACGGCAATCCTGCTGTGTAAGCTAAACGCTGCTGATATCTTCTGCCAGGACAACTCCTGCTCTGCACTGAGGCCATTACTCCTTTGCTTTAGGATATTCACTAAAGACTGAATTATTAGGATTTTGTAATATCCTCCCTTCCCTCACCACTTGGACAACTCATTCAGATTTCTTCCAGTGATGAGCACATGATGGACAAATTAGATACACTTGGCACTAAAGGAAGTGCTTCAAAATCTATGAAATGTTTGTCTAATCAAGACTTGGTTTAAAAAAAATGAAATTTATTTTAAAGACAGCCTCAATCCCCAAAATTCAGATCTGCTTTAATGTTTTCTACTATTTGCTTCTCCTGTAGTCAGTACAGGAAATACAATGAGGGAACCACTGATGAGTTCACTTTACCATTTTATTATGTAACCTTTTTTTCCCCTGGAAATTAGATTTATGTAGTTGTTCAGTCTGTCATTTATCTGTCCCCCACAGATTTCTCCACTTGTTAATTTTTCAACCAGCTTTGACAGAAAGCTGAAAGTCTCAAAAAAAATATGTTCCTATTTCCACATTAAAATAAAGATTCAGAGAAAAGAGTGATTTCATTCTAAACAGTTTCTTCTTAATAATTTTTATCCTATTAGCCGATTTCTAAAGGGCAGGTGATGTACGTAACAGATCATTGTAGACGAGTTGTACAAAAAAACCAAAGGAATTCTAAAAGTGCAACAGAAAACAATGGACAATCTTAAAATAAATCAATCAGTTTAACAAGCCATCAACTTTGAGACATAAATCCATAACAACCAGACTCTGCTTGCTGCCATTCTTTGTTCTTCTAGTTTCTGTCTGGAGTCCACTGAAAGCCTGCTAGAAAGATAATTCTCTCTGGTATTTCCATGCTGTCTAGAAATATCTGAGTAGAAAACATTGGAAATTCTTCCAGAAAGCACATTTTCACAGGGTTTCCAGTTGTGTTTTGCATGCTGCCATCCCTAGATGCAATATGTGCATCACAACTAGGAGGCGAACCATTTCAAAACTGTATTCAGTCCAGCACAGAGGCCAGAGCAACCAGTCCCAGGTGTGTTAAAACTGGTGGTGACTTCAAAACCACCACCTGTCCTGACGGTGACATCTGTAAAAAAAAAAAAAAAAAAAAAAAGGGTGCTTTCCTCTAGAGTGGAGGTTTGAATTGCTCAATGATGTCATCAAGAGCACATTTAGGACATAATTAATCTCAACCAAGACTTTGTCAGTAGGTTAAATAAATTGTATCAGCAAGTGCCTGCTTCTCTCCCTTATACTAAATGTAAAAGTGATGAAAGTAAATGAGTCAAAAAAAAAAAAAAAAAGAAATCATTCCAATAAGAAAATTATAAATAATCCAATTCTTCTCACTTTATTCCCTGCTGCCCTTGAGAAGTTACAGTATGGCGGCATTCAAGAGCATCAGAAAGTAGAGACTTGTCCAATTCCAGAAGTGCAGCTCAACAGAACTTCATTTTAGTCCTGTCATGATCAAATTCCACTGGACTGAAAGCATTTCCTGGGGCGGGGGGGAAACCAGCCCAGAAGAGCAAAAAAGCAGGCAAGTGTGTTTTATGAAACAAGACGAGCGTGAGTGCTCTACCTGCAGAGCCGTGAAGTTGCGCAGAGGATATTCATTTCCAGAGGGACACGGGGACTGCGGTAGGTCGCATGTCAACGGGGGTGCTAGAATAACACTACTTACACACTACATTGCTAAGGAGACCCACTTGGGAAAGCACAATAAATAACACGACTACTTAATAGCTCTGTAGTGCCTTTCATCCAAATATCTCCAAACACTGTACAAACATTCATTAGAACCACCACTAACCTCATGCTAAAGTCACGCTATCTTTGCCATGTGGCAGATAAGGAAATTGAGGTTACGTTATTTCCAGGAGTTTGTGACAGTGGCCAGAGTAACAGCCAAGAGTCCTGCCACCTATTCCCCTTTGCCCCCCAGGAATGACAGAAAAAAATGGAAATGGAGGTCTGAGTCTGTGGTAAACCCATACTCAAGTTAAGGAGCACTCCAGCGGTGGTTTCTTCTATTCTTCCACCAGGGATAAGTTAAGCAACAATGCAGGGAAAAAAATCGAAGATATTAGGAGAAAAAGTAAAGAAATTGCATAATAGAAATATAGCTCAATGCATAGTACATTTACAAACACTTGGAGCTTGTGGATATGACCCAAGACCTATATATCCTCCTATATTGGAAGCTGGAGACTGTGGAGGATAGTCTAGGGCACAGCTTGTACTAGATGTCTACGAGCAGGTAGATGAGCCCTTGAGGTCTGAACTAGGTGATTGGAGTCTGCTGCAGTGCAAAGAAGAGGCAGGTCTGAAGCACAGATCATCCGACCCGGCTGTTTGCCCTGGTATTGGATGAATAATGCCAGGCTAAGGGTGATCCTTTCCGCTATCTGTAGCAGGCATTTAGATGGTGAACTCAGATGTCAACTGTGACACTGAAGACACCAAAATTTGGGCAGAAAACTCCTGCCTTTCACAGCAGAGATAGGAGTGGGATTACAGAATCTCTGTCCTTTAGGCCTCTCCATACCTCATGTGTTGGAGAAATAACATCAGGTGCAGGGGTAACCGTGGGAGAGATGTAGGGGTAGATTTAGCATTAATGGATTTCTGTCTGTCTGGGTGTGAAATTCAGGGTAAATATCTCTAGCTAGTCTTATTGCACCTATGACACATGACAACACACCGGTGTGGGCTCCCGAGCGTTTTGAGGTCTTTGAATGGTAAGGTACACGAGCAGGCATTTATGGTTGGATCCTACAAGTGCCCACACATAGGCTTAGACCACATCTGAAAACTGCATATATTTAGTCTTTTGGACAAGAGGTATAAGACAAGGTGACTAGTATCTGGAACTACTGCTGCTCCTCAACCAGAGCACATTTACACATACAACAGTAGGACTTAAGTAAGCACTGAGTATCCTGCAGCAGGACTTGCCAGAAAAGCAGGGATTTTCAGCTAACAGGGCACAGCTGAATAGTGGGTTTGTTCCCTGGGTCTCTATTGATACTGAGACTGCATGTCTAAATGCTCAAAAGTCTTTGGATCCTGTGTGGAGCCAATGGCCTCAACTCAGAAACCTGGTGAGATCCCATGGGAGGTCTGGCTGGCAACCGTGATACAAGACAAAGGGAGTGCTGAACCTTTCTCGAGATCTAGAGGCCAACAGGGATGTTCTGCAGTGTCTAACATGACACTAGACACCTACATTAAAGCAACTGAGCCTCACTCCTGGATTCAGGCATGTAGCTGAGGTGCCTCTGTGAAGTTGTCTCCAAATTCACTGTGTGCCTGAGCTTCCATTATATGAGAGGCCAGTCAAAAAGACGGTAGAGCCCAGAGAGATATTCACCTGGGACAGGGTCCCGTTGCCCAGCAAAGGTGCCTAGTCATTTGAGACGCCCTAAGAGCTCCTGATCTGGGCTCCAGCTGGCACTGCAGAAGGGCAACAGTCTCTCATAAGCCTTTGGTTGCATCTTCAGCTTTAATCAGGTATCATCTTATACACTTCAGGCATGCTCTAGGCACTAAAGCACTACTAGACGCTTACGTTTAACCAACTGAATATCTTCTGCAGGAATGGTCAGCTAAATAAATCTCCATCAACTACAAAGGCAGAATAGACATCACAGAGGCACCCACACTCCTCAAAGCTACATATTTTTGAGTCTCTTATGCCAATAGCTGGCAGGAGCTGTGTTCACACTTGGGATGCTCTGGACTGAGCAGTAGGTTATCACCAGTTTGTGACAATGACAAGACCTTTATTAAACAGTTGTGAGCTGTGAAGCAGCTTTGGTTTCCACACAGATCACCAGGAGTTCAGGGAAAATCTTTCCAGCTCCCAGGATAAGGTCCTTCTGTGAGGAACAGCCCCCACCTTTGTCCAATAGTGATGCCAACATCTGAGTGAGGAAAGACCATTGAACACCGATCCGTTTGATTCAAAGCCATGATAGTCCTCCCTTCCCAAGCCCCGACTGTAATGAAACAGTCTGTTAACTCTAAGTTGGTTTTTTTTTTTTCAGTGAAAAAAGGAGGAATTCAGATTGTTATGTTTTCTGACCTATAGCTAGCAACACGTAACCCCCCACTCTCCCTTTGCAGCTCTAAAGCGTTGATGTTAGTGTAACGTAAGATGCTGAGGAAGCGATTCCTCACAAATATTATGATGGGGTTGTCATGTTGTGGTCCATGTGGAGTGATATATGGACTGAACAACAAACTGCCCTGCTGGGACCCAGCCCCAAAAGATGAGTCTGCCTCCTCTGCACATGCCGGCGGTTGTTTCTTCAAAGCGGCTCCTTCGGGGACCGTGAGGGAGGAGGGACTGAGGTGCAAGAGGAACAGACAGTCCTCTCCCAGGGATGAAATGACCCGTTGCTGCTTGCTCTAAGTTAAACAGTAAAAGATGGTTGATGGGGGTTTCTTTGGCTGAAGATGCTCTGCCCAAAGGATGAATAAAGGAGAGAGGGGGGCATGGTTTTGTTTGTGTACAGGTGAAGATTTACTTGGAAGTCGAAGGGAGCTTCCCCCCACTGCTTTTTACTAAATAGTATGGGATCCCAGGGGCTATTCTGGTCCTCTTGCACTCACCCCCCTGAATAGGGGGTGCCCGGTGGAGGTGACCCTGTCTGTATAAGGAGGAGTCGAACAGCCGCGAGGATCCCTACTGACAATTTTACACTCATTTCAGACACAAAAGAAACATCAGAGCTCCGGCATCTCTTAAAAACAAAGACACCTGCTTTAACGATATCCATGTCCAAGTCCAGGGGAGCTTTATGGGAATGTCTCCCACTGAGAAACAACTGTAATACCAAAACTCCCCCCAAACATTGGATATCAGCTCTTCCAAGGCTGGCTATAAACCCGTGGCCTCGTCCAACTTCTTTTTATGTTTATAGAAATCAAGGAAGGAAGAAAACTCCAAAAGCCCATCTGGTTGTCTCCTTCTTCCTCTCGGGGAAGATTCCCACCCCTGGAGTTTATTTCTGTTCTTTGGGACTGGGCTTTTGATTTGGCAGCTCGCAGATCACATCCAACCTGCCAGACACCACAGTGAATTCCTCCATGCAGCTCCGGAGCAGACAGCTTGGGGAGATACCGTGAGGGTCCCACAATGCTGAAATCCGGTCCAGCCAGACCTCCTGTCTCCTGGACAGCAGTGTGGGATCAAGGACAGCCCCAAGCTGCAGCAGGACCCAGCAGCTCCACCACTGCTTCTTCTTGGTCCACGCAGAGATGAGCCCTCTCCTCCCATGCCGGGGTACAATGGCATCCTTGGGTAGCAGCTCAAGCCCATCTGGAAGACCCACAGTGTCATGGAGTATCTTCCCATTTCCAGCTGGAGTGAGTCACCAAAGTCCTTTCTTGGATCCAGGACCACCGTGATTGCTTTTCAGTAGGCACCCCAAGCAGGACCAGGCTGCTGGTGCTGTAAAGATGCACGAAAGGCTGTGGTCCCTCTCCCCATGGCTCAGACATTCCTCTGGCTGCTGGTGCCTTTGAGCTGCAAAATTACCTCCCATGGCAGCACTCCAAAACCAGAGCATTTGTGCAGCAGGCTCCTCCATGAACACATTTTCTTCAGAGGCATGAGGCACACACGCCTGGGGATTCTGCTGCTGTGGGAAACTTCAGAAACAAGCAATGTCCCAAGCTCTCTTAACCATGTACTATAGGATGATTAGGGTGGTGTTTTGGGGGTGAAGTGTAAAGAGCAAATGTTCTTTGTACTGGATCCCATTGAAAAGTTGTTTGTGAAAGCAGGAGACTGAACTCAGTGATGCTCCTTTCCAAGTTTCAATCTCCTGTCCCCAGTTCCTCTGCCTTCTTCTGCCACTGTGGGGGACATATTCACTGCACATCCCTTCTCAAAACACCCACTGCCACCAAAGAGCCTTCACTGGGAGCCTTCCAGGGCTAATCCTAATGTGCCTTGCCCCAATGGATGGGGGAAGACTGACCCACAACAATCCTTGCTAGGAATCATAGAATCATATCATAGAATGGTTAGGGTTGGAGGGGACCTCAAAGATCATCTAGTTCCAACCCCCCTGCCATGGGCAGGGACACCCTCCACTAGAATTCAGTTCTCCAACCACTTTCAGTGTGGCAGAACACCCCCAGCTCCGTGGTTTCCCTTGCAATTGATATTTTCTGTGCCATATGGACAAGAAAATATCTGCCAAGAAAATAATTAGGCACTGACATGAAGGCAGCCCTGCAGAGAGCGTTTAAATCTACATGCAAAGACTCCATATCCAAAGAAGAGATGGCTCTAATCCCCAGCCTGGAGAGAGATGATATTTGCAACCCTTTCTCAGGCCATAGTCAGAAGCCTGCAGTTCTCTGCTATGCCAAGACAGCACCCCAATGCTCCTTTGATGTATCTGCTCTTTATTACCTTACTAAGGCAGAGTGTAGGAGCTACAGCTGATTTTAAGGTCCCCAGCATCTGAACAACACGTGGGCAGACATTAAGAGAGTGTTGGTGTCTTGCAAGGTTTGTGGTTCAAGTAAATGTCACAGGCAAAGGGCAAGAGGAGACAGTGTGGAGAGCATGACATGGCTTCCCCATCCTCTCTGCAGATAGGTCCCCATTTCTCAGTCTTGCCCCATTTAGCTGCTGACTCCTCTTCCATTGCCTGACCCTTGGTGAAATTTAGACACCCAAATGAGTTCACCGAAGTCTACCCTGTCAATCAAGCAAAACGCAAAACTCTGCTCTCAAAGTCAGACTCACACATGCAGGAGTCCCAGAAGGGAGAGACTCCATGGTTTACTCACCTCCTTCTGTGGCCTGGATAAAGAGGACCAGCGGAGGATGAAGTGGACCATACCCCTGCACCCTGAACAGGACCCCAAAGTCATCTCTTCCTCAACAACAGTGTGGTGCACGGGCATGGCTGGATCAAAGCTTCTCAGTGTCACAGGCAACGTTAAGTTCTGGTGCCTTCTGGATAGGGGGATGAGCCTGAGAAGAAGACAGCTGTGGGGACAGGCAAGGGAGAGCTCCAGGGCTGCAGGACAGGGGTACAACTGGGGACACAGCAGCTGGAGCACTCAGTTGGTTTTTTACCCTCAGGATCCTGACGCTGTTGGCAAGTGCCTACTGAGCTTGTTGGCAGAGCAGTTCCTTGCGACTTCTCCCCTTCACGGGACAGTTCAGAGGCCAGACACCCTGGCCCTCCCTGGTGTCTAAGCCAGGCAATTCAAACGCACATAAACCTCTCTCCATCACCACACAGCCGGTTGTACTTGAGAGCACACAGAGATACTACACCTCCATGTGAGGCTCTCTATTTTCCCCTAGCTGTCACAGCAGAGATTACAGGCATCCACTGCATCTCCTACCCACACCACTCACAATTTGCAGTCATTTATATCCACTTTTTCCACAGAAATCACCACTGCCACTCTGAAGCAAGCACAAAAGGAATAACAGAAAATCAAACAGCATTGTGGGCTCTAACTCCTTCCTCTGCGGAAATAGGATATTGCAAAGGAAAAATATAAGTACAGCAACTCCAGTGCCGGGAAATACCGAGGGCTGCAATTTCTCTTTGCTGCCAGTATTTGACGAAGGTGGGAGTGATTTGTTGCATCCTGAGAAGACGAAGTTTGTACAGTCTTGGAGCATGTGAGAGGGAGTATATATATCTGTCTGACGGACTGTCTGCTTTACCTCTAGCAATTTTGAGCCCCTTCATCGATTCCCAGCTAATTTGACAGAAAAGCAGCAGTCTCCAAAGTACTTGAGTTCCAACATGTTTGTTGGAGGAGGAAGGAAAAGAGAAAGAGGGAAACAATATAAATGTGCCCACTGAGGAAAAGCAGGTGTATCGTTTCTGTCCTTACTAGACCCCAGCAGATCTATATGGAGAAGGTGTGAACATCCCAAACACTGTAAAAGCTTCAGCAAGGTTCATAGCTAGTAGACACCAGAGACCCCAAAACAAAAATCCTTTTAAATCAGGGTGCATTGCTACTCATTGCTCAAAGTACAGCAATCCTTGCAGAGACCACGAGTCCCCAGTGCTGATGATTGCAACAGTTTGAGCAAGTCCTAAGTGTCTCCTTGGCTGGCATTGTAGGTTTATCATATCTCCTCTCGCTTTTCCGCTTCCCCTTTACAAGTCAGGGATGTTTTAATTTGGTCCTGCTGGCACCTCCCTCCCCAGGAGCACTCTGCCTCCTCCTATCCGCCACCCCTCTGCCGACCCCGGCTTTATCGCTGGAGTCTGTCAGGACAATGCCGGAGTGAATTTGCACTTGTATTTCCTGCTGTTTGTTATGATGGCCTGGTGTATTTCTCCTGCTGGAGAGTTCGTTTAGATTCTTACATTTCCAGCCAAGCCTTTGTAGATGAGCAAATCCATGTGTCTTGCTCTGTTGTTCCCCTTGGAGTGCTCCAAGCTTTTCTGGTCCTGCCCCAGCCATGGTGTCCAAGTCATGCTTTCCTCATGGAGGGACAGGAAAGATTTGTGTCGTGTGTGTTTACAAGGTCAAATTCTCAAACCCCATGGGTTTCCACGTATTATCCCAAGGTTTTTGGCTTCTTCTCTCCCAGTTTTTGATATTTTTAACTCTTTCTTCTGCCCTGCAAATACACTAACCGCTGATCCACCAGAAAATTATCACCATACCATGGTGTTGAGAAGCTGCTAGTATTTGGGACATCAAAACAAATCTTTTCACCCAGGAGGATAAACAGGAACACAAGCCAATTCTTATTTTTTTGGTAGGATATTGACTGTGGCAAATACCCACAAACATCAAATATGTGAACAATCAAATAAAAGGAGCAGTTTCTTCAACCTATCCCCAGGTCTGTATGCATGTGTGGTTTGTGCCCCAAAAGCCTTGTTTCTCAGCCTTCCCTTAGACTGCATCTCTAACACATTTTCATCATCTGGAAAAAAACAAGAGAAGAGATGAGATAGGACCAGTATGAAAAAACCAAACAGAAATCCTGAAACAAGCACTTATAGACAGAATTGAATCTTGCTGGTATGGTTTTGCCTGTGGAGAGGGATATCAGGGTTTTCTGAAAGCCACATGGAGAGATTATTGCCAGTATAGTGGTATCTGCTCCTGGGAAAAGAGCAGCAGAAACCTTATTCACTTGTTGCGTGTTTCTTTGAGGTAACCATGCTGCATTTTGCTGTCTGTAAGACGGGAGAGATGTTAATTATTCCTTTCGCTGAGCTGAAAAATGGCCACTTATGCAACTGAAGCCTTTACCTACGTCTGTCATTGCCTTAGAGCTGCTGTTGATGCTCTTATCCTAGTGCTTTATAAGCAGCTGCAGACCACAAATCTCCATCCTTCCAATGGGAGTGTGTTTCTATTCCTCCTTTTACAATGGCTCAGGGTGAAATCCAGCCCTGCCTAATGTGCTCCAGCCAGGACAAGCAATCCATAGATCCTGGCAAAGGGCTGAAATTCAGAGTCAGGCTTCTGGAAGTGACTGATCCTATCAGCTTCAGCAGGGATGGTAGTGCACACAAACAAGGGTCATGGTGTGTAGGCACTGCTCAGCCCCCAACACGGATCACACAGAAAAGCCCTCACAGAGTGTAAAACACGATGTCACCGGGAGTATTTTCTGTGATGCCCTATTAAATTCATGTCAGTGAATCAGCTGGGGTAGCTCAGGGATTCAGGAAGAAAACACATAGGATGCTCATTGCCAGTGCAAGTGAGAGGAGTGCATCCTTTCCAGAGACCGCAGGGACACATCATGTCTAATTTCTGCTTCCAGGCATGGGCAGGGAGGATCACAGACCCCCTTGGCTGTCCCTTCCCACACCCTTACCCAACAAATATATAAAATACTTATATTTTAGCATGAAAACTATGTGGCACTGTGGAAGGCTACCAAGACACCCAGGCAAACCTCCCTGCAGGGACAGGCAGTTTCTGTGCCGCACGCCAGCGGTGGAAAGCATCCTTGTAATGATACCAAGCTCTCACTAAGCCGAAATGTGTAACAGGAGTCTCTGTGGGGAAGCGCCAATTTATCAGTCTAACTGGGCTGGAAATTCCTTTTCGGCAGGATCTGCTCGTTTTCAAACACGTGCGGCGCAGTCTGAGGAATGATCATGATATCTCTTTTATGTCTGCCACGGCAGACGGCCTTTTGATAATAATAATAATTTAAAAAACCTGTCCAGTGACTTCACACCAGTCTTCCTAGATATAAAACATAGGCAGGAAATGATACGAGACGTTTGTGCTATTTACCCTTGAAATGCCCATATCCTGCCTCAGTTTACTTCAGGGTTAATTGGTCGCATCTTTGAGATGCTATAAATTTTGAACAGCAAATTGTATAAATGCCACAAGTCGTTCCCATGAGGATGCAAATGAAGGACACTGGTCCTCCATAACTTGGGTTTTCTGATGTCTAGCAAGGGTTGTGCTCACCCCCCATCCCTTTCTTCCACCGAGCATTAGCAGGATTTCTTTCTCTTGCTTGCTTGGATTTGGAAAACATACTAGAAATTCCCCCTCTCTCTGGCATAAACTGGCCAACAGCCTTAATGGGTTTTGAAGAGATAAACAGACAGAGCCAGGCATGTGCAGAACATGATTGCGTAAGTTGTGCTTTCTTAGGGAGCCAAGAAGAAAGCAAGCCAGATGACTTCAACCCAAAATGCACTTCGAAAAAAAACTCTTGTGAAGGTGATCACAGTGGTGAGAATTAAGCGAGTGCAAGGAGAAACAGGCTGTGAGGGTAGCTGTAACTCTTAGGTAAATTAAAATAAACAGCGATGTAAATACAGGTGATATCAGTCGTAAGGATTGCAGAGTCTCAGCCAAAGCATTTGCACACTGAGAGCAGAATTTGGTTTTAGATTAATAAAATTGCTACTGGTCATTCAGGGGTACATCCATCCTGCAGCACTGGGACACAGACATCGCAGCAGAGCTGTGCTGGTAATAGACCAGAGAGCAGGGATGAGAATGTAGAGAAGAGGAGAATCCAAGGCACCTTCTCTCTGTCATGACCCCCATGTTGTCCCTGAGAGCAGTATGGTTGAGTCCCACCTCCCAAGCTCAGATGGGGAGCAAGGGGTTAGTCAAAACACAAGAATTGGCCTAACAGATGTCAGGACCTGGAGAGATGGTGGTGGGTGCAATAACAAGTCTCATCTGAGGTCCTCTTGGTGGTCCCCTTCAGATGCTTGACATGGACCCAAGAATTTGTGTCCACCCGGGGGTGCAATGGGTGTTGCATTCACGCAAGGGAGGGATGGAGAAGGCACAGGGAGACGGCTACAAACCCTGCAGAAACTCATCTGGAGGCTTACAGAGATGATGAGCTTCCCTAAAGTGTGGTCATCAGGGGGTCGGGGAGCATTAGCCGCACAGTCTGGGTTGAGGAGAGGTCAGCTACAGGCACTTGCCATGTTGAAAAAGGATTTGCAGCCAAAAGCAGGGCTGACTGGAGAGCTCCCCTCCGGGACTGCTTGCAGAACGAACATAATTGCCTGAGCATTTAAGAAAATAGAGATCCATCTTTCCATGCAAGTGGGCCTACTGCTGGGAGGGGAAAGCTCGGGGAAGCAGCGGAACAAGTATTGGTGCTTTGCAAAGCAGAGATAAATCCACCAGCAAGGAGGGAGCAAAGTAAGAGAGCTTTGGGAAGCCTTTGCACATCAAATGAGCAGTGCATCCCCTGATGAGTGAGGGTTTCAGGGAAGGAGATCGATGGGCAAACGCTCCAAACAGTAGCATACATCTCTCGTAATAAGGCAGCAAAACTGCTCTCATTTCCTGTAATCTGATAACCCACCAGAGGAAGGGGAAAAAATGCCTTTAAATGGTGATTATAATTCCCGTCATGGTGTTTCCTGATAAAGTGGCCCCCCAACATAGCGTTATTATCAATCATAACTACTACAGTAGCATCCTGAGGCTCCTATGGAGATCAGTACCTTCAGAGGGAGACCTTTGCTGTCCTGAAGGACCTGCAGGACCCTCGTGGAAGGGAGGGCTCCACAGAGGTGAAATGAGTTGTTCAAGGACTCCCAGCTGGGAGCAAGACCAAACTGACCTACTCTTTGAGTTGTGGGATTATGTGAGCATCATGAAATCATAGCAGTGTCAGCTGGTGGGGACCTGTGGAGGTCTCTAGCCCAACCTCCTGCTCAAAGCTGGACCACCATGAGCTTCCAGACAAAAATAGCAGCTCACAAATTGGCATAGTCATAACAAACTGAAAGTGAGGATCTGGAAAACATGACCCTCAAAGCTGTATGTTATTGTATAATCTCATGAACATCAAGCCAACCGCAGTGAGAGGCTGACTCATGTTTTTGACCAGACCAGGCTCTGCTGTACTAGCATTTCCTCCCATCGCTTCCTGACCTGGGCACTTTGTGTCATTTTTGGTTCCTCCCTTTTACCACTAATGTGTGGAAGCAATACCAACGGTCAGGACATTTTTTTTTTTTTTTTTTTACACCTCCATCATCATGATAGGCAATTGTAATGCTGCTTCTCTCCACTCAGCAAAATGCATGTCTAAGTAAGTGCTCACCCCCCCAATCCCTTTCTTCCACCGAGCATTAGCATTGCTGCCATTTACTCCAGAAGTCCGGTGTGCCTTGTGCTAGGCCCCATAAAAACAGAATTCTTCCTCAAACAGGCACCCCATGACATCAGCTGGTGACCAGCACCTCATTTCTGTCCTGAAGAACTTACCTCAGATTTGCCCCGTGCCTTCACGGTGCCTCTGATCAGCAGTCCCCAAGCAGCACCATGGCTTGGCCCTCTCTTGTTCATCCTCCCTCACCAGAGAAGTGTGTTCAGGTGGCAACTTTCACTTGCCTTTGATCATATGAGCACAAAAGAAGATGAGAACCTAGCTGTACCCACCAGCACATCATTGAAAATGAAGATGAGGCATGGAGACCAAGGTGCTGCATGGTAAAGCTGGGTAGTTGAGGTAGCAACCCTCCCACCTTGGACACATTGGCCTCCTCTGGACACAAAAGCAGCAGGTACCCCAAGGTGCCCGTAGCATTCATCTACCTGCCTATTTCCTTATGGCTGAGCTAGACTGGGAGACCTGATCCCATTCCTGCTCTGCTTTTTGCCTTCCCTAAGTGGTGAATTCCTCAGAAGCAGGACCGTCTAGCCCAGCCGTAAATCTGTCTTCTGTGGAGCAAGGGAAGCGGTAGAGCAAGCAGGAGGAGGGAAGACATCGTGGGTGCTCCAGAATAATCGTTAGCACAAAGAAAACCCCACGTCCCTTCTCAAAATAAAAGGAGAATGAAGGAAAAAGGTCCATAAAACTCCCCTTTTACGGCTCATATCGTAGAGACACAGGTCTACCCAGGTTTCTGATTAATTAGGTATGTAATGGGTGACTGCTTCAGACGATATGCAGGAACAGCTACTATAGCGAGCAGCACTGAATCACAGGCCTAAGAACAGGCAGAACAAAAGCCCCAGATTGCTTTATTGCATTTTTGTTATTAAATCATCTCTTCTAGAGAGAGAGTGTTGTTTTAAGCCAGCTCATGGTTTCAGGCAGGAGGGTTGCCCAAGTCTGGTTTCTGCTCTGCAGCTGCAAACACTTCTTTCCCATCAGATCTACCTGAAGCAAAGGAAACTCCAGACCCTGACAACTCGCTGTTGGCTGCGTGTTCCCGAGAGCCAGGCTCCCACCCACCACCCTGCTGCAAGACCAACACCTTTCCTGGTTAACTCCAGACCCTAGAAGACATGCCTTCCTCCCAGAGCCCACCACTACCAGCTCCCAGTTGTGTGTGGCTGAGGGAAACCCACCCTGCTATCCTCTGGGTGCCTTGAGGAATAATTTGGAGCAGGTCAATAACTTGGAGCATGTAGACCTCGCAGTGACACTATCCCTCTTCTTAAGGTGTGTCCAGACTAGAAACCATACACGAATCACAACTCCAGTGACGTTACGGATTTCCCCAAAATGATGACAAATGACACCTACTCTATTTGCCACGAGAGGGCACTTTTACATTAATTCTCACATCCCTGGCTCTAGCATGGAGTCTGCCAGAATACGGTTTGGTCACGGTGGGATCCAATGTCCAACTCATTGAGGGAATTTCTTTTGCAAGGACAGGGCGGTGTGCTGAGCGTGTTACTCATTACGTTACAGGGCAGACTGCAATAACCCAGGGATCTGGGCGCAGCTGGGGGTTGTGGTGTATCAGTTCTATAAAGGGAGAAATAATAACAAAGAAAACCCCTGTGGTAAACAATGCCACATGCAAAGAAAGTTTCCTCATAGTAAACAGTTTTGTATGGAAGATTATGCAAAAGTATAAAGTCTTTCCATCCAGATGAAGTAGACACCTGCTTCCCAACTTGTCCAGCAAACACTGTATCAATTAGCATTTTGAAAACTGGGCAGCAGCTTATGTTTGCTGCAGATATGAGTTGTTCCTTTGCGAACACTTCACCAGCTGGAAGCTGCAGGATAGCGTCCAGGCTGCTGACTTGGAGCTGATTAGAAACCTTATTCCACCCCCCCCATCACGCAGTAGATGTGGAAAACTGCAAACTCTGAGAACATGCATAGCTCTGAAATTACCGCTATTCATCATCTCCAATTGGCTCTTGGAGGAATCCCAACCGGTCAAGGAGTTCTGCAGCATAACAATAGGTGATTATCTTTTGCGCCAATTCATTTTGTCACAACAGCCTCCCAGCCTCTGCCAGACTGTGATTTTCATTTGATTTCCAGGAAAAGTACAGAAGATCCAAGCAATGAGACAAGTCTTTGCTTCTCTGGGGAAGGCACCTCATATTTGGGCAAGAAATCAACTGTGCCTTGTAAGCCAGTTAACAGACACAATCACTATTTTGTGTCTCAGGTTGGGGTTGGGGGGAGGTAAATGTCTTTTTAACTAAATTCTGCAACTTTAGTCCAGAAAGGAAGACAATGACAGACATGAAGGAGATCTGCCCTGGGAAAGAGAAGGCCTTTTTTCAGTCATCTTTACCCTCTCTTCATCTTAACTTCTTAAGGATCCAACCATAGATATGAGACATAATGTTTTTAAACACCATCAACACTGTGAAAAATGGCAGTCAAATACTGAGCAAACACAGGAAAAGCTCACAGGAGAACAAGGATGGTAAGAGACTGCAGAAAATACAACTTATGAAGAAAGGCTGGTGGAGTGATGACGACTCAGCCTAGAGAAAAGAAGCCCATGGGAGGGAATGTGATGACTGTCTTGGCATCATTTGCACCTAAGCAAATTTAGGTTGGCTTCAAAGAAAACCTTCTAAATCAATGGAAGAGAAACAGTGAAAAAGTGTAGAAACATTTCTGCTGTGGGTTTTAAAGAACTGGCAGCATGGTCCTTGGTGTAGGCATTTAGACAAGGTGGTCTCTTGAGCTTCCTTCGGTCCCAAAGCTTCCTCTGTGCCCAAGATTGTGAAATCCCACAGGCTCTGTTGTATATGTCCCATAAAAAAGGAGTCTCTGTAGCTCCACCACCCAGATGTACACCACAAGGGAAAGCAGAATAGCAGGGAGACGTTGATCTTGTCTTCAAAACCAGCGCTGGTAGCCAGAGACATCCGCTCACCCACATACCTCCTACCTCTGAGCACCATGGTTTACAAGGTCTAGTTATGGTTGAGATCCACAGGTTGAGCATGGAGGCGGTGAGTCAAATCCCACTGTCAGCAGTATAAAGTTTTTCTGCAAGTAGCTCACGTGAGATTTTGTCCTTGCTGAGGAAATTCCAGTAAGACCAGTAGAAAATAAGACAGAATAGAGCAAAGATTGTTTTGTTTCCTTTCTGGCAAATGTTTGGCATTTCACAGTATTGGAACACATTGAAACCTTCCCAGCTGGACAAAGGAGACAGACGAGCATTGCCTGAGCTGGAGTAGGATGCATCGAGGTGCCTGCAGACACCCCAACCAGAAGAAAACATGGGTCACACCTGTAATTTATGTTTTTAAAAAGCGTCTCCGGCTCCCAGCACCATGACCGTGGCTGAAGCCTCTCTTGATCGCAGCTGAACTTGTACACACCACGTCAGTTCAAACACATACACCCCAAAGAAGATCCAGCCACACATTTCTCAGCCTCTCATGGAAAGGCCATGCACATTAGGAGGAAAATCATGAATCAAAATACACCACAACCCAGGGAGAAGATTTCCCTAACCTGTAGTTTTCTAGCACGGGGAACAAAGCCCACTTTGAAGTTGCAGCAGGCTGGGTTAGAAAGCAGAGGCAGACCAAGGGCAGGGAGGGCTCCCAGAAGACACGACAGGCAGGAGCACTTATACGGTCTCCAAATGTCAGAGAGCTGCTCTCTGTCCTCCTGCACGAACCTTTTACCTTCAAGCATCCTCTTCCCAAACACGACCCTTCACAAGAGCGCTAGCCCTCTCCGGCAGGTCATTGCTTTGAGCTATTTGCAGCAATCAGCTCTTGCTCAAGAGTCAGGAAGCGCGCGGCTGAGGAGGTTAATTAAGAAGAAAACATTTCAATAGCATTTCCGTTTTGTGGGACTCTCAGTTTGCATTTGTTCCCCCTTTCTCCCGTGTGGAAAAAAAAAAAAAAATGTGTTGCAATGACTCTCGGAGACAGGGAGTGACATGTGGATCTCTGGCACCTTCCTGCTGAATTCTTTTGGTGAAGGAGTCTGACCCTTCCCCGGGAGGAGGTTCGTGCCTCAGCTGGGTGTGCGTGATAGGAGGGGAACATCTGCACCAAGACGGCCTCCTTGCATGCAAGAACCACCCACAAAGTGTCTTCTCCCATCACCTTTCCCCAACCACAGACTCCCAAAGTCCATTTTGAGTCGCGCCTCCTTGCAGGCGTGTTTTTGTTGTACGAGATTTGTCCCCATCACTCATCTTGCAGACACAAACTACTCCCTCTGGTCATAAAAATCAGGTCACAGCACGTTTGCAATGTGATGATCTGAGAACAGAAGGGTTACAAATGCTCGGGAAAGCCTGGGTTTAAAACCCAGGTAAAATTCAGGAGGGGTAGTGATAAAAATATAGATGATTCGCATGCAATGGGTGAAAGACGCTCAGTGTTGTGGGTATAATTTCATCGGTGCTAAGCCTCTGCAGCTGTACAAAGCGATCCATGGCTGCAAACCGCGGGGAGAAGCTGGGGGACAGGTCAGCTTTGCAGCTCATATGCTGGCAGCTGAAAGCAGCAGCAAAGGCATCTCCACTTCCCAACCACACCAGGCATTTTCCTGGACCTCAAACGAACAAAGAAAACTCAGCAGCTCCCATCTTTGGGAGAAATTTCCTTAAAACCGATGCTGAAAGGATTTTCCCCGACATCTAGCGGCCGGCAAAAACACTGAGTGAGATAACGCGGCAGGAGAAAACAAGCCGTGCTATTACCAGGAAGATTAATTACAAGTGCAATAATATCCAGGCCTTCTGATGAAATATTTTACAGTATATTACCCTCAGGAGAGTGGCTCTTTTTACTGATTTATTTTAACCTTCACATTACACAGATACGTTATAGACGTCTTCAGAGATGCCCTGGTGTTATTTGCCCCCTGACAGCAAATAATAAACTCTTTCTCAGCTATATAACATTTCCAAGGAAGCCCTTGACGTGACTAGAAAAATATCGAGGACAATTAAGTCACATGGCACTCGTAGCCCTGTGGGAACAGACTTGAGCTCTGCTCCAGGACTCGGATAGCATGAGAAACCCTGGTTCAAACGGAGTAGCAAGAGTCTTGGAGGTAGTAATTATTAAAGATCTCCTGGTTAAAGATCCTCTGGGGTCTCTCTATTATTTTAATAATGGTTCAAGCCGACTTTACTGCTTCCAGAGGAGCCCGTTAGCACAGAGGAGGAAGGGCTCATCGCAAGGGAATGCGGGCAGGAGATCAGCTGCCCATGGTTTTGTTCAGTGGGGAGCAAGGGGGTGTTTGTCACACATCTTTGGGGGTCCAGGTAAATTTGGTGTTTTGCTTGCATCCCTGCTTTCAGTCTCACTGGATGGAGCAATGTCATGGGTGGAAGTTGCTGTGAGGAGGACATTAGCATGGGAGTCCGGCGGTTAAAACATGATTAAGAGGATTCAGGCAATTTGGGGAGATTTCCAACCATCTAGTCTGCCAGCCCAGATGGCTTGCTTCATCCCTGCCCTTGGTTCTTCCTCTGCAATTAATAAGGCAGCCTTTTTCCCTCATTACGATTGTCTCTTCTTTGCTGTGTTTGTGCAGCACCTAGCACACACAGGCGCGGGTCCCCGACTGATGCTTTCAGTCACTGCTTCATTACAGAGAGCAAATCCATCCACTGTCACCCCACCGGTATTCCCAGGGTGCTAGCATCAGTGCTCCTGCCACGCTGGGTCTCACCACACTTCTGAAGGTTTCCCCACACCAGCTCACCATGAATCTGCTCTTTCTCTCCCCCCGCAGTCTCCTCATCCCATCCACACAGCAAAGCCCCTCTTAAATCTAGTGGAGGGTGTCCCTGCCCACAGCAGGGGGGTTGGAACTAGATCATCGTTGAGGTCCCTTCCAACCCAAACCATTCTATGATTCTATGATAAATCCTTCCATAACCATCAAAGCACCTTAATAAAACGTTAAGGTCCCACCACATCTGACCCAGATGCCATATTTGATTTCTCTTGTCGCTGTGAGTATTGGCGGGATGGCAGAGGAGTCGCACATTAGACCTGTCTGCCATGGGCTTGTGCAATAAATCTTAGTAGACAATTGGCTTTTGGCAGATTTAAAGCCTGGTTGTGAACATACACCTTCTCCTTTCAGCCCCTCGAGGGACCCAAACCCCACTGGAAGGAAAAAAATAATTTCTAAAAATCTTAGCTAGTGAAAATAACACAGGGGCTTCTGGATGCATCAGATCAGCCCATGCTACATCATGAAGACCTCAGTTCCTATAGTAATTTGCATCAGGGTCCCTTCTAGGTACAGTTTCTCCCTAATTTCATGGCAATTGGACCTGTATTTTGCCATGAGCAAGTCTGAAGAAAATAGATGGGAATGAAGTTTAGTGGCAGGGCTGGCTGGTAGCCCAGAGGAACGGTGTGTCCATGAAGGAGGCATCAACATCTACATTCCTGGGACTGTCTTCTTATTTGTAGGGTCCCTGCAGGGTCTGAGCACGAGTGTACTGGCTCTGTGTTCACACTCCTGCTCCGCACTCAGGTAGTAGATGACCACGGGTGAAGAGAAACCCTCTGAGATAATCATAAAGTTGACCCTATAACTCCAGGTTCCCAAAGCATTCAGCACATTGAGCTTCTCTTGCCCCCAAGGGAATTACTCCTTTTTGTGGGGGCTGCAGTATCGGACCTCAAGCCCCTTTACCAACATTACAAACCTGAAGTGAAGGGCAGCTTGCACAGACCTCTGATGCCTTTTTTGCCTCCATCTTTTCAATCCCTGCAATGCTGGAACAGATCCCTGCAAAACCACTTTGGTTGGAGAGCTGTTGTCAGGTCATTTTGAAAAGTTTGCAACACTTTGCAAATTGCTCTTGCTGGAGGTTGTACAATAACAGTGCCATTACTCAAAAAAACCCCATCCAAGAATATTATGTTAGACACAGGTCAGATCTCTCCACCCACAACAATATTCCAAGGGAGAAAAAAAATGAGGAAAAGAAATTGTTAAACACAAGTTGGAGATGACAATGAAAAATTTACCCTTAAGTATGTATATTTTTATGGAGAAAGGTTATCTATCCATCCATCATCACATACTAGTACAGGAAAGAGCCTGTGAGTATTTAGATATTTATATCTTGCATGCGTAGTTAAAGAGAAAAAATACTTGTATACATGCACGGCTGTCTCTACTCTCCCTCTCCTCTCCCCTTAGGTGCCCATCACAAATACTCAATAAATATGTTGAAGACGGTCATCTGACCTATTTTAGTCATCTATATTAGGATGAAATGAATAGAAGTGTCTGTTTGTCTCCAGCAACAATAGAGGGAGTCTCAAGCAATTAGTTCAGGTGTAAAAAACGGTACCATGCCAGACCAATCCCATCTATATGTCTTGTTTTGTCCATCTCTAAAGCAGGGATAATAAACCTGCCTTTGTCTCAAAAGTACTTGGAGATCCAGAGGGGAAAGGTATTCATGACATAGGGATGTTATCTACGAAATAGCAACAATAAGGTTAACAACAAGGTTAGTAATGAGTTCATATGTAAAACTTGCTGTGGGATTGCACAAAGCCCAGGCTGCCCTCTGTTTGGAAAATCATGGCTATCTTCTCCCCGTAGCTCAAATCGGATCCTTCAAAAAGCATTAGTTTTCTATCAGAACTCAGTAATTTTCCAGTGAAACATTAAAGAGGAAAGGTAGTTATTTCTAAAAGTCACTCATCCCATACCTCACAAAAATTGCGTGACCACACTCAGTGAAATTACTGTTATTTCCAGCATTTTGATGAGTTGAATGCAACAAATACCAAAAGCCACATGTAAATTAGAATATGTCTCTTTTTATTTCTCCATTTTGTTTTTTTTTTTCTTCACATTTACATTCTCCCTTGCCCCTCTGGCTTTGACTCCCCATCATCAATGAAATCCCCCACAGTGCAAGAGCAGAACGAGGACACAACAGAGCCCGTGTTTCTCCAGTGGCTCTTGCACAGATGTTGCTGCTTCAGCCTGTCCTGTCCAGCCCATGGCAAGCAGCTGGTGCCTTGAGGCCACACCAAGCCAAGATCTCCTGTTGCTGGGTCTGCAGCATGGGTACAGGGCTCTGAAAGGGGACTGGGGTTGGAAAATCTGGGACCTGATACCTTGAACGGTTGGAAAAAGACCCAGCCCCTGGAAATCCAACGGCTTTGGATGCTGGGGGTGGAATGGTGTAAGAAGGAGCTACTGGGTTGGAGCCAGGACATCTGAAAATACATGCCTATAATGGCATGTGTGCTGGGGCTGGGTGAGACATCCCTCCCCATGCCATCCCCTAAAGCACTCACCGATAAACAGGGCATAGGGAGCCCTCGTGGAGCACTGGTGGTTGGGTTGCTCCTGAAGAAACCGTGAGACCCCCACAAAACTCAAGACAGCTATTACAGACCCCTTCTACCATCAGGGCAGGGAAACACCAGCCTCTAGGCACCCATCTACTTCTTGTCCACACTTTACATCAGTTCCGGTACACTTTTAGCATCCTGACATCTCTGTGAGAGGCTCTGGATTTTGCCACCTCGCTGGGTCGGGTCAGAATTGGGCCCTGGGTCTTCGGAGGAGTTTCTAACTTTTCCACAACGTTTCAACAACTTTAATTTCCTTTCAATCAGTTTTTCCCTCTCCGCTGATCAGTCCTTTCTGCCTTTCATACATTTCCAGGCTCTGCAGCCTCATAAAACTTCATGGGAGAACGTTTCTGCTTGGTTGGCGTGGGCAGGAAATTACTGTCATTTTTCACTTCTTCAGCCTGAGGAGGTGTTCACCAGGCCCGTCATCGGTGGGCAGTTGCACGCTGGCCCTTCCAGCTGCATCCCTAGAGAGGTCTCAGCACCAGCAGCCAATGCAGAAAAGAAGCCAAGCTCGCTATTTTGACTGGCACTGGGAAGGCAACCTGGGTGTTTCAGCAACACATCTCCAGCCAACCCCTCAGCAGCATCTCAGCAGCACAGTGAAGGCTGGAGAGCACCTCAGCCACCTCCAAAGGTTCGCAGCAACCCAGATGCATGTGTTTATCCTGGTTTTGTACATAAAACACCCTGCCCCACCACGGCTGATTGAATGTGAGCACCCACTTTCCTGAAATACCTCCGCACTTTCACATCTCTCTGATGGATCTGGACCACAATGCCCCTGAGAAGGACTCCTACAGACACCCCTGTATGGGGAGAGTTAATAGAGAGGAGCTTTGTGGCAGAACACAAATGCGAACACAGAATTTGCAAGTGTCCACCAAGCTTTGTCTTCTTCCACCATCATTTAAGAGGAATAATCACAGGCAAAGATCAACAGGTTGGGTGGAGAGCCTCTTCTCCTCGCTAAGTGCATCATTTTGTTATTTTTGTGGGTGGAAGGGCAGGGGTTGGAAGATACAATTCTTGAGGAAAGTTCCACTCAAGCATGTTGAACACATGGGAAAGGGCCTGTTCTCCTTGGCTGTGCAGTAGCTCTCCATGGCACATTTCTTGGTGTTTTATGCAGGACAGCCTTCAAACTTCTACCTGATGAACTGTACCCCTTCTTTGTGGCAAGAAGAGTCTGCAATGTTCAGCTCCCTACACAAGATGATGATGAGGACAGAGCCTTATCCTTCCTTTCCTGCAGAGCTGTCTCCAAGGGTTTAGCCCTCTGTCCCTAGTGTTGCATGGGGTTATTCCATCCCAGATGTAAGAACTCACACATGCCCTTGTTGACCTTTGTCGGGTTCCTTTCAGCCCATTTCTCCAGCCTGCCCAGGACCCTCTCCTGAGTAGCCACCATGCCTTCCAGCACATTGGCCACTCCCCTACCCAAGTCAGGTGCCACCCACAAACTTGCTGAGAGCAGACTCCATCCAGGTTATCAGTGAAGACATTCAACATTATCAATGCCAGTATTGATTACTGAGGGATACCACTAGTTATTGACTGCCAGGTGGACTTTGCACCATTATGATAACCTCTGAGATGTTTGCACCAGAACTAGTTACTTGTGGCTCCCATCATCATTGTGGTGAGAACCAGAATCACACAATAATTGAGTTTGGAAGGACCTCTGGAGGTTGTGGTCCAACCTCTGCTCTCAGCAGGACCAGCTCTACTGTCAGATCAGGTTGCTCAACCTTACCTTTATCCTGAAAGTTCAGCTCAGCCTTGCTCTGACACAAAATGCTGCTGTTCTCCTGCTTTCATTTGGAGAGAGCAAACTGTGACCTCCACAGCAAAGTGTTCCCCCAAATGGCAGATCACCCCATTTCCTCCTAGCCCCGAGCTGTGAAGGCAGGGAAAGACATACTGCTCTACCACACGCTCTGCGGCTAAATCTGCCGCTCAATCAGCTTGTTCCACTGTTCCCAGGTTGTTCAGTAACGTTATCCTCTTTAATTCCTAAATTCTTCCTGCGTGCAGATGCACACCTGTAATAATAAAGAGCGAAAGTTGCAGGTGCTCCGTGCACGATTTTAATGCACTAATAATCTCTGCAGCCTGACAGATTGATATCCCAGGAGACATGAGGACTTTTAAACAGAACTGAGGAGAACAATCCCAGGGCTGTTCCAGTGCGTGAATTCGAGGGTAACCCCCAAATGCAGAGCCAGGGCTGCCAAAACTCTCATTCATCGAGATACTTGCAAAGGATTTGATAAAGGATCTGAAGTATGGAGAACACTTTCCTCCTCATTAATTTACTCTGTTTCATCATTTCCTCAGCCACCTGCATCCTCTTTCTCTTTCTTCTTTCATATTGAGACTTCGAGGTCTTTGGGGCAGGAGTTGCTTTTACTCTGCTCATCTATGCCAAAGTCTCCACACTACTGAAACAAAACTGGATATAACCTTTCCACTTGAAGACAGACATGATGGCCTCAGGAAAAAACTCTATCCACCAGTTCCATTAAAGCCCTCTAGAAGTTTTCTGACCAACGTATCCCTTTGCTGATGAGCCAGGCTGGATTTTTGGTTTTGACAAAGCCAGCACGATCGCTGCTTTGGGACTCCCAGCTGAACATTGCTGAGAGTTGATGAGCTGGATGGAGTTTCAAACCACCAATGCTATGATTGTCCTTGCAACAATCCTGAAGATGTGACTGTGTATAGATATCTGTTGTAAGAAAAGGATTTGATCTCGCTGTGCCACCATCCTTATTTTGGCTGAATAAGCCATGCAGATTTTAGCGATGCATGTGATTAGCAAGCATGAAACACTGAATCATGCAACTTTGTTCTCAGCAGAAATGCTTATGAGCCAACTCTAAGCAGCACAATGAACAGGAACAAGCCTGGAACAAGCCACCACCATTAATTTGTCAACCTCGGCACCTATCCAGACAATTAACTTGAGCCCAGGATGAACTGCGACTCAACGGTTGCATCCATTTCCAGCACCGGAAAGGGTAGGAAGAGGATCTCACAGATCAGGACAGACAGGAGTCTCTCTTTTTCTCTTCCCTCACCTTCTCCCAACAGCAGCTGTGGACTGACATACTGCTCAATGAGGGACAGCCATGCTCTGCCCACACAACAGCTCAGCAGGCTCTCAGGAGCACTGCATCAGACCACGCTTTCTCCTGCCATCTCTCAACACACCAGAAGAAAAGCAAAGGAACCAGACGACAGTGTCTCCTAAGTTAGCTGATTGACTGTGGCTCAACTCAGACCTCTCTGATCAGGAGGTCTCAGCTTCTTGAAGTTCAGGCCTCAGAGGGACCCAAGCACCAGGAGGTGCTGCCTGTTGTCTCTGTGAAGTTCCCAGAAAGTCATTGCAAATCATCTTCCCCCATCTTTCACCTTTGAGGATCATGTTGTAGATTGCAGATCTCTGACCTAAGCCCTTCAGACATGTTGGGCTTGAAAAAAACCTGAAGCTGACCCTGCTGTTCTACTTGGTTTGAGGAAAGCAATGTGGCTTCTCTCTTTCCCCATCACCACCAGCAGCAAACAGACCAATTTCTGGGAGGAATTGGATGGTAGTAAGAAAACACATCCAACCATTGTGCAATTAACAGAAGAATTAGAACCCACAAGTCAACAAAATTATGTCTTCTACTGTAATCTGTGGAGAGGTTGCTTCAGCCTCTGGGTTTCCAGGCGTGTTCCAGCTTGCATTCTCACTTGTACTTCAGTACTTACAAGAAGGTTCATTCCACACACAATTGAGTGGTATGTACAACCCAAAGACTGTGAAGTATTTCCAAGTGTTTCTAGCTCTCATGCCATTCAGAATAAGGAATCAAAGGCATCACTGCTGGAGGTAAGTACACGATCTATCAAACCTTGTCTCCCAGGTTCTGCCTGTGCATTGCCTGTATCAGGATTTGGAGGCTGGTTTGGGGGAGCCACCTGAGTTGTGAAGTCACAGTGCAATCCTGGAGAAAGAAGGAAAACCAGTCCCCTTGGAGAAGTGCGACTGGTGGGTCTGGGTATGGGTGCAGCTCTGCAGGAATGGCTCTGTATCTGCTGCTCCTCCCAAGCTCTTTCTATGGCTGATAGGGAAAAACAAAGCTACATCCCAAAGCAGGCAGACCAAGAACAGGACCCCATGAGCACTTCTCATAGAATCATTACGTTTGGAAAAGACCTCTAAGATCATCAAGTCCAACCATCAACCCAACACCACCATGTCTACTAAACCATGTCCCCAAGCACCACATCTACACGGCTTTTAAATCCCTCCAGGGATGGTGACTCCACCACCTCTCTGGGCAGCCTGTTCCAGTGACTGACCAATCTTCATTGGCTCTATCTGGAGCCCAGAGTAACCAGTTAAACCGCAGTGCAAACATCTCTGCAAGCAAGCTCTTTCCCTCCAGTCCTACTGTCCTCACCCATCCTCAGCAGATGGCTGCTGTGATGCTGGTGTTCCCCAGCCAATGCCCAAAAGTGCATCAGTTGCTCACAGTCCCAGATACTCCTGAGAGAGAGCTCTTGGAACAAATACCACTCCCCCGCCCCAGAGTCTGGCCACACAGCCACCATCCGGCCAGGAGGGTGTTGCAATGCCTGTCTGCTCAGCAGAGAAATACACAAGGACAGGAGGCAAAAATCATTTCTTTTCAGCAAAGGAAGGTAGTTCTGCATGCTTTGGTGACTTTGTAGCTAATAATTTCCACATATTTAACTATTCCTTCAGAAGCACCTCTCCTAACAGACTTTGCAGCTTGCTTTCCCACCAACAAGAATGGGGGAGAAACCCCACTACCATCCTTATCACCATGTTCCAGTACTTAAAGGGTGGCTACAAAGAGGATGGAGACTCCCTTTTTACAAGGAGTCACATGGAAAAGACAAGGGGTAAGAGGGGCAAGTTACTCCTGGGGAGATTCTAATTGGACACAAGAGAAAAATTTTTCACAAGAACAATCAGCTGTTGGAATAATCTCCCCAGGAAAGCAGTGGATTCCCCAACATTGGGCACATTTAAGATTCAGCTGGACAGGGTGCTGGGCCATCTTGTCTAGATCATGCTTTTGTCTAGACGGACCTTTTGCCAAGAAAGGTTGGACCAGATGATCCCTGAGGTCCCTTCCAACCTGGTATTCCGTGATTCTATGACCCTCTCCCTCATTTGGGGACCAACCCTGAGAGCAGCTCAGCACCCAGGACCCATGTTGCTTTACTGGCTCCCCAGTATCATCCAGGCCATGCCCTGGGCAAAGCTCAGCGCTGGCTGTGGCAAGCTCCTAGTTAATTCAGGCAGGCACCTTTTTGACTCTGGTGCTGGACTTTCCTGGCAGGCAGGGAGATGGGGGCAGCCAGGAAAGGAAAGTTTCTAAGTATAAAACACAAAGCGTCCTCAGCCTCGCAAAAGTGTCAAAGTAACAGGCATGCGGTTGACCCAAACTATTTATAAACTGAGACCCGATGGAAACACGATGGAGCTGAACCAAATTCCTGTTTCCAACCCACCCCTCTCCCCACAGCCTGTCACCTGAGCAGTGTGGCACCAGCCAGAGTCCTTGGCTCTGACTTCCCCAGGGTCAGGGTCTAAACTACAGCTGAGTGCACAAACTGCACTCCTCCGATGAAAAGCAGGTCCTGGATTCCCCAAGGTACATGGATGGTGGTCCTCAGAAAGGTGGAGAACACAGAATCCCAGACTGGTAGGGGTTGGAAGGGACCTCTGGAGATCATGTAGTCCAAGCCCCCTGCTAAAGGAGATGTTAGCGTACGGTGCATACAAGGAGAAAGCCTGGCTGATCCAGTTCAGAAAAGCTCTGCCTTGCAGAAGGCTCCAAGCATTTTGCTGAGGACCATAATGGGATGAACACTTACCCTTATTTTTTCACCCCTATAGCTATAGGGAAGGCAGACAATAAGAACAACATGCTGGTTATGAGGGAGGGATGCTCCAGCTCCCCAGGACCAAAAACTCTGCAGAGTGGCAGTGAACCCCCATGGCTGAGAGGTGCAAGACAAGGAGGGACCCAGCACCTGGATCATTGCTACTTTCTGGCACATCAGACCCCCCCATTCAGCTCATCCCCTCCTCAGAGATGAGCAGCAGCTCCATGGGCAGTGAGTAGCACTAGGAGAAACCTCCACAGTCCCACCCCGCATAAGGACAGAGGGTCCACATGGCTGGGGAAAAGGAGGAAGAGGAAGGACACAGAGGCAGGGAGAAGGAACAGTTTGGGAATGTATGAGTCCTAGAAATGTGAAATCATGGAATCATAGAATCACAGACTGGTTTGGGTTGGAAGGGACCTTAAAGACCATCTAGTTCCAACCCCCTGCCATGGGCAGGGACCCCCTCCACTAGCCCAGGTTGCCCAAATGCTAAGACTTAGATCTATTCTGAGTCATCGGAAATAGTCTGGAGTGGGCAAGTCTCTGTCTCTAGGTTGGTCAGGTTTCTGTTCCTTCTTTTAGGGCCTGTTTAAAGATCAGACTTTGCAGGACTCTCTTACCTGTAGATCCATCCCTTGCCAAACCACACAGCAGCCTCTGCTCCCCAAATCCTCGGGGAAGACTAGATGTGGCCACCAGGAAGAGCCCCATCCCCTCCTAGGTGATCAGGCAGCCCCTGGAGGAACGAGGCTCTCCACCTCAGCTGCTGCTTCTAGACACTTTTGCAACAGAAACACAAGCCTGTAGGAAAAGCAATCGGGTGTCATTTGTCATAACAAAAAGCTGTCAAGAGAAGCAGACAGCAGACCACAGCAAGGAATTGTTCTCAAGTCCAGTGGTTAATAGCTTTCTTTGCAGAGCTCATGGCTGATCCTCCACAGAAGGTCCCACACTTCAGAAGGAAACGTTACCATATTTGTTCTTATGCTTGAGCTGCTCTTGCAAGCGATAATCCTACTTTTATCATGTGTTCTTCTCACAGGAGCCATATAGGATGCTACGCTTCCAGTGACTAGCAAATTAATTGGGTTTAAGATGTGTAAAATTTAAAAACCACTGGGGGAGGAAAGAATAGCAACCTTTTCCTGAGCTTTTTATTGAATTCTTAGGGAATTACGGATACGTGTGATTTGGATGAACAAAAACACGGAGCTGGAAAGGAGTTCAGGAGCCTGCGTAGACCACCCTCAGTTGCTGAGACAGGATCACATTGGTATGGGACATCTCTCAGGGACGGTGTAGCACAGGCTGGGGTTGATGGGCTGGAGAACAGCTTTTGGGGAAAGAACCTGAGACAATGAAGACCAACCATAGCATGGGTGGTGGTGGCAGGAGTGGAGCCAGCAGGGCCAGGGAAGTGATTCTCCCTCTTTGTTTAGCACTTGTCAAACAGGACACTGGGACCAGTTTGGGCTCCCCAGTACCAAGCAGATAGTGACGGAGCCCAGTGAGGCCACCAGGCTGGTTGGGTCTGGAGCTCAGGGCATGCAAGGAGAGGCTGAGAGCTGGGTGTGCAATGAGAGTAGAAGGCAAAGGGGGATTTTATCACTGTCTGCAACTCCCAGGTGGGACAGCGTGGAGATGAGAGAGATACAGGCTCTCCTGGGAGATGCTCAGTGATGGGAAATCAACAACCCAAGTAGGATGTAAGAAATTCCCATTAAGAAACACTTTTCCCCATGAAGGTGGTCAAACACTGGAACAGATCCCCCCCAGGTTGGGGGATCTCCATCTTTGAAGATACTCAAAACTCTCCTGAAAAAACCCTGGGCAACCTCAGATCAAACTTCAAAGCTGGCCTTTCCAGCCTGGTTACTCTGTGCGTCTTTGTTCTCACACCCTCCAGTAGCAGGGATTACAGTTTCCTTGGATCACCTCCTCTAATATTTTCTATTTCTACAGTTCTGAAATTTTCCCTAAAATACACCAAGCGCACATTTGCTCTGTGTGGATGCATTTCTCACCACATGCTAGTGGATGTGTAGAAATGACACCTTTCCTACTCTCTTCTTTGCATCCCATCTTGTCGATGCTTCGCAAGAGATGCATCTTCTCTATTTGTGACTTCATCACCCCTGGCTCTTGCTCCACCTGTGATGGGAAACCCCTCAGCTCCTCTCCCACCACTCAACCTCCACACGGAGTCACTTACACATTTCTCCTTTGGGACACAGCAACATTTCCCCCTCGTCTTATTAGAAAACCAGCTTCAAATTCCACTGGTAGTATGAAAATCCCAGCTGAGACCCATCGGATGGAGAGAGCTGGATCTGTTTTTATAAGGTATCAGTTTCATCGAGGGGAGGAGGTGGGAGCAGAAGAGATGCTGTCCACATGCCAGACGGGCATGGACAAGTCCCAGGCCAAGTTCACACTTCATCACAACAGCTTATTAACTGGCAGGTCAAGGGCTTGAGTAGTAACCCCACTGTGTTGCAACCCTCATGTAGACATGGGAAGACTGGGAGCTACGTCCTGCTCATGGAGGTAATGGGAATATCTAAAGTCTTATCTGCTCCTGGAGTTTACTGTGGCTGATAAAAATCTGCACAGCATTTTCTCTTGCCCTTTAGAAAGGGGAATGAGAGGCAATGGTTTAGGTACCAAAAAAAAAAATACTCAGGCACATGCTTAGACATAGGATTGCGGGTTCATCCACTGCTTTTTAATGAGCTCCCCTTACGAGCAGCACTGAGACCCTGTTTGGGAGCTGTGCAGGGCAGTGTCTCTGCCTCCAGTCCCAAGCAAGAAGGAAGGATAAGGCATCACCGCGCTGGACAGAAAATACAGCTCCGCTTCGGCTCCAAAAACATTTTGGCATAACTTGCTAACTTGAATTTTATCTGCAAACGTTTTCAGCCCGATACCACTGGGAATCCTGATTTTTCCGAGACTTACCAACAGGAAATCCCTGAGCCGAAGGGTTTAGCTGTAATGAACTTATTGTATATTCAAGCACTGAATGTCAATTTGGATTACGATGTCAAAAATAAGCACTGAGAGCATGCAACCGTACCCTGGGGTCACCTGTCAGGAACTCCAGACTGAAATTGGCCAGATATAGACCAGCACAGCCTTGATTTATGTTTTTCCCTGTGCAAATACAACAGCTAAGACTGAACAAACCTACTGCATCTTGGAGATGAACCCCCTCCTCCTTTCCCCAGCGCCTTCTTCCACTTTGCACAGGGCTTCCTTGGCTGGGGATGTGTCATTAGAGGCTGCCCAAAGAGCTCAGGACTAGTCAGATGCGTTGGGAGGCTAAATTCCTTTATTAGCGCACATCTAAATCACTGCCACTTGTGTCATTCTGGGGCCCCAAGTCCCAGGCACAATCAGGACTCCCATCCTCCCAGACACTCAGCACGCTCAGGTGAAGACAAGCTCTTGCTCCCCAGCCTTAGGCTAATAGACACATGGGAATTCATCCGGAGCATGGGATGCAAGAGGAGAGGTGCGCAGGGGCAGGAGAGATAATTTACACCTTCCTCCCCAGGCACATGGCCACAGCCCTGCCCCTGTTCAGGGGCCACGGGCAGCTTGAGCCTGTCTTTCCATCCATCCCCTTTTTTTCCGCAGCCCAGATGCGGGGAGCCTGAGCTGGAAAGCGGAGGATCTCCGTTCGTTTCTCAGGCTCCATCCCGTGCTCTCTGGGGTGACAGCTGATCCTCTTTTGCTGCCCGTCGCTCGCTGCAACCACAGAGAAGCACCTATGGGGCATGCACAGAAGGGGTAATATCGTCACACAGGGATGAGAAAGGGTACCCTAAGCAAGGGGATGCCAAGTGGAAGTGTAAATCCCAGGTACAAGTCATGTTCTGGATTTTAAGGTCATTCTAAAACAGAAGACAAGAATCAGATAGAAATACACACCTTCTGTAAATAAAGGGTTTTGCCAAAGTTCCTATGAGCTAAGTGTCAATGTAATTATCTATCTGCAACCTTCCTGCTCTTCCCCAGTTAACGGTCCCATTCCTGAGATTTCCTCCTGAATCCTTCTCATGGAGACTCTACAGACTTATATGGTTAGCTGGATGGAGAAGATACTTGGAGAAAAGGAAGGTGAAATTTGGCTCCTCCAACTGAAGGCCATGGGAGTGGAGTCTTAAAAAAATAAGATAAAAAAATCTTCATTCATAAACCCAGACCTTCCCTCTGCCCCCCATAATTCTCTAACCAGTTTGTTGTGAAGCTGGCAATGAGATTAGACCTTTATTTGCTTTGAGGAAACGTTGAGCTTCATCTCCCTTGCATGTGCACACACATATAATCATCTGGGAGACCATGGCCATGACCCCCAGTGTGGTTATCAAGCTCAGGGATGGGGCTTGCAGGGCACTTGCAGCCTCTTTTCCTCCCTGCAAACGTTCAGCCACATGAGGAACCGGTCACCTCCAGCCCTTTGTCCATCCATCCCCCTCTGGCTTCCAGTCACTGGGAACAGCTGAGGGTGGAAGCATTTATCCGGGCCAAGTAATTGAGAATCGCCCTCGAAGCCTGCATGCTCTCCCTTCCCTCCTCCATTCCGGTGACTCTTTGTATTCCTGAGCCTCTAATTCACTCCGTTCTCACAAACCACATCAGCACCAAAATGAAAGTCAGGGACATTGGGTCCGACTAAAGCCAGCACCTGTTTTACACTGTTTTTGTCAGGGAAGAAGGTAGATCATCGAGTCTTAAAATCATTTAGGTTGGAAAAAACCTTTAAGATCATCAAGTCCAACCGTTAACCCAGCATTGTCAAGCCCACCACTAAACCATGTCCCCAACCACCACATCTACACGGCTTTTAAATACCTCCAGGGATGGGGACTCCACCACATCCCTGGGCAGCCGGTTCTAGTGATTGACAACCCTCTAATGAAAACGATGAAAAGCCTTGGCTCGCCTTTGCTTTGGCAGATAGTGTCACTGGTATCTGTTTTATTCATTCATCTTATGCCGAAAATCACAGCAGAGGCAGAGGTCGCTGCCCTCAGAGATGCTCAGCGAAAGAGCATGAAAAATGCTTCTCTGCTCTGCCGGCCCCCAACTTGACAAATACTCACGCAAGGCAGCAAAGCTTTTCATTAACGCTGGAAGTTTTGCTGCACAGAGCAAGCCCACGCTAGTCAGCCCACGTGCTCCAGTGCCTGATATCTGGCTAACATCAGGGCAGGGAGGATTAAAGCTTCCCTCTTTGGCCGTTTACAGTTCCCAGCAAAGCTGACAGCACCTTGGACTTCTCACCCAGGACAAATCCTATCCCAGTTTAGCAAGTCTCCTCCATGGACAAAGGGGTAGCCAAACAACCGCTTCGTGTTGTCACACTACGCACTGTTGACAAAGTTATCGCTATAAAAACAAGCCAGAGCCAAGCCAACCGGGGCCCTCCGCCTACTCCAGCATGAGAGCATTTCCTGCTAGCACAGAGGAAAAGGTTATTAAAGATACACGCGGAGGCAAAGGTAAAGATTGCTGCCGTGGGTTGTGGTGCTGCACTTGCTGTAAATCAGCATTCGGGGTCTTAGAAAGGTGGTCTGTAAAAGGAGTGCTCCATGTGGTAGATGATGAGCATGAAATCCAAAGGCTAGGTGCTAAAACTAGACTAGGTAGATGATAAAAGGATGCAACAGGAACATGGTTGATTAAATGATGAGATGCTGTGGTTGCAAAGATGATTTTTTTTTTTTTACCTGCACAAGTTAATACCCTGAACAGTCCTTGTCTCTTCCTGACCATCTTCTGTGTTAGGAAGATGTGCTTTTCTGAAATACCGTGGCTTAAATGGCAGGTAACACGCTGAAAACTCAAGGTAAATCTCTGTGGCCCTCACAGTGTAATTGCTTAGGCAAAACCAACCTAAAAACTCAGCTCAGTCCATTGGCATACACTCTTCTAGCAAACGGGAAGTGGAAACACGTGTAACACTACACGGATATTCAGCGCCTCATCCACAGAGGATCTAAAAGAGCAGAACATCTCAGTGCCTCTTGCCCTTTCTCCACGCGCGGCTGGATCTCCTGGTTTAGTGGTTGCCCTACACGTGCACGACCAGTTCTTCACAACCGCAATACTCATTTTTCACACCAGCACCAAACCTATGGTTTCAGCTGATGGGAACAGGCTTAAAACTTACTGATGGCTTGTGGTTTGGCAAACATCCGAGGAGAGAAATATCCAAGTAAATGTTATAAAAAGCTGCTGGTAGAGCCCAGCAACTGCAGAGCTTGTAATTAATTGGGTTGCTTAACGCCTATTCTACAACAGTGCTAGTGACAGGAAAAAAGGGAGAGGTGACAGACATCAACGGGTGGAAAAGCCCTACAGAATCCATGGGGCACTCTCTCCTTTGAAGACCATCTGAAAATACAAGAATTAACTTCCTTTTGAAGCAAATTAATTCAATTTTTTTCTGTTACAAATGTTACTGAGAAACAGAAAATAGGGAAAGTTTTCAGAGCGCCACGGCTAACCTTCAGCCTGTCGATACTGTTTTACAAGAAGGGGTTCCTGGACTGCAGGAAACCACCATTCTGTTGCTTTTATCATCCTTCTCTTACGTGGGAACTGAAGGCTTCCTACCTGAACACACAACATAACCTGCGAGAAAGGAGGAACAGCCCATCACCAAGGAAGAGTCGCGTTCCTGCTCTTCAACCCGAATGTCTTCTAGCCAAAATCACTGTCCTGATCAGTTTCTGATCACCACGAGAGCTGCTCTGCTTGTGCACTGCCCCAATTTCCCTTATAGCCGGTGTGGCGTTACCTTTATTTGCCTCCAGAAAGGTGCATGGCAGCTGAAATTCCTCCTGCTAATCCATCTCACCACACATCCTTCTCCAACATGATGCCCACCCCAAGGCAATCGCATCCAGGTCGTGGGGATGGACCTAAAGCTCCTCTGTACCTGCTCAGCTCTGCACTCGCTGCTGGAGCATCATCTGTAGTGAAGATACAACAAAAATAGCGCTGTAACCAGCATTTTGTTTTCGAGGCAAAGGAACAGCACACCGATGCTGCAGCTGCAATACAGCAGAGAGCTGCTCTGCCTGCTGCAAAGGACTGAGGAACCCCAACGTGCTTCTGGAGCTGAGTAAAACTAGCAATTGCAATGCTAAAAGCTTGGACTCCTCCAGAGCCAGTGCTGTAGCTGCCCAGGGATCTTTTAAAACCAGGAGCATAGTAGTCCACTAAGGGCAATCCTCCCTGTCTTTCAGATCAGGCATCAAGACACATGGGAACTGCGTAGGGACTAAGTTAGACAGAGGTGAACTTGGTTTATTGCCACTCCTTCCAGCATTATGGGCTTAAATATCTGTGAAAGAAAGGAGGAACTCAGTGAGATTACCATAAAGCTGAGAGGTTATCAGAACATCTGTGCTGTGTCCGTCAGGTGCCTCATCTCCCCTCGAGGAATCGCCCCCTCTTGGTCCCGCAGAGGGCACGTACAACCGAAGCCATAGAAAACAGATACACATAAGGGTCCTCTGTCTTTCTGCCATTGGACTCATGTCTCCAGTTAAACCATTGAGGATGTATCAGGTTGCAGTGAAATTTCACCATCATTGCAAATTTGCAGGGAGAAGATGATTAATATGAGAAAATTATTTCCGAACCCAGCAGCCGTGTTTGAGCAGTGCTAGCCAGGTCAGACGAAACCGCAGAAGACAACTCCAAACTCTGCCAAGACTCTTTCTAATTTCAGACCAAGGACCGAAATCAGTCTCCTGAAAGCAAAACCAGAAAAGTAAAGGCTGAAGAGACAGATTTCTGCTGCAGAGCTTCATCGAGGAAGGGCAAAGAAGCCCATGCATGTCCTCCACCAGGAGATACTCTGCAAGGAAAAGGAGATTTTCTACCCCAAAAGTGCCTCACTTTCTTGTAGCATTTACATAGCATATTTACAGATAGTTCTCAGCTGAAAATAGCTCTCAGCACCAGCAGCATTGGCAGCAATGAACTGGCCAGTTGGGGGGATATTGCCTTCCCAAACAGAGAAGCCCAAGGAGATTCGCAAGTAGAACAGTCACTGAGAGGTACAGCTGGGATTAAAATCTGCGTAGGCACAGGTAACCCAACCATTATACCACGCTGCCCTGATCCACCAAGAAGGAAGATGAAGAGAGAAGCTTCTCAACGGCTGGATTTCTTCTGCCCGTGGTGTGCAGCCCCTGCGCCCAGGCCAATATGCTTGGCAGAAGCCTGACAGTTGGGCTGGCAGGTTTTCCACCTGCACCTTCGAGCTTAACAGCTTTTCATGCACATGCAGCTTAATTGACTGAACTACCTTATTACGCTATTTAAAAAAAAAAAAAAAACAAGGATTTTATATGAAATTTTTAGGCAGCTGGAACGGTTCTGTTTCTAGAGCTGTTTATACCATCATTAATGTGCTACAGCACTTCAGGAGTTTCCCATTAGGAGTTATCCATGATTTCGGTTTAACGTGTGAGATGTGACCATATAACAGGCTCTGCAAACGCTTTTTTAACAGAGAGATGAGAAACACATCGTGTCAGGCAGCTGACAAGATTGACTCGAGCCATTGAGGCTCAGCTCACGTTTCAAGCACCATCACCAAAAGGCATTAGCTGCTGTCAGTGATATTTGCCGAAGGGCGTTATCCCTCACAAAACCAGGATGAAGGTCCTGCTGGCACTGCCTGCACGCAACTTAACAGCATAAATCCCTTCTGACAGGTACCTCGCAGGAGCTGGGGGCCGGTTGCTGCAATGACACGATGCTTCTGGCACTGGCACACAGACCATGTACCACCACTGGCAGGTGGACATGATGGAAAGCCAGAGCGCTGCTGTCAAAAAGCCAAAAAATGAATAATTAGAGCAAGCGTTAGATTTATTCCCCATCTCACCTCTGCCCAGCCAAGGAAACAATTAGTTTTGCCTAAATAAACAGCCTGAACTCATTTTGGGTACCACGGGTAATCAATAGAGGCGCTCAGCATCAGGCTGAGGGCTGCTGCCCCCCAATCCTGCAAGAGCTGGCTGGTTGTCCGGGCTTCAAGGCGCAGCAGAAAACACGGGTTATGTTCAGTGCAACACAGAAAGGGACTTTTTGTCCCTGGAAAGCCGAGACAATACAGACCAGAATGGATGTGACTGTTGTACAAGTCAGAAATTCAGAAATTCAAGGGTGGTTTTATCAAAACAACCTATTAAAAGTAACCTCGAAGTTAGATTGAAGAGTCCCAACGGATTAGATGTCAAGCTAGTCAACGCAATAAATATAGGACAAATTTCAGCAGCAGCAGAGCTGACGTCTGACAATCAATTACTTAGTAGAAAAAAAAGTTTTCATATGATTTAATGAAAAATTGTAAAACAATGTTGCATTCTGCCATATACAAAATAAAAGCTGGTATCAAAATAACCAGCAATTAAAAGATGTCTTAACTAGGGTTTTTTTTTTTCCCCGGAAAATTAGAGTCCTTTTTTCACCTGGGGTTAAGACGACCATGCCTGCAGACAAGAAGTGCTCGTGGCTGCCCAAAGACACCAGCAAAACCAGGCCAATTCGGAGGACGTAGAGCATCTGCAAACACTCGCACCTGAAAAAGGTCAAAACCCAGAAACCCAGGAGAAATACCCTCTTCGACCGTTTGAAAGGTGCCAAACTGAGGCAGAGAAGAGCCCAAGGTTTATCTATCTAGAACGAGTCTGCTCTCAAGCAGCACCTTGTTACATTTCAAAAAAAATCCTTTTGCATTCATACTTTATTATTCACTTTAACGCAACTACATTTCAATAGAGCTGTTCAACGTTGCAAAACAGCTTAAACCGTACAATTTCTCTCCTGTATCTTCCCACTTCAGCTCCAGGACTATACAATTGGTGTCTTGGCATTTTACTCTCTGCTGACAGACAGATTGGGTGGGAGAAAAGAAAAAAAAAGTAAAACAAACAACAAACCAACCAAAAGACCTGTTGCGCTGATAATGCCCGGAGTCCCGTCGCTCTTCAGGTTACGCCGCTTCCCACCAGCGACTCCGCGTCGTGGATGGCCTCGTGCAGCAGACTCCTGTTCAAAGGGAACATAAGCTTTTTAGACAGACATATGTTGCTTATTAGCTCGGATCACAGAAGGTGCTGGATGAGTAGCAATGCCTCCCTGATGAGGGAACACGGCCTTTCCACTATCCATAAAAGTTTTGCAAATCCAGCTGTCTCCCAGCCCTACCGTACGTTGTTTTTCCAGCTGCGTGCCATCTTTTTGGCAGGAGCATGAAAAAGAACCGCAGTACCATCTTGTATGAAATAGGATTTGGAGCCAAGGCAGCGGTCAGGTCTTCTAGCAAACTCTCTTGCCCAAATATTGACATTTTGATCAATACGGGCTTGATGAACAATAAGCCAAAGAGGTTGAGGGGGACCGGGGAGGACATTGTGGTTCAGATCAGGCTTGTAAAGAAAACAAACACAAAGGAGCCATTAAGAGAAGACACACAAGTTGAGAGATACTAATCAGTTTTATTTTATAAATACAGATGAGCTTTCCCGCAATTACCAACATAGTTTTAATGTGTCATTTACTATGGGATATTCTGGGTTTTGCTTATTTTAAATACCTGGTCAAGCAAGGATAAGCCAATGCTGTTGTGCTTGCTATAAAAATATAGTGGGATATGATCTTCCAAAACTAATATTCTCAAAAATCTTAGGAATTCCTAGTGAGGCGAAAAGATTGCAATGAAATGTTTTCTCCACTTGAAGACATTTGCAGACATTTAACAGTGTCACAGCTGTGCAGGAACTGAAAGGCTCTTGACAGTTTAAAGCACACTGTGATATATCATCTCACCTTCAAACCTACTATTTGTTTCTCTCCCACTACGCTATTTTCAAAGTAATTTAAGGAGGGGGTGGGGGGAAATAATCACAAAAAAAGAAAGCCATGAGATGGCTGCAGTCTCACAGCAACAAGAAGTTTGCGAATGCTTTAATTAGCCCTACGACGCTGTCCCCCTTCACACCACCTTCTATACAGAAAGCGATGAAAGCGGAAGAGAAACATGGGGACAAGTCCATGCCTACTAAAGACACATCCATAGAAAGCCCATCAAAGCAGCTTTCTGCGACAAATGCAGAAATCAGCCGTCGTGTTTGACACATTAACAATTACGGGGCTCAAACAGGAACAGCAACAGAACATCAGGGAGGAAAAACTTCATTTGGTCGGGTGCAACCTGAGAAAAAGCGCAACTAATGAAAAAAAATAATCCAAAGTCCCACTGATGCTCTACGAACCTAACTTCGCATGTTGCTGAATTGCACTGAGACGCTCCGTTTGCCTACGAAACCTAGCGACTTCACAACTACTTTTTGGGTTGCCTGGAAAAGTCACCATCACATACAAGCAAACGCCTTTCCGTTACAGAGGAAAATGAGTGTGCCTACCAACAGGTCTGTGCTGCTCTGAGCGTGCCAGAACCCACCCTGCAGGGTGCACGACTGACTCAATGTTCCCAAATTTCACCTAAAATTATACTGCTATCAGAAGACGGTAAGATACAGTCACAGGACCGAGTATCTTATGCTCACTTCACTACTACGTGCTGTGCTTTCAGGTGTTCATTTCTGGCCAAAGCACAGTGAGAACTTCCTATCTCTTCTCAAAAATTATGTCAGTGCTTTAAGCTGCTGCAGCGTTTCCTTTAAGGAAGCTTTTCATGAGGTTGGAACAGAAGACCTTATTTGGGGAAGAAGATACTCATCAATGCTTCCAACTTCATGCCCAAGTTTGCACCTGGAATCACATTCAATGCCTTACAGAACTGAGGTCTGAGTGCTTCCATCCAGCACATCGTACTGCGACAGACCAAAGATAATGAATCGCTGTAGAAAGGCTCAATTCAACAACTCAACTGCAGACACGTTAAAAGCTAACAGAAGAAACGTGAATATAATTTTAATACAATCATTAAGGTGTTACCTGGAAAAATGCATATTCTAGAACAGTGCTATTATGTATACTGGTTCTCACATACACGTCTTGTGTTGACAACAGATAGCTGAGATTATACATATCCACATTTTAAAAAGTTAATTTAGGCTAGCCTTACGGTGAAGTTCGGAAAAAGACTAGGTCACTGGTTCAAAAGAAAGCATAGACCAGGGAGGAAAAAAAAGCCAGGCATGATGAAGTGTTTTTTATTCTGCTATATATTTTTTTTTATATTTGAGAGCTCACAACCGAGCCCGAATTCTTGGGTATACAATATAGAAAGCGAGAGCAATGAAATCCAAACTGAAACAAATACCAGGAATCACAAAGCAGGCTGCAAATTGCTTTCCCGTTAGTGCAGCTGAACACACGTGCCAGTGGTAACCTACCTAACAGCGAACCGCTGGAAGTTTCTTCCTTTAAAAGTACAGATGTTTAAAAGGATATTAATTTGGATGAATAATGTTAAGTGCCTCCTTTCTGCAGAGGGTGGAGCGATTCCACAAATTCACCTAATTCCAAAGTGCTGACTGCATTTTCAGTCTGGGTTTTTATGAAGACATCTGTGGTGCCTCACAGCACGCTGTCCCCATCAGACACCTCAGAGGGTGGCAGCCGAACCCCACTTAGGCAGTGCATTCCTTAGGTCTCTACTAATGAGGTCTGTGCCCAACTGAAGTAGGGAATGGGCAGGCTGAGATTATTTTTAATAAGAAACCTTACAGGCGATTTAGTCCTCAAGGCTTCTATAGGTAGGAACAGTGAGTATGGAAGAAAGGAGGGGGGAAAAAACTGTCATTTCTGATTAATCAGGTGCAAGGAAACTGCAGATATCGCACAGGTGCCCATTCTCTGGCAAGTTTACACCACCAACTGAAGACCCATCAGTGCAAACTAGAACTTCAAAGGCTACAGAGCACAGCCAAGAGAAAGCTGTCCAATTGTAACAAATTCATGGTATTTCTGTAACACTGACTACATTGCTCAAGAAAACACAGGAGTATATGGGAGAAGGTAAAGAGATCTTATCATAAATGTACTTTTAAATTAACTTTTTTCTTCTTCTGAAAAGATTAAAATAAATTTAACTCTAAATAATAATTAAGAATTTAACAAGTGTTCATAGAAGGGCCTGATCAGCACTAGAAGTTGTTTCCAGGAAAGCCTTTATAAATGGATTCCAATGCCTAAAAAAAACTTCCAACAGATTATAAATACCAGACATAAGAGGACTGGAAGCAGAATCAAAATTTACCTGGGCTGTGAATATACCATGATCCTGTGTTATCGTGCTCAAGTCCATTTGTCTAACACCATAGGAATAGCTTTAGCTTTTTTATTTATTTTTTTTATAATTAATATAAAGAATAAGTGCAATTTTATCTCTATTCCAGATCACTGATTACACCTCAATGTCTGCTATCAAATCCCTGTCCAAGCTCACTTGTCCGAACTTTTACGCGGTCTGCGGAAGCTGGACATGTTTTCATTCAGTGCATAGATCCTTCGAGAGAACTCCTCAAACTCCCCTAGGACTTGTTCATCACACTCCACTGCCACGGCATGCTCCACCGGGATGGAGTTAAAGTCTTCTAGCTGATCTCCCGCGCTGAACCCCGTCGCTTCCATCCCCATGATCTCCTCCGCTTGCTCCACGGTGCAGCAAAGGACAGGGCCGAGCAAGGGACGAAACTCGCAGGGCTGCTCGTTGCTTGCAGTGCCAGAGCACTCACCAGGCAGAAACGCCCCATTTATTGCACTACTATGTCCTAGGAAAGACTCCTGCCGGTCTTGGGTATTGTTTAGGCTCCCGTTTTCTCCATTTAAACTGCTGCACAAGTCCTCGCTTTTCTTGCGATTTCCTTTTGAGGAGTCCATAGAGGTATCCAAGGAGGAAGATATTGATCCAGGTTTTTTATCTAACTCTCCTACACGGGCTGCGATGGCAACAGGTTGTGTTAAAGCAGAGTTGTAACTAGGAGGAGGAGTTTTGTACTGTAGTCTTTCGTTTCCTGTGCTGGCTCGTTTTCGGAGTCCTTTATCTGGAGAAGGAAGCCCAGTGGAAAAGCCAATATCCAATCTGCCGAAGCTAGAGCTCTGTCTCTTTGGAACGGGAATTGCACTGGATGTATGGTGTCGATCACTATAAAAAAAGGAAAGGATAAATCACAGCTGTCAGGCATGCTCACGAGCAATACAGATGTTTAACCAAAGGCTGAAGCAATTATTTTATCACAACTCCGGGCTCCGTTTGGCCAACTACTTGTATTCTGAAGTGCTAAAACCCCAAATGTGTTTAATGCTGTATGAACTATAGAAGACACCCCAGAGGACAGCTTTACTGAAAACCGGTAAGGTCATGTAGGAACAGTTACAAAGCTCTACGGTTTGAAGAGTCAATCACCCAAGAAACCACCACGTTATGTTAATTCGTACTGTTAACACCATTTTATAGGACCAAGCTGTACTTTATGAATTATTACTGTTGACCATATATTTATCTATTTATGGTCTGTACTGGGCCATCATAAACTCTTCAAAAGTGAGTAATAATGGCAGAATCCTCTAAGAGCAACTTCTTCCAACAGTGGGCTTTCCTGACAGCTGTACGAAAGAGAAAAACCACACCAACTTTGCTATTTGCAGAGGATTATTTTTGCCAGATCATCTGCTTTTCTGTGCCAATCATTCCAAAACTTTTTGGACAAATGTCAACCTTGGTTTCTCAAGGAACATGAACTAATCAAGTTTAATTTACAAGTTTGATTTTTAACTATTTAATACAGTTCCACAGATGACTTACACTGTCTCAGGGTCTATAATTTGGAATATCCGCTTTACATCATCTGGGGCGTGTTATGTGAATTCTCCTTCATCGGCTTAATCCTTATCCAAATATAATCACCATCCTATATGCAAATATTATGTTGTAGGTTAACTTGAGCAATGGGTTCATTTTCCTTCCAAATTAAAAAAAAAAAATATATAGCTACTACTGATCTGCTGAATATATAACTCCAAGATGCAACTGCTGTCACTATGACTCTCCTTCATTAACTCCATTTAAAAGAAACTCCTTCTCCTCAAGGCCTGATACATTTTGGGACCTGTTTTGCAGGGGAAAATCTTGGGATAGCAGTCACAAGTAGTCCCTAGTGTGGATCCTTTTACATATTATTTTTCTTTTTTTTTATTCCCCTTTGTAAATAGGATAAGCTATATTGCAAAAAGTCCCTCTGTGAAAAATAAGCATCCGTACTACTGCTCTTCATTTTCCTCGCCCATCTTACCTCCTCCCAGGCTGCCCCTTGATACACGTGTAGGGCTTCCTTCTCTTCCACAAAACCCTCTAATTACCTTAAGGAAAAGTTGCTTTTCAGAATTTACAGTTGTGGACAATGAAGTAGAGAGATAAGCCTCACACACGCAGCTAGCGGCAAAACCATCAACTTTCTTCCTAGATTTCAACTGCTGTTTCAGACCTTTTTAATGCAAACTCTGTATAGCATTTGCAGCTTTGTTTGCAAAGGTTTGGAGCATTCTTATCAGAAATGACAAACCAGAAAGCAGTGTGTGCCACAGATGCTCAGAAGTGCTGTATATGTGGTCTCGGAAACTAGCCCTCAAGTCCCTTACTGACCAGACACTTTAAAATACTTCAACCAACCCCTACGCAATCAACCATTTATTTTTAAAACGATGTAATACAACAAACACAAGAATCTTGAGGCACAACACTTGTGAACTTTACTTAGGCAACGTACACTGCAGGATTATTGGGGATAGTCTGTTTTCCCTTCCTCTTCCCCCAGCTTAGGGCTATCAGAAAAAGTAAATGAATACTCACTTAATTGATTAGATTCTGTTTATCTTAAATCTTAGCTAAGAAACTTCTTCACATTTCCTCCCCCATCTACAACAGATGGCAGATGCATAGGTACATCACATTAGTTGTTCTGCAGAGTATCCTTTGCAGAGGGAAGGGTATGATGCCAAAGCATCGGATCTGCAACACCACGTACAGCAGTGAGGGCTTTCTATCTCCTGATCTAGGCACAATAACAAGAAGGGCTTACAGGAAATTCTGCCATTTCTCTGGATTTTATTCAATCGTCCACAGCTCTGGGATACACATTTAAGAGATTAAAATCTAATCCAGGAAGAATTTCAAACTGTACCTGGCGGATTTAAGTACAGATGAGTGTTTCTCAAAACAATCACAAGGATATCTACTCCTTACATGATGTTTTAGTGATAAAAGCTCCTCCCTGAAGTGCCAGCAGTCTGAAGAGCATCCAGACAAGTCACACACACAGTGGCCTGAACACCAGCCTACAGACAGGTTGGGAGTGGGTCCTACTGTTGAATACATCACCTTGCAGCACAAGGTTCAAGATCTCACAAGAGACATCTCACATGGGGATGACATGTAGGGAAGGATGAGCAGAAAGCAGTCCTAGGTTTAATCCTAGCTCCTGAAGCTGCAGAGGCACACCACTGTGCAAAACGCAAGTAATTCTGGGAGAGATCAAACCCAAGGCAAAGCCTCTTTACCATCTGAATGAGTACTACCTGCTACTCATATTTGTTGTGCTGGATCAAAGGGCTGGAGCACCTCTGCTATGGAGACAGGCTGAGAGAGTTGGGGTTGTTCAGCCTGGAGAAGAGAAGGCTGCGGGGAGACCTTAGAGCCCCTTCCAGTCCCCAAAGGGGCTCCAGGAAAGCTGGAGAGGGGCTGGTGACAAGGGCAGGGAGGGACAGGACAAGGGGAATGGCCTGAAGCTGCAGGAGGGAAGATGGAGATGGGATGTGAGGCAGAAATTCTTCCCTGTGAGGGTGCTGAGGCCCTGGCACAGGTTGCCCCAAGAAGCTGTGGCTGCCCCTGGCTCCCTGGCAGTGTTGAAGGCCAGGTTGGATGGGGCTTTGGGCAACCTGGGCTAGTGGAGGGTGTCCCTGCCCATGGCAGGGGGTTGGATCTAGATGGGCTTTGAGGTCCCTTCCAACCCAAACTAGCGTGTGATTCTATGACTGTGCTTTAAAACTTTATCTAATTTTTCTTAGATCAAACCCTTTAAAAGGCGAAGACTTAAGTATGGCATGAGACTGTGGAACTCGTAAACTCCAAATTACCTTCAGCAAGAGCAGATCGGTCCAATTTAGGCACACTTCTCTATGAAGCAAAAGAAAGCAGCAGCAGAAATTTAAGTGTCTGAGCAAACCAGCATGAAAACTGTGGTATCTAATTAGCTCGAGAGAAGCAGCTTTACAAACTGTTCTGGTGGGCATGTAAATTTAAGTTCCTCCTAAAAAAGAAACATGCCTAAATTCCTTTGTAAATCTAGGCCTTGCAGGCAAACGGGTGAGAAATTAATTAGTTTGCAGGACCAGGAGAGTTTTTAAAGAGCTTGTTATGACAAGGCTATTCAAGCTAACACGTTATGTATGCCTGAACAATACCTCTTCAGTCCAGCAGCCAAAAAAAATCTTCCCTTCACTTAGTAAGTTGAACTGGCAGAATGATCTCTACTAAGTGATCTAACAGCCTAAATGTAGCAGCAATACAAAGCTAATCTCCCTCGTCTATAAAATAACTTCCCAGTTAACAGGGTACATAAGGGCTGCCCCATAGGGCAGTAAAGCAGGAATGATCTTCATTTATCATACAAGCATTCAAACTAATGAATTAGAACAAAAAGCACTTGCAGCCAGGTTCCTTAAACCTCATGGAATGAAATGGACCTTGCTTAAAACTGCAAAACCAGGTTTTAAGCTTCTGGAGATATATGTGGGCAGATTTCTGAAACCGCCCATTGCTGCCAATAAATATGAATAGGATGGGTTTAGCTTCAGTCAGGAATAAATACGGGGATAACAGCCCAAATCTGAGAAAGTAGGCATGAAGTCAACAGAATAGTTTAACTGCTTATCAAATATTACCTAAGGCATTTAGATAAAAGTAAATATGCATGAAGGGCTTTGGAGATAAGCCATCTAAGGTTTCATTGCCTAGGCTCCTTCCACAGTCACTGGAGAAAGAAAACAAGCACTGGAGGGAAGGGTGGGCAATACCCTACTGAGAGCCATTTATGATCAGTGGGACAGTCACCCTCTCAAGATGCCTCTTCTTGGCCACAGGGCAACCTAGGCAACTAGTTTAGGCTGAGTGACGAGCGTCTAGAAGGCAAACATGAGAATATTAATAGCTCTCTGTATACTTTTAAGTAGAACGATGGTCACAGTCTTGCAGGCAAGTAAAATAAAAAATAAAATGGCTGTAGGCACAGTCAAGGGATCTTTTCCTGTTCCATCACCTCCTTCTAGGTGAGGATGAGAAGTTGAATTGAGGTTTTGGTTCAAAAGTAATGCTTACAGAAAGGCACAGAGCTCAGAAATACGAGGTTGCTATTAATTGTCATGAAAAGAACCCAACAGAGGGTCTCTACTGCATTTGCATTTTCCTTGAAGGAAAAGGCTGTACTGTTACCAGAATTCATATCACTGCATCAAGGCAAAGTCTGTAGAAGGAGATGCTTTATCAGCTTCACAGTTCATGGAATTAATAAAACATATAAAAAAAGCAAGTCACATTAGAAAACTCACATCTAATTGCCCAGAAACTTTAGAGACTAAGGTATCGTCACTAGCAAAGAGTTTGGCTTGCAGGAACGTAGCACTTTGCTCAAAGGTACAACCTTGGCCTGAATTACTGCGGTTGAGTTGGTTCAGCTTCCAGCCATAATTACTCGGTCAAATTTTCTGAGACGGCAAACAGATATGGACATCTGTCCAAAAAGAATGGCCTGCAACTAGTGGAGTATAAAAACTGATTTGATGAACTGTCATCAGGCCTTAATGACTTTTAGTCATCAAGTTGGATCAGACTAGACCTGGTTATGTACAGGAGTATGCCAAACTGCTATCAGGAAGCAGGATTTCTAAATTAAAAAAAAAGAGGAACCTCAGATTTATTGGATTTTATAGATAAGAGAATTACATCATCACCAATCTCAATGATTCAGTTGCATCCAAATCTCAAAAGCCAATTTGTAGTAGTCTAACTTCAGCTGTAAGTTTTATTGGCAGCAAAACTACAAAGTAGCTGTTTTCTCCCCAAAATATTAGTTCTCACTAGTTAATAATTAGTTCATTTGGGCATTCTTACAGACCTAAGGCACAAGACACAGATTCCCGGCTGTGAACGGGCGGGATAAAGTGATTGAAGTAGGACACAAACATTTCTAAAGTTATTTTCTTAGTGAACAGATTCTGATTGTAATCTATTTGCAGTTTTGATAAAAATTAAAAAAACAAGTTTCTTCAGTCAGATTCACTTATTGTTTAATCTGTCTGCAAGGGGCTCTGAGAAACTGTAAAGCAGAATGAGAGACAGAATACAATTCACAGGCTCAAATATGTATCTTTTCCTCCCCACAAAATGTTTCCTCTGAGGAACATTACTGGATCACAGCTGGTCAAAATACTAAATCCTGATTGTCTGGCCAAAAGCCAAAATCCACAGCTACAGCTCTTTGGTATGAGAATACTTAAAAATAAATAAATAACTTAAACACCATTTGATCTTTTTTGTTGCAAACTATGACCTCATGGCAGTAAGAACGCTAAATGAAGGTGTTTAAGTTGGTTTATAGCCATCTGAAATGTTTGAAGCTCCAAGCGCAGGTCTGAGCCAATATCATGTCAACTGTGCTAAAAAGCAATAATAGTTTCTCACCTTCTTAGAGATTACTGGTTAAATAACGCACAATAGTGACAGGGCTGCAAAGGGAGGCTGCCAATACGAAGTTAAGGTGAAATTGCGTCTTTTGGCAGCTAAGAAATTCTGACACATGCTTTTAAAAAAAAAAAAAAAACCAAAACACGACTCTTCATAAATTAAGCTACCAGAGTTTTCTTAACTCCAACATTAAGTTTTAGCCTCCTCTTGAATCTAGCAGTGCATGAATCGAGACATACCTTCGAAACACAAATTTAAGCCTTGGCACGCAAGTATTTTTGGGTAAAGCTTTTAAATGCAGGCTCAAAAGGACATCTCCCTGACTACAGACAAGACCTTCTAAAGCAGTATCTCATATTTGCCAGTGTTAGATAAGCCTATTGTCTAATCTATTCACTAGGGAAAAAAAAAAATCTCCTTCTCGCTGGACTGCTCAAGTTTGCAGTGTGCTCTTTACTTGCCATCAATAATCACAAATATCACCCCTCAAAAGTCACACAGAGTAAATAAAATTAAGCTGAAGAGTAGGAGAAAAAATGAAAGAGTCTCTTGATTTAATGCAACCATGATCTAAAGGGCCTGACTTGTGAAAGATAAATCTGGACATACAAAAAGGAATAAAACAACATTCAAAGTGTACAGACTACGCCTAAGTAAAGACTTGGTCTCTCTCAAAAGCTAGAATAAATTGCATATTCAAAAGAAAAGGAATTTAAGAGAAAAACTACATAGGGCCTTTTGCATCAGCAAAAGTTAATCTTAAAAATGAGCTGCTTTTCTGGAAGGCAGTGAGACTCCAGGACTAAAAAAAAAATTGGAAAGAGAGAACTATTCCCAAAAGGAAACAGAAAAGATTTGGGGGACCGCAACTGTGACAGTACAACAACAACAACTTTGGCTCATCATCTTTCACTTTTAGAGTCAACATGCAGATTTGATATCAGAAAAATAAAGTTTTTGCAGTTCTGCAGCCTCCATAACAGTCTGTGCGGGAACCAACAGATCTGTCTTGCTTTCGTCCACATACAGTACAAATAATATTTTTCAGTAGAGGTAAGAAAAGTAAACACAGCAGAATATAGGTGCCAGGAGAGATATGAAGAGGGAAGCAGAGCTTGTAGACCTGCAAGCTTGCTGCAATAAATCACGCGTGTTGGGATGTGAAAACACGTATTAATCATTTAAGTGTCATGCCTGAGAAACCAAAACACCACAAATCTCACCAGGCAGAGGGATCCAGCAGCAACACAATTAAACCTCGATGCAAAGGCACTCTGCAGACCTTCGACAGGGCCAGGGGCTGCCCCAGAGCTCCAGGCAGAACAATGGAGTTCGTGAAAGCCTGACGCAGAAACTTTAAAGACAAATTTGCTTCGATAGAGGTATGAAATAGGTGGGCTCTTCTACAAAAGCTGTGTGGGTTTTTTTTGTTTGTTTTTAATCTGAAGGGCTAAGGAAACTATTTTGTACTCAAATCTAAACTGATGCTTATCAGAGAAAGAGGTTAAGCCTGAAATAACTACATATTTCAGTTACCCTGAACATCTAGGGGATTCAGTTCCATTCCAGACCGCAGAGACATACAGATGTGTCTAGTCAAAAGCAAAAGTGAGGACGACGCATAGGCTAGGAGTTAAAACCAGTCCTGTTCAAAGAGAAACTAAGTAAGAAACTAAGTACAGCATAAGTATTGTTTTTTACTGGTGTGATTATGGTTTAATAGAACTTAAATTCAGCAAAATTCAGCTACAGTGGGTTTCTAAGAAAGGAAACTGAAGACCTGCAACAACAAAGCCAAACAAACCAGGCAGTGCAAGTGAATCTGTAGATAAGGAAAACCCATCGCTGCCTCACACGTTCCTGCTCTCATCTCGCCAATGAAGGATAACCTGGAAATACTTTACTGACTACAGTTTCACCTACAGTATCCTGAAAACAAAAAATTCCTTTCAAATCTTCATTTTAACAGCTGGTGGCGTTTATGCTTGTTTAAATGTATGTAATGAGATATTATCCACAAGACAGTGGGCATCTGTACTCTGCTATGTATGTGCTCGACTGCAATGCCCGATTATGAAAGTCTAGCCAGTCTTCCCCTTGAGCTAGACTCCCGGTAAAGCCTCATTTCCATTTATATTATTAGGAAGCACTAAGAAGCATTGTTTAGAATCATTAGCCTTAAAAAAAAAAGTTAAAAATGAACAACTATTCATACAAGTTTTGGAGGTGAGAAGGAAATGAGGCATAGATATTCAAGGGGGGGAAGGAGGGAACGTGATACTCCCGGAGAACTATGCTTAATATTCCTACATGTTTTGAAATATTATCCAGTCAAAAAAATGTGTTTTGTCTTGCTAATGACTGTGTATCACCTATAGGAAAACAAAACCCTGCTTGTATGATGGCAAAACCTCTAAGGTGTAACTAAACCTTCCATTATCAGTTCTCCAAAGCCAGCACGCACCAGAAGGGAAGAAGAGACACCTATGCTTTGAAAAAAATTCCCATTTAACGTGTCCCGGAGTCATCCCACGTCTGCTAAGCCATGACCCATACCCCTCCCACTCTACTGATGAGTATGCAGAAGTGCTACAGAAGTCACGGTTTCGGTATTTTTGGCCCTTCGTTTTCAGATTTGCTTAGGGGATCTTTGGATTTTTACACCACAGTGATGGGTATCACACAAAAACTCACAGTAATGTTTTCCCGATGAAGAAAGCTTTTCTTTATGCATCTTGCTAGGCATTAAGAAGAAAAGCACGGAGAATCTCTTCAGCTGTGCTAGAAATTACTGACAGAATAAAAGTGCACAAGGAGCTGAGCGTCCTTTTCTCAGGGCCTGTTTACTTCCACTGTTTTGTTGGCCAGGTTGAATTTCCGTCAGGCAAAACTTTTTACAGCATTGCTCAAAGGTAACACTTTTTCTACTCCTGTATTTGTTTTCCTTTGCCAAGACTCTCCTCCCAAAGCAAGCAATTTGGAAACTAGCTTTGCGTTCACATTGATCAGCATTTCTGTGTAAGGAGTGAAAGATAGCAAAGAGTGACACAGAAAAATAAGGGCTGGAAATAGCTGTGGCAGGACGAGAGATTTTCCCACAGGATTTTCATTACTGTAACCCACTGCAGTGTAAATTTTGTCCCAAAGGTCTGATACATTGAGCTGCGCTACTCTGAGGCACTAACACCATTTGAAATCTGCTCTTATGATTTTCAAATGGAGCAATAACAAAAAGCTTGGGTTTGTTTATGCACAAAAGAATGTGTGATCACATACTGTCTGTAGAACTGATGTGTTGTTCTTCCCACATTCTGTACACTGCAGGGAAAAAATAAAATTAAAAAAATTTAAAAAGAGGAGATTTTTAGAGCTTAGCAAAGTTTTGGGATCCTACCAAAATACAGCAATAAGAACCCTATTGGAATAGTAAAATCAGAGCAGAGTTTGCCTGCTGTTATTCAACCCAAGACTATTTATCACATAACGCTTTTTCTGCATTAATTTCAGAGAATTACTTCCATCACCAGAAACATTCAGCCTATACTATGCTGCATCTATACCTGTCATGCAGAACATGATGAGACTAGTCTGCAGCCCTGAGGAGAAGGACTTGGGGGTATTGACTGATGAGAAGCTCAACATGACCCAGCAATGTGCACTTGCAGCCCAGAAAGCCAACCGTGTCCTGGGCTGCATCACCAGCAGCATGACCAGCAGGTTGAGGGAGGGGATTCTGCCCCTCTACTCCGCTCTCGTGAGACCCCTCTGCAGTACTGCATCCAGCTCGGGGGTCCCCAGCACAAGAAGGACATGGAGCTGTTGGAGCGAGTCCAGAGGAGGCCACAGAGATGATGCAAGGGCTGGAGCACCTCTGCTCTGGAGACAGGCTGAGAGAGTTGGGCTTGTTCAGCCTGGAGAAGAGAAGGCTGCGGGGAGACCTTAGAGCCCCTTCCAGTCCCTACAGGGGCTCCAGGAAAGCTGGAGAGGGACTGTTTATGAGGGAGTGTAGTGACAGGACAAGGCGTAATGGGTTTAAGCTGAAGGAGGGTCGATTTAGATTAGATGTTACAAAGAAATTCTTTACTGTTAGAGTGGTGAGGTGCTGGCACAGGTCGCCCAGAGAAGCTGTGGCTGCCCCTGGCTCCCTGGCAGTGTTGAAGGCCAGGTTGGAGGAGGCTTTGGGCAACGTGGTCTAGTGGAGGGTGTCCCTGCCCACAGCAGGGGGGTTGGAAATAGATGATCTTTAAGGTTCCTTCCAACCCAAACCATTCTATGATACTATGATTACACTAATAGAGGCTTTCCTACTTCTGCTGGTTTAACGTGTGAGGAATTCAGATACAATATGAATAGCACTGGAAAGCTTTAACTCAACTGATTAAGAAGGGACAGTGCCACAATGTTTAGTGTCATTTCACATCAGATTTAAAAACATAGTTCAAGTTTGGTTTTGAGTCTCCCCTAAAAGCCATATAGTAGCCCTAAAATATTAAGGTTTGGCTGCTAGTGCTTTGTAGTTTGTTATCGTAGCAGGAACAAGTATCATAGAATCCCAGGCTGGAAGGGACTACAAGGATCATCTGGTCCAACCTTTCTTGACAAAAGCCAAATCTTAAAAGTGTCCAATGTTGGGGAATCCACCACTTCCCTAGGGAGATTATTCCAACGACTGATTGTTCTAGTTGTGAAAAATTTTCCTCTTGTGTCCAATCGGAATCTCCCCAGGAGTAACTGGCCCCTGTTACCTCTCATCTTTTCCATGTGAATCCTTGTAAAAAGGGAGTCTCCATCGTCTTTGTAGCCACCCTTGAAATACCGGAACACGGTGATGAGGTCTCACCTAAGCGGCCTTTTCTCAAGGCTGAACAAACCCAGGTCTCTCGACCTTTCCTCATACAGCAGGCTTCCCGGTCCTTTGGTGGCCCTCCTCCGGACCCTCTCCAGCCTGCCTAGATTTTTTTTTGTATAGTGGGGACCAAAACTGAACACGGTATTTCAGGTGTGGCCTGACCAGCGCTGAGTAGAGTGGGATAATGACTTTTTATCTCTGATGGTGATGCAACCTAGCATCCTGTTGGCTTTCTTTGCCACTGCAGCACACTGTTCACTCGTATTGAGCTTCTTGTCCACCAGGATCCCCAGGTCCCTCTCCACAGATCTGTTTCCCAGCCAGGTGGATCCCAGCCTGTGCTACACTCCTGGATTACGTTCCCCCAGGTGCAAGACCTTACACTTGTCCTTGTCGAACTTCATAAGGTTCTTGTTAGCCTACTCTCCCAGCCTATCCAGGTCTTCCTGCAGGGTGGCTCTCCCTTCCAAAGTGTCCACTTCCCGACTCAGCTTGGTATCATCTGCAAACTTCATCAGGATGCACTTGATTCCTTCATCCAGATCACTTACGAAGATACTAAACAGTGTTGGACCCAGTATCAATCCCTGGGGGACCCCACTTGTGACAGGTTGTCAGTTTGAAAAGGAGCTACTTAGCAGCACCCTATGGGTGTAATCTGTCACCTGTTCCCCACGCAATGCACAGACCACTTGTCTATAGCATAACGCATCGGTTTCTCTAGGAAGAGGCTGTGGGGAACCGTATCAAAAGCCTTGGAGACATCCAGGTAGACAATGTATCCAGGGCATCTGCATGAGGCCAAGTATGACCCCAGGACCGCACAAGACCTGTGCAACTTTGGGACAGTGAATAATTAACCTGGGGAACCTAAAACAGCACAATGCTATGTTTGGCTAGAATTCAGGCTTCCAAAGAATGAAGATGAGAATGCAGGACAAAATAATTACTTAAGCTAAGAGGCTGCATGAGCATGCACAATTCAAAGATCATAAATTTAAAAAAATCGAGAATACAAAGCACCTGACACGGGCAGAAATACACTTGCTAATGAATTGCCTTCCACATTTACTAAAGTTCATCTCAGTGGGTTTACAGAAAATTGGTCAAGCCTCACGCTGAAACAGTTGCTGAAAGATAAGCCTGCACTAATTTTAGTCTTATAACACGGAAACCAGTCACCTCACTCTAGTGAGGGAAAACTGCTTTTCACACAGTCTTCCCCACCCCACAAGAAGTTGTGGGGCCATCACATGGATGACAGTATAAGAGCAGAAGAAAATAGTACAATATTGTGGACATCTTATGTGGCCTGTATTTGGGGAAAAAAAAAATCCCAATCTTCACCAAGCATACTTAACTCTTGTGAAGAGTAGCTGCTTGTTTGTGAAAATTTTTCACAGTTAAATGTTTTGTAGCATCCACCCCCTTTTATTTATGAAAAAAATACTTACCATCTAACCATTAGCCCAAGCTCCATGAAGTTTTTCAGGTTAGGAAGTGTTTGCCTTAGATCTGGAGTACTCAGCCCATGTTGATATCTAAGCTACAAGAACAGAAAAAACTAAAATTAGGACTGCTTTCCAAATCTCAGATTCCAATGAATCACGGTCAGTTAATTTACTAAGTTTTCAAAGAAAGCGTAGGATAATCAAGCAGTTCCAAAAGATCTATTCCCTTCAAGGAAATGTTCCATTTAATACTCATAACTTCATATTAGCAAAACCCACCCAAGAACAGGGACAAAATAATCAGTCAATCTGACTGTTAAACCTCATTACTCTTTCCGTTTCCTATCTGTAACGGGAGAGCAGCCTCACAGCTTAAGAAAAATACAGTTATTAAGTGAACAGGCCAAATTCCAACACAATGTCCTATATTCACCGAGTCAAAAAACCATTTATTTGTGTGCAAGTGCCATCTCTCACCCTGAGTGTATCAATGTATGCTGGAATCATTATTGGAATTATTACTGTAATGTCAACTAATAAAAACACATACTGTCACCCAACTGACTTAAATCTGTGTTCCTTATACAGTTTACAGTAACGTTCAAACTGCTGGTATTATTCTCATAACTAAACCCAGCATTCAAACACAATGTCACGTAGCAAAGAGAAAGGCTTCAAACATTGACTTTACACTGACTCCATGCAAACGTTGACTTGCTTTTACCTTCAGATTATCAAATGAAGTACACATGACATCACCATCACTTGTAATTATAAACTACTTATTTAAGAAGTCCCCAAAATAAAAATACCTCTGAAGAAAACAGCACATGGAAGGGAAAAAGTCTGACTTTCTTTCAGGTTTGAATCTCAAAACTTCAGGGAGACTTTGCAGGGAAATATATCCCTCGTGCATTTAAAATATGAGAAAAAATATCCCTGAAGTCCAGTATCTTTAAGGCTATTGGAATGAAGCAGTATCAACTTAATATGCAGTTCTCAGTGGAGTTTAACAGCCTCTAGAAGTCACAGCTGGCCTCCAATATACACATACAGTAACTGCCCAAATCTGATACTGATAGAGCTACTTGCTGAAACATGGAATGATCCCACTCAAAGTTAAATTCACCTTTCAGAATTACACACCTGTTTCCATAATTCATGGAAGGAAGGTGCAGGCAAGCATCTTCTAAGTTAGAAAGATTTCTGACTTCTCCCAAACAATGGGCCAATCAGTTTTTTCACAGAAAAAGACTCTTGAAATTGGGAATGATTTCTGTGCTTGTCTGAGTTTTAGAAAGAAAAATTGCATTGGAATAAAATCATCCTCAGTACTGCATTGTACAACAGGAGGCCATTTATTACGCAGTTTATTATTTCCATATGGACACAGTCAAGTCATATGGTGGGCCTGGATTCATATTTTCTGCTACAATGACAGAACCTGGATTAAGACAACCATACAATATAAATTACTAAACGATCACCACATTCTCCTGATGGGATTACAGTGGATTTGGTTAACCAAAGAACTAGCCTGGGGCAAAAGAAATAAAAAAAGGAAAGAAAAACAAAATCAAAAACATTACATTTGTTCCTCCTACCACAATCAAATGTTCATAGAATACCCCTTTTTATTGTCATCCTTAAATTCTAAGGTTTCAGAGCATGAAAAGATTTGGATTAAGGGATCTCTCTATTCCCAACAGCTCAGATCAGAGGAATGCGTGTGAGACACTTGTATCAAAACATGAGCAAAAATACTGTTTCTGCTAAGACCCATTTTCATATTGCAAATAGTAGAGATGTACAGTAAGTAAAGCTAGGACGTAAGTCTTGTTAAACCTCTAGAAAAAAAAATCATTTAACTTTATAAACTGCATTCTATTTCGGCTTTGTAATAGCTTAAAACCAAAGCAATATTGCCTTATGCATATGTATCGATACAAGCTGACAATCATGTATTTACAAACCAAACCTACAAGTAATCCCAGAAGCTGTTGAAAAACTCACCTGCCTTTTAGTGACAGAAAATAATAAAAAAAAAAACCAAATAGTTGAAGCATCAGAGCAATGAGTGAGTTCCCAGGTTTTAGCCTGGTTCCAAAATTACCTCCTCATTAATGCAACGAGGTTAACTCCTGCTTCACAGTGGTCTGCAAGTCTCACATACCCCCAAAAAGAAATCTCGCTACTTCTACTGACTGATAGAACCTACCACACGTACAGCACACAGCAAACGGGAGCAGGGAGGGAGGAAAAAAAAAAAAAGAGACTTCTCTTTTACTTGAGAGCAGAACTCCTCTTCCTCCTGCTCTTACCCTCTGCCAATGCTGCATCATTAGTAAAGACAGATTGTTCTTTTCCCCAAACTGTAAAGCATTTCTTATACACCTTTCCTTAAGTTTATTATTTTTTAACAGCCAACACCACATGTACAGGGATAGTTACTCCACCTCATCCAATAAATAGCAAGACACTGAATATCAGTAATAACCATCATCTGCAACCTGTTACAGTAGGATTCACACAAGAACATCAAAATCAATTTTTAAAAGAGAAAAATGTAGGGAGAAGACAGCTGCTTTGCTCATGAGAGTTAAAAGGAACTTAGAGCTGAGCATTATGGAAGATGTAAAGAGAAAAGAGGCGAGGAGGAGAGCAGTGAAACACCAGGTCTGGGTAGGAAAACAAAAGCAGAGAGAGGTGACCATGAGCTGTCTTGATTCTCCTAAAACTGAGTTCACATCTGAGTTGTTGCTATTAAACATCACCTACCTCCACCCGCCCCACGCTAAGTTTCCAAAGAAACCAAGTATCATTTGCAAAAGCAGCATTTTATTTGAAAATTAGATTGTTCCTTCAGGATATTACAGCCCCGGCCATCCGAAGGAAACGTGCCTGTTTTGAGTGCACAAGTGTCCAAGATTTGTGTTCACATTTATGACCGGGTATTCTCCATGGGACTGTGAGTAAATCATTAATGATGTTCAAGTAATAAAACATTAATTGCCATTTCCTTACTAATATTTAGCTCCTATATACAGCTTTGTTTTCCCAAGTGCTGTGTTAAATGTTGCTTGATTGAACAAAAACACGTAGTAAACATGAACTGGAAAACAAATAAGCTGAAGACATCGGAGACTTCAGACAGGAGTCTGAGTCTGCTCCCAGAGCAGTTACTAGCAACACTTACTCCACAGAAACAAGATGTAGCAGATGAGATGCATCATATTTCATGAACAGTTCAAGACAGAATAACTTAAGGGAAAAAGTCTCACTTTGTAATTTCTTTCAATTACACAGATTTACTCCTTTTACTCATCTCAAAAAGTGAAAGTTTCAATATCCTATTGTACTTTGTTGCTTTGGCTTCTGTGTTAACTGACATCATTCCAAGTTATTTAATTAGAGATGTAACTCTCTAACTGGGAAAAAACCCACAAAACCCACAACAAAAACCATATTCATAGAATCACAGAATCGTTTTGGTTGGAGAAGACCTTTAAGATCATCGTTTCTACAAGATTTTAGAAAACAACTCTAGATTCATCCAATTAAATTACTTTCTCAGAAAACTTGTATCCCCAAACCTCTGACACTACAAATCCCGTGTGATAAACTTAAGAATTTCAGCATGACGAAAAGACTTCGAAGACAGGATAGACACTGTTTATGACTGTCAGTAGGTAACTGCCTAGACTCCTTTTGTAAAATACGAGTATTTTGTCCTACGACAATTTCAGGAAGTACCTGTACAGAAGATTCTGAAGAAAAAGGAGATTAGATTCATATTAAGGCCAACTCTACCTCTGCAGAAGACCAGCGCATCATACTAGTGGGTATTTTATATTATACTTGCTCTTTATTCCAACATCATAGAAAGCTATAAATGTTTAACTAAGCTGCATTTAAAACACTGGTTCTCTGAGTGAAAGGTAGATTTATTCTTAAAACTTGCATTAGCTTTCTAATAAAATGTTTAAACACTTAATTTGCATCAAAGACTAAGAAAATTGTTCCAGCTATCACAACCACAGCATTAGCTGTAGGTGAGGAATGACAAACAAATTAAAGTTAACTCGTAACAAGTTGGACATAATTGGTTTAGACTCATTAGGGAAAAAAATAATAAAAATATTCAACTGCTCCAGTTTCTACCTGCATTTCCTTCTGTGCAGCCATTTGAATATCTACCAGAAGGAAGTTGTCAGTCATCAGCAGTGAGTCAGCTCCACTCTGAGCATCTCCAAACCACTCCCGACATCCAAGCATCTCCCAAGTAATTTATTTTGTCAACTAGAGTGTTGTATCTGATTGAAATCATGTCAGACAACATAGAAACTTACCACCTTCCTAAAGGTAATAATTCCACGATAAAACATTCATTTGCCAAATTGTGACAAGTGTAGCTACCTCATTTGTTAACTAATTAAAAAAACCAAACCTGCAAAGGTTCAGTTACTCTCTTGTAAAGTCCGTCAGATCAGCAGTACTGGAACTATTAAAGTTTTTCAAATAAGTTGCCTTAAAAAGAAACCATTTAGCTATCTTTCTATTTCTGGGTAATATCTTTATTTCTGAGTAATATCAGATTGCACCCAAGATCAAAATTAGGGCTTTTGCCACTAAGGGGCTGCCTCTTAAGAAAAATAACAATATCCTGCATTTACGTGCAAAGAAGAATAGCCCATTTCCTATACTAATTCCTGTAACAGTATTTAATGACTAATGGTATACGAGCACACACATTTACTTCCAGCCACAAAACCACAGAGTACCTTGACTGGAATATCCTTTTTTGGGAACACAGAATGACTCCAATTCCGAACTCATCTGTTCATCATTTACCATATTGTTTCCCCAGCCATATCCATCTTGTTTCTAAGACATATGGAAGCAGTCTTACAGCTCAGACTATGTTAATAAAGTTCAAAATACCAGCCACTTCAGTACATGTTATGCATAATACTCGAGTCTACACTGAAACCTCCAGCATTTTTGCGCTTCCCTTAGTCTCTACTGCAGGCAACTGGTCCTTGATGTTGTAGCACCGTCTAGTATCTATACAAGAGGTGGACCCAACCCACTACAACAGTGCATGAGCTTGCATAGCGTAAAGGCAGTCAAAAGCAATTCTGAATTATTTTCAGTTCAATAAGGAGTTTTTCTTGAGAGCATCAAGCATTTAAAAGGACATCTGCTCCACAAATGTGAAAACCCACAAATAGAAGCAAAAGTGTTCTTTCGATCAAGTTTGCAGTATTGGTTAACAGCCAAGCATTTACATAAGGTTTTCAGAGGATGTCAAATGCTGGGACAGAAATATAAAATGCAAGTTTTAATAAAATGACATAGTTAATTGTTTTACAAGATCCTGGATGACTTTTCAGAGTATGAAGGAGCACTGGCTGGGATTCAGATGACTAAGCACTGCAATAATGAAAACAGAAAGTGTTGTTATAATGCCTGTTGCTATATAAACAACCTTGGGGGATCAGTGAAATAATGCCTGCTGCTATATAAACAGTTGTGTGTGTTTATACCTTTTGGGGGAAATTATAAAATTTTAGATTATTTGCACTCTTAACATGTTGCTTGCCTTTGTTTTATTAAATCTAGCTAGTTGTTCTAGCTCTGAACAGCTATGTGGGTTTACTGAAAAACCCTTAAGCTGCAACATTAGTGGTATCAATTAGCTCTTTAGATAGCATATCTCAAAACTAAACACTTAAAACTCATTTTTCCTATTTAAAAGACTGTCAATATGCATCTATCACAGTTTGGAAGTAAATCTAACCAAGGCTTTTTTTTTTTTTCTTCTTAAGCTTCTTGGGGAAGTAGGATAGAAAAAACAAAAGGCAACATAGCAAGCACTGTGATTATAACAAGTCTTTAAGTCCTCAATCTTGCTTTCAGAAGGAGCAAATAGAAGACTGCCACAGTAATGACAGCCCTCATCCAAACAAGAGGAAGCGCTCAAACACACGGCTATTTTTATGGAAATGCTGACTTGTACCTATGCCAACGCCTGCCTCCCTCTCCCAAGTGGACTGTTCAGAGGTCCACCCTGGAAAGCAGATGTTTACTTTGCAATTCTTCTAAGGGTACTAAACTAACAAGAAAAACAAGTTACATCAACAGCCTTGAAGACCCACGTCCTTCATTAATCCATTGGGCAGACGCTTTAAAGTTCCTCAAGCTGACCCAGCGTGCTTAAAAAAGCCTTCATTAAAGCCATCTTAAAGCACTCCCATCACAATTTTGATTTAGCACTAACAAATAAGGCATACAAACAGCAATCAAAGCAGTAACAGGACACAGCAACTCCACTTTATGCCGGCCCTTCAAAGGCTGCTTACAATCACACTGTTATTTTTAAAACATGCTTAGTCTAAACTAGCCTGATTTCCCCCCATTTACAAGGTAGAGACTGCTATCAGTAAGATACTTTCCTCTTCTTTTACTTTGATCTGTCACAGCAATAACTAACAGTCGAGATGCTGCAAAGTCACCAGTCCAAGACAGTCAGTTCCACAGTTAGGAAACGTTGATCACTACGTTATGGCTAAGTGTCTGCACACATTAGGTTAGCATGGAGTTCTCACTCATTCGGTTCTTCCAAACTTATCTGATAACAGATCTAATTCTCTTCTACCTTCTTTGATTTGCCTTAGAATTATATTAAGCTGCTTCTTCCCCTCACATCCACCAAAACACAAAGTCTGATCATTATTCAAACACAGCAGCAGCAGCCTGGACGCTAATGCTCAGCAACTTATGTTTGGCAGAATATTACAAAGTAGTTTTCTTCTAATTTTTAAAACTGAAATGTGATAACAGGCAATATTTAATACTAGATTTTGGGTTCACAACAATAGCGTTTATTGGAGATAGACCACAAGAAATTAAGGAAATAGGAGTACGTGTCTGAGTACATGCAGAACACACTGTAGAACTACACATTCAGATGAGCCAAAAGCTGCGTTTCCTCCAGGACTCTCTTGCTCATATTCGCGAAACCTTTCCTGAGAGAAAACACAATACCCCTCCAGAGGGGTCTCACACATTACCCTTCACGGTTCGAGTCTGCTGTCCCGGTAAGGATATGGGAAACCATCGCCAAAGACAGGCTGGGGGAAACAGCCACTTACATAAGTAAACTATTCCTGTGAAATTTGGTGGTTAGTGGGCTCGTTATAAAACCAACATATATTGGCCCCCTTGCCCGTAAAGGTGCCTCTCATATACCATGACCATTTTACAGAAAGAACATTTAAAAAAAAGCAATTTAAAAGACAGAGCAGTTACTAGCTGTGGAAAAGTTCCCCCCCCCTTCTCCAGGGCAGCACTCAAATAACTAAAACCATGTTTACCGTTCGGCTGTAGTCTCCCTGCGTTAGAGCTTGATGAGATGAAACTATACAGCATAACCTTTCCACGTTCAGGTCAGAACTTCTTAAAACGCCTCGGTATCACAAAGCGATGTTTATTGGATTATAAGACATGGGCACACTTACTTCCTATGACCTCATTCGTCCTGAAATTTTGTATTAAAAATCATTACATCAGGCAGAGAACAAAAGGTCAGATATGCAAAAGTTAGGAGGAGAAAAGACAAGTAATATTTTGTACCTACATCTTAAACATGACATTTTCTTTATGCATTTAGCTCCCCAAGCATACTTTTGCACTGCACGAGAAGGTCTGAAGCTTTTTACCTACATATACCAAAAGGGCAACAGTCTCAGGACCACACCGGTTGGTACAGAGAATGCACCGACCTTATCCTGGCTGGAGATGAGAGCCAATATAGCACAGAGCCCAAACTCAACAGCCAGGCTGAAAGGCTGCATCAGGGTATTCCATCAGCTCGGGGTGGTGGATGAGCATCACAGACCAGTTTGGGTTGGAAGGGACCTCAAAGCCCATCTAGTTCCACCCCCCTGCCATGGGCAGGGACACCCTCCACTAGCCCAGCTTGCCCAAAGCCCCATCCAACCTGGCCTTCAACACTGCCAGGGAGCCAGGGGCAGCCACAGCTTCTCGGGGCAACCTGGGCCAGGGCCTCAGCACCCTCACAGGGAAGGATTTCTGCCTCACATCTCATCTCCATCTCCCCTCCTGCAGCTTCAGGCCATTCCCCTTGGCCTGTCCCTCCCTGCCCTTGGCACCAGTCCCTCTCCAGCTTTCCTGGAGCCCCTTTGGGGACTGGAAGGGGCTCTAAGGTCTCCCCGCAGCCTTCTCTTCTCCAGGCTGAACCACCCCAACTCTCTCAGCCTGTCTCCAGAGCAGAGGTGCTCCAGCCCTCGCATCATCTCCGTGGCCTCCTCTGGACTCGCTCCAACAGCTCCATGTCCTTCTTGTGCTGGGGACCCCCGAGCTGGATGCAGCACTGCAGGGGGGTCTCACGAGAGCGGAGTAGAGGGGCAGGATCACCTCCCTCGACCTGCTGGTCACGCTGCTGGGGATACAGCCCAGGTACATCCACATCCATCTGCATAAGCCTGTGAACTCCTCTCTGCTAGTGATGAGGTTTCATCACCTGATGACAGTTTAGAGCAATACAGTAAAGTTTCTAAATTTTTGGAAATTTGCATATGGTGCTACTCACTCCTCCTAAATTTATTACCTTCATATTTTGATAAATCCACTCCAAAACCAGGCAATATTGCCACTTGGAATCAGTCCAGCTTTACCTTGCACCTTAAGTTGTTGCAGGAAAGGAACCTGCAGAATTGTTTAAGCGTGCACAAACCATGCACTCCGTTAGGTATTGAAAACACGAAGTCTTTCGGCTATTTATTCTTTCATGCTATGCTGGGAAAGCTCTTCCTTTAAAATGGGTAGAATCGAGCTTTTGGCAGTTTTTCTAAAGCCTTCATCCAGGTTTGTGAAACCTGCCCCTTCAAGTGAAAAGGCTCTAGCTTTGAGAAAGCATTACTCAAAGAGCAAGTTATGCGGCCCATGCCACAGAGCCTAAATGTTGGGGATTCTCAGCTCCCAGCCCCATGTTTCACCTAAGCTGAACTGCTTCGCAGGTATCAATTCTGCTAATTTTAGTGGGCAAAGGAGATGGACTTTGAAAAAAGATTAGATTTTGAATCAAATGGGAAAACCTCCAATTCGAGGAGTATAGAACCAATAGTTTAATCTGTGTAAGACTTGCTTCCTATCAGGTTAACACCGTCATCCAGTGAACACCAAATGCACTAAGACACACCAAGACCGGAAATGTTTTCTCTTATGATGGAAGATATTTCAAACTTAAAAGCTGAGGTCAGAGAGCATTAAACCAAGGCCTGTTCAGCAATGGCCTTCCTGAAAACAACTAGCAACTTATATTTGCTAAACTGAAGCAGAGCTTGTTTTTTCCTATTTACACAATATTAACCTAAGAAATATTCACATGAATTAACCACAAGGCCAGCAAAGAAAACAGCCCCTTTAGTATTTCCAGTCTCTTGAAAAACAAAATCCTTTAAAGCTCTGGATTTCCGAGCGTTCTGGACTGATCAAAAAGTAAACGAGCCAATACATATCAGCCACTTTTATTCCTTTTGTCAGAGAACAACTTGCTCTAAACTTCAACCACAGTATATAATAAGCCTGAAAGGCATTTATGAATGATTAAGCAGCTGTCATACCCAAAGCTTTCCCAGGATTTGTGCCCTGATGTGCCAAATCCTATGCATAGAAGTAAGAGACAAACCCTGCCTCGTAGAGCACAAAACATACATATTAAATTATACAACAGAAGAATAAAGGATGTGGGTAGATGGAGAAAAGAAAATAACAGAAGTTCAGCGCAAAAAAAAAAAGCAACAGCTTGTTGCTTGCTAACGACAGATAAGAGTAAATTTTATACATTAAAGCAAGTGAGGTTTGAGGAAACGCTATGCATTTTAGCATGATTTTTTCCCCCATTAAGAGCTGGCAACATGGCAGAAAATGAGATGGTTCCTGAAGGAAGAGATGGGCTCACAGATGAGGTCCATGAATTGCACAGGTGTGCTGAAACCAGGACAAGGTGTTAACACTTCATATCTGAAAGTCAAGCTTTGTCTGCAGAGCACACACCCTACTCCTTAGGAAAAATTATACACTGCACCTTTTTCCTGCACTAACACACTGTGCCACGGCTTGATAACAGACTTCCCACTTTCCTGTCTCTTTCAATTTCAAAATGTAGTGCTTATATATACTACAAAGCAGTTTAACTTGGCAAATCACATGTATTTATGTCAGCTTAACTCTATCAGGAATCCATTTTCCTTTTGATTACTGAATTCTGGTTCTATTTTAAACACATACTCTTTTTTTTTTTTTTTTTGAAGAACTTAGTGGGCTGAAGAGTTAATGCACAGAGACGATGACAGCTACATAGTACACAACTGATGCAACACACAAAGCATGCTTGCCGAGGGTGGTCCTCAAAATTATTTTGGAGAAGTGACTCTAAGCAGAGCTGGTGGTGGTCCCCAAAATTATTTTAGAGAAGTGACTCTAGGCAGAGCTGGTGGTGCCACCTCTCCTGTTCCACCCAACCACGTTGTTCACCCCACCTCAGCTGCAACCAGAGAAGCACAGCCTGGGCTCAGGCTGCAGGTGCAGGGATCCATACGGGTTGGAGAGCCAAGATCTGCTCCTCCAGAGCAAGCTAACCTTGGCCTTTTGCTGATCTGTACAGACTGCCGACGGGCAAGGATAGGCAGGCTTTCCTCTGAATGAAAGGGCGACTGTTGTTACAGCTAATCCAGTCTCATTTCAACCTATTTTATCTTGGCATGGGTGATAGGAAAGGAAAAAAAGCAAGCCTTCCAACGAGTTTGCAAAAAGCATATGTAAATTCCCCAATTCTAAATGATCTGGCTAGGTCTCAGCCCATTGCTACCCTAGGAGACTTTCAGGAATGAAACTTCTCCTAAAAGCTTTTGGCTCTGTGCAGCTGGAGAAGGTACTTTGTGGTTTTTCAGGTGCAGTCCCTTCCTCTTAACATTAAAATGAATGCTTGGCACTTTACAAGATGAGGACTCGGCTCTGGCTTCAACCTGTGCTCTTTCAAGAACACTTTTCCCTACGCAGTTAAATTGGCCACAAATTCAGACAGTGCATTCTTTCTGAACTGTACGTTTTATGATCTTAGTTTAGGGGCCTCGTAAAAGATGTAGTGTGCAAGTCACAGTATCCTACACTCAAAGGGTCATAACCACTGCATCCACACTGATACCCACAGAACTCCTAAAGACACTTCTGCTTGGTAGTGTTTATTGCCAAAACAAATTTCTAGTCCTAACGTTTCTGCTGTTCAACTTCCCATGGAAAACTTTAATAGTTTCTATTATAAAGTTGATTTTCTCACATGTTAGATAGGCTAATAGAGCCAGGAACTGGACATCTTGCCTCATTTCATGTTTAAGACCTGAATTTCAGTTCAGTTTCTTACATATGGCACTAGTACATAAGCATTTAACTTTTATTCCATGCAGCTATTAGAAAGATATCACTTTGACTGCAACTAAAATACATCAAGAAGTACTTTGCTTTTCTTCTACGCCTCTCTGAATGTTACTTACCTTGTGCATTAGACAAGCAACTGAAACAAAAAGCGCCATTCCCTTGAGAGCAGCACTGGCTGATCAACATCTCTAGCAGGTTACACAAAGCACGTAAACGTCGTCTGCCACCATGTGGACACAGCAACTCTGGACACAGGGAAGGCGGGCTAGACACAAGTTACTTGCTTGGATCTGTACTGCATTGATGTGAAAACAAACATCCTTGGGGGAGCTGACAAAAGACTGAGTGATTTTTTTTTTCGTGGCAAATAGCAAAGTTCATCTGTTGCTAATGAGTGTCAGATGAAAGCAGAACTATTCTTTGGCCAGGGCTGAGCAAATCATGCCAATGTGAATAGGAGTATTAGTCTAACATCACTCAATAGTTGTCTGACAAAACAAATCAAGGCTGGATCAGAAGAGAAGCCTTGCCTTGTGAGGTGATCGTGAGCACGCATTCCGCCACAACAGAAAAAAAACAACCTTAACTCACGCAGTGTGACAACTCAAAAAGATTTCACAAAACCTGGAAGTGATGCCTGACAAGGTATGCTCTCACTGCCACCAAAAAGGTGCAGAGAGGTCTTGCACTGATCAGAGTTCTGCCCTATGGTTCTATAGGGAATCTGGGTTGAGACTAAGAATAAGAAATTCAGAAGATCAAGAGACAAATTAGCTTGCACCCCCTTCAGTGGCTGACTGAAATACCAAATCAGCATTTGATACTCAGAGTTGCAAATAAGATGATTGTCCTAGGCAAGAAAGTAGCTGCAGTAAATCCCCTTCTGACTAGGACCAGAAGAATCTAGCTCTACAGCTATAAAGCAATTATTTCCTCTCCAAGCAATCTTGCAACCAGACAAGGAATAGCGCCTGTTAAGTATCATGCAAGAGACAATCTCTTGAATACCTAAAGAAACTGGAAGTTTCATGAAGAAGATGGTCATGCTCACAATGGCTACACATCATATACACATGAGTTCGAAATAATGATCAACACAGGAAAGAAACCATGTAATATCATCTTGTATACAACTTCAGGCCAGGTATTCTCCGGCAGTGACACTGTGCATGCTCACTAAGGACTCATCTCAAAAAAGACAGTCACTAAAATCAGATCATATCTTCATATGTAATAAAGAACCTACAATGAAGTCAGGCTCAAGCAATCAAGGCTCTAGGAATGGAGGAAGGAGATAAAAACAGCCAGTAAGCAGCAGTAAAGCGTCTGTCTTTCTAAAGGCCTGAGATTTGAAACTCAAAGCCACCGCACTCATCCCCCCACACTCTATGGTTAAAAAAAAAATAAAGAACAGAGAGGGAAAAACACCTGGAGCACTGAGACCACTGCTCAAGGACTTGTGAGAACTTAGCTTAGCAAGGTCCATGCCCATGCCTGAGCTGAGCTGTGTGCCACATGCATTACATGTTCAGAGCAATGAGAACTCTGAGAGATACCAGCTTGCCCATGCTGTGTGTTTGCTTATCACCCACAAAACCCCCCACAACACTTCAGTGAATTCCTAATATTCACCCACTATAACAGGAGGTTTTCATGGTGTAATGCCATCTCCTCTAGTGTGAAAACCTATGCAAGAATTCATTTTGGTTTCCTCCTAAAGCCTCATCTTCCTCAACTACTCCACACACATCCATTACTTAGCAGCTGCAGAATTTGTGGGGCCAGCAACCTACTGAATGATCTCCCAGCGCCTAACGCTTTTGACAGCTGAGCAATTCACTCCCATTGTAAGCAACTGTGTTGTGCTTCACCTTTGACAATGCTCGGGAATGACAGTGATTTTTTTTTTTTTGTTATCACTTGACCTAAGTCACTAATTTCCCTTTTAAAAAACCCAACATATTTGTATGTTCGTTAGAGTCAAAGAGCTGAAATCCTAACTGGAAATTTATGGTCTTACCTAATATTATCTAACATAAAAAGCTACTCTGTGAACTTCGTGAGGGATTCAATTTTACAAATAGAAAATATGGGGATTGAAACAATTTGTGCTCACATAACAGATGGAAGTTATTATGAACTCTCGGAATTAACACACATTGTTTTGACTTTGGAATGTAACAGCAAAGCAAGTTTCTCCAAATAAATGCTCAACCAAACTAGCACTGAGCTGCTTCTAATTCCAGCTGAATTCTCCTGAGTGCAAGATGTGGTTTTCATTGTTATTATCCTGCTGTTTTACAAAACAGTACCACTTTATCTCTAGAAGAGTTTTGATTTCAATAATTTTACTTAATATCAACCCAGTCTCACTTCTTCCCCACTCACGTTTCTCCTTGCCGCCACAACTCCAGGTGATTGTGAAAGGAAATAAAAAAAAAGAAGGTATAAAAATCTGTGAAACCAGGGAAACTTATACAAATCCTTTCAAGTATTTCTTTAAGCTGATACAAGTTTTTCTGGGCTCTTTGTTTCTCACTACAGTGATCAAGACTTGCATGAATGATTTGAGTAAGGTGATGGAGACCCAAGCTCTTCTCTTAATGCTCCAGTAGAGTCAGCACCATTCCTCCTAGACACTTCCAATTCCCCCACAGCACCCAGAGGGAATTAAGCAACCGATCCACATTTATTCACAATAGAATAATTCGCGGGATTGGTTCTGTGAATTAAGGCCAACACCTGTGGGCCTTAAAAGGATTCCCTCACAGGTTACAATAGTCTAGAGATAAGAAAGAGGCAGCTACTCATTCTCCATACAAACTTAATTATTTTCACACATTCACATCAACTAAGCATATCTGGAAGCTTCTCTTGAAGCAGCCTTAAGATCTTCTGAAAGCTACTTAAATTCAACAGTTCCAGCCTCCAAAAGAACACACAAAGGATTCAAAAAATCTCAAGTTTTTACAGCAAGTCAGCCCCCGAGTACAGAAGTTTTGTGATGTATTTCTGCATGTTATCTACCTGTTCTGCTTTCACAATGGAATTTCCCCTTGGCAGAACTATAAAAAGCTGCAATATTTGACCAAGGATATCAAAACAAATGTGACTACAACAGTTTATATGGGCTTCAGTAACACTTTCCTGATTAAATAAGTAGTAGAAGCCCCCCAAAAATTCAGATTTACTTTTATTATGTTTTTATATTCAACAGCATACAAATCTCAAGCATTAACACGTGAACCACTGGTGTTGTACAAACCACTTCAAAGCTTGGCCACTGACTACTCTAGCTTGTACCAGCACCATGAAAAATTTGAAACTTTTTTATACAAATACATACTCAAAGTCTTCATTTACTTTTATGGATTTAAACACACAACGGCGATTTCAGAAACCAACTGCAAGGACTTGGAAGGCAACGTGGGCGAGTGACCATGTGTTCAATGATTCCTAGTCCTTCAGAACTAGGACAAGAACAAAATCAGAGCGAGAGATTTCAGCAGGTCCAACAGTGGCAACAACTCAGAAATGGCAAGTCAAAGAGAAAAACCAGGAAAACAAGTAAAGTGGTGACAGTTCCTATAAAAAAATACTACAGGCACAAGTGTCAACTAACCCAGACTACAAGAACTGGCAAGAGTCATAGACTGGTAGGGGTTGGAAGGGACCTCTGGAGATCATCTAGTCCAAGCCCCTGCCAAAGCAGGATCACCCAGAGCAGGTTGCACAGGATGGCGTCCAGGCGGGTTTGGAATCTCTCCAGAGAAGGAGACTCCACAACCTCTCTGGGCAGCCTGTCCCAGGGCTCGGTCACCCGCAGAGGGAAGAAGTTTTTCCTCATGCTCAGGTGGAACTTCCTGTGTTCCAGTTGGTGCCCGTTGCCCCTTGTCCTGTCGCTGGGCACCACTGAGAAGAGTCTGGCCCCTTCCTCTTGACACCCACCCTTTAGATATTGATAAGTGTTGATCAGATCCCCTCTCAGGCTTCTCTTCTCCAGGCTAAACAGCCCCAGCTCTCTCAGCCTTTCCTCACACCAGAGATGCTCCAGGCCCCTCCTCATCCTCGCAGCCCTCCGCTGGACTCTCCCCAGTACTTCCCTGTCTGTCTGGAACTGGGGAGCCCAGACCTGGACACAGAACTCCAGCTGTGGCCTCACCAGGGCAGAGCAGAGCAGAGGGGGAGGAGAACCTCCCTCGACCTGCTGGCCACGCTCTTCTCCATGCACCCCAGGGCACCATTGGCCTTCTTGGCCACGAGGGCACACTGCTGGTCATGGAGAGCTTGCTGTCCACCAGCACTCCCAGGTCCTTCTCCGCAGCGCTGCTTACTACCAACTTGGGCTCAATGAAGAGTTCATGATCTCAGTCAAGAAAGAAGCACAGAGCACTTGCATCACACACATGAACAGCAAACTCCAGAATAGGAACAAAAACATGAAAGGCTGAAAAGCAAAGCAAACAGCATCACGACTCACAAGTTACAGAATGAACTAATGTATTTACATAAGTAGAGATTAAGGAAAGCATTGATTTGATAGTAATGGAGAGAGAAAGCTATCAAAGCATTTGAAAGAAAGAGTATTTAATCCCTTTCTCTCCCTAGTCTTCCCTATTAAAGTCAAGTGTGAACAGCTGGCTGCCATTATTAATACCAGCCACAGAGTCACAGTCCAATTTTATTAACAGCTTGGTTAAGTGAATTTCCAAGATTAGCAGGACGTGATTAACTTCATCTTAAGATACTTTAGCCTTTAAGTAATTTCAGAGCCATTGGAGTTTATCTTCCAAAATACACTAAGCCACAGCAAGATACCAGAAGTCTAGAAAATGGTAAATGCAGTCCAAGCTCAAAAAAAAAAAAAAAAAAGGCAAAAAGACTCAGAAGACTTCAATTTGGGGTAGGGAATGGGGAAAAAGTGGTGGAAGAGAGAACTGGAAATACGAACCAAACAACTAGAAAGCAAGCGTAAAAAAGATCAGATTTTTTCAAGAATAAACCAATGTGAATATGTCATATTTCCGTTGGAATTAAAATAAATCTCTTGGCACTTTATGGTGTAATATGCTTGCAAGCATGCTGGGGAAATGGGATATTGATGAAGTATGAATGGATACAGAGCAATAAGTACTCTTTGGGTGTAGTTAAACGACAGTTCACTGCTGTAAATGGAAGTGCTAGTGAAGCAGGGCTCCACCTGGGTCTAGGCTTTACTCCAGTTCTAGTCAATATTTTAATTAGGTGAGCTGGATAGAGAATAGGCTCAGACACAGAAAGCACAAAGCTGAGACTGAGTTCTCAACCCACCTTTCCCCATCTTCTAAAGTTATAAATTACAAGACCTGTGAAGCATTTCTCCAGTCCTACTCACCACTTTAAAGGCAACAGCTGTACAGCGTATCCAGCTTTGGACGCTGCACTTCAAGAAAGACGTGGATTCAGATGGAGAACAGGAGACAACAAGCATGCTCAGAAATTAAGAGACATGACCCATGAGAAAGCACTTTAGAAAGGAGAAATTGTAAACTTTTATCCATTGAAAGACAAAGAGGAAGAGAATTAAATGAACAGATTATTATCATAAATGATTATGTGGTTAAAAAGAAGTGAGACAGGTTTAGATTAGATGTCAGAAAAGACTTTAATGGCCAGGACGGCCAATCACTGGAAAAGACTACTTAGACCACAGGCTTTCCTTCAGGGAAAGTTATACGAACATCTACCATGGATGGCGTACGAGCAGCTGACCCTGCCCCAGGACTCGGGAACAGTTTAAATGGCCTCCCCAGGTCCCTTCCACACCAGTTTTTTGTACATTTTCTGAATTCCATACCAAATGAATTCACAGCAGGTATTAGTATTATCTCAAATACAAGTTTGTAAACTCTCATGCATTTGCCAAGGTAAAAGATGATTTTTAAAATACATTAAGAGAAAGAAAGGATGATTAGAGGACTTTTTTATTTTATTATAAAGTTATGTATTTGCAAGACTTAAGGTTTTCCAGCTTCTTGTGTTTTCTATGATGAGTATAGGGGTAGAATACTAATTAAAGTAATAATACAGCAAAATTAAAGACATTGCAATGAGAATGACTTGAATATATCTTCAAGTTTGACAGAATAACAATAAAAATAACAGAAAACATTTACAATTTTCAAAACAATGTGTATAGACTCACAGCATTGACTATTTGAAAAGGAAAACATTCATTATTAGCTGGCAAGCCCTTCGCTAAGCACCACAGAAGAAAATCTCAACCACAGAGCTGTAAGGTAAGTGAAAACAATAATTTGAAGAACACATCTGCTAGTTCACGGATGTTCGCCGCAGAGAACAGCATCACAAGTAGCTGCACACTTGATGCCATACTGACGCTAAGCAGATAGATATAAATAAATAAATAAAAAAAAATCTCAGTGTACCAACCTGTGCTATATTTTTGTTGAGAAGATATACTCCATATTCAAACTGAAGCTTCTCCCCTCCTTTTGGATACAAAGGAAATCTAATGGGAAAGAAAAAAGGAAAAAAAAAACATTTAAGGTGAAATTATTCAGATATTTAAGTAAACTTGAAAAAGCCACAGACTCCTTTTCTGAGAAGGTAAGGATGTAAAAAGCCTCCCTTGGTGACTTCTCCCAGGAACCCCCTTCACAAGATGTACTTAGGAACCCTCTGCAACTCCCATCAATCAGCCTGTAAAAAACTGACGTCAAAATTCAGCTAATGAATTACATTTTCTAAAGTGTTTTAGGTTTTTAAAAGATGCTTTACGACTCTCCCCAGTGCTGCAACATTCCTCTCACTAAGCGAAGCATGTTTTAAGAAGCATGCAGCATAACAACATATCCCATGTTATCCCTTTGTATTCAGTTATTCGCTTTTGGTTAGCTCATTTCCAAATGGAAATAATCTTTTAAGAAAGGTGTTCTCTCTTGATTGTTATTTGGGGATTGAAAGAGCACAAATGTCTTCACACACAGAAGACACCATCACACCAGAACAATGCTCAGAGAATATAAGTGATTCCTTTCAACAAGCTTCACACACACCCCAAAGGCTCAAGTCAGAGCACCAGGATCACTACAGCCCTTGCAAATATAATATTAGTAATGTTTATTTGTCTTTTTTAATAAAGCATTTTTCACAATTTTAAATACCTAGATGTAGCAAATAGTTTATAAAAAAAATAGCACAGCTCATTTCTGTCTTAACTGCTGCGTGAGATCAGCAAACCAAAACTTTAGTCCCTAAAGTACTGAAACTGTTGGACAGTCTGCATTAAAGAATATAATTTTATGTGAATGTTCTATGAATCTTTGCTTAAGTGAACTGGTTCTCAAACAGTTTGAGTATTTCTACACTGCATTTCTTAGGATTATCTTTTGACTCTTCCTTACCACCAGAGGTTATGAGGTCACCGTGGTCAATAGAGTAATCCTAGTACAATCTAAAATTTATGTTTATGGGAACTACACATGAAACGAGCTTTTGCCTTTTCAAGAACCGTATGTTCTGTAGCTCCTAATCAAGATGCTGAGCGCATTATCTGCACAAAACCCACATTACATCAGAAACCAAAGTCTCTCTCAAATATAAGATAACAAATACAGGAGATCAATATCTACTAGAAACAACACACATTCTAGAGGGGTGATTACGCAAAGTGTATTTTATCATCAATCAGCCCCGCAGTAGAGTGCATTTGCAACTTTTAAGAAGAATTATATAGTGTCATTAAAGCTAAAGGTTAACAGGTCATGATCACAGCAGATCAAATATTAAGACATCAGCTTCAAGTTTTATGCTACTTTCAAACTCACTAGGTCACTTCAAGTTGAGGAATATAAAAATCACCATGAATAGTATATATCTAGCTCACCTGGCTTAATAGATCTATAAATCCAACTAGTTCCCTGTGCAAGAAAATATAACCTTTCAAAATGAACACATGCTACAAAAATTCTACAACGCATTACCCTAAGTGTAAAATACAAATCAAAAGGAATTCATTTCAGTACCTATAATTACACTATCTGAATAGAGCAGGATTTAGATTTAAAGGTTACCTTTACAATTAACAGTATAAAACTAACTCAAGCTTGACAATAAAAGCACCATTAGAAACACAAGCCATGTTTCATGAGAAGATAGTGTTTCGTTAAGTCACTAGTAATGGGAACCACGTATTCTATTCTTAGAGCCAGAGCTCTTTGATACATGCAGCATAGAAAAGAGAATAAAAAGTGTTTTACAGTGCTCGCTACCATGTCCCACACAGTTTCTTTTAAGTGGTAAAGATTAAGCTTTTCTGTTTATCACGTTGGTCCTGTTTCTTTGCGAATATTCACATTTCTGTCCTCTAACTTCTACTAATTAATCTTGAAGGACTCGAAACTACATACATCCTCGTGTCAGCTTTCATAACATCATAATTTACATGAAAGTCTTGAAAAATGTCAGTGGATGTCTTCATATATGTACATTTATGACTCAGAGAAAAATATTACCAACTTTGATGTCTCTTTCTTTGTGTGTTATCTTGCTTGCCCATTAAGCCTGCTCACAAGCAATAAACTCAAGGGAGAAGGAACCACGACATTTTATATAGTGTTTCATTGAGTATAATTGAATGCAACTTTAACTGGTGGTTCCCTATGTGAAATTCTTCTTGCCTGCTTCTTAGAAAAGCATGACTGTAAGCTCCATCTCTCACTTTCACCTGCTGCAAAAAGTTAAGTCTGCTGTGTAAGGTTTTAGTTATACTTCCTCAAAAAATACATTTGAAAACTACTATTTTAGCATTTTTATAATCACAAAGCACTCAAAATGCAAGATGGCATCCGCCTGCCCTTTCTACTCCAACACATAACCTTCCTTGTTTCCACTCCTACTGACACGTTTGCGAAAAAAATCATTACGCTCCTTTAAAGCGGAACACAGATACTTACTCTAAGATGACAAATTCAAAGGAATTAGTGTGATAAGTTTAGTGGAAAGAAGGAAAAAACCCAAGTTACAGGTATCTGTTGTGTAATCACCAGATGAGATCACCTGAGAGAAGTTACCAAGTAGTAGGAAACTTGTTCTGAGCACACCCAGAAATTGAGCTCTGGTCCTCCTCAGAGCAGTACGCTCACATGCTGTAAGGAATCCATACACTTGCCATGCTAGCAGGCAGTAATTATGAACAAATCAGCTTCTGCTCTGTGAGGTTCAAAGCGTGCCCTTGTAAAAATATGTTGGTATTTATCTTATGACAATGAAATATTACTTCTCAGTAGTGTGTAGACTTCTTAAAACACTGCCCTAATACACCCTGAGTTTATCATAGATATTTTATCCTATATATAAAGAGCACTTGCTCAGCTGGCATACAGCAGTAATAATTTTAACAGCAACTCATAAAGATGATCTTAGTTCAGAGAACACTGACTTGATGCAGGAAAATACCAGAACATGTAGTAACTTATAACAGGTTAACACCATTTGGAGTTGTTCCTGCACCTCGTGTTTCCACTGTACTCAAGGCTATTCTTGGTCCACTGAAGACTTCTGACATGTCAGCAATGATAAGAGCCTGTGATGGGGACAAGCACAAGGACTTCACGCTTACAGCCCAGGACATGGTTGGCTTTCTGGGCTGCATCACCAGCAGCGTGACCAGCAGGTCGATGGAGGGGATTCTGCCCCTCTACTCCGCTCTCGTGAGACCCCCCTGCAGTACTGCATCCAGCTCGGGGGTCCCCAGCACAAGAAGGACATGGAGCTGTTGGAGCGAGTCCAGAGGAGGCCACGGAGATGATGCGAGGGCTGGAGCACCTCTGCTATGGAGACAGGCTGAGAGAGTTGGGCTTGTTCAGCCTGGAGAAGAGAAGGCTGCGGGGAGACCTTAGAGCCCCTTCCAGTCCCCAAAGGGGCTCCAGGAAAGCTGGAGAGGGACTGGTGACAAGGGCAGGGAGGGACAGGCCAAGGGGAATGGCCTGAAGCTGCAGGAGGGGAGATGGAGATGAGATGTGAGGCAGAAATTCTTCCCTGTGAGGGTGCTGAGGCCCTGGCACAGGTTGCCCAGAGAAGCTGTGGCTGCCCCTGGCTCCCTGGCAGTGTTGAAGGCCAGGTTGGATGGGGCTTTGGGCAAGCTGGGCTAGTGGAGGGTGTCCCTGCCCATGGCAGGGGCCTGGAACTAGATGGGCTTTAAGGTCCCTTCCAACCCAAACCAGTCTGGGATTCTATGACTTGTGATAAAGGGAATAACAAGCTGGCAGGCATGTGGAAAGGCAGCTTTAGGACCTATGACCATTGTGCCAAAGATGCTGAAATTAAACGAGCCCCACTCTGAATTCAGAAGGTGGAGAACACTGTGTAAGTGATCCAAACTGCACACAAGACTGATTTTAACCAGATGGTCAATATGTGCCTTTAAGATCTAAGATAACATAAAGAGGATTCTCGATTTTAAAAGCTTTGGAAGTTTTATGTTTTGCTTATTTAATCCTGAAGGACTGTGACAAATGTAAAGTTTTTATTAATTTCTTTGAGTCGTGTGTTCTGTTTTATAGGACTCACTGGGATACGAGTCAGATGACCAGTGCTACCCAGCTATACCACACTGCAGGAACAGAGGGAAATCCATAATAAATTGCAAAACATACACATGCATTACATTTTTAGACGCATAGCTCACCCTCCCCTTTCATGGTATGTTGCTTTGGACAAAAGTTGTATTCTTCTACTTGTGATACCACAATGACAGAACAGTTTCTTCCATAGTGAACCACAAAAATATCATGCTAACAGCCTCAAAGCACACATGAGGCTTATACTAACAGTAATACATTCAAGACCCAAGTTTTCCCAGTCTCACAAGAAAAGGTTTCCATTGCCATTTCTCAGGGGCAACAGTAAAAAAAATATATTAAATATTTAAAAATAATAGAAACAGTTACAAGGCACTTCTAATCACCTCTGAATAATTTTGTTGGAGCAGAGCTTAGACTAGAGATGGAAAGTCATCCACCCCCACCTTACCTCTCTCCCATCTCTCCTGCTTGAGGGGTTCCCAAGAATAAGCATCTCCTCTCTACCTGCAATCTTAATTCCAATAAGTCAACATCAGCTGCTTTATTTCAACCTATCCCCTATTAATTACTGCCACACTTCCCAAGCAGACATCATCTGCTAGATAAAGAACTCTTCAGCTTAAACCTGGTCCAAGAAAAACCAAGTTGGAAGGGAACACATTACTAAGAGCTAGTAAAGAAACTCTCCTCTTCCATCAAGGGCACCTTATGTTCAAATCAGATACTATTCTTAGCACCGAAATCATGTTTAACACAACTGGATGCCACTAACCACAAGCAGTTCTAAGAAGATAGAACTGTTGGGTTTTTAAAGTACATAAGGCAACTTAGTTTCAGTCTATTTACACATAGGAGGTTTTGCTGATAGGCAATGAGTCAGCAAACAAGTATAAGCAGGTCAAGGCTTAAAGTACTGCTGATCTACATAACCAAATATATCTACTTGTAAGAAACTCAAGCCAGACTGACAAATCAAAGTGTGCACTCAGGTGAATACAGATTAGTGCAAGCCTAAGAGGAAGAATCTCTAATTTCCTTGTAAACGGCTCAGGCAAACAGGGGTGGAAAAGGAAGAAACCCCAGCTAAAAGGAGTGGTTAAGTGAAGTGTCAACATTGGTGTTATTTTACACTGTAGACTATGTGAAAGTTTCTAGGGTACTAACCCTCATTAAATCCTCCCAAAAGAGTTGTGAAAAGGAGAAAGCGAAGCAAAGGTTATGTGCTTTGTTCGCGACTACTCTGATGGCGAAAAGTAACTCCAAGTGAGCCTTTTATTTAAAAAACAGGGCTGAAAGTCTACCTCTTCTCCAAGATGAAACTACAGAACCAGCACCATCAACAATGGGATTGTTCTACGTCTTGCAACAATTCAGAAATGCTAAGTTTTAAAATAGTCAGTTTGAATATTTGCATTACAAATACCATTCTGATAGGTATCAAGCTTACAGGCACCCAACTACACCATCAACAGGACTCTTAGGGAGCTGTTACTGAGGCGTTAAGTCTTTAATGAGATTTTTTCCTACCATGGTATTCAGTCAAGTCGAACACATTTTAGACATAAACACGCATGCCTCAAACTGAAAAGTATAATCTTACTATAGTAAATCGTATTTTAAGGTTACAAAGAATGTAGACAGGGTACTAAACTATCAAATTTTGTTTAAAAGTCTTTCTATAAAGAAAAGAAACTCAATACATGCATTTCCAGTCAATATGGAAAACTAATAGTGGCTGGTTGTCATCATTTCCACTCCAGCTGAATCATGAAGACGCAAACAGTGTTAAACTAAGGCAAATTCAGTTTTCAGTTCAAGATTTAGTCTTGAATATGTCTAAAAACATTTGTGGTCTGGGGGCAGTATGCACCTGAAGACCATTTCTACGGGCTCTACATCATCTCTGCAGCAATGCAATCCAAAAGCTGCAGCGTGCCCCACGAGACCACCAGCCATCACATCGTGCTGCTGAAACTACTTGTTTGTCCAGACACAAGCAAATCATCTTATCATCATGGAGCTACAGGCACAAAGGAGTCTGATGTATCGTCTCCACAGCAAGTTCAAACCATCCTGTAGCTCAGCTAACTTCCCTCGAAATAAACTTCATCTTTCCTTGGGGTAGGAAGATTGCCTAAATTACTTTCCAGTGTTCATTTCAGCCTTATTTTCTATGATTTGAGGCATAATGGAGACTGTGCTTATGTGCTGCTGAAAGTAACTGAGAATTTCAGGGGTAGATGGTAGAGAAAAGCCTCTTGCAAGGATTTTTCATATCTGCAGTTTAAAATGAGATGTCTACAGTTTGGATCAATCAGGTTTGGTGGTGGTTTTTTCCCTTATAAAAAGTATTACTTCTTAATAAAAGAAAGTGTTTTAACCCATGTCTTAGCGACTTTTGAATCATATGGACTAAACCACTGGTTTTGATAAGACAGCATGGGCAAGAAGTTTGCTGCTACAATGTCTCCAACAAAAACTAATCACTAATATTGATGTATTTAAAAATCAGAAAACTGACTACAGAAAAAAAGGTCTTTTAAAGATTGCTTATGTTGCCCACATATTGATTCTGGAAAACTTAAGGACTGTTTCAAAGCTGAAAATACAATTAGCCTAATTTCAGTGTTTTAAGCATTAGGACCACCCTTCTTACAACTAAAATTGTCCTAATTATTCTACTCTAACCAGTAAGAACTTCTTTTCACTGTCCTACCTTTTTCAGCTGACCTTAGACAAGTACTTATCAGCCATCAAAATCTCGTTTAATTTTACATCCTCAGCTAATCTTTAGTTGTTTTACACAGTTAACTTCAGTGTTTGATGAACAATGCAGTAAATCATCACAGGACTCTTGGTTCAGTCAGATGGTAACTGTTAGAAAAAGCTGAAAGAATCTTTATTCCATACATTTATTTCAGACCTCAAGTATCTCTTATGAATTCAAGTCCAAATACATTTGCTGTTGTGTTCTGTGATTTATGAACTTCTCTGTATCCAGAAAAATACGTACCAATATATTGGTGGCCAATTTTTATTGTCTATAACCGCCTGTCTTTAATACAACTATTTTTAAAGCTTAAGAAATTGCTTCATTTTTAACTGCTTTCACCTGCTTCTACTTTGGTATTATACCATATGTTTTAGATCTTTTATTCTCTCTTCTGTTCAGACTTCTGCCATATCCCAAATTATATTAAAGTCTCAAAGTTCAGAAAGCTCTTTAGGGAAGACTTAAAAAAAATAATGATTATTTTACTTACACATTACATCTAGTTGTTTTCCACAGGCTGAAGTGTGGCACAATTTAAATAGTGTAATACATCCCATTTAGCAAATGTAAGTAAAATTCCAAATCTAGTTTGGAATTGTGTTAGATAACCTGAATTTTCAAAGTGATGCAAAAGTTCAAAGACCGCTAATATCTGAAGCTTTGCAAGTTAAATTAACAGCAAGGACATCTAAGTTTTAAGAACCCTTAATTATCTAATAGTTAACTGAAGATCAGAAACTTAGTCCACTGACTAAATGAAGCCTATACCACTGCATTTTCACATCACCATATTTGCTGTATCTTTGACTGCTTCCTGCCCAATTGCATCCACCAAATTTGTCGGAGAACAAACTTGACGCGGCTTTTTCCTTCACTTCTTATTTTCACGGACAGTAAGCAGAATGGCTGCAGGGAGAAGACTGTAGAGCAGACTTGGCAGAATGCAGCTGAAACCCAATTATTCACTATTATACAGATAAAGAACTGATGTCCTTTCTGTGACTTTAACAGTCACTGGTGTGATAGCAGAGACTCATCCATCAGATCTAGGGAATCACTGTGCCTCACACAACACTACCAAAAAATAGAGCAGTTTAGAAAATGATGATTTTCAAGCTTAAGCCCATGGATAGGACACCCTATACGAGGATAAAACTAAATAGCCCAATCCAGATAAGATAATGACTTGAAAAAGTCACAAGTTCTTGCTTGATATGACTGAAGTATGAGGAGTGTACAAGAACACGGTTTAAATATTTACTGAAGTTTGACTTATTTCGACCTCACCCCCTTTTGGGGGGCTGTGAGGGGGTCAGGCAGGGGAGGAAGGAGCTTGTGTTTTCCCTCCAACCTAACCACATCCTGTTTGCTCAGTGTAAAGGAATGTTGTATCCAGAGAAGAAAGCTTTCACTATTTAAAAGCACTGGGACTTTTCTCAACCAGAATACAGCAAAGTGAGAAGGACTACCATTGTCCAGCCAGCTCGCTTGAAAGCACTATTCCCCAGGACATTTTTAATCAAGTACTAAGAAAAGTAGGCTGCTCAAGAACCACAGGCACCAAAATACCCAACACTTCCAACCTCTCAGCACTCCACCAGAAGACCAAGGCACAATAAGCTTTGGCTGCACAGCTTCAAAACCTGTTTCCTTCTCAGATAAGCTGTCCCACAGTTATACCAGCTTCAGAGCAGAGACAGGCAAAGATCTTAAGTAGCAGACCCAAGCAGCTGAGAGCTTGTTGGAAGGAACACAACTAAAATGCAACAGTATGAAACTACCTTCACCGCCAGACTTCTCAATTATAGAGATTCAACACAGAGCACTTCGGATCCTTTTTAGATCAAGCTACCAGTTGATGGTGGAGGCCAGAAACTGACCTTAGGGTGACTGCTAGACTACCAGAAATAGCTAGGTAGTCTGCCAAACAGCATGACTGAAAAAGTTTTAAATGAAAAAAGTAAGATCCCCAGCTGGTGAGGCAGAAAAAAATTTAAAATATTACAAGTGGGCACTTTGCTTTCTTCGAGATGAGATTAAGACATGACTATGAATCACAAGTGAATTCAGATTTGATTACTACATGGGTTTTAGTTTCTACTTGAGAGAAAAAGCTCTACTTGTAAAACAAACTTGATGACAAAAATACGGACTGCCAAGGGAAAAAAGCATATCCTCATTCAAGCTTTACACAATACAAAGATAATTAGTTTACTGGGAAAGGAAAACATATTGGCAGTTTAACTTTATGAAATGTATTTTCAAAATGCCTATCTGAATAGCTCAACAAGAAGATAATTGAAAGCAGAAGCACTGCCATCTTTCTATTAAGAAGTGTAACTGCTGTGACCTTGCTCTTGGAGAACGTACAATAGCTTCAACATGTACAGGCTGTATGCGGGAAAAGAAAGCAAATAGCCAGATTATGAAAGTCAGGCAGTTCTTGACAAGGCAGTCACCGATTTATTCAAGAAGGCATCATTCTACTAGTTCAGCAAATAACGCTTTCAAACACCCCAAAAACACAGCCAGCAATCCATGGAACAAGCAACATCTATGACTTTTTGTAGATCGTGCATTTCTGTGACATATTTCAGCTTGAATTCAAGGCTTGCTACATACAGGCTGTGATGGATATCACAACGCAAGGACTATCTATAAGGACAGGACAGACAACCTCACTATCAGAACTTTAAATCTCTCTGCCACTGAAGGATCATTTTTAACTAGAGGACATTTTATACAGGTCAAGTCCCTGGTTATTGAAAAATGAAGTAATGTTTTGAAAAATAATCTCATCAGGAGTATAGTGTTCCAATGGGAGTAAATTAAGACTAGTATGTCTTCACAGAAACATTTCTCAGCTGTAGATGTCTGGGGTCAGTGGTCTCATCTACTGCAGTAAACAAAATCTGCTTTCTTGGACTGGCCAGGAACATGTAAAAGCTTCTAATTCCCAGAAATAGTGTTAACTACCTAAATTTATTAAAGAACACCTGATCTAATTCTCAATCTACGCACAGTAATATTTGCTGATCCAACAAAGGCAAAAAGCATTATTTTGGTGATCAAGAATAAAATAAGCCAGGATTCTAGCTAAATATCCTCAAGAATGTGGAACATAAAATACAGTTCAAGATAAGTTCATGGCAAAAAGCATTCTTTGAGCAATATAGTTGAACACTTAACACACACTCAATCTACCACAAAGAATCAACTTTGCTTTGACAGCTATTAGATTTCTCAACAAACCATCTCCATCTGATTTAAGTTTGCCAAGATTTCTTCCCAAAGCTGCCATTTGATTATCTCAGCCAAAGTACCAAATATGATTAAAGACTTCTCAATTGAGGTGGAAGATGTTAATGTCAGTGAGAAGTTATTCTTCACTTGCTCGTGTCACAATTTTTCAGACTGCTTTGTTGCAAGTGGCTTATCTGTTACCAGGCACAAAGCAATAACCACCTCCAGTTGTAGTTAAGTCTACTACAGCTGAAACTCCAATTTTCCCATTCTTCGAAATAGGAGCAAGGCCACAGTAGTAAGGACAACTTCCAGACCACGCTCATTCAACAAGTGGTTTTCCAAATGATCCAAAATTATCTGTATGCCTGTTCAGCCACACTTCTCTTATTTGCAAATACAGCTTGTCACACTTAAGAGGTGAAAGACAACACAGCTCATGGAGAAGAGTAATTTGGAAGCAGTCTTGTAGCAGAACTGGTTTTGACAAACTCTGCTTTACTCACAGGCCCAAGTAGTGAAACTTTACATCAGAACTTACACAGTCAGTGACTCAGATTGCATGACTTAACACTGTGTAAAACACATACAATATAGTGGAAGTTTTCTTTTATCAGTGCAAATGAGTACATCTAACACACAACACCAACATATCAAACTGCTTGAACACGTGCGGATTAAAAGTACTTCTGGTCCAACTACTCTTAATTTTTCCACTTCTCTGAAATTTGGCCCCCTGAAGCATCCCAAACCGGGATAAACCAAGTTGTTGGTTTGGACTCAAGACTCCGTCAACAAGCCATGCAGATACATTAACATTCACCGCACGCAGTGCTGCAGCCCTTTGGCCCTGCACTTGCATGTCGGCTTTAGCTGTGCAGAAGTCATACTAGGATAAACTCACTCATGGCTTTACATCCTTCAGGAATCCAGAAGTATTCTGGAGATCCAACAAGGGCAGCTGCATTTCACACTTGATAAGCTCTTCAGTTGCTACAAGACCGCCTCACCCCAGTGAAAGATGACCTGGTTTTTACTGTTCATACCTTTGCACTTCCCACGCGGGCTATGGCAATGAAATGAAACGAAACGAAACTGGCCTTTAAAGTATCAGCACCCAGAGAATCACAGCTAGTTTTGAGTGCTACAGTGCCTCTGTGATATAAGAAGTTGGACACACTCAGACTTTGCTTCTATATGAAGTTTGATGCCAACAGATCTTAAGAACCCTGGCTCAGAACAGCTACTTCTACAACATCTACCTAAATTAAACATCAAGACAAACAAATGACTAATGCTCAAAGTTTGCAATAATGATGAAGCTGAGCTCCAGAAAAAGACATTTTTTAGGTATAACCCCACATCACAGAAATAGTTTCTAGAAAATTAATTTAGGATCAGACCTATCACTTTTAGCTGCAAATACAGCATACGTTTTGATCCTGTTTTCCATGAGAACACAGTAGGGCAACTGACAGACATTTCCTAGTGACAACAGAAGGTGTTCAGGCAGGACAAGAAGTAGCGTGATACACAAAACCAAGTAGAATAGAAGTCGTTCCAACTATGCAAGTCAGGGAACTAATCATGAAACTACCTACCATTGCTACTTAGAATCCCAGACTGGTTTGGGTTGGAAGGGACCTCAAAGCCGTGGGCAGGGACACCCTCCACTAGCCCAGCTTGCCCAAAGCCCCATCCAACCTGGCCTTCAACACTGCCAGGGAGCCAGGGGCAGCCACAGCTTCTCGGGGCAACCTGTGCCAGGGCCTCACCACCCTCACAGGGAAGAATTTCTGCCTCACATCTCATCTCCATCTCCCCTCCTGCAGCTTCAGGCCATTCCCCCTTGGCCTGTCCCTCCCTGCCCTTGGCACCAGCCCCTCTCCAGCTTTCCTGGAGCTCCTGTAGGGACTGGAAGGGGCTCTAAGGTCTCCCTGCAGCCTTCTCTTCTCCAGGCTGAACAAGCCCAACTCTCTCAGCCTGTCTCCATAGCAGAGGTGCTCCAGCCCTCTTGATTTCAGCCACAAGACAGAGCTCTGGCAATGAAAGTGGTCTAGCTCAATTCTTCAAGTGTCCCCAATATCTAAGCCACAGGTAAATGGCAGCATGCTCAACTTCACTCCTCCTTATGCCATTTCACATGAGTGTCTGGTTCCTGAGGTACAGAAAAAAATATAAATCATAAAACATAACTGCAGAGAGGTCAGACACCTTTGAATGCAGATGTCAGACTGCACTGCAGCTGTTTGCATATCCTTTAGCCTGCTGGTGTCTGTCTTTGTCAAGCAGAGTGGAAGAAAGGACTTTAATCTTTCTATAAACTACAAATGCCAAGGAAACCTTTACGGTAGTGTACTGTTATCTCAGGTCAGCTAATACCAAATTTTCCTGCAAAAAATACACCAGATTAGATACAGCTTCTTCCATGACTGTCTAGGGCCTGTTTGTTCTTTTTTATTATTTTATTGTTAAGCTTTATATGTACTTTTGACCTTTATAACATTAGGGGGCAACAAGTTCAATATTTAAACATACAACACCAGGAAAAAAAATAGCACCTTTTCAAGATCAGACAAATCTGAAATGCCTGCACGTGCTCCACTGGCTATGCTTGAAAACTACAGTGTTCTTTTTGCCTTTTAAATGCAAACCCTTTTGGAATCATGTATTCTATCCCTTCATTTTTTGCCCCTGCCTTGAAATAGGACTTTGAGGTGATTACTTTCTTACTAGTGTTAGTTTTCTAATCCTCCCTAAATGCACTTTGGTGGGAAGAAGGTGTAGCATGAACCAGAACATACTGCATGTAGTATTTCATTTCCCTTCACTATTACTACAGAGAAACAATGTTAGCACAACTATTTCTTGAAATCATTCGCATTTCTCAATTACATAGCAGGGACATAAGAGTTCTTGAAAATCTTTTACAAGACACAGCGTGAATGAGAATACAAAAATACAACAGAAATAATTGCTCTGAATGTCCATTTCACTTATACAGACACAGTAGGGTACCTGAAAGGTGATGAAACTCCAAAGAACGTTATTTTTCTTAGGGGAATATACATATTTCTAAGCTATATAATGTGATTTGATTAAACAAGTATTCTATTCTTAAATGTTCAACCAGGAGGTTGTAGAAGTGTCATGTGAAGTTTCAGTTATAAAAAGTAGCAACTGAGCATAGCTTTGATTCAACAGAGGTGCCAAAAGACTCCCAAACAGATGGCATAGTGTGCTTTACTGTACTCACTTTAAAGTGAACAAGGAGACTGATACTGTTTCAAAAAGATTCAGTAAACTTCCATCCAGCAAAATGCGGGCATTTCGTTTGCAAGATGTTTAGCTTTTATTGGCATTAAAAGAGGAGAACTGAAGACTATCTAAAAATAGGACGACAACAGCAGCAACACCAACCCAGGCAATTTCACAAAGTATGTCTCGCTCCAGACACAACACTCCTTATTTTGCTCTAAACTGGAAGCTATTCTTTATTTAAAAATCTGGGCGCAGACTAACAGAAGCATTAAACGCAGGGCTTCGCCATGTTAGAACATATCATAAATAGTTTAATCTCAGCATTCTTACTATGTTTACGAGGACGTGATGAAGTGCTAGGTTTCAGTTCTGCAAGAAAGTGCCAAGGAATTAGGTGGTTTATTCAGCAAGCATGTATGTTTGTCACTGGAGTGAGGAACATGCTGCTGTCCTAAATAGCTTAAATTTGGGAGTTACATATCCATCATTTGCTTTGAAATCTTTCAGAGTCCAGAACTTTTGAGGAATGGTACTCTTTCTTCCTACAGATTTGATGCACTCTGGAGACATTGAAATGGACCACAGAAGAAGTGTCTTAATGATATATATAGTGAAAATTATATTCTTGCCTTCGTTTTGTGGTTCAGAAAGTCAAAAAAAAGTAGATTTATGGGAGAAAACTTACAGCCTTTTAGTGGTACCAAAACAATTATATGGGAGAAAAATTACAGCCTTTTAGTGGTACCAAAACAATTATATGGAATACAAGGAGGGCAGAGTTATTGAAGAGATTATAAACACTAATGTCTCTACATTTACAAAGCTGATCATATATTGTATGCCACTGGCAGATATTCTATACTTTCAGTAATGTGGCCAGACACAAGTGCTGAGTTCTCACCACAGCCTCCTACTTCTGTATACTCCGAAGTTCCAATATAACAGTAATTGCAGCAGACAACTGAATACTTCTACAAGAACCTTGATGTTTAAGTGACCTGGATCATACAAGTAAACAAATCTGAAACAGAAAGTATTTCCCAAACATAACTTAGATTCTGAAAGCTCTCAAAATATTTAACCATCTTATAATAAGGGCTTTAAAAAGCTGGTATAGAAACTTGAAAGTGAAGTAACACATTTATACAGTATAACATTAAAAACCAACATGTACTTATGAAATTGCTCTCAAGTGAAAACATCAGCTATTCCCCCAAAGCCCAATTTTTAGAATCTCTTAATATGCATCTCAAGGCAATCTTACAGTCCAAAAAAAAAAAAAACCAAAACACGAAGCCAAGTAAAATGTTTAACCTAGTCAATAATCATGGTGCTATGTGTTATAGTAAAGCTCGAGTAAAGAGAACACCTCACTGTAATTACTCGACAGTTTATACTGGAGTCAGAAAAGCTGCTAAAGGACAGGTCACCAAAATAAAGGAATTTAATAATGCCTGTTAATTGCTATGTTCATTTCAGTTTGGAGCAGGTGAGAAACATCAGCTCTTAGTTTAGAAAGAAATTGCAAGTGAAGACATTTGAGGTTTTCTATAGCAACTGAAGTCCTTTGAGAGTTGGTAGGATTGACTCTCCAAAAGCTGGGAAGAGAAGATCTCGGGCAGGAGCTAATCCTGAAAAAATCTTGCAGAACACAGGTAAACGGCCCAAGAGGGATTCATATATTTAGCTAAACTTTCTCCTTTTCTGAAATCTATTGTGAAATAAAGTATTAAGTCATGAGGGTTTGGAAGGCTTTAGCCTGAAGGACTAAACTGTCCAATCTGTCTCAGACAACAGGAAATTGGTTTAATCTTTATACACCCACACACAGGCAGCTCTACTCGTCAGAAATTTGTTTTCCAGATATAAATGTTCTAGTTTGCTGCCCTTCCGAAAGTGATGTAAAGGAAGGAGTATGATCATATGCTAAGAGAACTAAACTGAAGCAAAAGAGATTAATGTTCTATTAAGTTACCCAGGAAGTGTTTGGACAAGTTAAGGTGGTATGAAAATTTATTTGCAAGACATAATTACTCCAGTCATGTTTTACTGTGTCAAAACAGGAAGACCTTGGTGAGTTTAACTTTTAAGGCAAGTTACCTCTGCTGTCTTGCCAAAAGTCACTGAGCTTCAAAGAGAAATCAGACACTTCCAAGCATCCCAATACTGCCAGCTATGCACAATAAGACCCTTCCATCTTGATTTGGACTATTGGGAATTAGTGTTAAAATATTATAATACTTTGATTCCATACTTCCAAAGAGAAGAGGGTTTTTTTGGTTTGTTTTTTTTTTGGGGGGGGGGGGGGGTTGTTTTTTTGTTTGGTTTGGTTTTTTGGGGTTTTTTTGGGGTTTGGGTTTGGTTTTTTGTTTGTTTTTTGTTTTTTTTTTTTGTTTGTTTGTTTGTTTTTTACAGGCTTCATTTGCCCTCAGCCATTTTCTTTGCTCCCTTTTCAAATCCTGCATATGGAAAAACAAGGTTACTGGCGCTCCAGTCATCCATACACACACAGGTTCCGAGCAGAGCTGCTGGCCTCCCACAGCTGGTCAGTGTTGCCTTCCTTTGAGTTCTGCAGTTGCAGGCTACAAAGTGAAGCTTAACCAGTAATGGCCACTATTTTCATATTAGAGCACGCAGGTGCAAAGATAGTGGGAAAATAGGAAAAGTGCCAAAATGCAGGAGAAGGCAATCAGAAACCGGATTTAAGGACAGCAAAATAGTTTCTTAGTAGCACAATAACAACAATAGTGTAGCTACCTGTTGAAAGACAATGATTACAGACCAGATGAAAAAAATCTTCATTGAATATTCAGTTGATTTATAGTAGATAAGAGTTTACAGTGCTCTTTTTCAATTGGTTAGTCCTCCGCGCTAAAGCAAGCTATTTATTTTCTCACGTTTATCAACCACTACTCCAGTACTGGCAGTACCTCCTCAGTGAAGCTACATTTCCTATCTGCAGTTTATTCCCACAGCCAGGAGCAAAACACAAAAGGCAAGTTTTCCAATCAGCAGCCAACCTACCTCTAAGACACACTATTTAAGTCGTTCTATCATTATCAGAAGCCAAATCAATAGAATATGGATGCCAACAGACCTGGAATAACAAATCTGAACTACTCTAATAGATCACAGAATTCCAACGCGAGAAACTCCAATGACTGTCCCATGGCTACTGAAAGCAGTAACAAGTGACCTCAAACTCTGCGTCACTTCAGACTACCCAAAGCTGTTCAAGGTTTGTTTTGAAGAAAGTACATAAGCGTATTTACGACATACTTACTCTCGCTCTTTCTCCGTCAGTTTGTCATTGATATTATCTTTGATTGTAGACCGGGAGCCCTTGTGAATTATGGGATACCTGAGTGGCACTTGTAAGAAGTAGGAAATCATCGAAACCAAGTGAGCGGTGTAGCCCAGGGCAACAGCAATGCTTCCATCATCTTTTGCTGTCAATAACAAAAATATTCCATTATTTCAAATTGAAGCTGAGTGCAGGCTCAGTGCAAGTTCATCCTTAGTGCTCAGAGAAAGATACAATTATGAAGTTATCAGAAGTTATAACTTAATAGATACAAGTCTGAAATAAAATTTAGATTGCTTTACAATTGTTTGCAGTTGGCTACATTTGCCTCTGTCATTAAAGGGCAACATAAAATGGGTGATAGCTTGTTCTCCTTCCAATTTTACACTTTCAAAGCTAAAAGTTACTCTTCTCAATGTCTGGCCGGGTAAGGGAGGGTAAAGAAGAGATGGGAAAAGTGAAACGAAATTCCCAAGACAAAATTCAAGTCTTAAACTTTCTGCATTTCTCTAGATGTAGCTGACATGTATGATCGGGGTCAGGAAAAAGCTGCATTCTTCCATCACTTTATTCATTAGTGAGATCAGTTGGAGAAATGCTGACCCCAGGGTATGAACTCTGTTCTCTGCCAATAACTGGAAGAACTTAGATTAACCCTTTGTTTGAAAGTATCATTTTCAATTTAACATTTAAGGCTTCAACCTTAAAGCATCACCTGCTGGGAACACACACAGGTCTTGCGATTCAAATTACATCCGTTAGCCACGTAGGGGCTTTTCCTTTCTGTTTTGCTCTATTTTTCTTCTTTGTAAGGAAACACACCAAAACAAACAACACAACAGTCATCTCCTCTGAGGCACAAGGGAGCTTAAACAGAGCACCTTCTCAGAAAGCTGATAATGATGTTCAACAACAACAATGAAACTGAGCTCGATTAGAACACAACACGATATATGAGTTTAATAGTTATGTTGCTTTCAAAAAAGGATTTTGTAACAAGTCTTCAACACTTGCAGAAAAACTGGCTTTTTAGAGAATAATTTTTTTTAAAAAAAAATTATTTACTAAGAGTCCAAAATAAGATACATGTCAGCTGGTTTTCAAATTTAACTGCGTATTTCACTAAGTTAAATGCATAGTACTTCTTCCTCATAATGCAGTATTTCTAGAGACTTGGATAAAGAATTAGTAATTCTTTCATAAGGAATTAATACCAGTAAACTGAAAACAGGCCAAAAGATGGAAACAACTGATTTCTCAAGAATTACCAAATTGACTTCATTACCACATTTAGTGCCATCAGGAAAACAAAGCAATAGACTGATTTTTGTCATACTGACAAATTAACTTCTTTTAAAGATTATGCCTCCATTATTCTAGCATCCAATTTACATGTTGTTAGCACAAGTTAATACCTGTGGGATGGCTTTAAAGAGTTAGACAATAGATTAGGCTTTTGCCCAAGAAACCACATGCTTTGCAGAGTGAGCAAGTAATTCTCAAGGGGATTTTAATAAATTTTCAATTCACGTCAAACATTTGTAGATGACTGCATGTAGTTACCTGGACAACTGTTATACAGAACAGGCATACTATATATTTTCTTCTGCAACAGGATGACTGTTGACAGTTAAAGTAGAAGCTGACTTGTAAATTACTCCATACTGTCAGGCAGCTTTAAAGTCTTATTTATGCATGATATTTGTTAAGTTCACCAGCAACTACTGCAAACTGAATGGAGATTCATGTACATTGTCCCATCAAGATTTATGGGCTGAAAGTAGCCACAATGGAATTTTAGGTCAGACACAACTATTTACCAGAATCACTAAGTTTGGAAGGCACCTTTGGAAATTGTGAAGTCCTAGCCTCCTGCTCAGAGCAGGGTGAGCTACAGCAGGCTGCCCAGGACCGTGTCCCGTTGGGTTTTGAGCATCCCCAAAGATAGAGACTCCACAGCTGCTCTGGGCAACCTGCTCCAGCCTTTCATTATTGAGTCTTAGAATACAGAGGTACTTTTCTAAGAGTCAACAGTAACTTCCTTTGTACTAGCTAGGAAGTAGGAATAAATAACACACAAGTTTTCTTCTAGTCAGAAATTTGGATCCGAAGCCATTGCTATTAGTTTACTGACTTTTATGAAGTTTAGAAGCAGTGTCAACTGTAACAATTAAATTAAGAATATCCAGCTACCTTGAAAGTCTTCAGAATTAGGAAGCTTGACTCCACAAACAAAGTAATCCTTTTGATCATTCTGCAAATTTAAAATCAACAATGGAAAGTGAGAATGGAACAATAACATCCAGAAAACAGAAACCTGCACAAAACCTGCCGACAACAAAGTATTTTTGTAAAGAAAAAAACCTAAATATTCTATGAAATCCAGAGTGACTTTGACATAGTGTTTTAGCCCACATTTCATAAAATTCAGAAATAAATGCAACTTTTTTTAAAAAAGGAAAAGCTTCATCTTAATCAATTCGTTATATAAAAGGTTTTGGAGCTCAATATTTTGACATCTGTTTATGTGCACTCCATTCAAGTTCGGCTAGCCTACTGTCAGGGTTACTTTATATAGCTGTAAACAAAATGGAAAGTATCCATTAAATTACAGCGAAGCTATTCTACTTTTATAGTGGAGACTATTTGAGAGATGCTGGCACAAGTCCTCTCCCCGTGAGGTTTGCAATTTAAGGACCAAATCCAAGAAAAAGCTGGAAAAAACAGCATGAGCAAAGAGCAAGTTTCATCACGAATAAAACACGCAATTTGCTCAAAGTGTAATAAATTGGAAGTTCATTTCACATCAAGCAGATTTTTAGAACACTAGAAACATACCAGATCAATAGGGTAGATGTAGGATAGCTCCGACAGCAATTGCTTGCATCGAATAGTTTGCTGGGCATTTGTCTTCAAAAAGAGTTCTCTTTGGGGAAAGAGATCCCAAAACCATTAGTTTCTTCAAAAGCTTTAGCTAAATGTATCAAGCCCTCATATCCCTTCTGCATCTTCCCAAGTATCACCTCCACTCCTGCAAAAAGCTAGGTAATTCCACAAAGGTAACTACAGAAAACAAAGCTAACTTTTCATTTTCAGTTATACCTCATGTTATAGTCATATTTTGACTATGATAATTAATATCACAAAGCTGTGTTTCACCAAAACAGACCTAAAAGTCCTATCATAGTCCACAAGTGCAACCAAGCATCTGTTCTCTTCTAGACTTGCCACTGTTAATTATCACTTTAGATATCTATAAATTGTAGAAGAGATGGTTTAAGAGAACTTTTGGGGCAAAATTTTGGGAAAAATTTGGTGCCACGAGTCCTACTTCCAATGCCCTACTCTCAAGGCTGTATTTCCTTTCCAACTGCAGAAAAAGCATAGGTCCTTTTACCTCTTCGCAGTGCATTCCTTTCTTAATTCATGCAAGGATTCGTTATGCTCTTGAAGTTTCTGGTATTCAGACTCAAATGCATTCTCTAAACAACACAAGGAATCAGGAAAAAAAATTAGTATCGAGTATTTTCTTAGTTATCTGAAGTTTAAAAAGTAGATACGGACACAAATGTTGGCAATAATCCTCCATTTACTCTTAGATGCCCATTTTCCATGTTATGCTGCCAAACCAGGGAACGACAGTGCAGGAGGAACACAAGTCTTCATGCACTACACACCATTCACCAGCCAAACACAACCAATGAAACCTCATTCTCCTTTAACACCTGCTCCCCTCATGTCCACAGAAGTAGAGTAATTCAGTTAAGGCACCTCAATACTTGCGTAGCTGGAATTAAGTAAATGGCAAAAACCTTATTTTTAGTAGTGACTAATTCTTTTAGACTCAACTAGGTATTAAAACTAAAATAAATTAAAAAATGAAGTCCTGCAACAAGATCAAACATCCATGACCAGCTTGGTCTTTGGTGAGCTCCAAAGAGACAGCGATATAGCGTTTAGCTATAGGACACTGTCCCAGTAAAACAAAATACCAAGACGACTGAGCATTTCACCCTTCACTTATGTAATAAGCTATTAAGAGGGATTTTTGTCTTCTAAAACTTAAAATGAGATCCTAATCACAGGTACAGTAACATCTCTCATGACATTATAACTTGCCTGCATCGAGCCACTGTTTACCGCATCACAGTGCCACTCTTCTGATTTTCTCATAAAATTTTCATGAAGCACAGATTTAAGAGAGGTATCATAGTAAGAAGTTATTTAGAGACACAATACCAGAAACTCCCGTCCAGAATTCAGTATAACACAGGCAGTGAAGAGATTATATCTGGCTGCAAACTTCAGATAAAGAAAAACACAAGCACACTGGAGCAAGATTTAAAAAAAAAAAAAAAAAAAAAAAAGCAGTCAAACCCGAAACACCACCTTCATTTAGGTCACCATGATCATAAGCTAGCTCTTCTGATCAGCGGATTATGAATATCTGCAACAGAAGCAGTAACATTTCTACACTTACCTCTGTCATGCAAAGTATTTTTTTCCTTATGCAACAAGGCTACTTCTTGACCAAGGGCCTTCTTCTGCCTCTCCAGTTCATTACGTAGCACCAGGATCTTCAACTGTAAACATTCACTCTCCTTTTTCTATTGGAAGAAAAATAGATTTAAAAAATAATAATTTTATAGATTTTCTGCACACAAGTAGTTCTATAAAAGCAGTGATAGGAGGGAAGGAAAAAATAGGGCAAGACCAGTGTCTGCCAGACCAAACGCTGAGCTCATAGACTACCAGAGGCAATAGATTATCAAAAACCTCTTATCGTTTTGCTGCTTTGAAGGAAACTCAGCTGTGTCCCACAGTGCTTGTTTCTCCTGTGAGAAACCTCCTCTCCTGTGCTCAGTAACACAACCTAGCCTAGGGCAGAAATTAAGAGAGGAAGGAGAGGTGGGAGGAAGTTTCCGCAGGACCAGTACATAGAGACTAACAGCAGAGAGGTAATAGTGCGATGAGCGTTCCCTGACAAAGGGGAATATGAGCGATGAGGATCCAATACTAAATTGAGGCACGGAGCCGGAAAAAGGTTGGAAATGTCTGACCTACGCTATTAGATCCAATTCCCAGCTTCAGGGTGACGAGAGAAAAAGGGATACAAAAGGAAAGAACCCATAGCGGGGAGCTGATTACGTCATTACACACAATTATATTTGAAGGATCTCTTCTTTAAAAGTTTTAGATTTAGAGTAGGTCCAGGACAAATTCTATTCCTGTGTTTGAAAAGAATCTTGGTTTTTTCTTTGATGCATCGTCTCCACTAAGAAATTATGCTGCCATGTGCACAGTGAAGCAAGATTTTCTATTGTAAGTGTTTCTTTGTTTTGTTTTAAGGAAGGAATATCTACCACGTTTACTATATCCTTATTGAGAATAACTGAAGACAGATTCAAAATGGAAGAGAGAAGTTACATCTCTTTGGTCCAGTCATACCCCTGATAGAGTTCAAAGGGGCAGTCAGACATTCCTGTGAGCAAGTCTTGTGTAAGTACTAGGAGACACTGCCACCTTGTATAACTCTGCCAGCTTTCACTTTTTCAAGCAGTTAATGGAGATAATATTACTTCAACACTAGCTGCCTGAAAAAAAAAAATCAGCTCTTGCTGAACTCTTCCCTCTACTTCAGATTTCCTTCAATTACACATGTATGCTCAGCCTTCTAGTTCAAGACTTCAGCAGGAAACATGACTCAGTATTAAGGAATGAAACCATAGCTCACACACTTACAAGGGGGAATGGAAGCCCAACAAGAGTTTCCACTATTGAACAAAGGAAAAGAAAAATAGGTAATCATTTCCTTATACCATAGTCCATTGTTGCTAGGAAGTTGCATCATGTGTACGACTGTTGCCATTTTTGGTTTTAGTGTTCTTCATGTAGTTTTGCTCACACATACTTATAAATGAAAAGCCTTTGCATGGAGGGACAAGGGTATCCATAATTGGAAAAAAAGATGGTTAAAAACCTTTTAACAGCAAAGATACCCACAGAAGGCAAAGTAGCTCTGGGTTGGAGTCACTCACAGGAGATGTTATGCTGCCCTTTAAGGGAGTTGACAACTTTGCTGCTTTGTCTACAATACGACCCTGTAATTCGAGTGAGTAAACTCCAGTTTTTCCATTTTGTCAAGCCCTTAAGCCAGTTTGACACTTTTGGAAATTAGCTGAGTGCTCTCAAACCCAGACTACCTTACAGCAATAAAGTAACTTCCCATCACAAATTTGCCCTTTCCCATACACGGCACCAGACGCGTGCCAGTGAGTACCAATATAATGAAGTCTCCACGAGCCAATCCTATTCTGTCAACTCACTGCTTTGAGCTGAGCTCAGCCCTTCTGTGCAGAAAGTAGAGACTAGTGCCAGAACACTTTTTTTGGAGAGGGGAAGAGGACAGGCAAAACAAACTGTCAAAAGCTATTGCAAAATCTGATACAATTCCTACTTAAAATGAACATGTCACTTGAGTGACAGCTTTTGCATTAATTCTGTTCACCCAAAGGGAGCAGGGTGCAAGAAGATACAGCCAGTAGACTCACCTTGCTCTAAATCCACCACAGGTTCCTGTCAAGATTTATCTAAATCATTAAAAATGTTTTTCCTGATAAACCTCTTTCACGTGTTGTCCAATGTTTATGCTTTAATAGTATAAAAGCAATTATATGAAACAAAAGTAAAAATAGGATAAGCAATCTATCAATCCGAGTCACACACACAAACCTAAAAATCCATTACATTACACTTCTCAGATGCGTTCCCACGTGAAATGACAGGTTTAAAATAACAAGTTCAAGTTCAAGTGCTAAAAGAATAAGTCAAGACATCAGCCAGATGCTTTGGCAAGCCTGTAGAAATACGGTTTTAAATAATCAAACTTACCAGTTCGTTGCTTGTAGATGTACATCTCAGCTTTTCTTCAATCTCCCTTCCTATCTTCTGAACAGTTACCTGAGTCTGTTTAATTGCACACTGGGCTCTGTGAAGCCTGTAAGAAGAGAAGTTACAGCTGTACCAGAGGTTCCCCACACGTCTCCTAACAACAAACGCGCCAGCTGTCTCCAAACCAGCAGCAGTAATATGAATTCAGATTGTCAGCTTCTATTTCGAAATGTAACATTAAAAGAGGAATCATAACTTGCACAGTTTATAAATGAGTAGCCAAAGCAAACCAGCGAGTCTCTAAATTCAATCAAGTACCAAACGTTCTTCTCACTTGTTAAATTCAATAGATGTTGATAAGGCAAAGCTGTAGGTGAGAGAGCAGGTAAGCATCGGGATCTCTTGTAACAATTAAGTTATAACACTGTTAACATCAAGACAGATACACACGACAGTTACCGTGAGCATTGTTAACATAGGCCAGCTTTAAAAAGTGCAAGTATCTTTTAGATAACACACAGCCACCCAGGCCAAGAGCACAAACCACCCTTTAGTAATCTCCAAATATGCTATGGGTCCATCTGTAACAAAAACCTGAGATTAACTGAATCATCTCTGAAGCATGAAAAGATGATGATGTGTTTCTGATCATTAGCCCTGGCTTCAGGGTGAAGAGGGAAAACTGATTATTTGCCATATTTATTGAAGAAAAAAATCAGGCAGAGGAAAGCAATGGCAAAAGCAGGTTGAAGACAGGCATTAACATTTTTCTTAAAATTAAGATGGAGCAGAAATTAACGTATTTAGTAGAAAAAATGAGAGTTGGTCTGCAGACGTAGACTATGTCTTTTAAGGCATGCAAACCCAGGCTTACTTTTCCCATTCCCAGTTTCATTACTAATGGCTTCTCCTTTTGTAAAGATATTCTCCAGGCAGCCGTGCTGCTGGGATAAGCACTTAACTAAGGTCTAGTCAGAACAGCAAAAACACGGTCAGATAACCTACAGCATGACGTTAGTGCTTTGCCAGGCAAACACAATGAAAAGACCAAGCCTGCTTCAATGCACATTTTAATGATCATCTCCGTTTAACCAAAATTAAAAATCTCTGCCTCTTCATAGCAATGCTTAATTTTACTAAAGCAAGACTACGAATTTGCTGTCAGCCAAAGACCAAAGCACTGGAGCACCAGAAGAGGTTACTCAGCTCCTTTTTATGTTCTCTAATCTCTTCCAGATTTATAAGTAATTGAGGCATTGCTATTTAAAGTTTTTTTGCTAACGGTTTTTAATGGCCTGTATGCAGCTAGACCAAGACAACCAGGCTACGTGCTTCACATATGAGTAACCACAAAGCATTTCTCCTCACACCATCTCCCCTCAGCATCCCGTCTCACCTCAACAGCATACATTACGTATTGGTTAATTAGTGCAAGGACAGCACCTAAACCACCTAGCCCAGCAAAAAAATACACAGAGAGGAGATTATACACAGACAACGGGGAACAAGCAGTGCTAGTAATATTAAATAAGGTCATTGCAATTTAGGACTCTTTTACAAGTATTCATTTAGTTATAGCATGTAAGTCAGACTGCTTTAGCTCTTTCACACTTGTTTCTCCTAAATGACACTCTCTGTAATAGATTTTTGTTTGAAGTTATACTAAGTGATTCCTTTCGTTTCCTTAGGGCTCCTCGGACTGTTCACACCACACACAGCCTGGGAGCTTTTCGGGGGTAGCTGTACCCCATCTAAATCATCTATCAGGCAGCATGGCTCTGCTGGCTGCTAAAGGCTTCAGGGGTGGAAAAAGACTGCTGAGGCCAGCAGCGCTGGGTGCTGGGTCACCCAAGGGCTCAGTCTCAGGTCCCTGATGGAGTATCGAGACCTCCTGGAAATGCTCATTTCCTACTGGGAACTACTACTTGTAACTCCCACCTTCCCAAATACTGTTGGCTGTTGGCTAGGTAACATACGGTTACGCAGGCCACAGCTGAGTTTTGCTGACCATCCTGGATGTCATTTAGATCTCTGCTGTCATACTGTACAGCTGGGGCTAAGTTTCCTACTTCAACAGTTTCCAGCCTGTCCCTTTCCAAAATGGTGGAACATTTTCTTTCCAGACATAAGAACGCCTTACCCAAGGCTAAAACTTATAGGTAAGGAGTAATAACAGAGCGACATTTCCTGTTCGCTTTCTCTCACCTTCATCTAATTTTATACTGGAAGAACATTCCTGATTTAGTCTGTTAGTGGATTAAGAAAGACATTGTACAAGTCTTCACATCACACCATGTAGGTAGCAAAATCTGACTGCTGAAAAGTGTTTTACTCTTCGAAAAAGTATTTATAAAAACTCATCAACTGTTAGAAGGGTCATTTGCCATGTGAGTTCCTCACAGTGATAGTCAGATAACAACCTACAAATTTTATAACAGCTTCAAGTTCTTCTGCCTGTGCCCAAGGATAAGGAACAAACATCTATTTAGTCTGACTTCTCAAACCAGTATGCACTTTAGGACGCTTATTCAATTTGGTGAATCTATACCCAAAAGTATATTCCTAACCTATAAAGACTGCTATACAGACTAATTCAGCAATCAAGTCCATTTTTAATAAGAAATGGTTTTCTTTTTAAGCCAAACATCATCCAGGCATTTCTTGCAATATAAAAAAAACCCAACCCTGCAGTTAAACTTGGCTGCCTTGATGCCAAATAGTGCCATTTACATTGAGCCAACCAGTATCACTAAGTTTTCTTTCTTGCAATCCCAGTACGTTCACCGCTGTTCCGAGAAGTTTACAATGGTAACAGTATGATCATGACCATATCCGAAGTTAAGCCTTCCAAGATAAAAATTTTAGGGACTTCACATCACAAAAGCAGCAACTATCAACAAATATCTCCCTTCCCCAGCCAAAAAAGCCCCCACTGCACCCACACAGAATTCTTTGGTCATCCAACAACAGGAACGCAAACTAAGCCATAAGAATATCAGCATGGAAATTGCGTCCATCATTTCTGCATGCACAAGACAGATTTTTTATGAGTGCACAGATGAATGGAGATCAACGAGTTGAGGTCATAAATCTGGATTAAAATTTGAATATAATGAATGGAGAGAAATTTCAATGCTAATTGACCATGTATTGTTTCCATTTCTGGTTTGAATGCAAGTCTAACACTACAGCCTAAAGTTAGCACAATTTGTGCTTTGAGTACAGTCTGCCTTGGTTTAGTAATTGACAACAATGAGCCAACTGATGGCATAATTTATGTGCTATAAGCCAACGCAGGATTCTTCCTAGATTGTTCAAGAAGGGTTTTTTTAATTATTATTTATTATCAAAATTAGCACTTCCATAGCACTTAAAGAGCTAATTCAGGGCTTCAAGAGGCCACTGGCCTGCTACCAAATTTCCTTCAGCAGTCAGGAAAGCCAAGCCAGTTAGAGCAGAAACTCAAGCCTTTTTAAAGGGATAGCTTAGCCAACAGTGTCGTCATCCTGTGTCTGCAGGCTGTTCTGGTGTCTCTGCAGCAGCTCACAGCCATTGTCAGCCAGCAGCAGAGTAATACGAACGCTGTGACAGATTTACTGTTGTTGCTTGGGGCCCTGAGAGCTGCCGTGCAATCGTCCAACATCAGGTGAGTCGCATGCTGCTGCCTGGGAAAGAACTGAAAAGCAAAGCAGACACTGAAATTCCTTACCACCCTAACATACTTTAGATGTGGTGATCCATGAATCTGCCGTTCTACTCCCATTCTCTTATCACCTGTTTTCTGAGATGGGGGAGACTAAGAGGAAACAAAATACTTTCCCTTCATTAAGAAGTTTAAAAGACAGTGGGATAGACACAAAACCATTAGCCATGTACTGTAAGCTAAGACCAACAAAAGCTGCATCCCTAACCAGTCTAGGAAGAACCAGCAGGCAAAAATTCAACATATCTCCTCTGCTCTTGCTAGTTCCCAAGTTGCTGAAATATGGACTATTCAGGGTAATTCTTCGAGGCTTTTCAAGTCTGAAATACAATTGTATCCTCTTCTCCCCCCAAAATCCCCTACTTTCTACCTTGGCTGTAAGATCCAAAACAATTCTAACATACAATTTTCTGCTGATCAATTCCATGTGGGTACTGACTTGGAAGAAAAAAAAAATTTGCCAAGTTTTGGACCTCTTCACCATTACAGGATTTCTTTGCAGTAACATCCTTGTCTTTTTTTGCAAGATCAAGCAGTTTTCTTGACATCCCAAAGACTGGACAACGCAGTGGTCCAACATAACTTGACTTTACAACTTGGGAATGTGCTGCAGCAACACATTTGCTCTCTTTCAGCCTGCAGTACGTCTGAGGCAACGTTTGAAGGTTCAGCTGAAGCACTTTAAGACACAGTGCAGTATCTTGCAATTGAGATATCCTCTTGGTCATGAATTTGTTTAGTGATTTACTAGTTTATATAGCAAGTTCACTCCTGGTTGCAATCTTCAAAAAAAACTGAAAGCTGGAGTGTAGTGACAGTTGAGCCTATTAAACTAACATACACTTATATTTACATTAATGAAAGAGCCTCAACTTTATTAGGCATTTGATACACAATTTTGTAGTTCTATCATACACTCCAAATACCTATGTGCTTCTATTAGACACATCTGGATTTTTCATGTACAGAACTTTAAGCCATAAATACATCAATTAATTACCACAGTCACATAATACAGCTACTTCTCACAAGAGAAATAAGTGCCTATGGTCTTATTTGCCAGAACAACCTTGGTTTACAATGAAGCTAAATTTAAACTGAGAATTACTACCAGGGATTTAGAAAACAGAACAGAACGCTTCTGGCACTGACATGTAGGATCATGGAAGTAAAATACCCAAACCTACTGTTAAAGAAAAAAAAAAAATCCAAGACTTTCCTATTAAATACAAAAAAATGGAACACACACTACTTTATATCAGTCCAGAAATTAGATTATGGAAAGTGCCAGCCAGCTATAACATTTTCTACATGGCCCCTTAAACCATCATTTGCTACATCTACTTTCCCACAAGAAAAATTTTTCTAATTTATAATCATATACTCACTTTCCCAATTTCCTTGGAAACCTATACCTACAATTTGTCAAAAGCAGATGTAGGGTGAGAGAAGACAGTGGGGAGTAAGAAGAGAATAAAATGTAAGTCTGACTTGTTCATTTATGACATTAAACCTCTGCAAGAGCCAGTGCTGTACAAAACTCAAGCCAGTGCTGTTGAAGCACAGATACTTTCCATCATTCTCTCAAACAGTTTTAATTGACTTACACATGTAAGACTCAAATTAAGTTTCTGAATAATCAAGTTCAGGTGGACATTGCAACACTGGATGCTTTGAGCTATTTGCAGATGGAGAAGAAAAGGAAAAAATATGTCTATCAGACCAGCAGCAGGGGAGGTGCTGGCCTCCAGCGTGAGGAATGCTTAAAGGAGCTATCTAGTATATGGATCACCTTCAGTACACATGGGTCATGAGCAGAAGAGTCTTAATGTGAAGCACAAACAATTTTTTTTTTTTCAAAAAAGAAGTCACAAAACTTGAGATGTCTCTAGTCCTCTTATTCAAATTCATAGATTCATCAAGATTAATTGATGATACAAGAGCTGGAGCACCTCTGCTATGGAGACAGGCTGAGAGAGTTGGGCTTGTTCAGCCTGGAGAACAGAAGGCTGCGGGGAGACCTTAGAGCCCCTTCCAGTCCCCAAAGGGGCTCCAGGAAAGCTGGAGAGGGGCTGGTGACAAGGGCAGGGAGGGACAGGCCAAGGGGAATGGCCTGAAGCTGCAGGAGGGGAGATGGAGATGAGATGTGAGGCAGAAATTCTTCCCTGTGAGGGTGCTGAGGCCCTGGCCCAGGTTGCCCCGAGAAGCTGTGGCTGCCCCTGGCTCCCTGGCAGTGTTGAAGACCAGGTTGGATGGGGCTTTGGGCAAGCTGGGCTAGTGGAGGGTGTCCCTGCCCATGGCAGGGGCCTGGAACTAGATGGGCTTTGGAGATTCTATGATTCTATAATTCCATGATTTCACTCCAGCATTGAGATGGATTTACAGCTTGATTTTATATTCAAAGAACAAATGTATTTGTGGCAAATGACAGAGAAAGTGGCATTTTTTTTGCTCTTTACACTGGTGCTTATCAGTTTGGGATTACAGAAACCTTGCTGCCAGGGCACCAGACAGAATCATATTCAAGATGTTGTACAGAGCAAAAATGTAAGTTATATGCAAATACAAATTTCCAAAGGGCATAAATACGTACAGATGAGTTCTACCAGGACAGTGACACTGGTATAATCCAACAGGCTTTTGCTGACCTGTAAGTTGCCAACAAACCTTAATTTAAGATTGAATTCTTACTCTGAGACAGTGAGTGAGGCAAATACTGGAGTTCACTGCACAAGTGAAAGGAAGATGCATAAATTCAAGTACAATGGGTTACAGGTTCCACCCAAAAAGGGAAACAGCTGCTCTCAAGTTGATTGTGTTCTTCCAATCACAGTCCATGCAACTGATAAGGTGTTTGGGACAATTAAGCACAGGCCTCACACCCACTGGAGGGAGAAGGAGGAGAAACACAAGTCAATATTCAGGTGACTCACTTTTTCAAGCTGTATACTGATGCACTTTTTCCTGGAAGTCATCCTCAAACTCAAAGCAAAGTTTACTTCCAGGAGAACTAGAATTCTGCAGCTGAAGTAGAGAAGCAAGATCTCCCACCAGAGAAAAGGATGGTCGTAATGCTCACAGGACAATTCTGCAGCTTCTCAGTCATAGGTGCATTCCCCACCTTGCCCTGGTTTTAATTATCAAAGAGATTAGCGCATTTTCCCCAATGTGAGATCTTTAACCCATTGTATTTGTTCTCAGTCACAATGCAGTATTGACTTTCCCTGATGTGGTTAGGTGTTCTGCAGACATGACTGCAGAACATCGCTGATGTCTTTGCCCAGGCTGACAGATAAAGCAATTAGCACCATTCTTAAGGCCACATCCAGGACAAAGTTGTAACAAAAGAAGAGTCCCAATGCCATTCACAAATTCCTCCTTCTTAAACACTTCCAGCTAAATAATTTTCTAACAGATACCTAAGTGACATGCTCAATTTTTCATCAGAAAAAGGAGAAAGACTGGGTTATGACTTCTAATTGAACATTGCTTCATTGATACAGTTTTTCACATGCGATGACAAATAAAGAAGCAGAATAAAGCTATTTTTGAAGTTCTGCACAGCTCAGTGTAATCTCTCTCTCAGTTCTCTGAAATCAAATTTGATCCAGAGCTAGCAACATACCTATCATGCTTATGCTAAAAATCTGCCACTGTAGGGGTGTTTTATTCCACATGGCATGTTAGGAAAGCTGAAGATAAGAGCAGGAGCAGCAGACGACTATTAACCCTGTAGTTAACATACAAAAACCCCACCTCTCTCATGCTTCATGGATTGTTTCAACTTGCTGTGACCCATGCCGCTCTCTCCTACAGATTTTGGCAAAAGTCAGGCTTGTAAATTGACTATTCTGATGACTGATTAGCCTCAGTTTCCATATAGCTTAGCACCACACAAGTGAAATGCCTGGGAACAGATTTGTCCGAAAGTCTGAGCCACAGATCAAAATCCCCAAGGAACCTCTCAAAAAAAAATATTCAGATCCCAGTTTCCATCTCCATCGCTACTTCCCAGGAAGACACCACCCTACTACTCCAACTCACATTGTTTTGAGGCCAAGGGAGATGACACTTGTTACACTGTTCATCCATTTCAGTACTGCTTATTAAAGTATACAGAGGCACTCAAGAGGCCCAATTACAGTTCATATTTATTTATGCTGGCCTTAGGCCACCTAGGTTTTCACGTCTGAAGCCAAGGGGATGCCTGCCTCGTCTTGGCTGCCTATACAGTACGAAGAGCCAAGTCTTCCAGGTGGAAATCTTTCCTAGTTAGAAACATCAAGTCTGGCCATCACAGAAAAACCACCACACTTATCACTAGCAAAGGGAAGTTTTAGCAGAGGAACTTACTGATTTAAGAGCACAAGTCAGGCTAAGAGGAATTCTACTACCCATTCCGCACTTGAGACGGTGTATTTCCACATCTGCTGGGAGCGGGTGATGGCAGCAGCAGTAGCAACATGGAAGTCTGCAACATGAGCCAGCAATTTGATTGCTAAGATACTCACAGGAAAAGCTAGAACAAGGCACTACAAGAGCATCAGACTATTAGTGACAACCTTTTCCTGCCACACACAGGCCATCTTCTCAGGATGCGGTGCTATTCCTACTGCGTGCACGTCTATAACTACAGCATTTAGAAAGGTTTTGGTCACAGCTATCGTTTGGGACCCTTCTCTGAGGGAATGGCAAACAAAAAAGCTAGAAACAAGAGACTTAACTGTCAGTGCATATTTCAGATTTAAAAAAAAAAAATCCTTCCTACCTCCCCTTATCTCTGTGCACCTACCAGCTTGCTAAAAGTAACAGGGTAAAAGGGCAACTCTCTATTTCCATGCAGTCAAAACTGCAGAGGCTGAATCCTGCCTACTGCACATGTCCGCTGGGTTCACTTCTTTCCCGGAGCTGAGGACAGAAATAGAGGAACTTCAGGGAAGTTCAAGACAGTACAGCTTTGTGCGGCTCATCTCTGGGTTTGTTATCAGATGCTGCACAACAGACAGTAGCCAATAGCAGGTTTTCTTCTTGTTTTCCCTCCTTTTCATCCCACCAAACATTTGGAAGCCAAAAGTTTGGGACTGGTGCTTATGGCAACTATACAATAGCGAAGTCTGACTGACTGTCAAGATGGGACACCGACATTTTTCAAGACTGACTTGTCTTATGCTTCTCCTTAGCTGTAAACAGGTCAGTGCACCCCTGAGATACCCCTTAGCACAGAGTAGTGTGAGCCCATGAAGACTTTGCTCACTCCATCATTCCCCATTCTGAGAGCTTATGAAAAACAGCTTCAAGTTTAGCATAATTTCCATGTGTTAAAAATAGCTGCCCAAAGGCAGTTACTGCATTTGGCACATGCAATTCCACTGACTCTGTAGTCTCACAGAAACTACTCTGAGCTACTAATGAGTTTTTCAACATTACAGCTGCTTACGTTGACTGCATACTTTTGTCTCAATGTCAAGTTTCAGAGATCAACTTGTCTAAGTTCTGTTCGTTTGATAAGACTGCTCATAAAGGTGGAAGAATATAAACACACAAGCAATGTATCTTAAAAACCTTATTTTTAAGGTAGACAGGTAGAGCTAAACAAAAGCTGATTTTATATTGTGCCCCCATGTTTTAGTCTTGGTCAATTAAGATAGTTGATTTTACCAACATCTCAAAGTTTCAGGCTGCAAACATACATTTGTCATCTTAAATAATATCTCTTCACTGATAAGACACGCACTCTTCTTTAAATGAATGGTTATTACAAATGGCAAATCCTGAAACAAAGTCTTGAAGTACACCCTTGGCCTATGACAGATTATGAAACCTGAAAAAGGTGAGTATAATTACGGCACTGGAACTTAAGACAATTTCTAGTAGCTTATATTTCTATTTGCCATGTATCAACATGCCCAACAGCACACTGCAAGTTTCTTTGAGCCTCTAACTTAGAAGGTAGTGATTAGTTGCTAGTTCAGAATTTGAGCTCTGGTCCTCCTCAGAGCAGTGTTTTGTCACTGGCAATCTTATCCCAGACTGGTTTGGGTTGGAAGGGACCTCAAAGCCCATCCAGTCCCACCCCCTGCCATGGGCAGGGACACCCTCCACTAGCCCAGCTTGCCCAAAGCCCCATCCAACCTGGCCTTCAACACTGCCAGGGAGCCAGGGGCAGCCACAGCTTCTGGGGGCAACCTGTGCCAGGGCCTCAGCACCCTCATAGTCAAGGATTTCTGCCTCAGATCTAATCCAAAATCTCAGACCATTTAAAGTCACTGAACCTGGGCCATCATTGCTGTGATGTGAAATACACGGAAACTGTTCGCTTAGTGTTATGACCTGGTTTGAAAAGTCATGTTTACCTGTCCAGGGCACTGCAGCCAGATTTATTTGCTTATCACCAGAACTGTGAGAACCTTAGGGTTTGGTTTTTTTTTAATGAAGGCACAGCCTGTGTGGCTTCTGGAGTTGCTCTAGTTCTCAAGATTTAATCCACTAGATTACATCCACTGCACATGTGGCAGCGGCAGCAGCCCTTTAACACCTACAAGTATTATTTAAATCAACTTCAGCCAGATTAGATATTAGCAATATTACAGCAGTTGTCTGCAGCTGGTGTTTTACTCATCTCCAGCACTCAAATTGCATCAGATTGTTATTGTTGTTAAAAAGACAATTTTTTTTTAAACAAAAATACAACCAAAATCCTTTCAATTTACACTAAATGGCTGGCTAAATAGCACAAACATGCCATCCCGTTTGCTGAAGGAACGGTTAAACCCTAGAGAAAGTGGTTTTGACTGGAGACACAAAAATATAGGAAGCAAAACTTCAAAGGGGCAAGTTTCACTAGTTCTTAGAGCACTTTTTGTCTCCAGGCAGAAATTTGGGAAGATTTCAGGCACTCACATACTCACTCAGATGCAGAAAAGCTATTAGCCAATTGCTTTAAGCGTCACACCGCCATGAAAAGCTGTTGTAGAATACAAGATACTACTTTTTGTATCTAGGAACAAATTTTAACATACAGGATTTTAAGCCCTTTCTTCAGTGACTGCCAGCATATCCCATCTTCCCAACACCACATAATACTGAAAGGTCTATTTTTCAAAGTTTACAGAAAAGAAAGGACAGAAAACTAAGAGAATACTAAATATAAACCTATTCCCATTAGTGCTGCAAACGTGCTGAGAGCTTGATTATGGAGACATGTCCAGAACATGACCTCAGATGAATTTGGCCCATCCCGAGTGTTATATGAAAGGTGAAACGTGTTACTGTATAACCTATTACTACCAGCTACATAATATTTAGAAAGCCTTTAAGTGACCTCTTTTCAGGAAATCTGACAATATGGCCAAGGGACAAAAACCTCCAAAATTTTAGTTTTCCAGTTGGGGTGGTTAATTTTTGTTAGTTAGCCTTTTTAAAACAAATGGTTGGAAGAACATTCGTCATTTCCATATGGCATGAACAACTTATTAGCAGCACTATGTTTGCCTGAGGATCTTGTCCCTGCCCCAAAACAAGAAGGTTCATGAGAACTTCCTTGTGTAAAGCTAAGCTGTCTGGGTACTTAAACTTTTCCTCCTGCTTAATTAACTTGTAAATCCATGTAACTAAGCATCTGAGCACACAGGCACTATTTTTGTCCAACACTCAAATTTTCTACTGTTCACATACTCTGGCATTTCTAATTAATTTTTTTAATCAACATAATTTGAGCCAAGCACGTGCTTTTCATTAAGGCCTATTCACAAGCTTCATAAGTTTTAGCTATTCATTTCTTTCCCCAAAAAGCAGTTTTCACAGCAGACAGATCAACCACAGAAGTTCAAATTTTGCAGTTTTTCAAGAGTTAAGAACCTGCTCTCTCAATCGATTTTCACGCTGTGCACACGATTGCAGTGGCTATGCCATACCTGGCAGCACAGTACCATCAGAGTAACGGGGATGCAGATACCACTATCACCAGGACTTGCTTCCTTTGAAAAGCTTAAACAAAGCCAGTACAATCTATTCTTTGTATTCACGCATCTTGTGAAAACATTAGGAAACCACATGTGCAGCTTGTGAGTTTTTACTACAGACAAATATTGTATCACGAAAAAGTCTTCAAAATGTGGGATTTATGTGGCCAGATGCAAACCTTTACGGTGTAGACACCTCCCTATTCTCTTTAAAGCCAACGGACAGAAGCAGGCAGACAGCAATTTATTTCCTCCCAAAGCACATGTCCTGTCAAATGAATCACAACTCAAATTATGTCCATCTCTCTCTTCTGGTTGTAAGTGGAACATGCTCTCACAAAAACTATCTTTGGAAAGAGTTCATGGGCTAGTTACTCAAGCCTGGACTCCTGGAAAAGGTGGCAAACCAGGCTGCTTGGTAGGAGAAGGACATCTGACAAAAAGAGACTAGAGATTATTTTAAAAGAAATAAATGCTATCACCAGTCTTTTGAGCTAGATATCAAAGGTAAGCAGCAGTACAAAAAGTGCACCTGTAAAAAAGCAGAGTTAACATGAAAGGAAATAGAAAGGATTCAGGACTACACAGAGTACTTTGCCTCAGTTCCCAAAGAACTTTCCTAGTTAGGAAGGAAACAGGCAAAAATAGCACCTAGGTATGGTCACAAATTATGACTTCTAACTTTGCTGGAACTAGAAAATGCAATATATACTCCTTTCCACTGAAATATAATCATCAGCAGGCCTGGTGCTGGGGCCTAGAAAACTGTTCTTTTTAGGACAAAGCAAAAAGAAAGGAGGATGTTTTAGCTCAGAGGCAGAGCTAAACAGGAGCTAGACCCAACAGCACGTCTAGAAACTTTAAGAGACAGTGCTTGGACTCTTGCCTTCCCACGACTGAGCAAAGTGCATGGCTCCAGTAATCAGGTTTCAAAAAAAAAAAAAAAAAAGCACCACACTAGTGACCATCCAGCAAGGAGAGTTTTATTAAGACTGACATTTTCATTTCTTGTCAGCTTTATGACAGACAGTCAGATACTTCCAGAAGAAGGACCACAGTTCAGATTAGACAGGGTTAAACAGGGCTCCAGTGGGTCAAGTTCACGACCAGCTGGTATAATAGTGTTTTATCTGGAGCGTGCCTCATACTACACAGAAGTGCAAAGGAAATGTGAAAACACATGAACAAATCAATCAGGATGACCAGCACACATTTTCTATTTTCTTCTTTCTGTTTAACAAAGACTAAATGTTAGTCAGTATAAGAGTTCTCTTCTAACGGACTGTACGAGAATGTAACCAGAACTTCATAACATACCCCCTGGTTGTTTTCCACTAAGAGTACAGAAGACAGACAGTTAGAAAGCAGCTTTTAGTTTAAATATACTTTACAGAATCAAGAAACAGCACGTTTAAATTTTAAGAGAGCTTATAAAATAAAGACTTCTGAATAAGCAACCTAGAGTTAAGTTTTCCTACCACTTCACTGTAGAATACAGAGCTAATGCTTCACACAGGCAACAGTGACACCTACTGTTAACACTATCAAATGGATTCAACTTTTACAACTGATAAAAAACCAAATGCGTTTTCCCAAAGACTTTTGAAAAAATATTAAACATTTGTTTTCCAAGGGTTTCCTTTGTAGCACTTCTATTGCAATTACTGCAGAACTGAAGTTATCAACCTGTCCTATGTCTTTTAAATACAAATTCCTCAAAACCAACCTGCTGACGGTGTTTAAAAACTCTATTACACTTCTCTACAGCTAACATTCTTGAACTGTTAATAATTAAAGCAGATCTGAAAAAGACCTTCTTGTCTACCTTCATACTAGCATTTCATGGTTTTCACCACCAGAGACAGCTAAGTAACCACCCAGAAGTGCAGTTACCGTCCCTTTCTTATACCATACATGTGTTGGAGTAACTGGGTCCTGACTATGCAGTGCCTCTCTCCTGTATTACAAGGCAGAATTATGCAAAATGTAAATTCAATTCAGTGGTTCAACATTAAAAAAAATTCACAAAAAAAATCCCACCCACTTAGGTGTGTAGCTTGTTTGTTCCAACTACAGCATCATTCTACCAAGTTAAGTTTTGGCAAGTTGCCTTTTTCCCCCCCCATTGTTCTGATTTAAATAAATTTCAGTTTTGTTGAGGAGAACAGAGTAGGGGCTTTCTACAGAAGCTCCGTGACTTCAACATTCACAAGGCAAGTCCATTTTGTATTTAGAAAGGCTCCTTACACACACACTAAAGAAGTTACAACAGCTACACAGAATGTTCTCAAAAACCTTACCTAAGCAAAGAGAAAACATCGTAGGAGTTACGAACACAGTTCTGATCCACCTGGAGAAGACTATTCTTCAGGGTACCTGAGTGATCCTTAAAGCAAAGAAAGAATGTTAATTAAGAATCAAAAAGATTTCCATCTTGACTAAAAGCATGCATTTTTGGTAGAACAAATGATCTTGCATTTAACGTATTTTAAATCTGTCTTCATAGAGTTATGTAAGGCAGGTAGAAACAATTTAAGGTGGCAGTAACACCAAGTTCAAGTCTGGCCTACAGCAGCACTTACCTATAAATATGTTAATGACCTACCACTTCATCTGTGTTCTAGACATGGCATGTGTTTTCTTAAACTTCATAATCCGTTACTGCACAAGTTTTATACACAGAAATACTGAAGGATGCAGTTCACAGTACTGCCGTTCTTCAGCTTCAGATCTGAGAGCCTATTCAGTAATAGGCCAGAAAAGTACAAAACCATGAGATAAAGCTCTATTCTTTATCCATGCTGTAACGCGTTTAAACGATCAAAGCAATCTTAGTTTCGAATGATATGAACAAGTGATGTCATTCTTAACAGATTAAGCATACATTTCTGAACAAGAGGCACCAAAACAGTAACAGATTAACAGCAATTCTTCATGCTGCAAAGGTCAGATATGAAGCTTTTCTGTATCAGGCATAGCCACACAAATTCCCAGAAACGCCACAAACTCACAACTGTTTCTTCACATGATAAAGCAAATAAAACCACCTGGCAGCACTGTCAGAAATGTCATGGATTGTAGGAAAAAAAGGGATTTTAGTGTATGAAGCAGTCTCAGTTGGTACACATGACCAGCAAGTTTCCCAACAGTGATACAGATGTGCTCTGAGTACCACAATCCCTGCCTACGTATCCTTTCCTGCCCCACCAGGCTGTTTCCATGTAGAAGATGTTGAAATGCAGAGTTACATGCCAACATCCACCGACATGGCTGTGTTAGCCACAGGCCATGCCGCAGACATTCCTTCCCACCAAAAATAAGGTTCCACCTAAATAATTGTGAGATTTATACACTACATTAAGCATCATATTGCAACAGAGGCACCACATCAGCACTGTCTCAGCTCCTCATTTCCATTCTTAATATGTTGAATTCTACATGCTGAAATCCATACATATATCCCCTGAAAAAATACCAAAATACAGACATCTTAACACCTGGATGAACTAGGACAGTGGAAATCTGAAAAAATGCACAGTTACCAGCATCACCATCTTACACCATGAAGCTGACGTTGCTTCAAGAAACACTGCAGTCAGAAAATGAAATGTAAAATTTGTGTGCAAAAAAAATTTTGCACGTGTATTTGTGAACACACAAAAAGGCTTTGCTTAAGTGGCCTAGTTGCTTAAAAAAATAAAATGCGTATGCAGGGAAAGACTCTACCTGCATTGATGGATACCACATACCAGAGAGAGAGAGAGATGCAGCTTTCCAAAGATAAGGGTCTTTCCTTCTCGATGGTTGAAAAAGTAGCTGCAATTCAACATCCCTGAAGAATATCATCTGCATCAAAGGCAACGTGACCAGCAGGTCGAGGGAGGGGATTCTGCCCCTCTACTCCACTCTCATGAGACCCCCCTGCAGTGCTGCGTCCAGCTCGGGGGTCCCCAGCACAAGAAGGACATGGAGCTGTTGGAGCGAGTCCAGAGGAGGCCACAGAGATGATGCGAGGGCTGGAGCACCTCTGCTATGGAGACAGGCTGAGAGAGTTGGGCTTGTTCAGCCTGGAGAAGAGAAGGCTGCGGGGAGACCTTAGAGCCCCTTCCAGTCCCCAAAGGGGCTCCAGGAAAGCTGGAGAGGGGCTGGTGACAAGGGCAGGGAGTGACAGGCCAAGGGGGAATGGCCTGAAGCTGCAGGAGGGGAGATGGAGATGAGATGTGAGGCAGAAATTCTTCCCTGTGAGGGTGCTGAGGCCCTGGCACAGGTTGCCCCGAGAAGCTGTGGCTGCCCCTGGCTCCCTGGCAGTGTTGAAGGCCAGGTTGGATGGGGCTTTGGGCAAGCTGGGCTAGTGGAGGGTGTCCCTGCCCATGGCAGGGGGTTGGATCTAGATGGGCTTTGAGGTCCCTTCCAACCCAAACCAGTCTGGGTTTCTGTGATTCTATATAACTTATTCTTCTGTTCCTCCATCCTCCTGACCACAGCCAAATGTTTTGAATTATGGAGACAACAGAAAGCTAGTCATTAACTAAAAGCTATCCTTGCTTCCCTAAATGCACTTTCTGAAAAGATATCACTGCAAGAGCAAGGGCGAGACTTATCAGTCAGTAGCAGCAAGCATAAAATGGTTTAAAGAAAATTTGAAAGCCAGGAAGGCATTAAGGAAACCAGAGAAGGAGAAACCTGGTTTTAGGAAAGCCAGTATAGCACCCAGAACCAATTTTTTTTTGAACCTGGGTAAAAAGTGGTTTTACGTACAAGCAGACAGACTCAGACAATACCAAGCAGATTCAGAAAATTGCTAGAGGATTGGGAATACTTTAGGTTCAGTTTGACAGCTTCGAAAAATCTCTGAAGCTCACATCTATCTTACTGAAACACTGGTCTGGCTCAAGCAAATCCAAATAGAGTTTCAGTGTATGATTATTAGAGAAGATGAAACTAAGCAAGGAACAGTGCTTCAGTGGTCCCATGCCAGAAAGGAAACAGGAAAATAAATTGGACATGGTTGTGACAAAAGAAGCAGAATCCCACTGAAATCTTGTAGCAAAATTACTGCATAATTTACTACAATATAATAATAAAAAAGCTTGAACAAAACCAGAAGTTGGAGGTACAATTACAAAGTCAAATTTTGTTAAGAACAAAGCAGGTATATTGGCAGCATACACTTGTATTAACACTGAGAAGCCAAGCTGTAAGGGCTAGAAGAGAAGTTACATGAGCACTGTCAGACACCTGCAGTAAAGCAGTAACCACCTTCAGGGCTCAGAAGACATACACAAAGGCTTTTGAAACCTTATTTCCCAATTTTTTCTTGCCATGAGCTAAGCATCCATTGCAGCAAGAAAACTGCAACTTCAATGACAATTACCCAAAGAAAACATTCGTTTTTTTCATTGCATATCAGCAACAGCCAAGTTGCTGCAGACAGAAGAGATGGAAGAAAGGTAAAAATTCCTAAATATCACCAAGGACAAAAAAAAAGTGAAGTGTTATTAACAGCAATGAAGAGGCACTGGATATGGTTCTTTTATTCTGTTAAGACAAAAATTGCTATACTATAATTGCCTTGCTTACTTAGAACTTCTCCACCAGTATTGCTGCTAGGGTTTTACACTGTGCTCTTTTATATGACAGGAGCTTGCTGCAAAGCAAATATTTTGAGCACAAACCTGCATTTTGAAGGTTCGCTCATACGGAAGTGGGCTTGATGGTTCTAACAGCAAAGCGCATTACCTAAATGAAGCTGTAAGCTTCTAGTGCTTTGATTTTAAATGAAACAATTTAGCAATTAGAATATTCCTATTTAAGCATGTTGCTCTTGCTGGTTTTGTTTACCAGGGAGATATCCACTTAATCAATAAATCTACAATTTTCATCAATAAAAATAGTAGCTGTGATAGTGCCTGATGTTCCTACCCTACTTTAATTTATTCTGCTACTACAGCTTTTGGGTTCCCACCTCTCTTACCAGAGGTTAAGTTCACAGGAGAGAAAATGGGAATTTACATTTAGCTCCAGATAGATCAAGTAATGCTCAGAAGTACATCTACACTGTCTTTTGAAACTCCAATTTCATGAAATATCACCAGAATGGTGTAGTTAGCTTCCAACACTTTTCTTATTTTGGCTCATAAGTGATCTGAATTAATGACAAAGACATTTAATACACTAATAAAGTGCACTTTATTGTAATATTCCATAAATCTACTTTGGCAATTTAGTTTGTAGTCCAAAGAATTATTGAAGTAACAAGGGTTATTTGGAGCAATGGAGAAAAAAAAAAGATAAGAGTACCACACCTTAACTTTGGTCATGCTGAGACGTGCAGAAATGGAGGACACTTCCAGCATTGACTGAAGTGTCCTTGTGCACAAGGTTTTCATTAGACTTGCAAAATGGTATTTGTACGCATCTATTTTCATAATGAGGTTTCATATGTGTCAGTGCAAAGAAACTAAAACTGCTATTCCATCCATGTATTATCTCAAAAATTGAGGCTTATGACTAAGATGTCTTGAAGTATTATGAAGACCCATCACCACCACCACAAAGAAAAAAAGCACCCCAAGAGATCAGAAGATACCCACACAACCAAGCAGAAAAAGTATTGTATTGCAGTTTCCACGGGATCAGAGCCACACACCTGACACCAGAAGTTCCTTCCTACACAAGGATTCCGGTAGCACTTCATAAATAATATTTAATACAACCAAAGTGGGGCTGTATAATATTTAGAATATCCAGCATTGACATGAAAATTATAAAGCAAGACCAACTACGAGCAGAAATACCCCTTAGGTCCACACAGCTTCTGAAAGTCACAGGAAAAGTTTGCTTGTGCCAACTAGTTTGACTTGAACGGCAGACAAGTCACTTAGATATAGGAGGTACGTACTATACAGAAAGAGATTTAGGTCAAGGAACTGACAAAGAAAGCAACTGGAAGCTACAGAGCAAATTTCTAGCACTTGCAGCTAGAAAGAACTGAATAAATTATAGGAAAGGACAAAGGAGGAGATTATTTGTGCTCTACATAGGCTACAACCGTATCTGACTTAGCTACGGAGCACGTACAAGAACCAAAAGTGAGATGTACTTTTAAACCTTATGAGCTAGGCAGCAAGTCCTGACAACAAACAATCAGGGAAGAGGACAGCTTTACCATCACTCAATTCAGGCCCAGATTATTAATACTGAAACCATGAAAAACTAGAATTGCATCCTACTTCAGGAAAACTAACTTAACAGCATCAGGAAGCAGAGTCTCAGCCGCGTACCAAACAATCTACAATTCAAAGGATAACTTTTATAGTCAACTGTTGTTGCCTCCATCCAAATCCCCACAAGATCGGACTTGCTGGTTGTGGTTAATACAGAAACTGTAGCTATGTGTCAAGAGTCATGTCTCTAGCCAGGGACTTTTTGTAGAGCCTGTCAATACCACAGTACTGCCACCAGCAGTTTGGGATTAAAAAAAACCCGCAGCTAGGCTCTTTAAAATAGGCAAGTTTAATTTTTTTCCATCATTGATGTAGTAATCAGCATTGCTGTATCATTAATTTGGCTGCAGTCACAGTATTGGCCAGACAAGCACAAATACTGCAGTGGAGTATTTGGGGAAAAAAAAAAAAAAAACAAAACATGGGGTGAAACTGTCACAACAGAGAGAAAATAAATAGCTTCCCATTTAAAAGCTACAAACTCTGGGTTTTAAGAATGATATCCAAAACTTAGTGTGCTTTTTATTTGCCATGAAAATGAGTCTTAACAGCCACACCATTTTCAAAACATTCTATATTTGAATGAAGTGTCTGCCTCAAAGAACAAAGTCAAGGCTTATTTTTGGTAACCCCAGGGGTTTTTTTTGGACTTAAAATGCTATGCTTTAAGTCTTCCCAGAACAGCTCAGATGTCCACGCAACAGAGGCAAGATAACAATTCTCATCTGTCATGAAAAAAGGCAGGTCTTCTCAAAACAAAGCATTTTAATGTTCTGAGCATCCAAGTGTGAAAATTTAAGTGTAGAAGTTGAATTTCAGCTTGTCACCAGTACTAACATGCCAGGCCAAATACAAGATACCCTTACCTTCTGTTCAAATGAAGCTCCGTAATAACCATCATTGAGACCAAAAATAATCTCATTTGGGTTTCTTGCATGTATCTGTAAGAAGGGAAGAAAACAAGTTATTTTACAGTCAGCTTGCTATGACTTCACACTGCACATGAGCATAAATTGCTGTTTGATAGTCAAATGCAGTTTTCCCTGTAAAGCACCTGGAATTCTAGCCACACATGAAACCTAAGACAAAACTGAATTTAACCACAGAAAATGCATTTGCTTCACAGCTTTAGTAAGTCACTGAGTACGTTCAGCCATTCTACCTTGAAATCAGAAGCGATGGCCAGAGCATCTACTGTTGCATTTCCAGCTGACAAAAATAATTAAGAGACCAGGAAATTAATCAAAGAGGTAAGTCTCAAGAGTAATTACCTTTCACATATTACCTAAAACGATAGTCAGTATTAGGCTTTTGTGGTCATAGTAGACATAAAATTAGTGTTCAGTATTATAGCTAATATCCTACTATTAACATAAAGAACATTATTTCAAATAAAATCACGCACTAGTGAGTATTCTTTAGGAAGGCATTTCTTCTGTCCAGTAAAAACAAATGGAAAGCTAGACTCTGAAGGGTATTGGGTCTGGCAGCTATGGAGTTACTTTTCTTCATAGCAGTCCATATGGTGCTGTGGTTTAGATCTGTGACTAAAAACACCAGTGTTTTAACTATTGCTGAACGGTGCTGGCACAGCACCAAGGACCACTCTGTTTCTCACTCAGCCCCTACAGCAAGTAGGGCTGAGAGTGGGCAAAAGCTTGGGAGGGTACACAGCTGGGACAGTGAGCTGACCAAAGGGGTATTTCATTCCATACCATATAACATCGTGCTTAGCAATAAAAAACAGGGGTCAGTATTTGCAAGGTAGCTGTTACTTGGGGACTGGCTGGGCATCAGTCTGTTGGTGGGAGGTGGTGAGTGACCTTTGCATCACTTGTATGTTGTTCTCCAGCACCACCACTTTTTTCTTTTTTTTTTTTTCTTTCAGTTATTAACCTGTCTTTATCTCAACCCACAAGTTTTTCCTCACTTTCGCTCCTCTGACTTTCTCCCAGCCCACCAGTGCAGGGGGTGTTCGCCAGGAGCAATGCACCATGTGAAGCTAGAGCAGTCATTCTTTATAAAGCTTTCTTCCCAGGCTTTGAAACATCTCAATTAAAAATAAATAAATAAATTAGTTTTAAAGTGAGAAATAAACTATGATTTATTCTAAATGGATCCTATCAATTAATCAATCAGAAAGTGCCCACTAGAATTAGGACAGTCTATTTGATTCAAAAGGCACCATATTTTTGGTGTGTTTATTATTTATGTGATATGGGTCTGTTTTTTCTGAGCCACTCTTACTATAAGCTCCATAATAAAGAAAACACCTCACTTTTCTTTCAAAAGGCTATTAGCAAGAAACAAATACCAGAATTAAAACAGATCTTATTCAGTAAGCTTTTTGGACTGAAGATCTTCAATGGGATGTCATTACTACGACAATGGATTAAAACCGTAACATACGCAAGCATTATGATCTATGTTCATTTAACTATACATATAATCATATGGCTATTTCCTTGAATAAAGGCATTGCAATTTAAAGCACCAAGTGCTGGCAGTATCATTTAAGAGACTCAGTGAACAATGGTAGCATAAATATTCAGCGAGTCAAGGTTTAAAGCTCTGAAGTAAGCCAACATGAATCTCTGCAATCAAACTTTAAAATGCATTCATTTCCTTCTTAGCATTCTACGTATTTGTTCATCCAGATGTTTTGTTTCCAGAAGTAAAAAGTTGAGAAAAACCTGTTTTCACATTACCTGCTGGCCCAAGTACTTTAACCCATCTAGATTGACTTTCCATTCAATCAAAAGCTGAAAGTGCTCCTTCTTGCCACCCCAAATCCTCACAACAAAACAAGAGACAGAGGTATCAAGACGATCAGGCATTATTCCAAAGTCCAGACTCCTCCATGTTGGATTCTGTAGGTATTCAAAGAGGGATAAAAACCAACTCAAACAAGCTGAAAGTAGTCCTAAAACTCTAAAATTAACAATTCAGAAAGTAGCAAGGTCCATGTCAAAGATTAAAAAAAAAACAACCCTTCAGAATAATGAACACCAGCCATCTCAAGGTTCACACAGAGTTGAAGCCAACAGGCTCTGCTGCTTCCTTATTCTGTTTTCTAGAGAGAATTCCTGGGTTAAAAGCTACATGTTGTAAAGTCCTTCAGAAACTCAGAGTGGGCTCTGATTCCTTCCATTACAAGACGTTGAAGAATTTACTTCAGAATTTACTAATTCAGTTTAGCCAAATCAGGAACTTTAGAAGTAGAAGTAACATTCCTTTTCAAGTTCTAATTCAGCTTCTGAAAACTAGAGTATAGCTTACATTGCAAAGAATTAATTTAAAATGCTGATCTGTTCCCCGATAATTAAGTTTGCATAATTTATTGACAGGTTTGTTCACATTCTTCTCCTCCTTGACTGATGCTGATGGCAATCCTCCAACATTGTCACTAAGAGCTCCTCTTAACTCTAGAGATCAGACTCGCATCTCAGCTTTACAGAAGCAGTACAGATTAAGCTAAATTGCAAACACCTATTCCACTAGAACTCAGATTTGCAAACACGAAGCATTCCAAGGACTTGGACTCACCTCTGATAACACTTCAATTAAATATTTATGGAAACCGTTGTAATTGACCCAAGTTGCAACTGAACCAAGTCAATCCAACACTACTGGTGCCAAGAGCCAGATATAAACTTTAGGACTTCCACAGGCCATAAATCACAGGATGTCCAAATGTAGAAATGGGAAAGTGCTTTTTACATAAAAAAGTGTGTGTGTATATATATATATATCCCTCCCCGCCTGCAAACAGAAATAGTAGCTCCTCCAGAACAAAAGGTAGGACCCCACCATCCCATAAAAGACCAAGCCTTTTATTCTAGCGCTTAAGCAGCTTGGAACAGGCTGAGCACCTCTGAACTGGTATTAGGCAATTTAGAATAAGAGGGTAGGGGCAAAGTTACCCAGTAAGTATTAAAGAAGGAATGCATTAATCAAGTTTTCCTAAGGAAAAGGGATATTTGGTACCTATTCAGGCACAAGAATAACAGGTCATTAAAATACTCATAGATGATGTACGGAATTTGCTCAAGACTTCTTTTATTTAGATTTTTGTCACTCCATCTCATATTTCCTTTGGTTAGATTCCATTTCTGTTATTCCTTTTTCCCAATTTAGAACAGGCAGAACTCAAAATCCTCAAGGAACTTGCCTCTTGGACAAGTTAACAGCCTTGTGGACGTAGACAGCCCTTTCCCCCATTCAGGAGGTTTTCAAAGCATTTCCAGCCCTGTATGCAATACATGGTGCAGTTCTACCTTATTAATGCAGACATTAAAAAGTCTGTTTAGCAGGTTTTCAAACTCCCTTACCCAACACTTGCAACATCCTACTCCCACAGACACCTACCCCTTCTCAGTTGTAGTAAACTATTCAGTTCTGGCCCCTTCACTGATCTGAACTGGAAAATTTAGAAACTCTAAGATTTATTTCAAACTTCAGTTTCTTAAAGCTATTAGCTCTTCAAAGAATACACATGTTTATATATGCAGGTACATGTTCCTTACTGTTCACCTATACAATAAAAAGATGGTCAAAGAAATCAGTGGTATACTCTGCAACGCTATTTGACTCTCCCTTTATTTGGGGTGTTGCTAGCAGGGCCTCTGCTTCTACACTAAGACTGCTAAACTGCACAGCATGAGCTTCTAATGAATCTGTGCACCCAACAAAGTAATATACAAGTGCTCCTTGAATAAGCAATTTGCAGGTATTTAAATAAGAGTAGCTATTTCTGTTGCTAACACCAGCAAGAACAAACAAAAACAGGGATGAACTGTAAACAAACCTGAGTTATGATTCATACAATTCTCAGATATTGAAAGAAGTTAAATGAGTAAAAATCCAGCTAACATTACTTTGCCTATTGGTGGTCTCAATATTTAAAATGGATACGTATCGTAAAGCTTAACCTGAGCACTGAACAGCTTTCACATGAATATGCCCTACCTATGGAGTGTTTAGTCCTATCTGCAGTACCACCACCAGACCATTGCTCCACAGCTGTTAAAGCAAACATGCATTTCTACTATTCAGTAACACGCTATTCCAACCCTTGTGAGAAGAACCTGAAAAGGAAGAGAAGAACGCGATGCTCCTAGTAGAACCAAAGAGCAGAAATAAACATCTAACAATTATGGTATTCAGCAGAAAAAAAAATCAATACACTGCAGTAAATACACAATTTTTAAAAGAAAGCTTTTCCATATTAAAATAACTTACCAGAGAATTCTTGATCACCTCACTCTTATAAAATTCTAAAGAAAAATGAGTAAAAAACACCTTTAGATTAGCTTAAACACTGATATAAATCTTAGTATTTGAATTAGAAAAAGCTAAAATAAGTAATACTCATGAAAGACAAATGCTAGTGGGTCTAGTTTATCAGTAATAGATCCATGAGAAAGACTTTAAAATGCAGTCATGCTTTTGACTAAAGGTACTCATTCACACTTAATTATTAAAAGTCATTATTTAAATTCAGCATTTCATCTTTATACCCAAGATAATCCTCAAGATTTACCGAGGCTTTGGTTTCTGGGGAAAGAATGTGCCCCAGTACTTTACAATATTTGGATGACATTTGCAAAGTGACTAGTTTGTCATACGACATCTTCCTGGAGGAGTGCAGCACGGATAAACTAATTGCACGGCTTTCCTGAAGGGCAAGGGTGACCTGTTCCAGATGCTTAGAAAGTGAACAGCCAAATTACCTCACAGAGGTGCCAGGAACCCTGCATTTAAATGGCAATAAGCAACTGCTGACACATGGACCTTGGCTTTCCCGGCCAAAATAAGAGCTTGAAGTCTTTAGGTAGACAGCTCTGGAAGCTGGAATACAGATTTTGTACAATATTCCTCAGTCCATTGGAGTCCAAGGACAAAGCTATGATGGTGTGCAGAACAGTCCCGTACACCAAACACTGTAGAATTAGTGATCAGTTACAGGTTCAACCAACCACCGCAAGTCCAAGTAGTAAGCTCAAGTTATGCATTCTTATCCTACTAAAACAGCAACCTTGAAGAAAAGCAAGGTTCAACTACACTAGCTGAAAATAACAAATAGGACAAAATCAAAATTCCTTTGCAAAGCTCCAGCTATAGATCATATAAAAAAAGAGCATAAAAATAGATTTTTAATAACATCTCTCCACAATGAAGAACTATACATTGTAGTGGAAAGCAAAGCATTAAAGAGAAATAAGATCTAACACTCAAATGCAGTTATCAAAAGCGGAACAGACCCCTGGATGCTTCCTGTCATTGGCTGACAATTCTATTTTTGGAAAACTTTGATAGTAGTAAGTGCTTGTTTATGCTCTGTAAAATAACTGGTACACACAGAGTGAGACGCTCTCCCCCACACAAAGCAACAAAGGCTCCAAAAGTTTTTCTGTGCTCTCGGAAGTTCCCAAGTCTAAATTATCAGTGAGGGGAGAGAAGAGCAACAAAAAAAGGCTGATTTAAGAGATTCTACCACCTGTCATCTGGTTTGCTTCCTTACTTGCTAACACTATTAGTATACATGATGCAAATAACGGCAGCAGGTTGTTGAGGCAAAAGAAAAAGGACAGGGAATTCTGATCATAAGAATTCAAAGATTAACTAGTAAAAAAGTTGATAGCAAGCCCAGCTTACCTTTGTATATCTTGGTGTTATCACACAAGTGAAGAGTGAAGTACGTATCCAAGAGGCGATAACCATTCTTATTGATAATGTTACGTGCAGCAATATTCCGAAGATGACGAAGCCGGCGCTAAAAATAAGAAAAAAAAACCCTAAATAGTTAAAGAAGTTAGACTGAAGTTAGACTCTTTTTTTTAATTTATTAAAGCATTTTAATGATTTCCAAAGCACTGTTGTCAAAAAATCCTACTGAACACTCAATTTTCTTTGGCAGAAAGCTAGTGTGAACAATAAGCATTCAGCAAAGCCATAAGAAACTGGCTGGACAAGTAACAACCAGCACCTACGAGCTCAGATTAAGCAACACTGATATACAAGACAAGCTATTCTTATTCATGTCCTATACACAGGTTTTATTCCACATGTTTAAATCACCCCAACTATTTGAGCAGTTTCAAGCAAATATATGACACTATCAGCATCAAACAGCAGCAGGATCACCCAAGTGTTCTGCATCATCATACGGGAAACAATTCCTTGCCAAAGCTATTTTCAGCAAGCACTAGTGGATCAAGAGCTCCAAAATAAACCACGACCTAATCCAGAGCCATACATAACTGGCTGAACAAAGCTTCCTGAATTCACGAGAATCCTGGAAACTGCTGTAGCAACCTTAAATAAATACACCAGGAAGATATACCCAGATTTTCAGGGAAAATTAAGGTCACAGTCAAATTTGTGATGTCTGTCAGCTACCTTCTTTCTTGGACAACCAAGTCCTTTTCTCTTGGATTGAATACACTAGAATATGTCACTAAAATCTTCAGTTTAAGTGATTTCATCCAACTCCAACAGTATATTAGTTTGCTACAATATGGTATTTTGAACAAAACTAATTAGACTGAATCAATCTCTCCCTCTCTCTCCCTGCCCTCCACCTCTAAGCACCAAACACCTTTAATAGCTGTGGCTAAAATCCTCAGCTTTAAAGCACACTATGCCCTTCAACTTTGACAAATATTTAGCATTACTAGCTTATTGTTAAATTTAACTAGTTGACAAAGCAATTTTGTAGGACTGCCCAGTCACTCTTAAGTCACTGCTTAGCTGTGGTTCTTATTTTAACTTTGAAAATGCCTGCATGCTTAAAACAGACTACCATGAACTTAGCACTCAGCAAACTGCCACTTGAAATATATAAAGCACACACCAAATCCTTCAGTATCATGTTCTCCCAATTAATCTCCCAACTGGTGTCACACCCATCTACCACAAGGGTGTTGACAAATGGCTCTTTATCATTTTTGGATCCCCACAAACCACCTACAAGCCTCAAACTGGTTTAGCGTATCTTTTTACTACAGAGTTCATTTTACAGCATACTTTTTCCCCAAAAGCTTGTTAATTTGTAAGTCTGGATCCACCTTAAAAAAAACCTCTCGCATTGACCAAAAGAGGATTTAAAATGCTGTCGAAACCAAAAGACAACTTTTCTGTTTGCAGCTTGTCCTAAAATGCTTTTAACAAGAGTTGAAAAGACCATCTGTTTTGGAATCACAATATAACACTTTATATTACTTAATATCACTTAAGTGATATTAGTTTTCCTTCCTGGAAATATATAACAGAAACATTATATTTCTGCTCATGTGACAGACAAAACCACCAGTGGATTCATTCCTTCAAAGTCTATTAATGAGTTAGACTAAAAACAGAGCCTGAGATGGCATACCCAGATATCTCTACCATATACATGCAATACAAAATGAAAAAAAAAAATAACGTTCTAAGCTGTCCAATTGCAGAACAACATGGTCTTATTCTGTTAGAAATTGGTATCAAAAATGTCAAGAGAAAGATTAAACCTCATTAAAAACACAATATGGATCTTGCACACAAAGATGTGTAGTTTTGCTTGCCATTTTTATGAGCAACTGAAACACTCCTTAAGAAATGGCTTTGAACATACATTGCACGCCCTATAAAAATGATTTCAGAGTTTTATGTGCCATATAGAATCATCAGAGAAACACAGAATGGTTTGGAGGGGACCTCAAAGCCCATCTAGATCCAACCCCCTGCCATGGGCAGGGACACCCTCCACTAGCCCAGCTTGCCCAAAGCCCCATCCAGCCTGGCCTTCAACACTGCCAGGGAGCCAGGGGCAGCCACAGCTTCTTGGGGCAACCTGTGCCAGGGCCTCAGCACCCTCACAGGGAAGAATTTCTGCCTCACATCCCATCTCCATTTCCCCTCCTGCAGCTTCAGGCCATTCCCCCTTGGCCTGTCACTCCCTGCCCTTGTCACCAGCCCCTCTCCAGCTTTCCTGGAGCCCCTTTGGGGACTGGAAGGGGCTCTAAGGTCTCCCCGCAGCCTTCTCTTCTCCAGGCTGAACCACCCCAACTCTCTCAGCCTGTCTCCAGAGCAGAGGTGCTCCAGCCCTCGCATCATCTCTGTGGCCTCCTCTGGACTTGCTCCAACAGCTCCATGTCCTTCTTGTGCTGGGGACCCCAGAGCTGGACACAGTACTGCAGGGGGGTCTCACGAGAGTGGAGTAGAGGGGCAGAATCCCCTCCCTCGACCTGCTGGTGGTGCAGCCCAGGGCATGGTTGGCTTTCTAGGCAGCCTTCTCTCTCGCTTAATTAACTTCAGTATCATAAAAACCAATTATCTACCATGCTTATTTCCCCCCCCCTTTTTTTTTTTTTTAAATCCCTTACAACCCAAGAAGAATAACCCACATAGCATTTAACAGAGAGGCCAACTTTCTCCAGGTCTTTTTAGGATTGCAATCTAATTGTGTGACTAGTTTAAGTAGTATGTAACAATGAAGTAGCCCTCAAGCAAAGCCAAACAATTTTCTCATCTTCCACTATATGCAATGAGGTTTGGAAAAAGCTGTAGAGTGTCATAACCTACACTTGCACCTTTGAACAAGAGCAGAGTCCTTATCTCCATGGTTTGTGACTTCTTTGCATCCTTCAAAGTCTGGAATTTATCCCAATGTCTAAAGTCTCACTTCTCCCAAGCCAGTTGGAAGATGAACATTAAATATGGGGCTGTGAAACCACACCACAGTTGGAATGTCTATGTAAATCACCAACTTAGTTATCACTCTCCTCCTCCCTCCTGTGCCATTACTTATCCATTTAGCCTAGCTGATAAGGAACAAGTTTCCAACTACACGGACAATTTTCTTGTTCAGATTCTTTAGTATGAGGTCAGGATGACAGAGGGACTCAGATCCTGAAAATAAATCTTCCAGTTTGCCCACATTGTCACTGATATTATATTGCATATTCAGATTTCCTCAGAACTCTACAGAGGTAACATTCACTAATTAACCTCTCCTGACCAAAGATAATTAACCTAGCCAGGGGACCATCAATTATGAAGACATATCCAAAAGACAATTCAAATAGGCTCTCAAATTCTTCCTCAAGGCCTTGCAGCTGTTCTGTGACAAACAATAAGTATTATTTTAAGGGAATTTTCAAATCTCTAGTAAGTGTTACCTCCTATGCGTTTCATTCATTTTTGCTCGAGATATTAGAATACACAAAACAAAAACCCCACTGTGCTGTAGCTCAGCTATTACTGGCATCAGCCAAATTGCCCTGCTGCCAACCCCCGCTGCTTATTCGCACTTCTGCATCGCCCTCCTCATTTGTACCACCATAAATAAGCACTTGTGCAGCTGCTCAGTGAATCTCACTGAGGAACCGATCCGGATGAAAACTAACCACCTCTCCCTTTTGCTGGGTTAGTTTCACCAGATCAGTTCCTCAATATGGTTCACCATGTGGCCATACAAGCAGCTGGGCTGATGAAAGAGGGGACAGGACCGCTTAAATGAAAGTACCAGCTTAAAATATGTGCGGGGCTACATACAGCCTGGCACCTCTACGAGCAAAGTGAAAAGCAGTGTACAGTGAGGTATCAGTGGATTTCAAACTGCAAAAGCAACTCTTTATGGAGAGGTGACCTATTACACTTTACACTGAATACAGTAGCTGCAAATAATCCTGAGTTATTTTATTTCCTTGTTCTTTTAGATGAAATGGGAAAACGGAGTCACTTCTCAAAGATAAGTTTTAACTTCTCAAAGACAAGTTTTAAATATCTTCATCATAAGGAGGGATCTCCACAGATGAGATGCTGTGCAACCAGAACAGCCATTCCAAAAAGACTAGTTTAAAAAAAAAAAATCAAAATACAAGTGCTAAAAACCCTAAGTGCTTTGGCAGCCTTATGAGTCACACAACTTAAAACAGGCCAGCTGTGTTTGCAAGCTGATAGCACAGGATCTGCTTTCATAAAAAAGATAAGCAAAATATGCAGATGAGTATAGATAATTCTCACCGCTATCTCCTCAAACAGTTGACAGTCTATCAGCAACACAGTAGTGATTATTTCAGACACTACATCAGGCATCTTAGTAAGATATCTTACTGCAGAAAAAGTTATTTTTCAGCAGAGCACTGATTTAGGTAGGCTCTGACAAGCAGAACTGGTATCATTAAAAAGGGTATTTAACTTTTCCAACAGCTCTGAATTTAGTGCAGGCATCCTGAATGATGGTCTATCTGGATGGTTGCTTAGCAGAGTAGTAGAGCAGGTTTAACAGCTCATTCTAGGGGATTTGTGACTCAAGTTATTTTGATTACCACAATTGTCCTAGTCATCTGCACTTCCCAAGAAAGTCAATGGAGCAGCGAAATGACATGGTAGGCCTTGTTATCATTTGATTTAATTGCCAGTCTAAGTTGCAATTGAGTAAAAGTAACTGCTACACAGCAACTCTGCACTGACCTACATGAAACAAATTAGTGCCTCTTTCTACCTTCAAAATTAATGACTACAAACCAGAAGAGATCCACTAATTTTCCCTTCAAACAAATCCTGAGTAGCAGCTTATATTTTAAAAACACTGCTGGAGGTAAAGATATCCCAGGTTATAAGCATACAGCTATCCCAAAGACTGATCAGGAGAGCAGAGCCTACCATCAGGTTTCACCTCTCGTGCCTGCAGAGCCACAAAATTGGCTTCCCAGACTTCAACAGCAGCATCTTGACAGACCTGCTACAGAGTGCAGTGAGATCATCAACGCTCAGCTTCTCTCAGAAGTAGGGGTCTTTTTTCTTATTTAAGAAAAGCACTCAGTTTTCATCACTCTGAAGAACTATTATCAGTTGTTTAATGTATCCAGTTTTCCCATTCAATGACCTTCTGGGAACCTCTCCAGATTTACTGCAGGCCATAAACAAGTCAGGCTGCTACAGAATAAAGTATTTTGATCAACTACCCTGTTAATACTTTGCTTTTTCATCAGATGATCTCAGAACTCTTCAGTCTACCAAGACTTCTGAGGTTTAAAGGACTGAAACTGCCTAGTCCCTTCATGATTTAGTTACCTCAACACTAAGATACCATAATCTTTCACTACCTCTGCCTAAAATACCACCTTCTGCATCTAGGCACTTGTTCCCATCCCGCTCATTTTCTCGTGTATTTGTGCAGTCTCATGGTGAGGGTCAGACAATTTAACCAACGTGGAGCTGGCAAAAAAGAAGTTAGTCTGAAACTTGTGGAAGTTCCTCCAATTCCCCTCTTTACAGCCACACAGATGTGCCCACCACAAAAGCAGGACAGAGCAGGCAGACTTTTTTAGCACTGAAGTTTCTTGATGACTTAAAACTGATCCAGACACCACACTCTGCTTCCCTCCAGGCCTAAGAAACTGAAATGACAAAGCTATTCACTGGGGGGATTTTTGTCTAACAACCTCGTACCATTAATAAAAATCACTGCAGAGACAGGGGGTGGGGAGGAAGGGAAGAAAAGGTGGTAAGTCAAAACAAGAGAGAGATGTACTGTTGTTAACAAAAGGTCTGGACTGTTCATGGAACCACGAGAAGAGTGACTACCTACAACAGCCTAAAGTATTCATGGAATTTCACAATTATTTGTTCAAGTTCACATAATGGGTAGCAAAAACAAGCACAGAGAGCTCTGACTCCTCTTCCATCTTAACCACTTTATTATTCTCTTAGAAGAATCTGATGACCCTGGGGAAAAAAATAATAATGTAAGTATATCCAAGCTGGATGAGAACACAGCCAAACACCATTTTTCTGTCTCCTCTACTGATCTACCACTTACCACTTCTCTACTGACTTACTAGCTGAGGCTCCAAGTATGAATTGTGAAGCTCAGGTCATTAATATGGGCAACAGCTAAGCCTATTCTTTATCACATGGAGCCTATTATTTTATTAGCTGCTGAGACGATATAATGGCTCACTGCTGGAAAAGGAGGAGGTCTGTCATCTTTTTGTCCCACATCTGCCACCTCCTGCTCTCTTTACCACCAGCTTTTTCAGCAAAATTATTCATGAATTATTGCTCCCAATAGAAAGACTAGCATTTTGACACATAACATCAATTTGCAAAGGTGCCAAACTTCAGCAAGGCAAGTAGTTTAGTTTCTTGCAGCAGCAGCCATCCAAGATGCTATCATATAGCCCTCCCTGTGAAAGGAGGGTTAGGGCTGAAAACTCCTTCAGATGTTAAAAAAAAAAATTACAGTGGGCCTACTGAGTCCATACACGAGCAAGTTTCAGAAATTCTGTTGGAATAGTCTAATTTTTAAAGAACTTAGTAAATATGAATACATTTTCCAGAATGAAGTTTAAATTCAATTGGTAAGGAAGAAATTTTTATAAGTCTGTGGCAGGGGTTCTTTCCCAACCCCATCACCCCCACAATCCTGGTGACAGCACATATAACCCATATCAAGTGCAAAACATCATGCAGGTTCAAGACAGCATCTTTGATTCAACAAAGAATGAGCCGGGGGCAGGGGGGGGAAGAAAACCACCCTTACTTTTGCCTGAAGTGTAAACACAAGGGTAAAATCAGCATAAGGCAGCTGGGAAGCCATCTCGTACAAAGTCAAAATTTACAGAAATTACTTAAAATTTTGTTGGCGACATGGACAGTGGGATCGAGTGCACCCTCAGCAAGTTTGCCGACAACACCAAGCTGTGTGGTGTGGTCGACACGCTGGAGGGAAGGGATGCCATCCAGAGGGACCTGGACAGGCTGGAGAGGTGGGACTGTGCAAATCACATGAAGTTCAACAAGACCAAGTGCAAGGTCCTGCATGTGGGTCGGCACAATCCCAAGCACAACTATAGGCTGGGCGAGGAATGGATTGAATGCAGCCCTGAGGAGAAGGACTTGGGGGTATTGATTGATGAGAAGCTCAACATGACCCAGCAATGTGCGCTTGCAGCCCAGAAAGCCAGCTGTGTCCTGGGCTGCATCACCAGCAGCGTGACCAGCAGGTTGAGGGAGGGGATTCTGCCCCTCTACTCTGCTCTGGTGAGACCCCCCTGCAGTGCTGCGTCCAGCTCGGGGGTCCCCAGCACAAGAAGGACACAGAGCTGTTGGAGCGAGTCCAGAGGAGGCCACGGAGATGATCGGAGGGATGGAGCACCTCTCCTATGAGGACACGCTGAGACAGTTGGGCTTGTTCAGCCTGGAGAAAAGGCGGCTCCGGGGAGATCTAATTGCGGCTTACCAGTCCCCAAAGGGGCCTACAGGAAAGATGGGGAGGGACTGTTTATGAGGGAGTGTAGTGACAGGACAAGGGGTAATGGGTTCAAGCTGAAGGAGGGTCAATTTAGATTAGATGTTAGAAAGAAATGCTTTACTGTTAGAGTGGTGAGGCACTGGAACAGGTTGCCCAGAGAGGTTGTGGGGGCCCCATCCCTGGAAGTGTTTAAGGCCAGGTTGGATGAGGCTTTGGACAACATGGTCTAGTGGAGGGTGTCCCTGCCCACAGCAGGGGGGGTGGAACTAGATGATCTTTGAGTTCCCTTCCAACCCTAACCAGTCTATGATTCTAAAAAGCCCAAAGTTGCCAAAACCAAATCACTCAGGGTTCTCAGAGGCATGATTACCTGAAAAGCAATCAGTTTTTCCTCCACAAGACTTACTGTACAGAACTTTCAACAGTGGCTACAATTTCTAAAATTTGAAAAGCACAATATAAGCTGGCAATGTCCGCTTGCAGCCCAGAAAGCCAACCATGTCCTGGGCTGCATCCCCAGCAGCGTGACCAGCAGGTCGAGGGAGGGGATTCTGCCCCTCTGCTCTGCTCTGGTGAGAACCCCCCTGCAGTACTGCATCCAGCTCGGGGGTCCCCAGCACAAGAAGGACGTGGAGCTGTTGGAGCGAGTCCAGAGGAGGCCACGGAGATGATGCGAGGGCCAGAGCACCTCTGCTATGGAGACAGGCTGAGAGAGTTGGGCTTGTTCAGCCTGGAGAACAGAAGGCTGCGGGGAGACCTTAGAGCCCCTTCCAGTCCCCACAGGGGCTCCAGGAAAGCTGGAGAGGGACTGGTGACAAGGGCAGGGAGGGACAGGACAAGGGGAATGGCCTGAAGCTGCAGGAGGGGAGATGGAGATGGGATGTGAGGCAGAAATTCTTCCCTGTGAGGGTGCTGAGGCCCTGGCACAGGTTGCCCCGAGAAGCTGTGGCTGCCCCTGGCTCCCTGGCAGTGTTGAAGGCCAGGCTGGATGGGGCTTTGGGCAAGCTGGGCTAGTGGAGGGTGTCCCTGCCCATGGCAGGGGGGTGGAACTAGATGGGCTTTGAGGTCCCTTCCAACCCAAATCAGTCTGGGATTCTATGATTTAGCACGAATTCTCTTTACTTAGCCTTTAGTGGAGCGTCCTACATATCAGATAGCTTTTAATATAAACACCAAGACACAGTCTTCATCTTTGGACACAATCTCTGATTTTCAGACTGTTACCCTCCTCCTGATTGTTTCTAGGGAGAATATTCCTTAAGTTCTTTTTACGTCAGGATCAGCTCTGACCTCTGTACAAGCTGGCACATTTTGGTTTTACCTGGCCTTCACATCAGTTTCCTAGCTTGGTTGCTTTATGACCCACTGTAGCTCTGGAAAAATTTTATCAAAATCCTTCCAACTATTTTAGCATTAAAGCAGAGTGCAAAGATTAGTTAGCAACACAAACATTACTACAGCAAATCTAGTTGTTCCGAACTTAACAGAACTGAGCTTGCAAAGGTCAGCTATTTGGATCTCTGAATACCTGTCATAATTAAATCACAGAAAAACACAGGCTCTGTGTGCTTTGTAGCTCACAGCAGTCAGGTTGAGGTTTTGGGGTTTATTTGTTTTTTTTTTTTTCTTTTCTTAAAAAGCATAAAAGCTGTGGTTCAAAAAAAAGAAACAACCTATCTAAACATGGACTGTATTTAACCAACATCAACATGATTTATTATCACAGCACTGCTCTACACCTCATTATTACAACTTTCTACTTCCTCAGATTTTCACTAACTACTAGCTTTCACCTATCCATACCAATTCAAATATTAAGTAGCAATGATGTGATCTGAGTTCACGGAAGTCAAATGGTAGACAAGAATTCATAATTTTATATAAAGTTTTCAAGCTGCCTTGTTTTCCCAATTTGACACACTCTGCTACAAAAAAAAGGTACCCCACAGAAGGTTTGGGTCAAGTCTCCTGCAGTACTCAAAGCCCTTTATTAGCAAAGGAACCTACAGTGGGAAGTTTAGATACTATTTACTTAAAACCACAGGAAGGTCAAGAAAATGCTTGTACTTCAATTTACACGCTTTATAGGAAGATTTATTTAGAATTTTTGTAATTAGTTTTCCACAGTTCAGCTGTTGACAGTTCAGAGTCAAAAGAATCACACGTGATTTCAGATCTACTTCAAAAGCAAAGCAGAAGCATTTGATATGCAATTTTGTAGGACACACCATAAGGAATTTTTGGAATTCTATTTTAATATCCTTTCAGCACACACTTGAAGACAGCGAGGCCCTCAGAGCTACACAACCAGCATTAGTTCAATAAATTGCTTGTGGATCTCCTTATAATTGCACTCCCTTCATATCTCAATTTCCTCATGTCAAGTGATGGGATTCAAGGCAGTTCACTAACTCGTTTCCCTTTCTAAGGCTTAGCTACTTTCTGGCAACAGTCTTTCAAAAGTTATGCCTGCTGTGAATCATACTCAAGGCCAACACCAGTTCAAAGATGCACAGTAGTAATGTAACTGCATTTTTTCCCCATGAAGATACAGCATATACACGTACAACACTTCCCCCCCCTCACATTCCTAAAGATTCGATGCAAAGAATGAGACATACTGCATCTGTGCAGTGTGATTTACCCAGACTAAATGACCACAAAACTACTTTCATCAACGTGGCTCAAAGTTTTCAGAGACATGCAATTGTGGATTTTAGTTTACAGTTCCTTAAATCAAGGTGCTTCCTCTCCTTTACATCTATTGACATCTGAAAGGCTTTTGAAAGGTTCACTTTGGACAGAAAACACCTACAAAGCTTTCACTTGAACACATTTAGCCTCAATACAGGTTTCTAATCAACCCCACTCTGCCACAACTACTCCTGTTTCTGTACTGCACCAAGAGTTTCAACAAGGACAGTCAGCAAATAAAAGATCTTGTCCAAAAGGCATCAAGTTTTCCCTAATTCATATAGCAAGAAAGTAAAAGAAGAGTAAGGAACATCTCTATATTTGACATGGCCCATGCAGAAGTACAATTATTCTCCAGCTACTTGAATGCATAACAGCCCTTCATTACCTCAACCAAGAGTTAAAGAACGCAACATGTGAAGTCAATGTTATCTCGTAACAAAATATGTCGGTCTACAACACAACCTGGTCCTTTAATGCTAATTAAAACAGCAACAGTAGTATCAGGAAATAATAAGGATAGCTAATTACATAATATCTGAAAAAAATTAAGACAGCTATGTATTACTCTTAAAGGGTAGCTATGTCCTTTGGACTATGTTCCCTTGCACCTTTACTGTTTTGCCCACTGAACTCTTTCCTCACTAAATAACTGAATTTACACTGGGGAGCAACTCAGAATTCAACTTCTACCTCAGAGCAATGATGTAAACAGCTGGTTCAGCAGGTGCAAGAAGTTTTCTCTTTGAACACCATAATCACATGTAGATCTACAATGCTATTTTAGAGCTCAGAACCAATGAAACAACCAAGACCGGTATTCAATGCAAGCCCACAGTGTTCATGCTCTTCGCTAATTTTCAACATCCTCGTAACCTTCTTTCCACATCCAAAATTTGTGCTCATCGCTGCAGAAAGATGGAAACAGCCTGTTATTTAAAACATAAGGTAGGGACAGGTGCAGAAGACATGGGCATTCAGTCTTAGGATACAAACAGGACAGTTGGATAGGTGTGACAAAACAATATTCAAAACATACAATTTACTTAAATGTAATATTAGCAGGAAGGGTTCAAAAGCAAAATCATAAACCCATGCAGGGACTTAGGCAAATGAAGTTCTTTCTGTGTATTGTTTCAACAGCTGTGTTTGGTTACAGTCACGACAGCACCAAGAGCAACAGACCAAGTGAGCTGGCAAACACCACCACTCTGAAGAATAAAAACTGTCAGCACACCCTAAAAAATTGCTCTAAACTGGGGTTAAGAAAATCTTATAAGCACTGACCACTGGCCCGACAAAGCTCCTCTTGCTAGGTGTTTATATAAGATACAAATAACAAGGAACTAGATAAACAGTTTTTCCATCTTCAACCAAGACCTTTAAGAAGGAGCAGTTAGAAATATCATCCTTCTTTATTGACATTTTCCTCTGAGTTTGTCTAAGCAAACATTTACTGACCTGCAAAATGAAAGACCAAAACTATAACTGCTTCTTTGACACAACATGGGAACTATGCCATGGGGTAGAAAAGAGAACATCGGGGTGCAAGATGCAGCTCATTAATAACACACTGTAGCAGTTCAGAGAAGTCCCTTAAGCCTCTTAACATCACTTTGGGCAAGAGAGCCTTAGTCCATATTAGCTCTGGGAATGACCTGGGAATACCAGTTAAGCAATGGAAAACAAGATGATGCTCAGGAGGAAGGACCCAAAAAGTAAATAGGGCCTTATGGAATAAAGCATCAACAATATCAAAGCAAAGGCACTTTTGACCTTTAAGAGCCACTTGATTTTAAGCATGCACCAAGTTGCGCAAGCAAACAGCATATGCCAATTATTAATCTGAAGCATATTAATGTTTATCTTGTTATTGGATGATAAACCAAGGGCAGACCAGTAAGTCTCTCTTCATAAATAAGGAATGAGTCTTTAGTTACCAGCTACCAAGACCTTTCCTTCACTCAATTAAGAATATTCTCTACCCTTCCCCAGCATATCTCCTGAATAAAGCATTAAAACTGATTTTCTACAGCTTCCTGGCAGAATGGTCTCTAACTTATCGACAGATCATCCAGTCTGCAAAACAGCCTTGCATTTGTTGGGGGGGGAAAATGAAGTACATTGTAGAGAGCAAAAATCCAATCCCAGACTAACAGCCAGCCTTTTGGGCTACAATTACAGTTTTACAGTAATTTTAACAACTATTTCCTCCAAATTATCTCCAATGAACACTAGACGTTGATACAGCTGGACATGGATACAACTGTATAAGATCACTAGGTCAACACTCACATTGTGGTGTTTTACTGGAGCAGCACTTCCCTCCCCACTCAGCATTTAAAGACAGTGCATGTCAAAGAGAAGTGAAAGCAATATTCAAATACGACACTTTCCATCCGCTAGTCTGATTTCCCCTAGCATATTTAGTAGGAAAGAGGAAGTAAAATATTTAAGAATCAGTCTTTGTTCTCATGTTACTCAGTGGAATATATAACAAGATCTATACAAAACTATTTCAAAAAGGATGCTCTTTTCACACCGTTTTAGTTGGAAAATTAGTACACATGTAGCCCTCAACCTGTACAGTCGCTTTCTTCACTTCTCCCACATACAAGACCTCTCAAACTCATTTGCCAGCACATTTGCAATCACCTATTTCTGCCATGCTACCCAAGTTGTTGTGCATGAATAGTATGCATCTTTAAAGAAAGCAACTATGAAATTTTAGCCTTGTTCTAATTCACCCATATTCTTCTCACGTTGCTTTACCTTGACTCACTTATACCCAAGGTACTGCATCACACTGGATTGTCACTTCCAACTGCTGAAAATAGGATTTTACTTATTATTGGAATCCAGGAGTACTTTCTCTTTTTCCTGGCAAGCTCCTTCCAGAAGTACTTTCAAAAGAAAAAAAAAAACATCTTTTGCTTTAAAGTTCACTTTGCTCCTGACTTCCATTCCTGGGTTCGAACACGGTAGCAATGCAAGTTTCTGAAGCGCATACATTAAGCTCATGCAATTACTAAAATTCCAAAAGCTCAAAGACTGTTACGTGATTAGTATATATCATTTCCTTAAACATAGCTCAATGGAATGATATCTTGTACAAAAAATTTTACAGAATGAATAGAATCTTCACTTCTGTGGTCGTCAATGAGATATTCAGGTCTTGTCATCAACATCCCATTTCTTTATGGAAAGAATCATGGAATAAGACTACAAATGTGAAAAGGACGTTCATAGTCTTTGAATTCAATCCCTTTATTACAGTCAACCAGTTCACAGAAGGTAAACGTTACAGCATGGTGTCATGTTCAAAGTAGATTGGGGGGGATTTTCTTCCTACCACTTAGGGGTCTGCTCCAGAACTTTGGCTGAAAGAAGTTATTCAATTCCTAAATAAGATTTTTATCTTCAGTATTCAAAATAAAGGACCCTTCCCTGCCAAACAGGTTTAGGATGGGGATAACCCAGTGTTTGAGCAGTGGTGGGATGGGAGAAAATGTTTCCTGGCCACAAGACACTTTTACCCAGCTACTGGAAATGCCAACATGCATCTAGTCTGACAAGTCTGTATCAGTACTGAGTATAAACAGATGTGATGCCTTGCAGTTTGCTGAAGTTCAGAGCGCAGGAGCCTCACACGGCTCATCATGGAACCAGTTCAGGTCCCCTGCCCTCATCTCAAACTTCTGTCCCACACTACGTGAGCTAAACTGCTCCCAGAGTTAAACTACTAGGGAAGCCACAGGAGCCATGTTCGCTCCTGGGGCCCTAAAAATCCATCAAACTCCACTTGATTCTTTATGAATCCCAATCTGAAAGTGAATGGAGGCTACAGAGCGTCCTCAAGAAGTTTCGTGAACCGTTTGCTCTGTTTTGTTCTGCCCTAAACACCTACTTCTGACATCTGTGGCTGAAAGCTCATTGCTGCTCCTTTCCACAGAAACTTTCACCATCTGACAAGAAATGTCTATGAACTGAAAGATACAGAAGACATTGGGTCACCTGGACTTTGAGCTAACACTATTTGCAGCTGTGCACAGTGGCAGAGTTTACCCCTTCCCTTCTTACCACCACATCCATATTCACCAGAGCATAACCAACTCCTTCACATGCACCCTCCCACACAGTACATCCAAAGTCTCTTGGAAACCCACCTTGGAGAGCACTACACAGGACATATTGAAATGTGATTGACCAACACTGAACTGGAACTAAAACTTCTGATGGAAGAGCCCTAACTCCATGTACAGCTCCTAGAGTATCCCCTAGTATCTATAATATCTAGCTTTCTCCCCCCATTACCCAGGCTGTCTCCAGTGACCAGAAAATTACTTACATAGAATCCCAGACTGGTTTGGGTTGGAAGGGACCTCAAAGCCCATCTAGGTCCAACCCCCTGCCATGGGCAGGGACACCCTCCACTAGCCCAGCTTGCCCAAAGCCCCATCCAACCCGGCCTTCAACACTGCCAGGGAGCCAGGGGCAGCCACAGCTTCTCGGGGCAACCTGGGCCAGGGCCTCAGCACCCTCACAGGGAAGGATTTCTGCCTCACATCTCATCTCCATCTCCCCTCCTGCAGCTTCAGGCCATTCCCCCTTGGCCTGTCACTCCCTGCCCTTGGCACCAGCCCCTCTCCAGCTTTCCTGGAGCCCCTTTGGGGACTGGAAGGGGCTCTAAGGTCTCCCCCCAGCCTTCTCTTCTCCAGGCTGAACAACCAAGAGCTGAACAGTTTCCTGGGGAAAAAAGCAGATGGAGGTGATCTGTGGTGTCATTATAGGACTGCCTTATGTACAGTCCAAACATCACATATTGTTTTCACCCTGTAATTTGGAAGTAAGCCATAGATGATATTGAGAAGAAAGCTTCTTGCAACTGATCATTGATCAGACCAGTGGAAATTAGCAACGTGAACAGATCAAACTTTATCGGCAAGTACTGGTGGCAGAGATGCAACCAGATGTTGAGCGTTTTCCCTGTGGCTAAACCACTCGGGAATGATCTGTTGAAATACTTTACAATCAGCCAAGTCACAGAAGTGCTAAGCTCTTACACATATAACTTAGTACTCACCTACTACGCTGGAATCCACATCAGGTTTTGTTTACTTTTCTTCTGTCATCTATCTTTATCATGGTAAAGTAGTGGGGGGTATTTTTGTCATTTTCTAAAATGGTTCTAGCCATTATTTCTGAGGGATCTTCCTGTGCTCCACCCAAACGAAAAGCTAATTATACCTATAGTTTATTCAGGCCCTGGTTAGCCATCTAGACAAGAGGGATGCTTCAATTTATGGACATGGATCTGACTGACTGGAAATCATTTCAGTAAAAAAAAGTATAGGTTTTTTTTCTTCCTTACAACTCCCTAATCACTCACTACAAACTGTGCATCAGTACAGCTGTTTGTACAACAGTAGATGCAGTTCATGCTCAAGCCTGCAGGTCTTCAAACACTGTCTCACAGTTCATTAAAAGTCTCAGTCTCTCTAATGTTGGAATTGATAGCACAAGCTTATCAATTTCAGTATGAAGGAAAAGTTTGAAGTGCTGGATGCACTGATTCTGGAGCCCACCAAGATGTGCTTTCCTGCCTCTGGACAACCACACATGACATCTGTTTTGGTCAGCAATTAGCACAGTAACATGCAACAGATCATTTGACTGCAGCATGACTGGTTCTCTATGTTAAGGCTGCATTTTTTTGTCCAACCTCTTCCATCTAAAATATTAGTCTGAAAGGTTTGGCTCCCCCACCCCCCACTGCTTTGAACTCCTTATAATGACAGGACTGAAAAGTTTGTTTTGAGCATTTAGAAATCAGTAAGTTATCACGACACTCCTTTCTTGCATCGAGCAACTAGGAAGAGATAACGATAAAGAGTCTCTGCTTTTAAAGTGTAATTATTTCATGACACATTTTCAGATCCGTTAGATTCACTCTTCCAGCAAAAAAACCCAACACCTTGGCACAATTAATTATTGACACAAATTTGAATTTTATGCTTAACCAGATGCATTACTTCTTTACAGCCACATACTCTAATTCTCCCATGTAAAACGTGGAATACAACAGTGAAAGGCATCCTTAGGCCAGGTCATCCTGTCACTAACGAACAAGCTAAAGAATAGGTTAGTCAGTCTGACAAGTGTGGTCACACTGGCAAAAGGTCTTGAATGTGACTTTTCACTCCTGCAAATGTGTCAGTAGCAGCAGCTTTGTTTTCTAATCAAAGTGAATTTCACTGGCACAATTAAACCTAGACAAAACACAAGTTACACGTTCAACAATTCAGTTTCTAACAAGTCACTTCAGTCATTGAAAGCACTCACCTTAAGTTCACATTTGAGAATCTGGTCTTTAGAGAGATTTATAGCCATGACTCAGACCATCTTACTCTCATCCTTATAGTCAAAGAATGCAGCACTGGGTGTTCTAGAGGAAACTGCCTACTAAAACAAATCACGAAGCTGACTTCTGTGCTGGCAGGTAGCAAACAATTACCTTGCATTACGTAGCACCACGCTCAGATCAAACAGATTTTTGCATTATAGAAGTGGTACAACAGACTGGTATGACTTTTTCATTCTTTTTCATGATTCTGCAGTAAAATATCTCCAGGGTGATTAGCCCCTTCAGGGTAAGGTATCTTGCAATTCAGTAACAGACTTTTAAGCTCAGATAATACAGTCAAAAAGGATGATTTGTTATCAGGGTATCCGACTGTAGTCTCAGAGCTTCTTGATTTGATTGCAGGCACTGACACAGCATACAGATACCTCAGCACATGGTTCTTATTTGCAGAGCACACAGCGAAAACAATACCTCAGACTTTGTCACAGGCTTACACTTGCTACAATTAACATTTCTTCAGCACCCATACAAGCATCCTACATAACTTAAACTAAATATTTACTTGACTGGAACATCCTATAATTGATGATTCAGTTTCTGCTCCTACAAACTCCTACAAAAGTTTCTGCTCCTAGAAAAAAAGACTGTGTTTTGGTCTCACTTTCATAAATGAAGTCCAATGACTAATAGCTAAGGTTTCTCCCCGCAGCATTCACTTGGTTCTTGCACAAGCCTGGGAAAGAATAAAATCAGAAATTCAGCAGGGAGAAGGCCATACTTGATCTCCTGAACGATCCAGTGCTCCTTGTAAAGTTCATCCAAAGCACTGCTCGATTACGTTCCTTAACATAGACAGGCCCACATTTTAGAATAAGCACTTGCTCTCATATTAGGGTCAATACTTGCATGGCTCCAGTGGCCAGAAGACATTTCCATTCCCTCCCTTTGCTCCTGAGTGAACCTCTAGTAAATCATGTTTATCCAAGGAGCAGTTATATCTTCTTTTCAAGTTGACGTCTATTGATTTTTCTCTAGTAACTCTTCATTTTCACACCTGGAAGCACGTAGCTCAAGCAAGACCATGTATCTACTTCTTCGTAACGTCAACTGCACCAAGGCAATGAACCAAAACTTCAAGTGCAGACTCACATCTTACAGTATTTCTAAAGGAAAGCATGCCTGTGCTAAGCAATTATTCCCACCGCCACTTAAACTGACTAGACCCGTACAGTAAAAGTCACTGCATGCAAGAGGGGAAAGGGCACAGACTTAGTTTGAAACAGATTGCTAAACCCTCATGCAGAGCCTAGGCTTCCTCACTTAACCTTGCTCCTAACGCTCTCCAAAATTAAAACGTGGGACGGTTGCCCAGTAAACCAAAAGCCAACTATCAGCAAACAGGAAAAACAGAGTTAGCTGAAGGAAGGATGTGATGGGGAGGGAACATTTCACCACTTTTCTGAATACACCATACATTTTATCCATGTTCGCTCTCCTACCCCGTTAAGAGACACAGCAGGAGAGGAGAGGGCACCCCAGCTGCTCCTGTCCCACCAGGTACTCATCTTCCTACCAACCCGAGAGAAGGGTGCTAAAACCCCCTTGCCTCAGCAACCCTCCTTCCGTCACCTCAGGGACTCTGCTTCAGGCATCCCCACACCTCGAGGAGCTCCCCCCCCCCCTTACATCTCAGGGAGTACCACTGCACACCTTCACCTCATGGCATCCCCCATCTCAGGGAGCACCCTGGGCACCCCACATCTCAGGGAGCACCCCCCTTCAACTCAGGGTACCCCACAGATCAGGAACAGCCCCCCAACCTCAGGGAGCACCCCACACCTCAGGGAGCACCCCCCTTCACCTCAGGATACCCACACGCCTCAGGGAACACCCCCCCCCCCCTTCCCCTCACATCACCCCGCACCTCAGCGAGCATCCTCCCGCTTCACCTCAGGGCACCCGTCCATCTCAGAGAGCACCTCCCTCCACCTCTGGGCACCCCACCCCTCACGGAGCACCCCCCTTCACCTCCGGGCACCCTCCCCCTCCAGCCGAGGGCCGTCTCCCAGCCGCCCTTCCCCCGTACCTGCTGCGAGGGCAGCTCCACATGCAAGGCCCGGGTGGCGGAGCCCGGGGGTAAGGCGGTGGGGCCGGCGGCCGAGCTCATCCTCACGGCAGGGCAACGGCCGGGCGACGGCTGCAGCGCCTGCGCATGAGCCCCGCGGGCTGCTTCCCCCCCACCGCCGCCGGGCACCCAGGGGTTAATGGCGGCAGCAGCACCGGCCCGGGCCGCTCGCTACGGAGCCATATTACCGCAGTGCTGGGGGGCGGGCGGCGGGGGGCGGGAGGGAAGGAGCATTCCGCTCGCTCATTGGTCCGTACTCCACCGAGGCGGGAGCCGGGGGTGTCTTTGCGATTCTACTGGCTGCAAGGGACGCCAATCAACGCTCCTCTCCGCGTCCTCTGTCAAACCGTTGGAACTGGAGTCGGCGCCGATTGGAGCGCCGACTTCCGGAAGGCGGGACAACGCATCAGGGAGCGGCTGATGATTGGGGGAAGGCGGTTTTGATTGACGTCTGTCGTCCTCCGTCACGTGTGTGGGGGAGCTGTTTTTATCACGTGGTGGGACGAAAATATTTTGCTGGGTGGGTGCGCGGAGGGGGGGGGGGAAAGAGCGCTGTCGCCATGGCAACGGGGAGGGACCTGGCCCCGCCGCCGCCCGGGCCCTGCTGAGGGGGTGGCGGCGCCGCGCTGGGGGCGGCCGGGCCGGGGACCCCGAGGGGTGCGTTCCCTCGGCTGGGCCCTCACGGCACCACAACCTGCCCCGCATCGTCCGGCCAGCCTGCCCTGTCTATCGGCCAACCAGCCCCACGTGGCATCCACCTGCCCCGCATCACACCGACCTGCCCTGCATCACACCGTTCTATCACGCCAACCGGCCCCACATCACGCCAACCGGCCCCACATCACGCCAACCTGCCCCACATCACACCAACCTGCCCCACATCACACCAACCAGCCCCACATCACACCATTCTATCATGCCAACCCATCCAACATCACGCCAAGCCACCCTACACCAAGCCAACCTTGATACCAACACACGCTGAGGCCCAACGCAGCCATCCCCCCCAGAGCACCCACCTCCATCCCACACCACCCAGACAGCATCCACCTGGACCACAGGGACCATCCCCACCAGGGCATCACCATCCCCACCTACCACGCAGCACCGGGAGCGCCAGTCCTGTCCCCACGCCCTACCGGGGCCACCCGTCCCCACGGCACCCTGCAGCACCTGCCCGGAACAGGCGGCCGCGCTGGAGACGCTCGTCCCCATCTCGCTGCTGGGGACCGGCACGGGCTGTGCCGAAACACCCGTCTCCGCACCGCCGGGAACACCCGTCCCGCCACCCCAGCAGCGGCACTGGGAACGCCTGTCCCCGGCGCACACCGCGGCACTGGAAATGCCTGTTCCCACCGGGCCAGGCGGCTCTGGAAGGGTTGAGTGTGGCGTGCAGTCCTGGAAAGCTCTGTTGTCTCCTGTCCTCCTGTTCTCCTGTCTTCCTCCCTTCCTGTCCTCAGCCCCGTGCAGCTCCCACACCATGGACACCTTCCCCGCTGGAAGCCCACCAAGCCTTCGTTCACCTGCAATACTCACGGTTTTGCAATATTCATGTTATGTTGACTTGCGTTGTCGTCGGCATGCATTTTGGTCTTGGGTGTTCGATGGTGAGCTCATTAAAAATAAAAAATAGAGGAAGAATAGCAAAAAGTGCAAAGTCACATTTTCTGGAGTTTGATGGCCATCCTTGCAGAAGTCATCCTCTTCTATCCTCTTCCATCCTCACCCTCCCTTGCACCATGATCTGTCTTTCCCCAAAGTACTTCCTAGGAGTGGAAAACAGAGCTGCCAAACTCCCCCTCTCAGTAATTCCCCTTTTCACCACGGAGTGACACGTCAGTGTGTGGAGTCTTTTTTACCAAATTGTGTGGTTCTACATGTGGGTGCCCAATAAATTCGATACCTTGAGCTTAAGTTTTGGGCATGGTGAGTCTGGAGTTGTGCTTCAGTTCTGGGTGTTGCTGTCCCTGATTAGGAGTTATTTCAACACAGTGACCTTTTTTGGGGAAGATCTGAGAACCAGTGCATCTCCATTTTTACTTCTCATGAAAAAACCCCTACTATTTCAGTATTTTCAATAGCAAAGTGTGCTATTTTCAAGCATGCAGACTCCTGAGCCACGTTGTGGAGATCAGGTTCAAACGTAGTAATTTTGGACCTGTTCTATCAGTTTGATTCACCTCCTGGTTTCTGGTTCATTACAATGCATGTGCTCCTTCCTTTTGAACTTTCCATCTTCCCCCTGGAGGATTGAAACTTCCTTTTTAAGATGAAATTTGTTTGGTTTGGTTTGTTTTGTTTTTCCCAAGGTGTGAAAAATGCACTTGGAATGACAAAAATTATCATAAAGATTTGGGAGTGCTTTATGAAACTCTTCAGATATGCTTCCTCCAGTAAGCAAAACTAATTCTAGCTCACAATTATATATAGAATTATATATAAAATCAGAGAGGATCACAGTTGTAAGAACATTTCTTCCTGAGATAAATCACTAAAAACAGTTTATGGAAACAGCATGAAGATGCCACTGCTTCTTTGCCCAAAATATCAAAGGATTTTTTTAAAAAAAATCAGTCCTCAGATGATACGTGACTATTCTGTGACCAACTTATGCTGATTCGGTGAAATTAAAATCCATACAGCACTACTGTAGCAGGATTTTCCTCCTCTTCTTAATTTCCACAGGAGCAGGTGACTATCTCAAAACTTTCTTAAAATACCGATGTTTAGAACAGTCAACTGAATTACTTAACATAGCTGCTCGCATGCCCTGTATATGGAGATTGCATTTAATTTGCTGCTTAATGTACACTGAGAGATCTAACCCATAATTCAGGGACTAAAAAGCAAAATTTCCCCCAGAGGAGAATTCAAATATGACCCCAAATCCCATGTTAATTCATTAATGATTTTATAGCAGTGGAACTATTAGAGCTCCAAAGAAGGCCCTGTGGAATTCCAGCTCATGCTGGCTCAGGTTTTGGCCTCGTATTCTAAATTTCAGACTTATCTTTGCTTTTTTACTATCTTAGCGTGACGAGGAAGTGTTTGCGAGAGCATTATAAAATGAGGAATTTCTAGAGATAAGGTTTCAGTTTTACATTTGATTTTCATCGGCTTTGAGAAGTTAAGTCCATCCCTTGCACAGTTCACCACAATGACGGTTCAACACGATGAGAGTCATTTAATAACCCAGATTGTGCCTGAATTCGAACAAAATAATCATCCCTTTTGGGCTTAAAATAACGAGTTAATTAATAAGGATTGGTGGATTACTTTGACCAGAGGATTTGCAAGCTGCAGCCGGGGAGGACTGTGGTTTCTTTTATCCCCGGTTTATGGACGGTCACTCGGAGCAGTAATGCTGGAGCAGAACTACCAGTCTCAGCCGTATACGTGGCATTACGTAGGACCCTATGTAATTTACTGATGCCCTAAGAAATTCTCATCTGAATATTTTAACCACATAAAAAGGCCGGCATTATCTGTCTGCATCGTTTTGAAGATCACAGCATGACCTTTATTACGTCCCAGCGGATGTTTCTGTGGCTGATTATCATAAATGATGAAATTCCTGCAGCTGCAGCAAGTGCATGGATGTACGCAGTGCTCCCTCCTCCACAACCTGCCCATCTGCCCAAGCTGTGTGGTGGGTCGACATGCTGGAGGGAAGGGATGCCATCCAGAGGGACCTGGACAGGCTGGAGAGGTGGGACCGTGTGGACCTCAGGAGGTTCAACAAGGCCAAGTGCAAGGTCCGGAGCACATGGGTCGGGGCAATCCCAAGCACAGCTACAGGCTGGGTGGAAAATGGATGGAGAGCAGCCCTGAGGAGAAGGACTTGGGGGTGTTGGGGGACGAGAAGCTCAACATGAGCCAGCAATGTGCGCTGGCAGCCCAGAAAGCCAACCATGTCCTGGGCTGCATCACCAGCAGCGTGACCAGCAGGTCGAGGGAGGGGATTCTGCCCCTCTACTCCGCTCTGGTGAGACCCCTCTGCAGTACTGTGTCCAGCTCGGGGGTCCCCAGCACAAGAAGGACATGGAGCTGTTGGAGCGAGTCCAGAGGCGGCCACGGAGATGATGCGAGGGCTGGAGCACCTCTGCTATGGAGACAGGCTGAGAGAGTTGGGCTTGTTCAGCCTGGAGAAGAGAAGGCTGCGGGGAGACCTTAGAGCCCCTTCCAGTCCCCAAAGGGGCCTCCAGGAAAGCTGGAGAGGAGCTGGTGACAAGGGCAGGGAGTGACAGGCCAAGGGGAATGGCCTGAAGCTGCAGGAGGGGAGATGGAGATGAGATGTGAGGCAGAAATTCTTCCCTGTGAGGGTGCTGAGGCCCTGGCCCAGGTTGCCCCGAGAAGCTGTGGCTGCCCCTGGCTCCCTGGCAGTGTTGAAGGCCAGGTTGGATGGGGCTTTGGGCAAGCTGGGCTAGTGGAGGGTGTCCCTGCCCATGGCAGGGGGGTGGAACTAGATGGGCTTTGAGGTCCCTTCCAACTCAAACCAGTCTGTGACTCTGATGATTCTATTTCTGCCATAGATCAGGTCAAATATGCTTCTTATTGGGGTATGAGATCATTGCAAAATCACTCAAATGAGCAAACATGCTTCAGTCATGGATGAAAGGATTCCAAGTGCAGTTTGTGAGAAGAGGAAAAATCTTAAGTTTTGTCACAGAATGCCTATTAAATAATGTAATTTAGAGCCACAGATGTGGGGTTAAAGAGCTTGTTTAGTTTTGCCTTTGGAGTGATCAAGCTCAAGCAACAGAGACCAACATCAGAGATTGGTTTTGTGGATGCTAAACTCTGGACCCTTTTATGTCCAAGGTATTTCTGAGTGTCTGTATTTCTAGTTGCAGGGAAATATGTTTGCTCTGTCCCCAGGGTTGTTTTAAACTGCTGTAAGACACTTGTGGATACCTAAGACTTTCTAGTCGTCCCTATGCAATATATCAGAGGGTCACAGTGAAAAGCACAATAAAGGTCAGGTCTTTTTTCTATGACAGCCCTTGGCTTTGAATTAAAAGCAATATATACCTGTGGCATCAGCTGAAGAGCCATTAAGATAGGAGCCGGTACTATAAAAGTACTGATCTGCATGAAATATTCAGAAAAATGCTGAAAATGTGTGCTCAAGTTATACCACTTAAACTCCAAAGGGAGTTTATTAATTTGCAAGTAAATTAGCCAAAATTTGCACTTCACCATTGCCGTCAGATGCATAAATGCTTTTGTTAATTGATTTCATTCATTTATTATGTTTCCTGAGTGTCTAAATGTAGATAAACCCTACCTGAGATAGAGAGACTTCATTGTATTTTTGACACACCATCAAGCTGTTCTGGTCACATTATGTGCATGGAGGAGATCCTTGTTCGGTAGAAGACATCTTCAAGTCAGCTCACAACCATTAGAGACAATTTCCTTGGAGGATGTGGTAGGGGATTCCTGGTGCTTTGGAGTGCAAATGATGCTTGGAATATCTATTATTATCCTGGTGCTTAGAAGAGCTGTTATTTACATGGAAAAACTTCCTTCTCAAACTCAAATATATATTTTAAATTAGATGGAAAAATATATTTTAAATGAGAGAGAGTCATGAAGGAGAACAGCAGCACTATCTCAGAACAAGGTGATGTCCGCATCAACCTTTACAAACCAGCTTTATTTCCATACCGATTGGGTTGTACAAGAAGTAATTGGTAATTTTGCTAATTTCTTTAAGCACTGAGTGTCTTTTTGCTATGTAGACTTAAGCGTTTGGCACCTGGGCTCTTCCCTCATTAGAGTCTTCACAGCACAATTGCAAAATGTGGAGCAACAGCCCATAAAACAAACCTAATTTCTGGGAAAACACTTATTGCTTTAAATCATATTGCTTTAAAATTATGTGTGTGTTATTTCTTTGAAGCCTTCAACATACTAAAACATTGTGGTTTGAGGGAAAGGGTGTTGTTTGTTTTGCTGTTTTTTCTGGTTACCTTGAGAAACGTGTTGGTAGACTGAAGTCATCCGACTGATCGTAGAATCACAGAATCCCAGACTGGTTTGGGTTGGAAGGGACCTCAAAGCCCATCTAGGTCCAACCCCCTGCCATGGGCAGGGACACCCTCCACTAGCCCAGCTTGCCCAAAGCCCCATCCAACCTGGCCTTCAACACTGCCAGGGAGCCAGGGGCAGCCACAGCTTCTCGGGGCAACCTGGGCCAGGGCCTCAGCACCCTCACAGGGAAGAATTTCTGCCTCACATCTCATCTCCATCTCCCCTCCTGCAGCTTCAGGCCATTCCCCTTGGCCTGTCCCTCCCTGCCCTTGTCACCAGTCCCTCTCCAGCTTTCCTGGAGCCCCTTTGGGGACTGGAAGGGGCTCTAAGGTCTCCCCGCAGCCTTCTCTTCTCCAGGCTCAACAAGCCCAACTCTCAGCCTGTCTCCATAGCAGAGGTGCTCCAGCCCTCGCATCATCTCCGTGGCCTCCTCTGGACTCGCTCCAACAGCTCCATGTCCTTCTTGTGCTGGGGACCCCCGAGCTGGACACAGTACTGCAGGGGGGTCTCACCAGAGCGGAGTAGAGGGGCAGAGAGCAAGACCAAAACAGGCTGATCTCAAATCACTGAAGTCAACAGATTAAATTTAAGTGTCCTTGGTGGGGTTTTGATCAAGTTTATGGTGAGGGTTTGCAAAAAAACCCAACAAACCCTCATCAAGTCTTGCTGGCTTGGGATGAGGTTTACCAAATGGCCAAGACATGATGATGCAACTCAGTTCAGCGATGAATGCCGCAGTAGTTGTACCTGAATTAGCCCTGACATACTTTTTTAACCAACCTGTGATGGAGTCAATCTGTTCCAACCTTCTTAACTATCCTAGAAAGTTTTTCTTTAATAGTAAATCCGTTTTTTTTCCTGCCGCCTTTAAAATCTGTTGCTATTTGCTTTATTTTCAGGGAATGATGGATGCACGGATAGAAGATACCTGCAGACTTTAGGGATATTGCACTCTGTTTTGCTACAGGAATCTCACCTACCGGTTATAGTGTAACCTGAGTATGTGAACTTGATTTTTTTCTTTGGATAAGACATTTCAGCATGTTTACTCCTGTGAGAGGGTTGCCAGTTACTTTAGAAGTTGTTTGAATTAGCTTGTTGAAAAATCCAAACAAAAGCTTATTGTCCAAAAAAGCTGGAGAGGGGTCAAGTGGCAGGGGGTTGTAAAAGCTGCCTTCAGAAAGATGTTATTACCTCATCACTGTAGCCATAAAGAAAAGCTTTTACCGGAAAAAAACCTTTAACAAGTTCAATAAATGTTCAAAGAACCTCACAAAAAGCTTCTCAGTTTGGAAACATCGTGATGCGTTATGTTTTGAGTGTGGCGTAACAGAATTGCTGCCATGCGAAGTCACGCTGTGATCTTCCCAGGTTTCACAAGTGAGGCAGAATCAGACCAAGATAGTTTGGGATGAGGATGTTTTAAAGGGCCTCCTGGGAATGGCATTTGGGATTAAAGCCATGAGCCCCCGGTGTCCTTGCTCAGGGACATGTCTGCATTAAACACAGGAGGTTTTGGCTTTGTGGGGACTATATATGAGCTTCGAGTGAGGGATTGCTGGCATCCTGCTTAATAGGGCTTGGCAAGGTGCTGGTTTGCCCTATGAATTGCTGTTGCAATAGTTGGGAAAATGTTATTTTGGATCAGATAAAAAACCAAAACCCCAAGTCATTAAATGTGCTCTGGAATGGAAGATGCTGTACAAATATACATGATTACCAAATGTGCTTTGTAAATGAATGGAGGCAGCTGAACCGATTTATTTAATGATAGAGACAATTAACATATAAGCTAAAAGGCAGAGCAGGAAAAAAAAAAAAAAGAGGGTGTCGTGGTTTAACGCCAGCCGGTAACTGAGCACCATGCAGCCACTCAGTCACCCCTCCTGCCCTGAGGAGATGGGGAGGAGAATGGGAAAAAACTCATGGGTTGAGATAAAGACAGTTTAATAGGATAATAAAGGAAGAGAATAGTAACAACAACAACAACAACAATAATAATAAAGTAACGCACAAATGCAATTGTTCACCACATGCGAAAGGAAAATAAACCAACCTGATGCCCAGTCTGTTTCTGAACAGCAATCCCACCTCCCAGCTTGCTTCCCCAGTTCTATACGGTGCATGACGCTCTATGGTATGGAATATCCCTTTGGCCAGCCTGGGTCAGCTGTCCTGGCCGGGCTCTCCAGCTCCTTGTGCGCCTGGCAGGGCGTGGGACGCTGAAAAGTCCTTGACTTACTGTAGACACTACAACTACCCAGCAGCAACTCAACCCATCAGCGTGTTATCTACATTGTTCTCATCCTAAATCCAAAACACAGCTCTATACCGGCTACTAGAAAGAAAACTGACCCTATCTCAGCCGAAACCAGGACAGTATTCACCTCTTACTCCATACCATCTCCATCATGCACAGGTCCTATACTTCCCAATACATTCCAATTAATCACCATCACTTTTCCTGTCTTTTGATATGTACACACAGGTATCATTCCCTTACTGTATGGGCCATCCCTCTAAAATGTCCGTTGAGTTCATTTAGTCCGTGACTTTGGGCTCCATCTGTCATAACAGTGTCTCAGGGCAGGAGCGATGGTGTGTACTGCAGGGCTGTTGCCTGCTGCATCCGGAGCTCGTAGCTGAGGTATCTGGCATGGCCCATGCTCACAGTCTGTGTGCTGAACATGTCAATCTCGAAGAAGTTGCTGAGTGCTCATTGCTGAAGCCAGTTCTGGTTTCATCACCTCTGCACCTTGCTCACTTTCATCGAAGATCATTCTTCATTAGTCTGGGCGATTCTTATTGTAATACCATTGATACAGCATATAGCAATTGTAGTAGTGATGACATGCAATATTATGTAGCAATCAACATCATACAATTCAAATCATTGGCTATTCTCACCCAAAATCAGATCCCCTTGAGGTACACGTTGGACTTCTCCATCCTTCTGCATCACCCACCAAGTGCACCCAGGTCCTTGAGCAAAAGCAATCCCACAGATGGGTTTGCCTTTGCCCGAGGCAGGAGTAACCCAGGCTGTCTTTCCCAACATATTCTTCATGTGCACTACAGGAACTTTCTCTCCTTCCATGATATATGGAAGTTTTGACTGGGCAGCACCAGCTCAACTGGCACATCCCCCACTGTTGACTAACCAGGTGGCCTTTGCTAAACGTGTATCCCAATGCTCGAGGGTCCCACCACCCATTGCTCTCAGTGTAGTCTTTAGCAGTCCATTGTATTGTTTGATTGTCCTGGAGGCTGGTGCATGGTAGGGGATGTGATACATCCACTCAATGCCATGCTCTTTGGCCCAGCTGTCTATGAGGTTGTTTCGGAAATGAATCCTGTTGTCTGACTCAATTCTTTCTGGGGTGCCATGTCGCCACCAGAATTGCTTTTCAAGGCCCAGGATAGTGTTCTGGGCAGTGGCATGGGGCATGGGACATGTTTCCAGCCATCTGGTGGTTGCTTCCACCATTGTAAGCACATGTTGCTTGCCTTCGCAGGTTTGTGGGAGTTTGATGTAATCAATCTGCCAGGCCTCTCCATATTTATGTGCACCTGCATTTTCTTCTTGCAGAGGTGGTATTTCGATTTCCTTACTTCATCTGATGTGAAATGGTTGCATTTTCCACCCCAGAATTGGTTGCATTTTGCCAATGGGCAAAGTAATTCCTTCTGTGAATATTTATAGTGCTTTTAAAGGCCCTTTGAATGGAAAGTTTCTGCAGGATGACCCTTTAATGAGTATGAAAGCTAAGCACACATAAGGAGAAAAAAAAAATCAATATACACATTGGCTGTGAACCCTCCCCATGACAGCATTTGCACCACAAGCTTGTATTCTTATTGGCTATAAGCGCCTCCGGAACAATATAGTGCCATTATACCAACCCATCATGTCTGTCTTGATCTTTGACTTATTTGATTTAATTTAATAGAATCATAGAAAGACAGACTGGTTTGGGTTGGAAGGGACCTCAAAGCCCATCTAGTTCCACCCCCCTGCCATGGGCAGGGACACCCTCCACTAGCCCAGCTTGCCCAAAGCCCCATCCAACCTGGCCTTCAACACTGCCAGGGAGCCAGGGGCAGCCACAGCTTCTCGGGGCAACCTGGGCCAGGGCCTCAGCACCCTCACAGGGAAGAATTTCTGCCTCACATCTCATCTCCATCTCCCCTCCTGCAGCTTCAGGCCATTCCCCTTGGCCTGTCACTCCCTGCCCTTGTCACCAGCCCCTCTCCAGCTTTCCTGGAGCCCCTGTAGGGACCGGAAGGGGCTCTAAGGTCTCCCCGCAGCCTTCTGTTCTCCAGGCTGAACAAGCCCAACTCTCTCAGCCTGTCTCCATAGCAGAGGTGCTCCAGCCCTTGCATCATCTCCGTGGCCTCCTCTGGACTCGCTCCAACAGCTCCATGTCCTTCTTGTGCTGGGGACCCCCGAGCTGGACGCAGCACTGCAGGGGGGTCTCACCAGAGTGGAGTAGAGGTGTAGAATCCCCTCCCTCGACCTGCTGGTCACGCTGCTGGTGATGCAGCCCAGGACATGGTTGGCTTTCTGGGCTGCCAGCGCACACTGCTGGCTCATGTTGAGCTTCTCGTCCCCCAACACCCCCAAGTCCTTCTCCTCAGGGCTGCTCTCCATCCATTCTCTGCCCAGCCTGTAGCTGGTTTTGGGATTGCCCTGACCCATGTGCAGGACCTTGCATGTTGCCTTGACTTTGTAGGCCATAACATTTTGACTGGTTCTTCACTGATGAAACCTCTATATCCATTTAGAAAGATTTTGTTGGAAGGCACATCCAGGCCCTCTGACATGACAAGGAGGGAGAATGGATGGGTAGTATGATTGCTGCTGCTATACAACTTGTTTGGATAAGATATCTGCCATCCACTACCTCCAACCAGTCATACAGGAGAGCTATATGTTACTCCCTAACCTTCCTGTTCTTTGAACAAGACACATCTCAAGACATTCAACAGCCCAGTCACTTGGTCAAGGATAAGCCTCTGGTCAGGATGGAGGTCGATGTCTCTTCATCCTCTGTTGGCATTATGGGCTTGAGGTGGAAAACCTCATCTGACAGTAGAGAGAACTGGCAACAGCTTGATGACATCTATTGGTGTCCATGGCAAACTCTAGTCACAAAACTTAGTATTTGGAGAACTGAGCTAGTTTCCCCAAAACTTATGCTCTCAGGGTGGGAGAATAGAAATAAATGTCAGACCAGCTCTTTCTTGATGCCTGACTTGGAGAAGTTTGTGAGACAGGAAAGTTTGTGTTTAGAAACTAACAATCAGAGTGGTTTTGGGATGCCACGCAATGGGAATATGCGATCTTGTCACAAGGGCTAATGTTTGACTCAGTCATACATGATGGGAGGGCCATCCTGCACTGTGTAACCTCGATCAAAGCACGACAGAAAGCACAGAGCAAAGCCAGGAACTATTTGGGGAAAAACTCCCGATGTGCAATGATCTGGCAAGGGTGGATCAGATCCGGAAGAAACCAGGGAACGAGTAAATGGTCAGACCACGGATGGAGTTTGAATTTCCACCAGTCTCCTCTTATAGTCTTTTATAGCCTGTTAAAACATTCTCATCCCCAGCCCAGAAGAAGAAAAAATAACCACAAAGCGGAGTAGAGAAAGCTCCTCTTTGGCATTTTTCTTCCTGCCCTTTCAGCTGCAAAAGGTGGTCCCTTGAACCCCTGGCAGAAGTAGGCGGGGAATTGCCCATTTTTGTGATGGTCAGGATTTTCCTTTAGAGGGAAAAACCTCATTTAACTGAGCTGTTGCCAAATAGCACCATTTTTCCCAAGGATCATTTTACAACATGAAGCTTAGAAGGATTTGCACTGTAGAAATTCATTTGTTATTCCATGTGGTACTGCTGCTTGGGCTAAATTGACAAAATATTTATCCAGAGGGTAATACATCCATTTCTGCTCTGGGCCTCCTCTTCCTACAAGGCCATTCCACTCTGGGTTAGTGGTTTCTCGGCATTGCTACCTGGCATTTCCCCAAAATGTATTTTTTTTTTTCCTTATCATGGAGTTACTGACAGGCACCTCATGAGGGCAGCATGTCCTCTCTTTTTCTTTTTTCCACCTCTCTCATTAGACCCAGCTCTACTTTCAGACTGAATCAGGAAAAGCTGGGTACGCACTGCAAATGACGCTATTCTGCTTATGCTACTTGAATTAACGAGGGTCTCAAAGCAAGCTGGTGACATCTCACCTCGTAACATGCTGGTGCCATGGAAAATACTACTGCCCTGCTTTGCAGATAGGGAAAAAGCAGCTAAGTAAACCCATGTAACGTGCTCAGGATGCCCTACGGCTGGTGGTCGAGGAAGGAATAAATCATTGCAGGTATCCTGCACCCAACTGCCATGCTTCTTCCATAAATTTAGTCATGTACCCTTTTGCTCCCGTTCTGTTTGCCGGAGGGAGAGCTCTGATTTGAGGCAAAAGGGGTAAAATAGGACATAAACTATGTAAATGCATGAGAAAGAAGAGGTGGCAATGGGAAGTCCCCTCTCCCAGCCTCCAAGGAGGCACGAACAGGTACAAAAACAGGCTGAACCCCCCTTCCCCAGCTACTCTCCTTCCCTTTTTAACAGGCAAGTTTGTCAGCCCACTCCCAGCCAGAAGGGAGGAGAGATGCATCTGTCAGGAAGGGGCAAATACAACAGTGCAAGAAGATTGAAACCAGAAAGGGCTGATGCAGTCCCGTGCAGAGGAGAGGACAGGGTTACCGGGACTCTTGCAGGTATAGTAAGGAATGTGAGGAAGGCAGGGAGGTCTTAAAGCTCTGGAGAAGTGCAAATGCACTTTAAGGTCAAGGTAAACAACAGCAGAGGAAGGGGAGGCTGCAAGATGGGTCCACAGGAAAGCAAAGATGCACATTTCTCAAAAAAAGACTGTAAAAACAGCTTTATCAGTGCTGTTCTATCATAGGCAGGAGTCTACCTCTTGTTATGGCCAAAGGAAGATGCCTGGACAAGAAGGCGGCAAGAATACAGTGATACCATCCTGACACTGCCCAGCAACCTGTAGCGTGGTCACCACTGAGTCAGAAGTGATAACTCTAACTTCTATTAACATTTAGGTTATTTTACAATACAATCTCTTTTATTCTGGATGCTGTTGTACATCAAAGGCAGCCCCTCTGGGCGAAGGTACCTACAGAACCAGGACACCCCCTCTCTCACTAAATCCATCAAAATCATTAAACACACCACGAGCTAGAGATGAATTTTAGGCAAGGCTCTTAGCCTGCACTCCTAAGATTAGCAGAAAGAAAAGGGAGAACCAACTGCAAAAAAACAGCTTGAAAGGAGTTATTTGTCCACGAGCTCAGATCAGAGGGGTGGTTGAAACTCGTATGAGACTGGCGTGTCCTGGGCTGGCACCTTGGGCACAAGAGGAGATCAAAGGAAAATTCTCCTTTTACAGACTGGTGGTAAGTGGCTAGAAAAGAACAATATTCAGTGGCAATCTCATGTTAGTCCTTAATTAAGGGGACTTCCAGCACAGCCAAGAGTTTTGGGCAGAGCTGGTCCCACCTTGCAGTATGGACAACTACAGGACATTTCTGAGCGCAGCCCTGTATTGGGTCTGGCTGAGATGGACTTAATTTTCCCCATAGCAGCCCTCATGGTGCTGGGCTGTGTATCGGTAGCTAGAAAGGTGTTGGCAACACGCCGGTGTTTTGGGACAGCTGACCCAAACTGACCAAAGGGATACTCCATACCGTATGACATCTGCTCAGAAATAAAAAGCTATGAGAAAGGAGGAAGGGGAGGCATTTGTTATTTATAACATTTCTCTTCCAGAGTGACCATTACACATATTGAAGCTCTGCTTCCTGGGAAGTGGCCAGACATCACCTGCTGATGGGAAGTAGAGAATAATCTTTTGTTTTCCTTTGTTTCCACACACAACTTTTGCTTTTGCTTTATAAAACTGCCTCTATCTTGACCCACAATTTTTTTCCCATTGTCCTGGTTTCAGCTGAGATAGAGTTAGTTTTTTTCATAGTAGCTAGGATGGTGCTATGTTTTAGATTTGTGCTGAAAGCTGTGTTGATAATATAGAGGTGGTTTTGTTATATAGAGATGTTTTCATTCCTGCTGAGCAGTGCTTACACAGAGCCAAGGCCTTTTCTGTTCCTCACCCCCCCCCACCAGCGAGTAGCTGGGGGTGCACAAGGAGTTGGGAGGGGACACAGCCGGGACAGCTGACCCCAATGACCAAGGGGATATTCCATACCATATGATGTCATGCTCAGCACATAAAGCTGGGGAAGAAGGAAAGGAGGGGACACGTTCAGAGTGATGGCGTTTGTCTTCCCAAGTCACTGTTACGTGGGATGGAGCCCTGCTGTCCTGGGGATGGCTGAACACCTGCCTGCCATGGGAAAGGGGAATGAATTCCTTGCACAGCTTTTACTTTACCTATTAAACTGCCTTTATCTCAAACCACAAGTTTTCTCACTTTTACTCTTCTGATTCTCTTCCCCATCCCACAGGGGAGTGAATTAAACCATGACATCAATCTCATTTTCTCCCCCTCACACTGAGGAGAGGAATGATAGAGCAGCTTGGTGGGTACCTGACATTCAGACAGGGTCAGCCCATCCCAAGCCCTTTGCAGGAATACAGATCCTCATTTGGATTGCAAGCAGCAGTTGTATTTTGATATAAAACTTAAATGAACACATTGCTTGGAAAAAGCTCTGCAAGAACTGTCCACCCTCTTGGACCATCCATTGCTTTCCTTGCCCTGCAGTTCCAACCAAGTTACTGGAAACCCAGCCTTCTATTTGCTATAGTAGATATGAGGACCAAATCAGTTTTACTAGGGGTGAGAAGGGGAGGTTAGCAACACACCAGGTTTATCTTCTACAGCAGGAGGCTTCCAAAGTCCATTGCCCAAGCCTGAGAGGGGCCAAGAATAAAGTTTAGCTTTTACCTTAAAGAGCAGCAGTGTCAGCCTGTGAAAGTCAGCCAGCATTGCCAGACCACTTCCAGAGCTCATAGGCCAGCCCCAGTCCAACAGACAATAGCTTAAACCCTTACTTGTTAAAAGAGCCCACATGAATTTTACAGCAACGCATGGTGCTATTCCTGGAGCACTTCACACCTCCAGTGGTGGAAGACTAGGGGCTCTGACAGGAGCTATAAGGATTTCCTCAGCTGAGGACCAGGGATGCAATCCAGCTCTGTGTGCTGGCCAGCAGCAAAACCCAAAGTAATTTGCTGAAAGGAGCAATGGGGCATGAACTTCATGTATCCGCTCCATAGAGAAGGTCCACAGACATCAGCTGCCTTAGCTCCTTACACACTGGGATGCAAAAAAACCCACCTGAAAACCACAGAGACTTGCTTAGCTTATCCTGGGTGTCCCATGCAGGGACACTACCGATTAGTGTGGGTCTGCTTTTGCACAGCCAGACCTGTTTTCTCCCCGTAAAAGCCAAGGCACAGCTGCAATCACACAACCAATTGCTGTAATATGAACCCAGCCACACACCACTGCAACACCAACAAGACCAAAGCAGCCCACAATTTTTGCCCAAGTTTATTTCTAGAAATTTGTACAAAAATCAATACTCTGTAATACAATAGTCTATCAAATATGACAGATGAACATTTTTCTTTAGAGGCAAGATTCCAGGAATGTGGAGTACCATCCTCTTGCGTGGAAGAAAGGCACATTTTGGAGCTCAAAATACACTCAACTGAACCGTTGAAAAGGCAGGTCAGACATGCAAGTAGTGCAATGTTTCAGGTTTTTACATAAACACGTTGTACTCTGAAGAAATCTCACTACAAGCAGTGTTAACATCCACGTAAACATTTTATAAACACTTTAAAAAGTCATTCACTTTAGATCCTATGCATGAAAAGGCTATTCCTTTACATTCACTGGACAGAACACTTAAAAGCCATCTTTGGGCAGAACTTACGCCTAGTTTTCCCCAAATGCTTTTGGGATACAAAACACTTCCATGAATAGTCCCACTGCATTTACCCTACAGGCTACCCTAAGGGTCTGCAACACTGGGGCCACACGATTGCACCATCCCACCGCTCCTAGAACTTGTCCTCAGGGTTTTGTGGCTATGACGGAGTCCCATATTTACAGCTACATGCCTCTGTGCAAGCAGCACCTGGGACAGACCTGCTTCTAAACTGACATTCAAGATACAAGTGGTGAAGTTACAGCCACCAAAGCATCCACCACACCATATGGATCGAGGTCCACCAGACTCACATCCTTTGGTTTCCTGCACTGCACACACTAGGTGCCATACCAGGGGATTTGGCAGCCTGCTTGTGCTTTCAGAAGGGGGTTTTCCAAAGCAGAAATGCCCTTGCGCTATGTAAGCCTGTCTCAACATGGCTCTTGTGCAACACACCCGTAATACTGCCGTCCTGGTCAAATCAGCCTGCTGCTTTGATTGAAAACCAGATGGATCCTACTCTCCCAAAATAGCTTGTGCTAGTGGGTACAGTAGCTGTAGGAATGCTTCTAATCCATTGCTGGCAATCCAACAGCAATATGTAGCAGATTAAAGGCAATCATTTCCTTCATCCAAATCCTCACAGCAATGGGGAGTTGTGCTTTGTTGGCTAGAAAGACATTTGTAATGGGATTTATCCAAAATAAAGCCTTTTTTATTTTTAAGAGTGGTCTAGCAATACTTCAAACACTTTCTTTCAAAGACACATACACCCACACATGCTTTCAAGTACATGATGACAGCTTGGACTCCTGGAGAAGATGTGTTGATTCTGAAAGAAGGAGGTGCTGCTGAGCCAGTCCCTTCAGTTGACTTCCAAGACCTCAGTCTCTGGCAGGCCAAATTTGCTCTTATACTTGTCAAAGAGTTTGATCAGGGAGTCTACATATATGCTGTGGTAGAAGTCCACCTCCTTCTGAGATGGATTATCAATTTTGGGGATGGTGATGGGCTCCCCAACTGATAAAAAGAAGAAAAAGATCCACAAGTTAGATTGTTTCTGTACAGCCTGGAGATGCGTCCTCTACGGCCACAGCTTGCCATTATAGCAGAGGTTTGCCTGATTCCTCCCAGTTTTGCTAGGTTCTGAAGCATGATTGTCCCACCACCAGGACCCTCATCACATCTGCAGCAATACCCAGATGCATTTTAGCTACACAAATGCCAGCGATGCAGAGCATCTACTGTGCAAGGTGGCTGGGAAGTCCCACTTGCTTCTATTTACAGCAGAGTGATAAATCCCTCCTCAGTTAACAGGAACCAAGACTAAAATCTGCAGTTCTTGTGTATTCCCCTATATACACCGCAAAAGCAAAGCGGCACTTTCTCCTTCCTCAACACCTTGCTGCTTTGGGTTGGAAAACTCAAAGGCAAATTGTAGCTGAATCTTAGAGCCAACCCTATCAGACAGCATCACACTGCCAGTCCTAGGAGTGTGGTGGGGCAGGCTGCTTCTGACCAAGCCAGAAGGTAGCAGTTACAGCATTTTTTTCCCTCAATAGAGCTCACTTGCAAAACTGGCCAGCATTAGAGCATGAGAGGCTTGTAGCCCATGGAAACTATTCTAGCTTACTGCTGGCTGTGCTGGAAGGTTTTATATAGAAGGGAAAACAGTTTTGTAGTCAAGATGCCAAGACCAAGCTAGAAGAGGGGTATGGCATAGACTCAAGTACACTACTACCTAGAGAAGCACATATCATGTTTACACTGAGACCTTACCAACAGTAGTGATGGGCTTGGAGTAAGGTAACAACCCCCAGGTGTTGGAGGAGAAGAGGCCACGGCCATGAAAGATGCATGGAGCAAAGCCAATGTGCTTCTGAAACTTCTTCTGAACCCATCTTCCCCAGGAACCCTCCTCGAAGATCACCTGCTTGTACACCTCATTCTCCCCAAAGGAGTAGACAGGAACCAAGTCCGCACTAGAAAGATGGAAAGATGTTAGGACCCCTTACTCCTGGTCCGCAGCCAGTGCTACAGCACCACACTCACTGCCATGTACTCTTCCAGGCTGCACATTTGCAGATGTTATTGGCCCGAGCTTTGTTTGCAGCACAAGGTACTGGCATTAAGTCAGCCAAACTTGACATGATATAGTAGATCTGCTATTAAGGCACACAAAAAGGGAATTGTACTGGCAATAGGCCCATGAAACACTACAGTCACATTGAATATGCTTCCATATATTCTCATCTCTGATTTTTGATGGATATATTTCAGACGCATGGGATCCCTGGAGATCACAGGAGCTGCATAGACAATGCCCCATACAGGTTACTGACACCTGCCTCTCCTTAGCCCTGGAAGCCTCCTGCTGTCTTAGGTGGCTTTTCACCCCTGTCACCTACTCAGGGGCAGAAGACTGAGGAGAGGCTCATATGTCTGATGCTCTAGCCATACATCCACCCAACACAGCAGGACTGCAGAAAGGAGAATCCACGACATCAGCTGCTTCAGGGGATGAGAGCACCTTGCATGTGCTAGCAGTACTGCCCTAACACCAAGGCTGCCTCTTACCCGTGCCATAGAGCCAGTTTCACAAATCCTTTCCGGTTTTTCAGTGTCACAGAGTTCTTCCCTGGGGTGCAGTTCAGGGACTCTGCTGCCCCTCCGACCACGATGATGATGGCATTGCCGCTGCCATTCTTGGATAAGATGTAGTCTATGCTGTCACGGTTCACAGGACATATACCTGCATATCCAAGAGACAGACATAAGGGTCAAGCTGCAAGATTAAGATGATCCTGAAGACACCAGACATACTTGTAAAAAAGTTTATGCCTTGATTGCAGGTTGAGTTGTCCAACTTCCCTGTGGTCAGAGAGGGTTGGGTATATTATCAGGCAACTTGTTCAGCTAAACAGGTAGTTAATAGATATGGACAGCACTAGACTTGGTCATAAACTCCACCAACACTCGCTCTCAAAAAGTCACCCTTAACACACAAGGCTTCAGCAAGAATTTTCTCCTGCTCTTAGTGACAGCAGAGGCAATTGTTTAAGATGTCCTCCCTCCAAGTAAGCTTTGCAGTAGGAACTGGTTTTTCCTTAGGGGGGAAGCAAAGCAATTGTGTTGTTTTGATACATGAGAGTCTAAATTTGACCAGCTCTTCAGCAAAACAAAGTAGTGGAATATGTTTTCCTTGGGAGGATGCTTTAGTGATACAAAAAGAATAAATCGACAAGCCTTCCAGAGGCAGATCTGTTATGGATTAGTTTAAAAAAAAAATAATGTTTCTGAACTAACACCTCAAACTTTTACATGGTGAGAGCACAGGCTTTGCTCTCCTGGGAAGGAATGGATGTATGGGACAGAGTGCTCAGATAAATCCATACTGAGTGTCTGGGAAGGTCTTTCCCTCTGCCCCTCACTGGAAGGGACAGGACTGTACTACCAGTCACAGCACTTCAGCTTTACAAAGCAATTCCTGCCCTAAAGCACCAGTCCCCACTCCAGATATCTTATCATTCAGCCCAGTGAAAGAGGGAACCTTTACTTTCTACTCTATCACTCTAAAAATTCTAAGAGGTTTGATTCTCTACTCCTGAAACCCATACTTTTATCCCATAGTTATTGTCAGAGCGTAGTCATGCCCCACATTTTTGACCAGGATAAGCCAAGGCCAAGTGAGATGCCATCATTTACATTCCCATCCACACAAGTCTGAGTTGGGTTCAGTACTTAAGGTCATTGCCCTAGGAAGGGCAGTATTACACAATTTAATTTTAGAAGCTGATTCTGCACATCTCATTGTTGTCATCACTTGAACCAAGAACTAAATGATGAATGGGTCCCATGGGATTTTACAGGGCAAGTCTACAAGCCTTCATGTGTATCTTGCAACCCTGGGCATCAAGGCCACCAACTAATTCCAGAACACAGGTGAGCAGACCTCACTTGAGATATATCAGCTGGATTTGAAGATGAAAACCTCATTTCTTTCAGCACAGCTACAGCTCTCCCTGACCATGTTTCCTTTAAGAGGATCAGGCTATGCTTGCTGCTCCATAGGATGGACAGAAGCCTTCATACTTCTCCCGTTCTCCACACCAAGGCTCACTGACTACACAGCCCTGGCTAACAGGGCAGCACAGATTTACACTCAGCCATTTCACACTTGTCAGCAGAAGGAGATTATGCCTGCTCACAGCACTGAGCATTAGAAATCCTTCCTCCAGAAGATGCAACAAGACATGCAGACAAGTGGCAATTGCTGAATTGTGCTCTTTAGCACATTCACACAGTATATAGGATTTTCTGGCCATTTCCTCATGCCTTAGAGGATCCCTGCTGTAGCTCTGATCTCTAGTAGGCTATAAAATATTGTAACATGCAACAGTTGGTTGTAAACCGACTAAGTATGTGAATCAGTACAGTTATATTTGTTAGAATTTCACTTGAAGTGGTTTGCGCACAAAACAAAGGATTGAGGGAAGTATCAACACTTCCCAAGTGATGTTAAAGCCTGGTAGTGACATCCTTAAGTTCCAATATAGGAAGAGTGAAAATCAATGATAGCTTTTGGAAAGTAAACTTTGTCCAAGAGATTACTCCTCTAGTCTTGCTTAAATCCTAAATACAGAGGAACCAGAATTTCCCACTAATTTAACTGTAATGCTCAGGGATAGCCAAGCCAGCCCTGCCAGTGATGTTGCCAATATCTATTCCCACCTTCTTCCCAAAAAGGAGGGAAGAAGGTCTGGCTGGCCACAAGACTTGTCTACCAGTCATCTTGAGCAGATTGAACATAGTTTTTCTTTTTAAAGTGTAGAAAGGTTAATTCTGCATGGAAACTTAAGCAACACATGGACTAAGTTTACAGAGATGATAGACTGGAAAGCAAATCCCAACTTCCATGCACTGCTGTCCTGCAGAATTCCCAAGTTATGGGAATTAAGCACTTCACACAGCAACTTCCATGTGATGCAGGAAGATAGAAACCAGCTTGAGATACTGCCTTTCCTAGGCAGGGACAAACACCTTTTTCTGCACCAGATCTAAATAGTTTTCTTCTCCTTCACCAAATTAGGGCAGTAATCTTGGAAACAGTCAAACCTGGCAAGTCAGAGCCAAGTACAGCTACTCCTGTCCTCTCTCCAGCCATGACTCAAGATTCAGCCAAAATACTAAATTAAGATAAATGTTTTGAAGTAATTTATTGGTGAAACTGTTCCAGGAACAGAAGACAGAGCACTGGATTGTTCAATTCATGGTCTTTAAACGTTACCTGCCCTCATCTCTACCTACCCGAGGGGCATCCTCACTCTGAAAAGGAAGCTCAAGCCATACAAGAACACTGTTTCTTGAAGCTGTCAACACTGCTTCCTCTGCCCAGTCATAACCTACAAGCCCTCCATCATTCAAATACTGCAATCCACTAGAACAGACCTATTTATGTCATTCAGCAAACTTGTAACACTGCCCATTCCCCGTAACCCACCTTTTCAAGGAAGAGACTCTTCTGAACAGCTGAAACCATGCAATACCCCAGACTCCTAAAAATGTAGTTGGGAGAAGAGGGCATTTGCCATCACCATAAGATCCTAGATGCACGACAGCTCACTTGGTACTGCGCCCAGGAGCAGAGCTACCCATGGTATTCACATTTCAAAGGCTAATTAATACTTTATATTTTCAGTTACTGTGACCTCATCTACCAGTACCTCCTAATGCTAACTAGGACAACTTGCTCCCGTGTCTCCATCTTCCTCACCCACAACTACAGATGCCAGATATCTTTACTATGCCTTTGGACAAGAGTATCCTCAAGTTAAGGATGAATACAGAGGAGCGGCAGTCCCCACAGCCCAAGCTAGTCATTTATTCACAGCTTCTTCTTTCAACTATATGAAAGCAATGTTTGTGTGATGCTACCAGAGAGAAGTGGTTATGTGAGCTTCTGCCACAGCTTTTCACCTGAAAGAGGGGAAGACACCTCAGAGGCAAGGGCATGAGGAGGAACAAAGTGGTCTTGCACTTACCACCAGACATTAAGTAGTCCCTCAAAATGGGCATCCTGAAGTTCCCAGCCAGGGTAGCAAGGTATGGTCGGATTCCAGGGAATTTCTGGCTGACACCTGTGGCCTCTGTGCTGAAGTTACAAAAGGCACCCAAGCCCATGATGCCATGTGGATGGTACCCAAAAATGTAATTCCTGGTGGTCAGCAGATTGTGGGTTTTAACCAGCTAGGAAAGAAAAGAGTAAGCTCACATGAGGACAGATATTTTCAGGTAGCAAAAAAAAAAAAAATGGAGAAAAAGACAAAGTCGCCAGCTTTTGTCTCTCCTCCCACCAATGAGAACAGCCTAAGGGTATGGGCTATTCTGAATTTCAGAGGCTGTGCTAAGAGCAGCCACTTAGACTTCAGTTCCCCAAGCAGAGGAAGCAGAATAAACAGACTGATCTTAGACACAAGACAACTGCCAGCCAAGCAGGAATAGGGGTTGGGTTGCAGTAACCTGTGCCCCTTGTTTTTCCACTCCTCCCAAAGGTATCCTTGCAAGCCTCTTGCCCAAACCAACCAAGTTCTTCATGGCCCTGTAGCCACAGCTACGCCTCCTTCCAGGCCCTCTCTCAGCACATCAGCAGCTCATATCCCAGTAAGGGGGGGGGGGGGGGGGAAATCAGTGTCCATAACAGAAACAAGTTTCCTTAATACCTAAAAAAAACACTCAACCACTTAGTATGCCAGTTGGCCACACTCCACAAGGTAAATGTGCAGAAGGGTGGCTTACCACTGGAAACCATCCCTCCTTTCAAGAGGTTTTGCTCTAGTCTACATGCCAAAGGGCCAGCAAGACACCTCAAGCCATCCACAGCAGCCCTCCGATTTCTGCAGGACATGCTTCAGGAGCAGAGACCATATTGGTATGGGGTTGTGTAATATTCCTAAACATTTACTCATCCGTTTGCACAATATGAACACTCCAAAGCTGCCTTAGCCACACACAGCACAACCCGTGCCCTGGTACCACTAGTGCCAGAGGATTTTTGATGCTATAAGTAACATTTCCCTGCTATATAAAACTTTCCAGTGTCCGTGATCTTTCCAGATCATCTCTCCCTGCAAGCAGTCTGAGTAAGCATATGACAGGACTGCCGCATCACCCTACAAAGTAGGGATCAAATTTAATTCCCCCCCCAGGCTGCAATGGTGCCAGTTTTTGCTGACTGCAACACCCCAGCAGCTCTCAGACCTACAAGCCCCAGTTGCACCCTCAGCATGAGGTGCTAAACTGCACCCCATCCCTCAAACTGTACACGCAAAGGTCATGCTCTGCGTCAGCTCCTATAGGAAAAACCACAGATCTCCAAGACATCACATCAGCATTTACATACCTCACTGACTTGGCCAAGAAGTGTTTTGGCAGTAAACAAGCAAGTCCGTTTTGTTGAATCATGCTACAGGGAGCTGAAGCGCCATTGCGACACGCTGAAGCGGAATGCCCAGAAATTTGATTCCCTTCTCCCCACGTTCCCGCCACTGTCCCTAGATGAGGCTACAAGCACTTGTGCTATGTAAGACAGCAGTGCAACACAGGCGTGACACAGCAGCGGGTTAAGCAAGTTGACTGCCCGTCTCCACACTTTCCTTTAGCTTTGAGGTCACGTAGGGCTCCAGGAAGTGCGTGCAGATGCTTGTGGTTGCAGCAGCTCTGTTGAGCCCCACCAGCCTGTGTCATACCAAGTCATCCTTTTTTCCCCTTTCCCTTCTTGCCCAGTTAGGAGATAACTTTGCTTTCACTATGCAGGGTGGGAGGGCTGTCCCTTGACCAGTTAGAACAAACAGGGCGCTCAGACTACAGACTGGGAACCACCCTCCAGGAAAGACTGGAAGAAAAAAAAAAGCAATGATATGGTAAGCAACTGCTCCATCTGTCAGTTCTTGCTAAGTTGTAGGACAGACTCAAGGCCTGGTGGCTACAGAGACAACGTGGCTTGTTTGGACCAGTGGTAGACACTTCTTAGAGCTCTTGTCAGAGCAGGGTGGGAGTCTCCAGGCTCCAAGCCTCATCCTTCACCTGCACCAAGCACAGCTGCTTTAAAAGGAAACCAGCTGAAACAGAAGGTTTGTCCCTGCCCCTCTGGAGCACAAGGCATTTTTGACCTGAGCTTGGCAAAGCCACGCATCTGCCCTCATACAGAAGATATGCTGTTCTCCTGCTGCCAGCCGTGGCGAGCACCCTGCTCCCGACCCTCCACCACGTGGAAGGACACCCAGTTCCCAGCGGAGCCCATTGCTTGCATACCTTGCATGAGCTCCAGCCTTATCGCTCTGTTTGCTTTCCAAGACCTCCTGTTATGCAGACACAGAGGGTTACACCTCCCCTGCTTAGCAATTCCCACCATTCTCACCCACACCAGTTGCACAAGTAGTGCAGGAACAAGGTGTGTGCAAGAAACCAGCTCACCTGCACAGTGCACCCACCCACAGCAAGGAAAAAGGGGAATATCTGAGCAGCACTGGAGACCCAGAGAGAACCAAATGCTTTACAGGTCTGAGAGTCAGCCTGGCATTCATATAGATGTGCTTTCCCCCAGTTGTCCTATGCAGGCCACCACTGCTCTCCACAGGTTGTCCCACAATAGATGGGTTCACAGACGGTGAATTCATCTTTCTCCACCCAAGTCAAGTCAGAGCAACCAAGGACTGCCAGGCATCAGACAAGTTTGTGTCCTTCTCTGCAAGTGGTGCAGGTCTTAGATCTGCTAAAGCATAAACTGAGCCCAGGGTCTGACCTGCCAACACCAAAGGCAGAGCCTTCATGGATCCCTAGATTTAATCTAGAAGCAGGAATGTGAGGTGCTTTAATCACTTATTTCTAGTCTTAGGCAAGATCGAAGTTTTCCTCAGGAGGCTGATTGCTCACTGCTCGGTTTCTTGCACCTTTCCCCTTGACAAGCACGCACTGGGCTGCTGGGCAGCCGTACCTGGGGAACTGCTGTAGCTGCCGTTTGACAGCAACACTTTTGCATCTGTTCTGAACCTCCAACAGGTTTTCACTTTTGCCTTCAAGGTCTTCTCCAGTCCCACACAGCCCTCAGTGCATCCATGCTGAGACGGAGGCTGCACATCTGTGCTGCATCCCAAGTAGATAATTAGTGCTAGGACTGAAGCCAGACCTTCACCCCGCTGTGCTAACACGTCTGTTCCCAGCCGCTGTGAGACCAAACCTGTTCCAGTGGGAGCAAAGGTCCACCTATCTGCTATAGTAATAGCAGATTTCTTTAAACAGATCTAAGCCTGCCTACAGAAGCAATAAAGCAGTGCAGTGACGGTAAAAAAAAAAACTTAGTGTTAATATTGGAGTGCCAGATGATACACCCAGAGAACAGTATTGTTGATGTTATCGTAGGAACAGGATAAATAAGTAGCACATTCAAGTGTGGATAAAGGGGACTGCAGTGACACTGCTGCTCAGCACCAAAGAGCAGGGTGAAAACCAGTGTCTGGGTGGGTGCTGAGCCTACCCACAAGCTGAGCAGCACAGTGACCAGAAGCATGCAGAAAGTCAGAGCTCATCCAGCAGTAGTGAGCATATAAGCTTGCAGAACAGAACAATTGCAGCTAGCTGCATCACACCCAGCAGCGCTATGGAAGAAATTCTCTCACCTTCCCAGCAACACAGGCCAGGACCTGAAGACCCCTCCAGACTCTCTATATTACTACTACTACACTACATCACACATCGGAAACAAAAGCCTCCATTTCCATTCAGTAAGTCATCTACGACAACAGCTACTAAGGAGAAGCTTTGCCAGGAAGCCAGCCAAGCCACAGAGTGCAAGACAAATGCTGCAAAAACAAAACAAAAAAAATCACTGTCTTGCAACAGTCCCTGCTCTGGCACACTACTGACTCTCCCACTTCAGCAGGAAGCTGGGAACGTCTCACAGCACACATCTGAAATGCTCGCTGCTTGACAAAGGTGAGCCAAAGGTCTGCAGTTATTGCTGTCTGAAGTGCTATTGCCTATGGAGATAAGCGGTAGCCATGCTCACGTGCTCAGCTGATGGCTTCTTTACCTAAACAAGACCTTTAGATCGTGGCACTCCCCACATGCTGTCCCCAGATCAGCAGGATATGCTCAGGAGGCTGCTGGGACCTGCCTCACCTCTGCAGCAGTGGGGTTGAGCCCAGCCAGGCACAGCACCATGCTGACACCTGCCAGAGCCCAGACCTTGCCCAGTTCAGCACCAGGATTTAGCTCACTGGAAGCTTCCTCAGCTGCTTCATGCACCGCTTAGAGCACTATTTGCTAGGCCAGCCACTAAGCAGCAGACAAACTTAAGCTTCTAGTGCCCTAAAATAGCTCATTACTGTCAGAGCAGCTGCTTGAAGCCCCAGTGAATGTGGACAACCTCTGCTCACACTGAGGAACTGAGCCAGATTCAGGCTGGTTCTCAAATCCACCTGGTATTATAAAACATGACCTGGTGTCTCCAGATGCATGTACAATAGCCCTAGTGGTGTTTCACGATGGAGACCAAGCATAATCATCACAAGAAGTGTCAAAGCCAAGCCTGCTTCTCATGCAGCTATTCTGATAAAGCAAGCCTGGTGCCAGCAGGTAGAGCTGTGGAAGAATGCAGCAGATCTAGCCACAAGTTCTAACATACAGCTTTGACAGAGGTTGACACTGGTGGTGTTTCAGTCTGGCCAGATCCTGTCTGCATCCTCAAGACGGAGCTCACACCAGCTAGGTAGAAGGAGACCTTGGTCTTCAGATCTGCAGCCACTGAGAAGCATTACAAGTGCCACTGGTAAGGTTGTCACCAATGTGACCTGCCCTCATGGTGCTCACAGCAAAGGATAAGGTGCAGCAGACTGCCCTAAGAAACCATGATCCAGGGAGATGAACCAAGCTCTGCTAAGCCATTAGGGGCCTGGAGCATCTCTGGTATGAGGAAAGGCTGAGGGAGCTGGGGCTGTTTATCCTGGAAAACAGAAGACTGAGAGGGGATCTCATACATACTTCTAAATATCTAAAAGGTAGATGTCTGGAAGAAGGGGCCAGACTCTTCTCAGTGGTGCCCAGCAACAGGACAAGGGGCAACGGGCACAAACTGGAACACAGGAAGTTCCACCTGAACATAAGGGAAAACTTCTTCCCTCTGCGGGTGACCGAGCCCTGGGACAGGCTGCCCAGAGAGGTTGTGGAGTCTCCTTCTCTGGAGAGATTCCAAACCCGCCTGGACACCATCCTGTGCAACCTGCTCTGGGTGATCCTGCTTTGGCAGGGGGTTGGACTAGACGATCTCCAGAGGTCCCTTCCAACCCCTACCAGTCTGTGAATTAGACAATTCAGGAACCAGTCAAGGGGAATTTTGCAGACAGAAGATTTAAAGTAGCCACCATCTCTCGACCAGTCTCCCTCTTGACTGAAGACAGTAAATAGTTTATCTGAGGAGTTCCCATCCCCAAGTCATTCTGGTGGTTGGTACTACTCCTTACAAAAGATTATATTCATGCACATAATTGCAGACAACTGCCTCTAGCGCCTCACAGCCCCATGATCCCTGTAGCAGGTTTTAACAAACACGCAGCCAGCTGTCAACCCTCATCTTCTGTGCTTTCCATACCATTTACCAGTGGGCCCTAAACCTTTCACAACTCTACCCCTGTAGTGACAAAGGAATTACAGTCGTAAGGGCTTCTCACAAATGGACGATGCAAGCCAGCAAGTATTTACCTAAACCAGTAGAAGTTCAGTTTATCTACCCGATCTCATAACTAAACCTACTTGAACAACCCAACTGCTTGACAAGCTTCTAATACCTATGGTGGATCTGACCTGCATGGCTGGTACAGAGCATGTTTCCATGAAGATGGGGACTAAATATGCCAAAGGAGAGATGAAACAAGGAGACCAGCCATTATTGGTGACCCTCTTGATTCAAGCCCCCAGGAGAAACTAGCCCATTTAGCCTTCAGCAGTATCAAAGAGGCAGGGTTTGTTGCAGTACTGAGGACAAGACATTTGAGATCCTTCAACTCTAGGCCATGCTCTGTTCTCCATTAGCTACGAGACGTGGGCTGACCAGCCACTTGCAGCCTGTGCAGTTGTAGTGTGTTTTTCCATGTACATCTACATTTGCCAAGAATTACCCATTAATAGCAGCAAGAATGCAGCAAGACTGTTCACCAGCAGCCTGTCCAGGCACCCTGAGAGTTCAGGTGACTTTGCAAAGGAGGAATCCAGTCTACTCCACTCTGGCTTCCTACTGGAATTGGATTCCCTACTGCCTTCTGAGGCTGGACACAGTGGTTCATCAAAAGTCATGGCAGGGTCTCTCCCTTTTGCTCAAACTGAATAAAACTTGCCAACAGCTTTACATAACAGTCCTTTCAGCTGTGTGTCCTTCCAAAGAGGATCGAGTTCCCTCCTAGTTGAATTTGGCCCCTGCTCCCTTCCAAGTCCTTCAGCGAATTCTGCAGTCCCCAGAGCAGACTGGCAGCCCTGTCCTCTGTCTGCGACACGTCTGAACTAGCAGGGAAAATACAAGACAGAGAATTGGAGCTATTCCCACTGCTGGAAACCCTCCTTCCCCAAAGCAGCTAGACTTCAGAGCTGATTTCGCTGCTCCCTGTGAAGTGGTAGGAGTTTGTGTGCACAGGGTTCCCAGCTGTTCTTACCCAATACACTGCTGCCCTAGGGTGTAACTGGAAAACAGACCAAAACTGGGCTAGATTTACAAGAGGAGAACAGAGGCAGGGCTAGGCACAACACAGGACTGCTGCAGCACACGAGTTGGAGATGAACAGGAAGCCTTACTGCTACAGGGCAGATTGCCTCAAGAAGTCTGGTGATAAGACCATCAGAAGTAGCAGCTTCTAGAAATCATGATACTGTCATTGATGATGCACTCCAGATTTTATAACCACAGCTGATCCACACAGTAGTATGGCAATGGTAAATAAGCCATGTCCTTACTACAGTTCAGTATCATGGATAGATGGTCCAACATCAGCTCCATGAGAGTAATTACAAACCAGTCTAAAACAAATAATTAATTCCCAATGCATAGTTAAACTGTTACTTACTCTTATTGGAAAATAATCCCTGAAGTACCTCCATATAGCCCAGTTTCTCACCCATTGAGATCTTCTTCCACCTGAAGGGAAAAAGAAAATCATGGTTTTAAAGCTCTTTCCACATAGGTACCCACCAAGAACTCTAGAAGACTCCAGATAAGCTGCTATCTCACTATACAAATTAACAATTTCATTCTTCTAATGGAGTGGGTCACCTGCATTTTTCACTAAAATCAGTGGAAACCATCCATGCTCAGGACTCCAGGGTACTTTAAGCTAATAAGGCCTGACAACAAATTCAGAGTAGGATCTGACTTGATATTCTGTTGTAGTTGGGCAATGGACAACTCAAGCTAGAAACAGCTCAATGTTAACCTCAGATTCATCTTTTGGGGAAGGAAGGCTAAAATCCTGGATTATTTCAGTGGTCTTGAAGCAATAGAGAATTGTGCTAAGCTGCCTAAGAAACATGTTTCCATGCAAGCTTGTTGCCATTGCTGTTGTAGGGTCTCAGAGATGCTTTTTTGCTTTAACAGTTGGACTTAATGATCTTAAATATCTTTTTCAACCAAAACTACTATGATTCTACAGGGTGTTTTCTGAAACAAGAAGTCTTCTGCTTAATTTGCAGGAACACTGACTCCACAGGGGAGGCACGTGTTAATAGTCACATTGCAATCTGAACCTTGCAAGAGCTGGAGAGGACAGCAGAGATCTTGAATCTTTACATAGATCTTTCTGACCTACAGAAAGAACCTAAGCCTTATTAATATGCCGCTAGAAGCCAGCAATGGCATGATATTACTGAATGTGATCTTGTATTACCCTCAGCATCAATAAAACCTGTAGCCACTGCTTATGTCGAGGGCTGACATTTATATGCTTCACTGAATAATGTTTTCGGTCAGTGATTCAGCCAAGTCCCGCTAAGAAGGGAAGTCACCCATTATAAGGAAGTGCTTCTTTGTCCAAATATGAGGACAGGGACTCTTAATCAGTAAGAATCTATTCTGCAATATTTACCTTTCTTTGGTGTATTCCAGTCAAATACCAGCCAAGCTAAATACAGAGCAGCAATTGCCCAGCAATCTGTGCACAGTATGTACATGAGGATCAAAGTGCAAGCAACACCTGGATAGGTCCAAGAAAGAAGAAAACAAGGTTCATCAGGTTTTAGTCTGCATTTACTCTTGCATTAAGAGCCCCTTGCCTTTTGACCCTTCTATACTGAAGTCTTAGTCTCAATCTGATGTCATTAATCCTCAATCAAATCGGATTTAGCTAAAACCCCCCTTATGTAGGGCTGAGACAGCTTCCTCTAAAGCTACCTGCTTTGAAATACCTCAACCTCCCCTTCATGGTTTCTCCAGGTCTCTCTTCTATAATACCTCCAGGTAGGGCAACATCTTCACCAGGCAAGAGCAAGACTTCATGAGCATGAAGATTTCCTTGTGGCCCACACCGACTACATAGACCTTACACTAGCTCTACGGCAGCCATCCCACCAGGGTGCCAGAGATTCCACCCACAAATGATGTTGCCATTTTAGCACAAACTAAATCGGGAAGGAATAGCAAGACTTAGCTTGACTGACTGCAATCAGTCTCTTTCTCCAGTTTAATTATCAACAATACTATGGAGCAGAGCAGCCTGAGACTTCACATAACAGAAGTGCCCAGAGACAAACAGTCTTTACTATTTTACTGGTCTAGCAAACACTTCTTGCCCATCTCTAGTACCTCTTGGAAGGAGCCCAAGCCAAGAGGAAGACACTCCAGTTGTAATCAGTTGCATCTGTTACCAGTTGCTTCTAAGAAATTTCTTCTGTGGTCATTCCCATGAATGAGTCAGGTGGGAGATTTCCAATTGCTTCAGTCATATTTGTATGGTAGACACAGACAAGAGCTAAATATCAGTAGGTGTTTCTATAGTTCCTATGCTTTTCTAGAGCCAGGTAGTTTATTGCCAAAATATCAAACTATGCAAGTGTGCTCTACGATATCCACATGCCCCAGGAACTGTCCTGCTGCAGTGCACATCCACTAGTCAATGCTTACGTAAAAGTTAACATTTTTGCATTAAAAGCCTTCCAGAAAGAAGGAAAAAAGCTTTATTTTCAGCCAAAAGGGTTTACTTACCCATGATAAGGAAAGTGAGAACCCATTGCAGCACAGAGATGATTTGGAGTTGTTTCTCTACTTTGGATTTAGATAGCCAGAACAAATCCTGCAGAGCAGAAAGAATGCTTGATCCTGTGCCTAAAAAAATAGAAATAGAGTTGCATTTGCACCCTGAGCAAAGATAACAGCATTTTCCTTTCAAATAGGAGGTTTTAAAATCAATGTTCATGCAGTTTACTTTTAGAGCAAGGCTTGTCAAAGGCTGTTTCCCACGGAGTTTAAGCATCCTGCAACGGGAAGGGTTGCCATCCACAAATGTCCAGCTGTTTGGGAATGCTGGAGGGGATTAACGGGTAACACCAGTTCCCACCTGAGCAACCCTCTCTTCACTTGACCACACAAGTGCAGAGGACATTAACACATGGTCCTAAGACATGTCTCTGCTTCAAACTGCCAGTTCCTGGAAGTGGTGTTTAATAACAGGGAAACCCATGAATTCACTGCAAGATAAAGATCAGCTGTCTCCAGCCAGACGAGCACGCACCAGGCTGTGGTCTGAACTGTTGCTCATCCAGCCTTTGGGTGTGCTCATCCACCCTTCACAACTTAGTGTGTGTTCAAGGAAAGCCCTGCACTCCAGCCTTACCCGGCACAGCCTAAGGGCTGGTTGAGCAACACCTCAACCCACAACCCCAGAAATCCACAACTCCAAGGGTAAGAAACTACCACAGTGTTTCTAAAGCAGTAAATGAGGAAGGAAGGAGTTGAAAGGCACTCTTATAGAAGCTTAAGCTATTCAAGGGGAGAGAAAACCAAGTCAAAAACTGAAGTGACAGACTTCATTTCTATATGAGGAACCACCCGCTGCAGCATTTGCTGATATGCTCAACCACCTCAAGAAAGATCTTGCAAGTGCATTTTCCTTCACTTCTCTTCAGCACTTTATTTCACAAGCACCATACCAACTGGCTAAAATGCAAATCAAGCTTCTGCCCTATGAACAAACCAGGAAGTGTATTTATGTATTTCCTTTTCTGTTTAAGGATCAGCCTGTTATTAGAAGCAACGTTGCTAAGCAGATATTATATTGAATGAGTTCAGTCCTTGCTGTTGCTGGCAAGATAGGACACTGCTAGTGGTGACAGCATAGCAAGCAAATGAAAGTTTTATGGAGAAGAGGCTCTTCTCTGGATACAGAGAAGGTACTATAGGTTTGGTAGTTTTACAGAGCAGGTTTCACTAATGCATCCTTTAAATACACAAAGCATCTCTGCACTCTTTGCCATCTAAGCAATAGGATTAATGCACAGTAGCTGCACCTGCAGAACTGCTGTATTAGTTTTGCAGCTTCTTTTCTTCCCCCTCTTAAATGTCATTTAATGTTAAACCTTGGCAGGGTCCCTAGGACTGACAGCTACATGCCTTCCTGAGCATTCCTGCTAGTAAGGACATCACCCAGAAGCCAGACCAGACCCTGCAGTCTAAATCTAGAGCCAGCCTACCCAGCCTAGACCCTTGACTCTGCTTAGTCCATATTGAATGAGCAATCCTCGCAAGGGGCTGGGCATTAACTACTCCAAGCAGACCAAGTTTTGGTCAAGGATGGATAATGTCACTGCAACTGCCAGTAAACCACAACCTACAGCACTAATCCAGCCTGAAGCAGCAGCTGAAGTTGAAGGCAGGTCTTTGCAAGATAGCATACCACTTGCTCAATTCACTCTTAATACTGTATTATCTCTCCAGTTTGAGATGGGACAAGGCACCACGTTGATGAGTGAAACCACCACCATGCACCAATTTGCAATGCTAGAATACCTAAGCAGGAAGACTCAGAAATACTGTGCTGCAGCTCTTCACATTTAACAGTAAATGCCCAAATATGTGGTGAGTGATAAACTCCACCCCACTTTTTACATCAGTCACCAGCCTAAGGATAAGAGAAATGTCATTCCTGCTGTCACCCACAGCATAGAGGCAGCCTCTGCTGCAGCTGTCCCCAAAATCTGGTTTACACAATTGCACATGGGCAGACCTCATGTAGCTTGAGGACTACTAGACACTAGTTTAAAGGAAACTTTTAGCAATAGAGATATAGCCAGTGACACCACTATGTCCTCAAAATAAGCCAGAAATCTTAGACATGGTTTGTGATCCACAATAAAAGTCCAGCCCCATGTAATTTATCCTTCCAGCACCTGTAGTGATACTACCAAAACATCTTTGGATTGATGAATCCAACACTCCAGCCTTGGATCAGCTAAATCCCTATCCTCTTCCCCCAAAGAGAACAACTGTTATCCCTCCACATGAGAATTTGTACCTCAGCATTTTCTAGATGCTTTAACAAATTGTAGGCATTGCTAGCCCTGTAAATAGACCAGTATTGGGTAACATAAGTCAACCTGTCAACTTGCTTCCCAAACCGCATTAAGCTTTTTGTGTCAACGTTCAACTATTGCAGTCAGAGGGAAGGCACAGGTTTGGCAGACAGGTCTGAGCAAGCAGCTGAGCACCTGCCCTTGGACAAGTGTCCTGGGTCAGTTATTTGCTGAAATCAAAAACATCCTTTGCAGAGATCAAGATTCCCAACATTAGAAAAGCCAGTAGTACCATGAGCTGAATAACATTTAATTCCCAGTTAAGGACATAAAAGAAGTCTGGTGGCAATGGAAAGGACTGTGAGAGTGGGCAGAGATGTCACCTGGCAAGTGCATCTGCCTGGTGCAAAGGTAGATCATGCCCTAGACCCTGCACACTCCAGATGGACCCAGTGCATCAACTGCAGGCTGGGTAATTATAGATTTTAGTGCCAAGACAGCCATTTCCAGACAGTCCCAAGCTTGCTGTTCTTCATGTCAGACTTAACACCTTATGTATTCAACCGCCCACGCAAGCCTTGCTTCCTTTCTCCTTCAGCTATAGTAGTCATAAGACATTTTTGGGAAGATACTCCATGCTCTGGAGAACCAGGCTGGTAACTGGTGACAAAGAGCAGAAAAGCTTTGACAAGTTAACAGAAGTGTGGTTTTGGGATTCAACCACAGCAGAATAACTCAACACTGATACTTGCGTTCAGTTCTTTAAAGAAAACCCTTCCTTTTAAGGGCTCACTTGTGGGCCCACCCCAAGCATCATTCACATACTAAAAACCCAAAGGAGAATTAAGCTTAGGAAAGGTGATTTCTCTAGCTTTCAGGGAATACATTAGCCTAATATTAAAACCAGTTGTTCTTTGGGTACCAGAATGAAGCCCTCATAATCCAATGGGAAAGTGACCTGCTATACTACTTAGATAAACAGAAGGCTATGGGGCCAGGTGGGAATCCACCTAAGGGTACTGAGGGAGCTGGCGGAAGTGCTCACCAAGCCACTTTCCATCATTGATCAGCACTCCTGGCTAACCAAGGAGGTCCCTGTTGACTGAAGGTTAGCAAATGTGATGCCCATCAAGCCTGTCTGACCTTGGTGCTGGGGAAGGCTATGGAGCAGATCATCTTGAGTGCCATCATGCAGCACATATAGGACAACCAGGTGGTCAGGCCCAGTCAGCATGGGTTTATGAAAGGCAGGTCCTGCTCAACCAACCTGGTCTCCTTCTATGAGAAGGTGACCCGCTCAGTGGATGAGGGAAAGGCTGTGGATGCTGTCTACCTGGACTTCAGTAAAGCCTTTGACACTGTTTCCCACAGCATTCTGCTGGAGAAACTGGCTGCTCATGGCTTGGACATGCATATGCTTTGCTAGATAAAAAACTGGCTGGATGGCCAGATCCATTCACTCTGGGTGAATGGAGTTACATCCAGTTGGTGGCTGGTCACCAGTGGTGTTCCCCAGGGCTCAGTACCGGGCCAGTTCTCTTTAATATCTCTTTATCTGAGATCTGGACGAGGGTATCGAGGGCACCCTCAGTAAGTTCACAGACAACATCAACTTGGGTGGGAGTGTTGATCTGCGGGAGGGCAGGAAGGCTCTACAGAAGGATCTGGACAGGCTGGATCCATGGGCCGAGGCAACTGTGTGAGGTTTGACACAGCTCGGTGCCGGGTCCTGCCCTTGGGGCACAACAACCCCAGGCACCGCTACAGGCTTGGGGCAGAGTGGCTGGAGCCGGCAGTGTGCCCAGGTGGCCAAGGCGGCCAACAGCATCCTGGCTTGGATCAGCAATGGTGTGGCCAGCAGGACCAGGGCAGCGATCGTCCCCCTGTACTGGGCCCTGGTGAGGCCGCACCTCGAGTGCTGGGTTCAGTTTTGGGCCCCTCACTCCAGGAAGGACATTGAGGTGCTGGAGCGTGTCCAGAGAAGGGCAATGGAGTGGTGCAGGGTCTGGAGCACAAGTCTGATGAGGAACAGCTGAGGGAACTGGGGGTGTTGAGCCTGGAGAAGAGGAGGCTGAGGGGAGACCTGATGGCTCTCTACAACTCCCTGAAAGGAGGCTGTAGCCAGGTGGGGGTTGGTCTCTTCTCCCAAGGAAGAAGCAATAGGACAGGAGGAAATGGCCTCAAGTTGTGCCAGGGGAGGTTTAGGTTGGAGATCAGGAAATATTTCTTCACCGCAAGGGTTGTCAGTCACTGGAACAGGCTGCCCAGGGCAGTGGTGGAGTCCCCATCCCTGGAGGGATTTAAAAGCCGTGTAGATGTGGTGCTTGGGGACATGGTTTAGTGGTGGACTTTGTAGTGCTGGGTTAATGGTTGGACTTGATCTTATGGGTCTTTTCCCACCTAAACAACTTTGATTCTAATAACCAAGTGTAGTAAGACATACCTATGATTAGCTTTGAGGCAAAGGATACTGTGTACCCCAGCCTTCAGTATCCATTTGTATCAGTCTTTTCTCAAGGAAATACTTCGAGTCCTGGAGAAACAGACCTCCATCTTCTACTGCTGAAGACAGTTGCTTATGTGCTGGCCACCCACAACAGCCCCTGGAGTATTTTCCAGTTGCTCTGTTTCCCAAGGGGACCTGTTGTAGAACTGAACAGCCTGGCTGTTTGGAGTCACAGCCTTATCTATGGTGTAGACATGAGTTGCTATCTTAGCAACAGCTTTTCTGCTCTTGGATGGGATCCTGAGCCCCTCAACTCACTGCAGCTCATGCCCTGGAGTATTGATGGGATACTGCCTGCACTAAGCCATGCACGGCTCTCAAGGATGCAACTTGCCAAGACAGCCAAGAGGAACTTCTGCAGGAGACCTCACTGCTGCTCAGTGATAGCAGCTACCTGCAGCCTTCCAAGGAAGCTCAGTGACATTAGCCAGCTGGTAATGGGCTTAGTACACTTAGTTAATTCCAGCAGCCATAAGAGTCAAGCACAAGAGATCCTGGAGTCAATGAAGGGTTTGACCAAACATCTGCCTCATGCCTGCAACACAGACTCAGCTACGTACAGCATCTGGTGCACTTCCAGCACAGTTTATTTCAGATAAAGTGCTCAAACACCATGATTTACCTAGGCAGGGAGGCAGACCCAAAGGTCCCAGGAGAGGAAGTAAACAGGATTTTGCATTTGAACACCAGAAAACCCAATCAATCCACAGCACTTCATTAAAAAGCAGTCAAATAAATTAGCTGAGAGGAAGTAGAAGTGTTACAGATGGTTAAAAATACACTGAAAGCTTGTTAAAGCCAAGCTTCATCTGCTACCTTCTCAACATGATTAGCATATTAATTCTTGGCCAAGAATCATACTGCATCACACAGCTTATTTTGATGAAAACCAAATTAGGCACAGTATAACTGAGCCCCTCCAAAGCATAAGGTGGAAATGGACATTGAGCTACATATTTGGCAGAGAAGCTCACATTGAAGGCATAATGAAACTAAACAGAGCAATACCAGGATACTCATGAGGACCCAACTGCCCATCCAAGAGCAGGAGTCTGCACAGCAAGCTGCTACATTAGATCTGACATCTGTAAAACCCCTTGAGCAACACAAGTTATTCTGTCCAGGTTGACTCAGATGCCCCGGCTGCAGTGCACAAGCTCTCTCCACTTCCAGCTTTGTTGTTAGTGGTACTAGATAGTGAGTTATTTGGTAGAGATCAACAAATTACCAGTGTGGGGTATAGTTATTCTGCACTGTACACAGTTGTATAGCAGTTTGCTCATGCCCCAGGAGACTACTTAATAATCCCATATTATCAGCAGTAAAGAAGGCCTACAACTGGAGGTCAACAACATAGTTAACAGGGACGTGGGACAACGTTATTTATTTCAGCCCCATTAGAAAGGAGCTGGGATTCTGCATAACACCTTTGTTTATTTGCTATGGCATTTATCTCATAGGGGATCTGCATTTACTTGCAGCACTGAACTTGGCCTTCAGTCTCAACAGTCACAGCTGTATGTGGGTTAAAGTGAGGTAACCATGAGGGCAGACCCAGCTGTCCTAGACGAGCCAACAATTTTAGATTTAAGTCAGCAAGAATTAACAGCTCTAGACAAGAGAAAGGGAACCATCCCACAACATCTTGTCCATGTGCCCACAAAGGGGTGCAGGAGCTCTAGAAGGGCTCAGCCATAAGCAAGTCCAGACCTCTACCTCCAAGGCAGTTTCGTCAGGAGGAGACGCTATAGCACAGCTAGCGGTGATTCCATACTCCCAAAACAGGAACCCCCAGGTCCCCCAAAGCAGAAGTGAGCTCTGCCAAACCTCAGCTGCAGCATAAGACTAACTGCAAGGTAAAGCTGAGCAAAATCATCTTCCTCACCCCAAATTATTCTACAAGTTTGTTCCACATTGCAGAAGCTTATTGCCTAAAGCTTTTAGCCACAGTCTAGCCGAAACAAAGGAGAGAAGGAGGTTCTGTAAGATGAAACAAGATGAGAAAAGATACTTCAGCAAAGGACAGCCCTTAAATGCTCTGGCCACACTAGCATCCTTCCTCAGGAGAGGAGAGCACCTCCTCGCTGTTCTGCCAAACACAAGGAGAACGCCTGGACAGCCTATGGCCAAAGTGGGTCAGGTCAAGATGAGGAGGCAACAACCCCTTCTACACAACCAAAGTGCCTCAAAGCATCATCCAACCCTACCCAGGCACTGGCCCAAGGTTTGCTCTGATTTTTGCAACATTGGGTTGGTGTCCAACAAAGTTCCCCTGCATACATACAGGGATGGATAGAGAGGCAGATGCCTGCACCTTTTGTTTTGGGGTTGTTTTTTTTTTTTTGCTTGTTTTTCAGCAGGATCAGACTTTCCACCAAAGTCACAAGGACTGGGACAAAGCCAGATGTCAGGCACACAAAGCAACTGGAGACTAAAGGACAGTATGAGCCATTCAGATCCCACCCCACAGAAGTCAGCCCTTTGCACAGGCAAGGTACTTGGAAAAGATGGTCAGGAAGGTAGAAAAGTCTAGTAGCTTTGTTCTAAATATCCTATGAAGGAGAGAAGTTATCTAACATGATCAAGCAGCACATGAGGTCCCATGCATGAACCACTGCACCACATCGCCTCTGCCCATCTTTGATCTGCAGGGTCCCACATCATCATCCCCAAATCCCAGCCTGAGATTGAGCTCCTCTGGCAGGCACCTGGCTTTTGCTTGGAACAGGCAGGCTTTGAAGCTGGACCTGCATTTTGTTGCCCATGACAGGCTACAGAACTGGCACAGTGTTGCATTGGTGGATGCTGCAGTCGCCAAGGCAACATCTCACATCTCCCCAGGCACAAGCACGTGAAGAAATTAGTGAAAAAGCACACATATCACTGCAGGACCCCCACGAGGTGCCTCAGAGGAAGACTGACCTGAGGAGAGTTAAGACAGCTTTCCATCACTAAGCAGGATTATCTAGAGATGAGGCCAATCACTGTCCCTAAACCACACTCCATTTTGAATTATGCACGTGTCCTAGATCCATCATTAACACACCAGTGCCAACAAGGTGCCCACTGAGGTCTTGTGTCAGCCCTACATATTTTATAGGTCTCCTGAATGATTTATTCCCTGTACTTGGCTTGCAGCAAACTCTCAATTTAACAGTTCACATGCTGTTAATTCAAACGACCTCTCTCAACACCAAACATCACTTGGCATCTTGCTAATTGTATAAGCAAGCTAAATTACTTTAAGGACTAGAGTTGAGCATGGTAAACACATGCAGATATTTTCCTCAACCTGTTCACAAATGATCCTACAGATCCATCTCCAATATCAGCAGGTGCCACATCTTGCTGACAGAGATGAGCACCAGCAGCTCTACGTGCAGAACGCAGCGTGAAAGCAAGGGCTTAGGGGTTAATTCACCAGGTTCAGGTCCTCTTAGCTCTGCTAATGATTTGCTTAATCAACGAGCCATTTCACAGGTCTCTTCATCCCAGGAGGAATTATCAGTTTGCTTTTTCAGGGCAGAAAGCCTTTTGCAACACAGACAGGGCAATCACTCAAGGACTCTCCATAAAGCACAGGGCAAATTGTTGTCCAAGTGCGTTTTCCTGCAAAGCCTTCACTGTTTGCAAGTCCTGACTCTTCTCTAGACAAACATCCTTGCAGGAGAGGTACAAGGCTCTATCAAGCAAAATATTTAGACTTGTTAAATTTATTGCCGCGAGATCCCTAGAGCTGCTTTTACAAGCACGCAAGGGAGTTTGGGATTTCCCATATTGTCTCTCCATCATCTTTAATCTACATGTTTCAGCCTGCAACAGGAAGCATTCAGTGTCTGCAGCAGCCTCACTCATGATGGGTGCCAGCCACTGACGCCCAACCTGCTCGTGTCACCGAGGAAGTGACTCTACAGGCACAGAGGGTTGTGAACGCAAACTTGGCTGTACTTCCTAACATAAAGCCTTGCTTTATAAGACCTTGCTTTGACACTGAATCTTCAGCTCCCCATTATAATGTAACAACAAATAGCTATGCTCTTTCTTTTCTCCCCTCGTGATGTAAGCGCAGGAACACAATATTACAAAATAAGGCTGCAACAGTGGATTTTACCAGCCACGCAGCGTTGGTGAAACTACTACACTTTCCTTCCTACCATCACGAGAGGAAAAAAAAGGCTCATTTTTAAGCAAATGCCACACACCCACGTTTTGCCAGGGTGCAAACTCGCTTAGATAAACCCTTTGCACCGGCAGCAGGAAAGCAGCCCGACCCTCCAAGCTGGCTAAAAAGCAAAACCTCTGCAGAGAGCTGTAATCCTCACCCCTAAGAAAAGCTGCAGCCAGCCTCCCCGCCATTGCATATTGCTTTTCCCCTCTCCTTCCCCCTCCTAAACAACCACTCCTGCAGGCAGGAAGAAGGGGAATACAACAAAGCTAACTGTTTCAGAGCTGCTTCCACCCCACCCTGCACCTTGTACCGCCAGGATGTTGCTCCCCCTCCACCGCAGCATCCTCCCGGGACCCAGCTCTAACCCTCCGGTACCTCGCAGCACCCCGGAGTAGGCAGCGATGATGGTCTTCATTGCGGAGGGATGCTCAGGTCCCGGCCAGGGCCATGGGATGGTGAAGAGCACCCGGCTCCGCAGCTCCGGTGCAGCTGGCGAGTAGGGCAAGTACCGGCCGTGCATCCCTATATAGCCCCGGGGAGGAGGAGGAGGAGGAGGAGGAGGGCGGGGAGGGGCGGTCCTCGGCAGGACGCTGGGTCCTTCAGCCCGGAGAGGGAGGGGGGAGAAGCTGTTGACCCCGGTGATGCAGCTTGCTGCATGGGATGGGGATTTGGAGGGATGAAGGACAAGGCGGGGGGGTATCCCCACACCCTCTGCAAGGTGTTTCCCTCCCTGTTTTCCTTCCCCTCTTCACAGGGTGGGGGAAAATTCCCCCCACGTCCCTGGCTAGTGATGGGCATTTTAAGACAGGGTGGTCCCCTTCTTGCGCAGATGCTCTTCCATCCTACTCTTGGCTGATTTCAGCTTCCCCGGGGGGGATTTGGGAGATCTGGGTTCCTAAAAGCAGCATAAAATTAAGGCAAAAGGTAGAAAAGAGAAAAGTTTAGAAATGTTATTAACAGAAGCTTTAATGGTTTCATGAAGTTTCATTTTCATTAAGATAGCCTGCAGGTATGCTCAAACCACTGATCAAGCCTCATTTTCTTCTAACAAGATGTTTAAGGAGATCCATAAGAAATGAGGTGTCATGTAGTTTTGTATCAAAGTTTTAGCATAGCTCCATTTGCCAAGAGATTTCTGTAAATTTTTACAAATGAGTCTGTCCCAGCTCCCATGAATTAAACCAGATTCTTTAGGATGGGGTCATGCCTGGCCCTGTGGTTAAAGGGCGGATTTTGCTGCACCCCCGGGCAAAGGATCAGGCCTCTACCTCTTTCCTAATCGCAGTTTCATCTTCTGTAATTTGGAGAAAATAAAAAGAATCTGCATTTGAGAAGCGTTTTGAGATCCCTCAAGGGACCATTGAAAGCAACAAGCACATAGAGCTCCCCATATGCAGAGGACAGGTAGCAATCACCGCCAAAACACCCCCAAACCCCCTTCCACTTCTGCCTGGTTTTTAGGGTGGGAGCAGGATTGTGCCTTGCTGAGCAAGGAGGTTTTTTCCTGTTGCTCCTGGGAATGCCTCTGCAACATCCACTTTTTGGCCCAGAGAGACCTGTCTACGAGTGTGTTTCGCAAAAAAAAGTCGTATTTTTAGCCGTAGAGAGCTTAAATCAGAGATTCAGAGCTGAAAGAGTAATTTATTCTTTTTCTCAGTCCCCCGAGGCATTCCCATACCCATCTTTTTGAGTCAAACTGGCACCCGGACTTGTTCTCTTCCCATTTGGCCAAATGGCCATCATCCAACAGTTGTAGTGGCCTGTTGAAATATGTATAAAAATGGAAAATTGCAAGAGCCTGTCTGAAGAAAGGGTCTTGCCCAACAGCTCTTGGATAAGACCTCCAAAAAGGAGCCCAGAACAGAAATAAATCACCACTGAAAAACTGCTGAGTGAAAGGGGAATGGTCTCCTGCCTGTCTGTGTCCCCTGTTGACTTAAACGGAGTTATCTGCAGGCAAAGTAAGAACCGAGGTAGCTTTTCTCATTGTAACTGGAATAAAAACCTGCAAAAAACTTATACTGCCAGGTTGTGACAGCATGAGATAGGTAGACAGAAAAGTGTTAGCGTGCTGGGACCATTGTCTGTCCAGATCCATCATCTTTCTCTTGACCTATACCCATCTTTTTACACATTTTGGGTGCAAATACTCTGAATCCTGATCATCTTCTTGCTCCTTATGCTACAGTGGGGTCCCAGCCTGGGAGAAGTCATTAATAAACTAAATTAAGAAAATGAATAATAATAATAAAAACCTCTAGTGCTTAATGGAGTACCACAACTTGCAGGATTAAAGACCCATCCACTGTAGCCCCAGGCTGAGCAGCAGCTTGAACGTGTGACTTGCAGGTGCAAATTGTGACACCGCGTTTCTTGGGAGGAAGGAAAAGTTGAGCCCAGATCCGTGACGACACGGCTGAGCGCCGGGACAGCCTCTGCCTTCACGCGACTTATCAGTGGCAGGGAACTGGCTGCCACCCAGCTCCCCCCTCACATGTTTTACCAGTACTCACCCTGCAACTTTTCCTTTTTTTTTTTTTCCCCTCCTTTTTTTTTTTCCTCTCCCACTCAGCTCGCTGAAAATCAGAAAAAAGTCCCAAATAATAGATTAGAAATCTCTTGGCTCTGTTCCCTGCGAGGATATATTTTCCCACCGAGAAGACACGCACCGTGGTGGTAGTTCGATAGGTGTTTTTGGAAATGCGCGTGGTTTGTTTTGCTCAGCACTTACGTTGGTGCAGGAGATATACGACCCTGTCTATTATTAACCTGCATGTCTGGCACGATTACTCTTGAACAATAACATCCTTTCAAATGCCCTACTATTACTTCACCTGAGCTTGAAAAACATGGCTTGTGGACAGAGTAACGTGGGCAGGAGCCAGTCTTCCAGCTCTCCGCAGCCAAGAACAATTCACAATAGTTTTATACTCCTTTATTTCTGTTTTTTTTAGCAGTAACCGAATCTCGCAGCAAAGCAGAAACGCACCCTTACCCAGTCACTTTCTTTTAATGCACATACTGAATTTTTAAGGTGATGCCTATCGAGTAAAGCTTTTGAGGACACATTTATTTTTACTCTTCCCACTTCTACTCAAGGACTTGAGAACCGTTCATAGGGCGTGGGGCGGGTTTGCAGCACTTTGAGTCAACCGTCGGTGTACAGCTCTGTAGCTTTGCTTCTATTTTAGTTATTTAGCAGCAGAAAATGCCCTATTTTCAAAGCATCAGTGTTTAGTGTCTTCACCCAGGGGCCAGGTGTTTGGATGCATGTATGAAATTGCTTGTATTTGGCATGTCGGGACACATGCACTCAAGGTGAGCTTATCTGTCTTTGTAATTCTCCTTCTCTGACTTAAAAACACAGAGTCATTCCCCTGCCTGTAGTTAACCCTCTGTTTATGTATTTTTAAATTTTCTTTTTCCAGGCAGTATTATTTTCAGTAGATTTTTGTTTTGGGGGCTGATGCAAGCCTTAAACACAGAGGGTTTACAGGTGCCGGGGTTGTCCATTGATCCAGCCATCTCTGTCTTCACAGACTGCAACCACAGCATCTGAAAAGGGCCTTTTCTCCCCAAATTCTCCTCCTGAGCCCACTACTAAGAACATGATGGGTTCATCTCTGTGGTAAAGACCATAGCTTGGGTACCATGATCAGGTCCAGCTCACTGTGTATTTCTTCTGATGTCTGCAGTGTGATGAATTCAGGTTGGAAATAAGGTCTGCTCTCATTGCAGACCACTTGTGGTGCATGAGAAGCGTCCTCATGGAAAGGGAAAGCCTTGCGTTGAGCAGGAGGACTTTGTGCAGCCAAATTGTGTCCCACCAAAGAGCTCCCACCAGATCATGGGAACTTCTAGATCCCTTCTGCTTTCGTCCCTGCATCTTCCTCTGAGCTGTAACCATCCCCGCGCTGGGAGCGATGGAGGTCTTATCATCAGTGATGTAAATGACAAACCAGACGATAAGAGCTGGGATTTAATGGGGAGTTTGAACCCGAGTCAGCCAGCCAGCAAGATTTGCTTTGTCAAATTGCCAAGTGGTCAAAACAACGACAAGACCCTTTCTCACTCTTGCAGCGGTTATTTTTTTACCTGCCGTAAATGTGACTTTGGTCGTGCTTACTTTGCGTTGCATATTGCCTACGGTGCTCCCTGCTCTGCTTCTAAAGCCTTGCGTCCTCTTCCTTTGCCAGTTAATTCAGCCATGGGAGCCCAGGAACTGCTCGTATGAGCCCAAAATGTAATCTGACCCTCAAGGTGCCACTTGGGAGGCACTCGCAAGCGGCGATGCTGGCGAAACATTGCTTGGTCATCTGCACCCGCCTTGACGAAGATCCATCCATCACCTCCCCCGGGGTATTTTTAGCATTTTAGCATAGCACAGAGGTAGCAGAAAGTCACAGGAGGGTTCATCTGCCATCGTTTTTTCTGCCTCGATGGGAACAGGTTGCAGTCCAGGTAATATTTATGGAAGTGCGCTGTTGGCTCATACATCACCCGAGGGATGGATCTGAATTTTGAGCTAAGGGAGAAGAGATGTGTTCCCACATCCCCACACATCACCTCCTTCTCTACAGACCTTCAAATAAACCCAAAAGCTGTGTAAACCCTGAGTATGGAGAGAGAAACTGAGGCACAAGCTTGCTGGGGAACTGAGCTGTCATATCCCTCTGAAGAAGCATTGCAGATTTAGGTAGTTGTAGGATTTTCACGCTTAGTCCTTCACCTCTTAGTCTTGAATTGATCAGCTTCAAAGCACCCCTTGGTCTCTCCTGCTTCCTGGCTGTGGCTTCTGGTGGGATCTGCCGGTCCTGTTTGTTAATATGTGTGTGTGGGAAATGTTTTGTCACCCCAGGGGCACAGCAGTGCCTGGACTCTGTTTTCTGTCCATGGTCTTGAGTTAGGTGGTTTATTTCAGGAGCCCAGATGGGTCCTTTCCAATGCTCAATCCCCTGAGAAGTATCTTCTGTGTGGGCAGCAACCAGCCACATTTCAGACCTGCAGAATAACTATCAACCAGGGTATCTCTGAACCCATCAATAAACTTTTCATGGCCCATCCCTCGTTGCACAAATGACACCCATGGATCATATGCTTCCTAACTGGAGCATAACAGGACTATATGTTACAGATGCATAAAGTCACTCCAGGCAAGGCTATTTGCACAGTCCAGTGATGCCAACTCATATTTTGCCAGGCTGCAAAGACATCCACCACCATGTCCCGAGCCAGAAAGAACTAAGTGGGCAGGAGCAACACCTCCCTCCTTGGGAAAGCTCAGCAGAGCCCGCACTGAGATACCTGCAGATGTCTGAGCACAACTATGCTCGTTGCACTGGTTGGCCTTTGCCTCTGGAGCTGGATCCACCTCATGTGGCCAAAGATGTCTCCTAGCCCCTACCACATGGCTTGATTTTCAGCCAAGTCGTGCTTGACACCCTCCCCAGACTCTGGTGTCACGCTGAGCTGTTATCTCACAGGTATTTATCGGGTTTGTCCTTCAAAGAATTTGCTTAGGAAGGGGATGTTGCAAAGCCTTTCCTCCAGAGGGATTTCTGCATATAGTATGGGCACCTTGGGCGTGCATCAACACATCCCTGGGACTTTTTCATCTGAACATCCCCAGGAAAGAAACAAAGAAAGAACAAGCATTCAGCCAGCGTGACAAAACTTGTATTCATCCAGATTGCGTTAAAAACAAATTTGAAGAGCAGCCCATCGGTGCAGGGAAGGGAAGAACAGAAGGTCAAACCCCAACGGGCATCCCACCAGTTCTTCTGTCCGTCTGTAGGAGGCTGGTCCCGCATCCTTTCTGATGGCCCACCATATATTAGGTGCAGTCTGGGGTAGAAGCACCAATGCTGCAAACCCCCACCTCACGTTCGGTGTAGACACAGCCACTATTTTTGATAGTATTAGGGCAAAGAGTACGTCCTCTGCAACTCACTGGTTAATGGTACAACTGCTTTGGAGCCCAAAGCTGGAATCAGCTATTTTCATAGCACTTGCATTTCTGTTCATGGAGTTAAAAGTTATTTAACATCACAGAGGTTTTGAAATGTAGCCATTTCTTGTCCTTTTAAGCTGCACTTACACCGCTTTTTTCACAAGTGGAAGCAAAGTTCAGGCCAAAACTGCAAAAGAGACTTCACAGCGAGCTTTGTGCTGGAAGGCATTAAAAACAAAATAAAACATATAAATAATTTTTTTTTTTTTTTAAAGAAAAAAGCCTCACCCTCACTTTTCCCCACCAGACAGATAGGAAGATTTATGCAAGTCACTGAGCAAAGCCAGATTTTGGCTGTTGGCAGCAAGTCAGGGTATAGCTGCCTAGCTACGGTCTAAAATTAGAGTACCTAAAAATTAACTGTACGGCTAAAGAACTTTGGTCCCTGTGCTGAATGAGCACTGGAGAATTAGTAATAGACTTAACTAGCTCTACTTTTTATCCAATTGCAATGTTTTTGCAAAACAAGAATTGGCATTAAAAAAAAAAAAAGAAAAAGGGGACTTTAGTGTTTTTCTCAATTAGGTTTGCTTCCTTCGTTAAGAAGGATGTGAGGAAATATGTGGGAAATTGGTTAAATATTATAAGGAAAAAGTTTCCCCTTATTGAAAGGTGGGAGACTTCCACATTCTTTTAAGCAGCATCAAGTTAATCTCATGTTATACTTCTCAAAAAAAAAAAAAAAAGAGCATTCTCAGCTCTCCTCCGTGAAGAAGACTGCATTTTCCTAAAGGCTCCTCAAACCTCTGTGTTTGCAACCAGACAGCCCTGGGACAGCACCAGCCTTCAACCACAGGTGGGGAAACTGAGGCACGAAGCCTGGAGAGGTGACCATCCAAACCCAGACCATGCACTTGTGATGAAACCAAGGCAAGTGCTCCTCCTCGCCTCCCTGCCTTGATCCCAGCTCTCACACCAGGCGAATCCCTGCTGAAAGCCTCTTACACCCTCCATCCCCCGGGCTCGTCCCGGGCCAGCGAGGAAGGCTGTAATGCTATTAGCCTAGGCCGTCTGTCCCTCCCTGACCTTCCAGCCAGCCCGACCTCTTGAGGGGTCTCCACCAGCCTGGACAGGACAGCCCTGGCCCCAAATCCTGTGCAGGATCCATCGGTCCCAAAACAATGAGGAAAAATGGATGAAAAATGAGAAATTGACCCTACCAACCTCCCTCAATTTGCATGGTCATAACCAAGAGTTGTCCCATGGGATTTGCCCATTTCTGGTTCTTTCTATCTTCAAAGGATTTTACCAACCGTAGCAAATCTTCCCGAGCCTTCTGGGGACATTAGAGCAGCAGCACCCATGTGCTTCATGCAGAGAAAAGCAGAGGCTGAGGAAATCCTCCCTTTCCCCCAGACTCCTGCAATCCTCCCTTGGAGTTTCAGCCCCTCACAGAGCACGGGATGACTTCTACTAGGGGAGCAGAGAAGATGATGCACGCCATCCTTGCACAGTAGCCTGGTGAGAAGGGACCACCTTTCTACAAGGCGGAGAGGTAAGTTAACCACTGCTGTATGGGTATTTAGGTTTCTCCAGGCTTAGCCATAACATGTTCTGGGCACCTCTGCTCTAGGAGAAGAGTTTTTGAGTTGTTTCCTTCAAAACTATCTTGCTCCAGTTGGTGGGTCCGTGCTCCATGTTATCTGCTGCTTGTCTCTTCCCTTAGCTGAAGAAAAGCTGATGCTTCTTAGAAACTGGGAGGATGCTTGTGGTCTTTCTAAGATGTAGGAAACGGCTCCGCAGGATTGCAAACTGGGAGATGTCAGTTTGGAGGCAACAGGCGTTGCCTTGATGTTAAGACCATGTACATATCCACATCCAGGGATTTGTCTCAGCGGGAGGAGAGGAGATGAGGACTGCACGTGGATGACGCCAACCATGCGGCTCTCACAGGAAAAGAGCAAAGGTATGGGCATGAGAGTGCAAGGATCCCGGACCCAAAATGTTGCAGCTGGAATTTCCTCCAGCTTGATCTGCCCCAGCCCATCCTTGGTCTAAGGTCCTGAGGTCTTGGACCAAATGGTTTCTTCTGATGAGGTGTTGGGAGCCAACCAAAGGGACTCAGGAGGGTCTCAGACCAAGCGAGTCTCCTTTCCAAGGATGGAGGTTGGAGGTCCGTCTCAGGGTGGGAGCATCACCATGAGAGCATCAGGGCTTTGCTTTCCTTTGCTATAGCAAATTTCACCATTCCTACCAGAGATTTTGCCTTTTTTTTTTTTTTTCTGTATTTTCACAGGTTTTCCCACTTGGCTAAGTCTGACTACAACTTCTATGACCAGCTTTAAGGTAGGATTGTGATGCTGACTCAAAATTTACCGTGATACTCTTTGGACCATGGGTGAGAAGCTCCTGCAACACAAATTAGTAATAACGATCTTAAATTTACCAGGACATCCAACAGACGCCTCAGATCTGCTGAAAATACTGATTTAGAAGCACTCACCTTTGAGAAAAGCTGCAATCAAACCCGTGCTTGCTAATTATGCCTTGTAAAAATAGTTTTGCGCCCTTTCACCCTGTCCCAGAGCTCTCTCCTGTGAACGCAGGGGAGCATCACTGTTGGTGGTCCGCAAGAAGGCACAAATGTTCTTGCCCTGAAGTGCTTCTGTCTATCAAAAGCTGAAGTTTTGGCTTCTTTACCCTACAGAAATAGCTGAAGGGAAATTTCAGGGGTTGTTACCAATGTTTCAGTTTGCTCTTTTAGAGCAAGTGTGCTTCACCGGCCACCAGTTTTACATGAATTAACAGTAAGCACTGATTATAGGTGAGGGTTATTTTAACAAGGAAAAGAGTTAAGTTCTCAGTTACAAAATTGGAAATGCAGCTGCAAAGAGAAAAACATAAAACCACTAGAACAAAGACCTGACATTTCTGCTACTGGAGTTTCTTCTTTGGCACTTGCTACTAAGACAGCAGAAGACCCTGCTTGACAGGGCTCTGCTGCTGAAATGTATTTGTCTCCAGGACTTTGGCTTTCATGTGTGCTTGGAGATTTTATATTGGCTCTTGAATTTCAAAGCATATCTCCAGAATCCATGCATGGTTGAAAATGCCTCTCCCTGATGAATGAAGAAGGATCTTGGAACAGAAATCCATCTTCTTCCTTCAGGAAGTCAGCTAACAAACCGTCCCTGGTGCACTCTGCAATTGTACAGCGGAAAGGGATTGTGGATGTCCTGCAGAAGGTTGTGGTTTCAATTGCTCCTGGCTCAGCCAATCTGAGCAATAACCTGAGCCTTCCCACGGTGTTAGAATAGCTTACACTTCATGTGCTATGAAAAGCACATCATTTCTGCCACATTTTTGATAATTCTGCAATTTCAGGGCTCTATGGAGAGATGACGTGTGATGGCTCAATGCACTAGAGGTGCCTCAGTTCCCCAAGATGTTAAATTTAGGGGGTTGCATCAGAGCCAAATATAAACCAACTCAGAATTAACAAAGTCTGCAGGGAAAAGTTACCAGCCTTGTTTCACAACTCACGCAGGTCCCAGCGGAGTCGTTCCACAGATGCACGTGGGCAATAGGCACCAGACAGACCCAACCTTGCAACCCTTTACTCACCCAGGGGCTCACATTGACTGCAGCAAGACTGTCTCTGCAAATGCTATCTGTGCACCCCAGAGCTGCAGGATCAGGCCAGGAAATGCAGTATAAGGGTGGTGCTTGTTGGTGGCACCTAAAAGCTGAAGGACAAAACCTGATCTGGTCACCTTAGGTTGTCTTTACTCTCTACAGAGCCTCTAAATGGCTCTTCATCTCATCCCATGGTGCTGGAGTGTCTAAGAAGGGTTTCTATGAATACGTATAGATATCGAGAGAGAAGGAAAAGGAAGGATATCAATCTAGGAAGAAACAGGCCAAACAAGTTGAAATTACTGATTATTTTAAAGCAAGTAAGCAGAATTGCTACATTCTTACTCAAAAATGAGAAGAAGTGATGGCCAGATTTGACAGATATTTAGTGCAAAACTTGTTCCCTTCCTCAGAAAGCGTAAATAACACAGGTAAAGCAAGACTCCTCTCCGTGTTAGCCCCATAGCTCAGCAGTCCCTGCGGCCTCGTCTCCTCCTTTGGTGGCCATCTCTGGTGGTCCCTATTTCCCCTCTCATTGTTTCTTAACCCGCCCGTCTAGTTGGCATCTGTACCCTTGTAGAAACACTTGCAATCCTGTTGTATCAGACCTCACTGTGTCCGGGATGTCCACATCCTTCAGCCAAGAACTGAGACGGGATGGATTTCACGTCTAGCTGAGAGCATGTGTGCAGCACAGAGGTCATTGCTGCCCCAGCACACGACACTGATGCTGCCAGGATGTGCTGCTGGTTCTCCCTTGCCAAACTTTATGGCTGGAGCAGCAGCAGGAGAGGTGGCACAGCAATAAAAAAAGGAAGAGTGTGGCCACTTGTATATCTCAGTCTGGATTTAGTCCCTTCAGGAGTCAGTAGAAAGGACTTTTCTGCTGAAAACGTTTCCTTCTCCACCACCAGATCTTTCCCTCTCCGCCCTGGCCATGGCTTCCTTCTCCCTCACAGTCAGAAAATGCTCTTCTTCATGGTAACCCCAAAAGGCCATGTTCCTCAGCCCAACTGAGGGCTTTCCACTGCTTCCCACTGCACCCCAGCAGACAGCTAGATGAGTATCCAGCCATAGGATGAACCATCTGGTCCAGTTCCCACAGGCAGTAGCTCTCTCCCGGGATTCCCAAACCTTTCTGGAAAGTCTTCAAGTACAAATACACATTATGAGTTTAAATACAGGGGCAACTGAGTGAGAGATGAAGGCCTGTGAGACAGAGAAGATCATAAAGCCTATGGATTTCCTGATATTTCCCAGATATTTGCTATATATATATCTATATATATATCTCCCTGATTTATATATATATCTCTTTGCTCTGATATGGGGATTTAAAATTTTACTTGGCTACTTCTCCTGTACTACTCATTATTTGGGTAGGATTTCAGGCTACCCATCTGAGGTCCTGTATATATGAAGAAGCTGTTTGCTCTTGCATGGATAAGAAAGAGGATAGATGAAAAAAAAGAAAAGCTGGAGAGGGGCTGGTGCCAAGGGCAGGGAGTGACAGGCCAAGGGGAATGGCCTGAAGCTGCAGGAGGGGAGATGGAGATGAGATGTGAGGCAGAAATCCTTCCCTGTGAGGGTGCTGAGGCCCTGGCCCAGGTTGCCCCGAGAAGCTGTGGCTGCCCCTGGCTCCCTGGCAGTGTTGAAGGCCAGGTTGGATGGGGCTTTGGGCAACCTGGTCTAGTGGAGGGTGTCCCTGCCCATGGCAGGGGGTTGGACCTAGATGGGCTTTGAGGTCCCTTCCAACACAAACCAGTCTGGGATTCTGGGATTCTATGACTCAAAACTGAAAATTTAAACTGATACAGTTGTGCAGGGGTTCCACATACTGCACTCAAATTCTAAAGGATTGTTTTGATGCTAGACCATCTCTGTTTAATTTCTCATACTACTCTTTGGAAGGCATTTAAGCTATTTTTTATAAAACCTACAAAAGTAAGGATGTTTCTATGTTCACATATTCCTGCATGGCCCAAGCAGCCAAGTGGTGATGGAATCTGGTGTATTTGCTTCAGTGTTTTGAAGGACATGGGAGTTTATGTAGGTTTTGGGTTAGCCTGATGGTCCATCAACCCATGACCTATCTCTACTTATGGCCAACAGTGGGTAATTACAAAACAGGGGAAGACTGGCGTTGCTGTAATTTTCTCTGCCAGCATGGGAGCAGGAAATGGGATTTCAGGTGCTGCATTTAGGAGTCCAGTGGACTTATTTTCCACAAATTTTTCTCATTCTTTTTGAACCTGCATGCTTTTGGCCACCCTAGCTTCTGCTGACAGCGGGTTCTGGAAGGGAAAACTAAGCAAAACTTTCTGTTTGCTCCAAAACTCTCTGCATAAAGATTGCTGTGGATGTTCCTCATTTTCTGGGCTCTAAGGAACAATTCCTTTGTCACCTTCTCATCTCCATTCACAGTTTCACAGACTGTTACTGCCATCCCGTCCGTCATCTCTTTCCCAGGTTAAGGACTCCTACTGTGTGCCTACTTGTACGGAAGAGGTTTCTAGCTCTGATTATCCTTTTTTGTCCTTCTCAGACCAGAACTTCACTCACTGCTTGAATATTAACTCACATCATGAGTTTACTCAGTGGTACAGAGATGCTTTCTTTTTCATTCTTTATTCCTTTCCTAATAATTCTTATCATCCTATTTGCTTTTTTTAGCTAGTGCTAAGCAAAGAGCCAACCTTTTCAGAGGACTACCCACATGGACTCCAAGTTCTCTTTCCCATGTGGTGAAACTACTTTAAAGTCCAGAGGCGTGAAAGTTTCTAACTTTGGAAATAAAATCACCTGTGAAGATGCAAGTTTTGAAAAATTCTTCTAAGGGAACTGGGCAAAAACATTCATGGGATTTACTGTTAAATACAAAGATGTCACCTGCTCAGGAAGACCCAGACTGCAAAATGCTGGGAGCTGGGGAAGTGTTATGGAGGATCTTCACATTGTGATCATCCTGCTCTTCCCAGGCATCTGCTGTTGGTCACCAATGGAGAAATGCTACTGAAGTAGATGGACCTTTGCTCTAGAAGCAATAAAACTATTCTATCTTCTTAACCTGTGGTTGGGAGGAGATTTGTGAGGGCAGAGTTGAAGCTGGAAATGCTCTGCATGTGCTGGAGAAGTAGCATTTGAGTCAATGTGGCCTACCCACAGCTCATCAATGAGAAAAAAAGATCTGGACCCCCAGACACTTTCTCTGTAGTATTCAGAGAACTGGAGTCAAGGACGTAAGTTTTAAAGCCTGAAGACAGAGCCAAAACCTAGTGCAAGAGCTGGAGAAATGAAGACAGCAGTAAGTCCTCAAAGCCACCTGCCTTCACCTCCCACACTGAGGGCCTGGATTCTGGACCTCAGTCCAGAAATAAACTTTTAATCTTCATTGAAAGCTTTGTTTTGGTAAAGAGGCCTCCTACTGCCTCACTTTCTTTTGTATTGACCAGTGCAGAGCAGTAGAGGTAACAAAACCCAGTAAAGGGGAAAAACCATTGGACACTGGTGTCAGTAAGAAGGAAGAGGTATTGATCACTTCCTAGCAGGTCATGCTAAAGCTGGCCTCACGAAAGATCTGCCGAAGCCTATTAGCTAAGTCACATCCTGGGGGAAATCCTCTTAGAGCAGGGGAGGTGAGAATGCAGATGATATTACCGTTCCCAGCACTGCAATCATCGAGAAATAGGGATGGGAAAGGATATTAAGAGGTCAGTAGGGCCATGCCCCTTATCTCAAGGGAGGATCAAGTCCATCCATGTCATTTGTCACCAGGCAGACATGGTGTTAACGTGCTCTTAAAGACTCTCTATGATGAAGATGCCACAACCTCTCCAGCCAATCTATTCCTAACCCAAATCTTCCCGGCTGAAATTAGGCCCATTGCTTTTTCTCCCATCCAGTATGTGCATGAAGACAAGGTTATTCCCTTCTCTGTATCTGTCTTCTATTATGTCTCTTCTCAATCCACGCTTCTGCAGACTATACCCTGTTAATTTGTTCAGCTGGATTCAGCAAAACCTCCATAATCATCTATATTAGTATGGGCGCTTGTGTGTGCATATATATATGTGTGTGCATTTATCTATATTTTGATGATCATATCGACCTCTGGAGTTGGAGAACATGGGGTTATCAGGACTGCCATGAGTCTGAAAGTGCTTCCAACAGAAAAGAGCTGTTGGAGGTTGGCCTGTGAGAGGAGTATTTCCCCTCTTCCCTTTTATACTCCAAAGCTGTTGGTCTGTTCTTGGGAATCCCCAAAACACTGGTTCATTTTCGGCCAAGAAATTTCTCATGCGGCAGATCACTGAAAAGAACTGCAACATGAAGTGCAGATGGCATATTTGGGAAGTGATCAGGAAAGGATCATGAGAGCGCACAGGGTACTTTTCTGCTTCTTTCTTTCATACGTGTTTGTGAGCCAAATCATAGAATTATATAATCACAGAAGGGTTTGGGTTGGAAGACACCATAAAGCCCATCTAGGTCCACCCCCCTGCCATGGGCAGGGACACCCTCCACTAGCCCAGCTTGCCCAAAGCCCCATCCAACCTGGCCTTCAACACTGCCAGGGAGCCAGGGGCAGCCACAGCTTCTCGGGGCAACCTGTGCCAGGGCCTCAGCACCCTCACAGGGAAGAATTTCTGCCTCACATCTCATCTCCATCTCCCCTCCTGCAGCTTCAGGCCATTCCCCTTGGCCTGTCACTCCCTGCCCTTGTCACCAGCCCCTCTCCAGCTTTCCTGGAGCCCCTTTGGGGACTGGAAGGGGCTCTAAGGTCTCCCCGCAGCCTTCTCTTCTCCAGGCTGAACAAGCCCAACTCTCTCAGCCTGTCTCCATAGCAGAGGTGCTCCAGCCCTTTGATCATCTCCGTGACCTCCTCTGGACTCACTCCAACTATCCATCCCAAGCATCACTTGGAGCAGCCCTTAGGTTGCTCTGATTTCCATCCCGTTCTCTCAAGCTCTCTTCCAGGGCTGGGAAACTGGAAAACAGCTGAAGCACAGGCTGCTCCAGCTATGAGTGCTTTCCATCTCAGGGCATAGCCTACCACAAGTACAGAAGCCTCATTATTCACCAAATTACCATAAATTATCCTCCATCCTGGCTACTTTGGAGTCACAGTGACTCACATTTAGTCAGTAATATATAATGTGCAGCCCCTCTGTTTTCTAGTGGGATGGTCTCTGTGCTTGGAGGATTTGTAGTGCAATGGCTAATTGCTTCAAGGCCTATGCCAGGAGCATCCTCTGGATTTGTCTGTAGAGGAGATGTGGTGAGTTAACCCAAAATTTCCAGGGCTGAACAAGCCCTGAGTGCAGACACCGCTCTATTGTGCTTTTATGTAAGAAGCTCATTTTGCTCTGAAGAGGTGATTTCTTAATGTCTTGGGGCTGGATGGCCACCTGCCTCAATGGTTAGAGCCCCATAGCCAAGATCTGAAGCAGGACTCAAGCTGAGACTGGAAATGGGATTCTAAACCAGGAGCAAACCAACAGCAGTGACAAAACAAGGCAGAAAAATGAGCCAGGAGAGGACACCACGCCCTGAAGCACCAAAGTGACCCAGGGAGAACATCAGACTGCACTTGTTACCCACCAGGCTGGGACAAAGTGCTCTACAGATTCCCTGCCTCCAACCCTGCCTCTGTGGGCATGTCCTCAAAGTGGTCTAGTGCAACTTGGCCAGAAAAGCTGTCCCCATGTGAGGAGCAAAGATGTTCTCAGAGGACAGCGCTGCTCCCATGGGAGAAGGGGATTTGCTGATTCTGTTCTAACCAGCTTTACACCCAGGAACTTTTTATAGGACTTACATATATGCCTGGGTTCACATATAAAATAATCCATGTTTGGCTGTGTTCCTACAGAGGCCCCTTCTTGCTGATACAATGATGATTTGAAGATAGAGCGAAAGTGAGTGTTGTGCACGTCAATCTTAAAGGCCGGTACAGGTGGTGGGATGGCTCCTCTGATTCGATCAGCTCCTGCTGTCATTAGGGGTTACTCATCACTTCCACAGACAAACACTCAAGATGTTCCTGGTATTGGCCATGGGTAATTAATAGCTTGAGGAGCTGGAGATGCTGGTGTGACTGTTGCTGGGACACACCATCACTTACTTGAGTGGCTGGAAGACAAAACTTCTGTCTCTCACATGGTTTCTCCCTGTAAGAGGATAAGATCCAGAGACCCAGAGGACCTGGAAAAGTGTTAATCCCACCCCTCTCGTTTATTTGTCAGGGCTTTGCAGTTTGGGTACCCCTGCATCCTGCAAATCGTTTGGCAATGATGGGAGCCAGGCTGTCCGGCTGCCACCAGGATGAGACCTTAAAACAGCAGTTGGGCAGGAGCAGCATCAAGCAGATGATGTTTAAAAGGACGCAATGGTGGTTGCAAAAGGTGGTTGAAATGGGTCAGGTATCTGCCCCCAATCTTGTCTTTGGGGCTTAACTATAAGGAGAAAGGCAGCGCCGTGGTTAAGACCCCAGGACACAGGAGGGGGGATTCAGGTCTCAGCTTTACCACAGACTTCCTGCGACCTGCAGCAGAGCAGTTGGGTCTAGATGCACCAGGGATTTGGGCCACAGGGTCACGCTGCTTCGTTCTCTCTGGCCCTGTGACACTCATGGTCTCAGGTTGACAGCAGTCCAGCATCAACAGAGGGGCTGAAGGAGCTCCTGCTCCACCTCCCCGGGGATTATGGATCGTATTTACATGTAAAGTGCTTGGCAGTTCTTGGAAGCAAGGCACACCATGGGATTTGTAGGTAATGTCATGGGACTGATATAAAATGCAGCATGGAAAAACCTGTAACCCACCTCATTCCCTCATCTGAAGGACACGCTCTGACTCCAGCAAGTGAGCACATAGTGATACCAAGTCTCCCAAGTCAAGATTTTGGGTTGCTGATGAGAAAAATGAGGTGCTTTTAGCCTTGCTAGGAGATCCCACTGTGTGACAGCTTAAAGGATCTCCTTTTCAGAAGGTAGAAGCTAAGCACTTTGTAAACACCGCTGAAAATCCTGACCTTACGGCATCCCCTTCATGGAAGAATCCTATCGCGGTGTTTACGTGCTCTTGGCAATGCAGTGCTGTTCTCCCAGTTCAAAGTACTCCGTGATGTGGAGGTGAATTCCTCCGGCATCCACACATACCCTTGGCCATGAATCATTTGTTTGCAATAAGAGACCAAGTTCTGTCCTTGCTGACGGTGGTGAAGATAAAAGCACTGCTTGCTTGTGTTTGTTGCCTTTCAGTTTCAGGTGATCAGAACAGGTCAGTAACCCAGAAAACTGTCTTCCTCAAGAATTAAGCATGCATTCTTTTCTGTGGATTTTTTTTCCTGTGCATATGTTTTTTCCTGTGCATGCACAATTTTCTATGTATGCATGATTTTCTGTGCATGCGTGCTTTTCTGCACATGCATTTTCCGCAAGCATTTCATAAATCCAAGTGATTTCAAATAATTTCCGTAGTGTTTTCTATATGTAATTTTCAGCGCACCTTGAGTTGCTCATTGAAAACATGTTTGGGCTGCTTTTTTCTTGACCTGATGTGATCTAATAAAACATTAATCCACTTAGCTCGCAGGTATTATTTTGTACCCCAACATCCAAAATGCTCGTCTATGACTACCTGAACTTTTTTTTTTTTTTTACAGAACTTTCCCTTCCTGATAAGCGCACACTGCATTTTGAAGGTTTTATGCTGTCTGAAGCACATGAGACCCCCCCACGCCCCAGAGATGTGGTGGCTTAGCACATTGCTAGCACAGAGTTAACGGCTTAGCATCTCTGAGTGCGCTGGGGATGGGACATGGGCAGAATTAAGAGTAAGCACAAGCCTGAAAAATATTATATATCCAGTATTTCTTAAAATCCAACATAAACTCTCCTGCCTCGTGCAGCACATTGGTCATTGCAGCTTATTTCTCCGCTGGTCATTTTTTATTACCTGCATAAGGCGGTCTGCCAAAATCCTGTATCAGACGGTCCCTCCCAGAAAGGCTGTGTCCAGAGGTGAGCTCAGGTGATGGGAGATGTGGAAAAGCAGCTCACTGGGTTCAAATCAGACAGAACTGAAAGATTACCAAAAAAAGTGTCCATATTCCTAGGGATACCTGTGGGTTTAGTTGGTTTTTTGAATGTTTTAAATGATTTTGAAAGCAAAGTGATGGGTTTCAGATGCATTTGCAATTTTATTTCCTTTCTTGAAAAGGAAAAGGCTCTGTTGGGTGAGGGTGGGATGTTTAACATACCACATTTTGGGTCTTTATTGAATTAAAAGCAGGAAATCTTTCCCTGAGCAGAAAACCACACATTTTTCTAGTTATTTGCCGCAACAGCAAGCAACCGTTTAACCCCGTTCCCAGGGCAGTAAAATAATTTTGCAGGACTACAGCTACAGAAGGGCAAAAAAAGCATTTTGCTTGGCTTTCCCCCTCTTGGGGAATTAGTCCGTATTTTGTATTCATCAGTTGTCAGAGGTTTTCTTCTGAGCCTCATGATCTGAACCTGCTAAGTAAGGCAAATCCAGATTAGAGCCTCTCACAACAGAAATACTGGAGAGATCATCAGGGAAGCGGTCAGAGGAAGAGACAGGCAGGAGAGGAATACAGAATCACTGAACTTTTATTTTTTACTGTGTTTTCTAATTTGGAATTTCCACAGAAGTCCTAAAAAAGCTGAAATTTGAAATTTCTGCCAGAGAGGCAATGAATTTATCACTTCTCCTTGGGCTTGTTTCTTAAATCAAAGCCAGTCACAGAAATAGGGAATGGACATGCTGGAAGGAAACATGCTGTGGCGTTTTAACTTTAAAAAATCCTTGTTTGGGGGCAACAGCTTGGATGTCCCCCAGTCCTAGCATTTTTGCCTCCAACTGAGCCAGTCCTGAGCTGCAGAGTCCAAACCCAACGTAGTTTGGTTTGACTGGCTGATCCAGGCACTCCTCTTTTCTCAAGGATGCCTTGTGTTGCATCGAAGGAGTTTTAATCCTCCAGACAGCTCTGCGCAAGGCTGAAATAGCACAAAAGCTTCTCTTCTTACGGCGTTTTGCTCAGAGCCAGCTCTGGCCTTTCGAGAAGATGAGACCTCTCATCACACTGAGCCCCCTGAATAGCCCAGGCACTGACCTTTCCTGGGTTATATAGGTCCCTGGGGGATCGAGGACATGTTCCAGTCTGTGAGATAAAGCTGACCTCAAAGGAAGCCAATTATATATAGCCAACGCACTCCTCTGACCCCTCTTCTCCAGCACTGCGGTCTTCCTTTGCGTTCGGGTCTTGAACTGCACCATCAGCCTTCAGACAGCTCCAGCATCCTCCTCCCCATTTCTCCGTGGGATTTTTTTTCCCTGACAACTCATTTTCTGCCTTTTCTCTCTTCCAGGATGGCATCACTGGTCAGGAAGGTGATGGACCATCCCACCTCCCAAGTAGGTGCATCTTTGTCATTGGAGGCATCACTGCGTCAGGTCCCCAAAGGGGAAGGCTGAGGCCTCTATGGACAACTGGGGAGCACACCTTCTAATGTGACTCCTCCACTAGGTCACAGCAAAGTCATGTCATAGAATTATACAATTGTTTTGGTTGGAAAAGACCTTTAAGGTCATCAAGTCCAACCATTAACCTAGCACTGCTAAGCCCACCACTAAACCACATCCTTAGGCACCACATCTACACATCTTTTAAATACCTTCAGGGATGGTGACACTCCTACAGACCCAACACCTCTCGTCTGTATGAACACTTGCCATCCTTCTCCACGCCATGGACTGGACCTTGCATCCTGCTCCCTTCCCATTTCCTACATCCCCACAATATCACCACATCCAACCACCCGACATCTCCCCAAATCCTCTCCCTCACGCGCTATTGTTTTCCACCCCAACAGCAGCACTTTTGCTCCTTTTCCCATTGCATCAAGATCTCAGCTCCTTGTCCTCACCCCTGGAGACCTCCCCCATCCCTACAGCACCTGTACCATGTCCCTGGGGACATCCCCATCCCTCCCCTCCAGCACTGATCCGCATCGGAATGTTTGCAGAAGGTCATGGTGATGTTCCTGGGATCTGCTGGTGGCATGGCAAATAGCAGAGAAGGCAGAGGAAAGCATAGAAAAAAACAACTGGAGTTATGGTAAAGCTTGGATTCTGATGGACACCAAAAGAAAAAGGTGGGGTAGAATTATTTTTATTTTCCTGGTGCATAAACCTTCCTCCTGCTTAGGCACCTCTGTCCTTAATTGAGGACAAAAGAAAAAGTCTATTAATAGAAAGCAAGCAAGAAATCATAGCAGGTGACCTGCTTTATTTGACTGGATATTGTGTGGGATTACAGGAGTGTTTAGAAATGTCAACAAGGACTCTGTCAAATTCTTCCCTGTTGCTGCTTGTTTTCTGGGAATAGCGGGGATTTGCAGTGGGTCACTCAGATTAATGGTGGAGTAATTCAATCAGGGCAGGAGGAAAGGGAAAAGAAAACAAAACACAATGATGGCCCTGGTGTTGTCAGTTTAGAAACAGTTCTGCGTGTTTTCCTTGTTAAACGCAATTCTTGCAGCTGCAGTAGCAAAATTCCTGGGTGCAATGAAGTGCACGTGCTCTGCAGGATTTTTGGTGGCTTCTTGCAGGTGGGAATGGGACGTGGGGAAGAGAACAAGAAATGAAGGGAGAGAGAGAAGGTGATGGTGTAAGGGCTCTATAGGGGCGACGTAAAGCTGATCTGAGCAGATGGCTTCCTGCCACCTAAAACTTCCACGTTGCGAAATCTCATTAAGTGCAGAGTTTAATAAAGTTCTGGATATCAAGAAGCAGCAGCTATTTAAAGCCTTGATCACCTGCCAAACGTGGCCATATTTCCTGTCCCAAATCACTTGTCCCTTCTCTCGTCTCCCGGCCATGCTCTCTCTTTAGGAAATGGCCTCGTTTGTAAAACGAAATGCGCAGCGACAGTGCTGCCATAGCTGGTGACTAGTCCAAGGCACCCCCATGTAGGGGTTAAATTAATAAAATTAAAGCAGGACTCTCAGAATCCAGGAATCCTCTGGATGAGCTCTTGCCCTTTATAAAGGTTTTATTTCTTTTGCCCCAGTGGGGTATGGCATCATGGTGCTGCCGAGGGAGCCCAGCACCGTGCTGGGAATATGAGCTTTCTGATTGTGTTTCAGGTGAGGAGAAAAGAGCCCAGAACAATTAAAGACACTCAGAACACTAACCAAACAATGACCATTTGTTGATCCAGGCAAATTATATTTAAAAAAACCATATGCATTCAGCAGAAATTATGGCTCGTCGTTCCATTTCTGAATGAAAAGAATGCAAAGGAAACTTTCAATAATTCATCTCTGCTTGGAAATGTCTTGAAAAACTGGCCTCTGTGCCAGCCTGGAAGGGTGAGTTTTCTTCTGGGGAGTTTCAGCAGTGCTGACCACAGATGGGATATTTTATTTTCTTCTTCTTTATATCTTTCATGTGTCCTACAGGGACTAAAAATGAAAAGTGTGTCTCTAAACCCATGCAAATGATGGGAAAATCAAGTCCTCCTCCCTACACAGTATAGGCCATATGTTAAATGTGAGTAAAGTGAGGTTGTGATATAGTTCCAGAGATAGGGGAAAACTTGGAGTGTGAAGTCCATGGTTTCACCTTGCTTGATGAGCTCTATATAAATTCCAGGTGTCTGTCTTCCGGAATGTTATACTTAGCTTTGTGCTCCTCAAAGAGGTTGCACAATTCATTTAGGTATTTCTGATGGACTTGATCAACTTCTTCCTCAGAGGGTCTGTGCTTCCTCTGCACTGGAATTGGCTTCCCAACTGGAAAACAAGGGCAGGCATTAGGAGGAGCCAGCGTCAGGTCCCTCTGGACACTTTGCATGTCTTAGCACAGAGCTGGGGTCCACCTCTCCAAGGATGCGGTGGGTAGATGGATATGAGCAGTCATCTCCTGGGGTTTGCGGGGGGAGCACAGCCAAGGAGGTAGTGAAATGGAAGTTCAGATCCTGGCCTCCTAGGTCACATCTCTCCTTGCCTCAGTTTCCCCATCTGCAAAGTTGGTTAATGCCAAAGACCCTCTCTATAGCTCTTTGAAGTAAAAAGTATTGCATCCCAACGCAGTCCCTACAGCTGCTCCTAACATCTCAGAAGTGCTGCAGATAAAGACAACATCATCCTAATATTTGGGTTGAACTTCCCAAGCTATTTCCACATGGCCCTGGGAATGTGCATTGCAAATGGGAAAACTGAGGTATGGAGGATCCCAAGACAACCTACATACACTACCGATTGGGATGCTTCCACTTTGCTCAGATTAAAGCTTCTGTGAAGCATCTGATTTTTATGAGGCAACAAGTGCCCCCATATCTTTAGAAAATCATGCTTTTTTCAAGGGCACTAGAAGAAGCCCCCTCCCATGTCCCAGAGCCACCAGCAACAGGACCAGCTGCCTGCAGGGGACAGGGAAGCCCATGAGATACCTCTCTTGCTCTGGCCTCTCACTCAAATTGTGTTTGTCAAGTGGCGGAGGGTTTCATCATCGTGTAACGCTGCTCCTCATCGGACTAATGAAGAGCCCTTGTGATACTGCACAGCTCGTAAAACCATTGAGACAATCCAAACAGGTTGTAAAACAATTAGAAGTAATTGCTGGCTGTCAAACCTAATCAGTGGGATGAGCTCTGACCTTCCAAACAGCCTCTTTAATTAGACTAATTCACAGAGCATCAGTCAAGCTGGTGGGTTAAACATGGAGTTGTTGAAACCAGGCAAAACTTTTTCAAAACCAAAGACTTCCTTTAAATTTGATCTCCCGTGGGCACGATCTGCGGTTGAAATGGCTTGCCTTGTTCATGTGCAAATAGGTTGGAGTTTGCCGCTCCGTCTGCACTGAGTGCTGAGCAAACCTGCAGACTGCTTGGGTGTTGTCCTACTTGTGTTTGTGAAATTGGCTTTAACCCAGCACTATCACAGGGGTTTGTATCACCCGGTTGTGCTGGGGTTGGGGTTGGCTGCATCCCATAAGGGTGATGGGGTGGCCACGTTTGCTCTGGGGCTTTCCCCACACAATCCAGATGACCTGGGCTCTGTCATAAGGCCAAGCCAGAGTCCCAAACCAGCGTGACACCTGAGCAGTTGGGGATGCTCCTTTGCCAGCGCATTTCCAGCCCACGGCAGCTCGTGCTTTCTGGCATGGTGCCCCAGCCCAGAAGGAGGATGACACAACCCAGGGATTGTCCCTGGTCCTCCCTCTGGCCAGGCTGTGTGTGGCCACCATCGTGCTGGTGTGCCGAGGAAGGACTTACCCACGGTGCAGATGGGCCGTCGGTAGGGTACCAGCCCGAAGCTGTACTGGAAGATGCCTCGTGCGTGGAAGAGAGGAAGGGAGATGCCCATGATCTGCTGGAGCCGGTGCTGGAGTTGCCGCAGCCAGGAACCCTTGGGGTTCCTCACCTGCTCGAAGAGGTCATTCTCCCCAAAGGAAAAGACGGGGACCAGCGGGGTGCTGTGGGGAGCCAAACCCAACAATGGGGCATGATTAGCAAAGCCCACCCCAAAACACCTTTCCCCCTTCTCCAAAACCAGCAGGAACACCCTATTAACCAGCCAGAGACGAGAGCATCCCTCCCCAAGCGCCCCTTGCCCCCATCCCCTGCATCACCCGTGCTTGATGGCCAAGCGGACAAATCCCTTCCTATTCTTCAGCAACAAGGTGTAGGATCCCGGCCGGGCATCCAGCGCCTCCTGCGCCCCACCGACGATGATAGCCAGCATGTTCCCACCCTCTGGCCTCTGCAGCACATAGGATGCACTCTCCTTGTCGGAAGAGACAAGCCCTGGAGGTCAGAGAGGAAGAAAAAATGAACATCTGTAAAACCCACATGACTGTGGTTTGCTCTGCACTTTTTTCCCCCCATTATCCAGCTCCAGAGGGGTGCCAGGCACTTTATTTTCAGAGTTTCCCTACACTTTGGCAATCTCAGCCCAGGTCCCCTGAAAGGTGCTGGGTTCATGCACAGATCTGCTGTGTGAATATGCAATTATTCCTTTGCTGTCTGGTCCAGAAGTGAGAAACGGAAAAAAAAAAATAATCAGGAAAAGTAAACTGAGAACTAGCTGCACTTAAGCCCCAGGGAAAATCTGTTTCGGTTTGTTGTCAGATGAAACCATGTCCAACCCTGAATCATTCCAGAGGCAGTGAAACATTTGCTTTAGGTCAAAACACACACGAATTTCAGTGGATGCTGCTAATTTAAAGTGGAATTTAACGCAGAATTTGGTCTGTTGTTGGTATTTACTTTCAGAAGTTAGAAACATTTAATTCAGAAATGACAAAGCAACGCTGTTTTCAGTTCTTTAAAAAATCCTTGTTTCACGGGCTGAAATAATTTGCAAATTAAAACCTTTTTGTCAAATGGATTCAATCAACCTGAAAATGAGCTATGCACCAAACTCCCACATTACAGCGATTAAACCTTCTTTCTCCTGGGTCATAACTCTCTCGTCTCTCACTGTTAATGATTCCTTGCTGTCCACGTAAATATTTTTTCAGCAGCAGGAGCCAGAGTTTTTGTGGAAAACAGGGTGGTGAATGCCCTGGGGTATCTCAGGCAGAGCTGGATGCCTTTGTTTAGTCTATTGAATCCTGCCCACCACATGAGCCCATTCGGCTGGAGAAGTGGCCATTCCCCAAGCCCACCAGTGAGTGATGGAGGTCATCTCCTGCCGGTCTCCAAAAATCTCTCCAGACTCCTTTTCTCCTCTCTCCATTTAATTTTTACCTATTCCTTTTCATTTCTTTCTGCTGCCATGTGGTTTTGCAACAGCGTGAGCTTGCTGTTTGCATCCTCTCTCCCTGGATGCTGCTTCCCCGCAAGCAGCAGCAGCTTTGCAAAAATAGGTTTTCTCCTTCTTTCGGTGGCAATTACAATTTCAAGCCTGAATGTTATTTGCATGGAAAGAAAAAAATACAGGACCCCCCCTGTCCTGCTGGTCTCAGCATTTCTGCTCACGGTCTGCTCTGCGTTTTGCTCTTACACAGCGCCTGGCACAGCGATGCCCTGAGCTCAGACGTGATCTATGAAGTTGAATGACAAGAGATAAGAGCTAAGAGGGAAATTTTTAACTTCAGAGAGGTTTTGGGTGCCATCTCAAGTAGCTGTGTCCATGCATGGGATCAGATTGGCCGCAGATGGGGACAAACAGACCCTTGACTCCTCTTCCCAAGCCCCCCTGCTGTCTTCAGTCTCTGCTCCCTCAAAAAGCATGCTACTCACCCACAATCCCACCGCTTGCCCGTGCTGCTGCCCTGCTTACCTCCACTCATCAGGTAGTCCCTGAAGAAGGGGATGCGAAACCATAGGGAGAGCATCATCAGGTGCGGGGTGATACCCGGGAAAAGCGTGGAGAAGCCTGATGCCTCTGTGCAGAAATTGATAAAGGCTCCTGCTGCCAGGACCCCGTGGGGATGAAATCCCATCAGGTAGTTCTGCCTAGGGTCCAGCTCCGCCGTCTTCACCAGCTGGACATGGGGATGGAGCCAAAAAGAGGGCATGAATTAGTGCTGTCACCTTGGGGGGATGGAGCATTGGCTATGGAGAGCGGATAGGGCATTCCTGGTAGGAAGGCACCCACCGTGCCTTCTGTTGGAAAAGGCCAGCTGGAACTGAGATGTATTTCATTGCCTGTATTTCCATCTCCTCCCACCCATTGGCCCAAAATGACATTTCCAATGGCACAGTTCCTCATGTTGTCTTGAGCTGGCCTAGATACTGTTGGGAACCTACTTTGTTTAAAATACATTTTCTATTATGGGAAAACAAAGCTAAAGAGTGAGAAAAGGGTGATTATATCCCCCCTTCTTCACCCCACAACCAGAACAGCAAAGGGAGGGCAGAATCACTCTGGTAATGATCCATGTAAAGCTGCTACCTGGTGCAGGGGTGTGCCCGTGCTCAACAACATGGTGTGGACCCAAGATTTATCCTGTCCTAACAGAGAACAAGCTGATGGTTTTCTTTCCACTGGGGAAAGCCTGGAAGAACCCAGCCCTTCTGCCTGTGTTAGGTGCCCAGGTAATCCATGAGTCCATCAAAGAGCAATGGATATCTGCCCAAGGTTGCTGCAATTTTACCAGGAGGAGGGAATGGGCGAATGCCCATGTCCAGCCTTTAGAGATGGATTTAGAGCACAGATTGCAGACACAGCACATGTCCAGCCTTGAGGGTTGGCTAAGCAGCTAGCTGAAATACTCAGCCAGTCTGAAACTGGGTTTGGAGCCTGGGAGATGCTACATGGGATAACGGGTGCCACAGCAGAAGACGGGATGATTAAAGGGAGATAAGGGACAACCAGGATTTGCACTCTTGGATTTACACTTGTTATGGACTGCCCAGAGAAGAGGGGCTGGTGTGACAAACCCACTCTCCAGCTGTGCCACCGAGAAGACGCTGTCATGCCAACACCAACCAGTATGTGCATAACCCAGGCAGAAGCAGTCAAAACTGAATGCTGACGCCTCTGCACCCTTTCATGGGTGCCAAGGATGCTCACAGCACCAGGGAAGGATGAAATTTTCCAAGGTTAGCCATCACAGAGCCACCATGAATTTCCAAACAGCTCCAAGGCACTCGTGCTCTAGAAGAACCAAAAAAGCCCCGTGCGTTTTAGCGCATCACCCCTCCGAGTACCCCGGTCCCATCCGCGCTCGGGGAGCAGCTAATGGTGCATGTGTTTTCCTAGAAGCAGCCAGAACCGCAGGTTAATCACAAAGGTGCATTTTACTTTCTTACGCCGGGGCTAATTTCCCATCTGTCCTAAGGCACTGTTGACTGTACACATGAGCCCATTCAAGCGCCTGCTCTTAATGAGGGGAACGGACAAACAAGAGTCCCACCGCTGCCCGGGTGCAGAGGTGCCTAGGCAGGAAGAGGGGCAGATGGCTGAAATACTAAGTGCCCAGGGCCCCTGCCACCATTTGCTCATTTTTGAGTAATCTCATCTTGCATCAATGTTTCCTGCATTCATCTTCAGCTTCCAAACAGCCTCTCATCTCTGTGTGATTTATAAGTAGGGAGGCGAGATGCTCGGGGTGTGTTGGAAACCGCTAAATCTACGTCTGTGTGCGCACGGGGTGGCAAGGAGGGGGGTTGACAGCAGGCTCAACGCCTGGTTGCACCCCAAGCTCAAACCACTCTCCTTGGTAATGAAAAGCCAAATTCAGGGTATCCACTGAGCTGTGCAAACTGCTTCAACGGGAGAGTTCACCTGTGCTAAGACACCTCACGTCCTTAAAACCCTCCCTAGGAGGCATCCAGCTGCTGCCTTGGTGCTCACCCTAATGAAGGGGGAGAGAGGACAGGAGAGGAAAGAATGAAGAATAGGGCCTGTAGTGATAGGACAAGGGGTGATGGTTTTAAACTAAAGGAGGAGACATTCAGACTAGATATAAGGAAGAAATTTTTTACACTGAGGGTGGTGAAACACTGGAACAAGTTGCCTGGAGAGGTGGTAGATGCCCCATTCCTGGAAACAGTCCAGGTCAGGTAGGACTTGGCTCTGAGCAACCTGGTCTAGTGGAGGGTGTCTGTGCTCACTGCAGGGGGGGTTGGGCCAGATGATCTTTAAGGTCCCTTCCAACCCAAAACATTCTGTGATTCTGTGAATCTCTTGACAAGAAGTGAAGGAAGAGAAGAGGGAGGTTATGTCCCCCTACAAGGACTGGACACCCACCAACCAGCAATCTTTCCAGTTCTATTTCTGGCTGATCATATTTCCTCTTGATACTTTCCGTTGATATCACCTTGTGATTTATTTTATTTGTTGTAGTGCACACCTATTTTCAGATACTGCATTTTTCATCTTGCTCTGCATTATCAGATTATTTTCTGGGTGCTCTTTTGTTTGTTTTTAAGACTAATTCTGGCCACAGACAAAGCCAAATGCAACCCCTGATGTTTTATGATGCCCCTGAATAGCACATCTGTCACTGATAAATGATTCCTCATATCCCTAGTGACCTCAATGCCACTAACGTCTCAAGTCCTACCAACCATTGTTGGTTCTGGATTTGGCCTTTCAAACCACACATGTGTTTTGGAGTTTGACCATGATCTATGTATCCAACTCTGTGTATCCTATGTATCTGGCTGACAGGAATATCATGAAGTTCAACAAGGAGAAGTACAAAGTCCCACACCTGGGGATGATCAGTCCCATGCACTAATACATGCTGAGGGCCACCCAGTTTGGAAGAAAAGGACCTGGAGATCCTAGTGGACACCAAGTTGAAGGTGACGCAGCAATGAGACATCACAGCAAAGGCAAATGGTATCCTGGGCTGCATTAGATATATTGCCAGCATGTGGAGGGAGGTCAGCAAAGGGCCGTGAAGGTGATAAAGGGACTGGAGCATCTCTGCTATGAGGAGAGGCTGAGAGAGCTGGGACGGTTCAGCCTGGAGAAGAGAAGGCTCAGGGGGATCTCATCAATGTCCATAAGTACCTGCAGGGAGGGTGCCAAGAGGACGGGGCCAGGCTCTTCCCAGCGGTTCCCAGTGCCAGGACCAGAGGCCATGGGCACAAACTGAAACACAGGAGGGTCCCTCTGAACATCAGGAAACACTTTTTCACTGTGAGGGTGGCCGAGCACTGGCACAGGTTATCCAGAGAAGTTGTGGAGTCTCCACCCTTGGGGATATTAAAAAACCATCTAGACACAGTCCTGGACAACCAGCTCTGGGTGGCCCTGCTTGAGCACAGAGGGTTGGAGCAGATGATCTCCAGAGGTCCCTTCCACCCCCTGCCAGCCTGTGATTCTGTGTTTTTTGAATCCCTACTCTAAGCCATGGGCAGCTAGAGGGTGGGTGTCTGGTCATTCAAGAGTTAGTGGATCTGGTTAATGTTTCCGCAAGAGCTGTCTCCTGCAGTAGCACTGACCACATCTTAGTGACTTTGTTGAATTTTTTGCCTCTTTCAGTTTTGTAAACTGGGCTCCTTCCAGGGCATAAGCAAAGGAGGAGAGAGAAAGTCCCCATTTTGTCACAGTGTCTGCTCACATTTGGGTGATTTGGCCACAATTTAAAGAGAAACCAAAGAGCTTGTACAAGACTGAGAAGGAAATCTGGAGCAGGGAGGAGACTTGGGCAAAGTCTCTTACGCCATAGGTCAGGTGCCTGGACTCTAAACCACCCTTCTCCTTCTGGAAACTCTTTAACGCAGAAACTTGACCCTCCCATCTGGACTGTTCCCGCTGTTTATTCGCCTCCTCCCCTCCTCCTGCCAGAGGTCAATCTCTGTACCACAGGTTGTTCCCAAACGGCCAGGAAGGTTAATCCCTGACATTGCACAGCCTGGATCTCTCGTACACACCAGCCTTGATGTGCTTAATGGGGCTGAGGTTGAAGTACAGAGGGGTGGGACGCTCCTCCCTCCTGGCTTGGCCAGGTTGTCGTTTCCACACCCAGCGGATGGCATCTGCTGCTCTGGTCTTTCTGGGTGAGTTGAACCTTCAATAATTGTCAAAGGACTTAAGGGTCTAGCCAAGCTGGTCTGAGCGTAAACAGCGAGACAAGTGCTCAATTTGAAGTTTTCTTGGTAAGACAAGAGCAGTTTCTCATCTCAGAGGTGTCTGAGGGATGCCAAATTAGTGTGCATGACCTATGGTCCAAAGGCAAAGAGCTGTTATTAGGTCAGGGTTGCGCTCTCCAAATAAACCATGGCTTCCCTGAGCTTCTCCTTGGCGTGGTTGGGATGATGGCTTGTTTCTTGGCTGCTGACAGCAGTAATGATCCTTTTTCGAAGGTGTTATGAGTCCTTCCAGATCCCAGATCTGGGGTTGTCTTGACCTTCCCAACAAATGAACTTAAATTTGTGTCTTGAAGGATGAGGCCTACTTTATGCTTCTCCTTCATGGACAAGTATCTTGACAGCTACAGTTGTTCAGTGCTCACAGTGATCGCTCTGTGGCAGAACCCTTCCTTTACTCTATCAACTCAAATGTGGGTCCAAGACATGGGTGAAACCCTGCCTCGGTTCCCCAGGTCCCGCAGAGACTTGGTGACACCTGCTCCATGCACTGCCAGCTGTGTTTGTTAGGGAAATGCACACGCAGAATTTCAGGAGCTCTAACAAGGGCCCATGTACTGGCAAGGATCTCAAGCACATTAATCCAAATTACTTTTAAACTGGATTAGTCAAACTGTATTAAAATCCCAAGCAGATGCTCTTAGCTAGAATTAAAGTGGCCTTCATTTGGGTTTTGTTTTGGTTTGGGTTTTTTTTAAAATTAATTTTGGAGTGGAATTAAGCTAATTGAAGTTAGGCCTTCTGAGTGGCTGTATCAGCACAGGAGTTCAGCACTGGTTTAACAAGGCTGCTTTAATTCACCCCTTGAGATGTGGTTGGGGTTTCCTTGTTGTCCCTTATGGACTGGTGTGTCCTGCCCCAAATCACAGGAAGACAGAGGACGGGCGATTCCTCGTGTGAGGCTGGTGCACTAATGCTTGAGGAAAGTGAAATTCTCCCTGAGTCAAAAGGGTTGGTGGGCTGGGTGGTCCAGTGCACCCTGGAGATGAAGTGATATCCAGGCCCCTAGCCAGCATTGTTTGCAGGGCTGGAGGGATTAAAAAGTCATTAAGTGAGGAATTAGATCAAGTCAAGTCAAGATGAGTATGGGCACTGCACGGTGCTTGCCATGCCAGGGGACCTGTAGTCAGGGAAGGCACTGACATGCCATGACGTTGCATCCTTAGGAGTAGATGAACATGTGGTGGGAGACAGGGAGTAGCACAGCATCACCCCTGCAGCCATTCGCAGAGCAGAGGAGGATGTGGTCAGGAAAGCTGGTCAGCAAGCTTGTGCCTTCTTCTTTTAAAGTCTTCCAAACTGAATTGCTATTGGATTTCCATCCTTCTCTGGCCCCACACTCTGTTTCCAAGGATGTTATGTTCATTAATTTGCTCTTAAGTAGGACAAACCTCCTTTCAACTTTGTGCTAAGCAAATCTTCAGGTCCCTTGCTGTCCACCCAGGCACCTCCAAAGAGCATCTCTTGCAGGACGAAACATGCAGACAGATTCTCTGTGGGATGAAACTCAGCAGAGATATCTAGAAATCCAGCCAGATCCAAAGAAGGAGGAAGTGTGCCAAGGAGAAGAGAAGCGGGTAGCCCACCCAAGGGTCTCTGGATGAGAGATCAAAAGAAGGACAAATATCTGAGTGCTGTCGGCAGCTGCCAAGGAAGATGGGGTTTAGGTCCCAGAAATGGTGACAGTCTGAGAGGAGCAGTTGGGGAAAGAGGGCTTTGGGCACTGGGGTTTTCTCCAGGTGCCACAGTGCCAGGTCAGACCTGTGTTTGCAGCAAGTATCAGGGAGTCTGACCAGCCAGGTGGGTTTAAACTGGGTTAGGATGGGACTTCATCACCCTCGCTCCCAAAGCTGGACAAGCATGACATCTCCAAAACGCCCGAGTCTTCCCTTGTTTTGTGTGATGCTGCTTTTAGGGTCTTGTAGGACCTCCATTATCCAGTGGCTTAGCACATTGCTTGGCAGTGCAGATGGTGGAACACAGTCCTCTGGCGGATCTGACCTCAGTGGTGGCCTCTCTCTTACTTAAGGTCACCCAAGGACAGAGAAGAAAGGGCCAAGATATTGGACAGAGAATTTCCTCAGAAAAGGATAGAGAGGTGGCTTTGGGCCATTTGGCCATATCTTGCTTTTGCCCTAAAAATCCCTCTTCTCTCCTCCAGCCAACAGAAGGAAGCAAAGTGAACAGCCAAGACTGCTGGAAATCAGAAAGTATATTTAATGTCATGGCCCACGACACAAAATTCCCAGTTACAAATAATACCACTCTTCTATGAGAAGAAAGAAAACATTCCTGTCAGGGTTTGGTTGACGTGAACTTGACCTGCCCCCTCTCTGCAACGCCTTGTACTTCCCCAGAACCACAACACACTCAAATAACCCCCATCATGGTTTATGCAATTATGAGAATGACTGGTTTATGGGATGGAGCCATCCCAAATCACAGGTCCTAGGGGTCAACTGATTCTCCAGTAACTCATTTTAGTTACGCTAATAAAAAAAAAATAACACCAGCAAGTCCCCAGGCACAATGACAGAGGTTGGGACTCTGCCAGTTGCTATAGATAATAAGGTCCAACTGGCACTTAGATAATCCCAAGGCTAGTAAGAAATGTCCTGTGGCTCTTCACAAGCAGAAAAAGGTGCAGTGAAGACCACGGAGACCTTCACACAGCAGACACTTCTCAGACTGCCCTGAATAAAGCTGGTAAGATGGTGCCTGCTGGGGTTGCTCTGAATGGTGACAGCACCTGAAGACAGGATTTGTCCCTCTAAAACCTTAATTTTAGCTTCCTGCTGCTAGATTTAACTTGTAACCCATGTTGTGTGATTTAAAGGTGAAATGTCTTGTCTAAGCCAAGCATCCAGCCCCAATTTACAGTCAGCAAGAGACAGTGACTTCTGTTTGAGGACTATGACAGAGATGGATCTTTTCAAGCTTATGCTTTCCCCATTTCACCCCCATCCTCACCTTCTTCACGTCCATGGTGCTCCTCAGCTGAAGTTACCAAAGCACCTTGGCTGTGTGAAGGAGGTTAGTGACAGCAGTCTTACAGCAGGAGGGGATGGGGCTGGGGAGAAGAAGCAATGAAGATGTGCATTCGCTTGGCCATGTGATAGAGAAATTGGTTTTTATTGTAATGCTGGGTTTACCCTTCGTAATAAAGATGCCACGTTGATAAATGATGGGGAAGGGACTGTGCAAATGGACATAAGGGTTTGGGCAGAGAACTGGCAGCAGCAGATTATTGACTGCTTATTGAATATAGCATAGGTAGAGCAGTCCAAGGTACCCAAAATCTCTCTGGAGGCAACATCAACCCATAGCAGGCATCACTGGATACTGGTTCAACTGTAGCCAGTCCCAAACAGATTCATTTTACACCTCTTGGTATATTTTCCCCACTTTTAAGGCCCAGCTTAGCTCAGCCATGTATTGCAGGCCCATCATGAGGGTGTATAAAAAAGAAGGACTAGAACAGGGTTAAAATACAGGCGGATGAAGCAGAAATAACTTTCCTGAGCCATGTACTGGATGCCCCCTTGGATCCTCAGTCCTTTTTTCTCATCCCCCTTTTAAAATCACCCCAACACATTCAGGTCCTGCCTGACCCTCAAATTCCCAAATCCCTAAATAAAATACATCAGCTCCAAGGGGAAAAAAACCCAAGCATTGAAGTGGTACTTGTGCAAGGGTGGTATCGGCAGGGGGTGCTCCTTGCACACGCTGCAGAGGCACGCTTGGAGCTTGCACGCTCCCACGTGCCAGACACTTGCTGCAGCAAAGTGCAAATTCACGCTGCCCAGATCCCCAGAAAACAGATGCTCATCCCAACCTCTCTTTGCTTCCACAGCTGCAAACATGCCCAGGGATCCTTTAAAAGCAGCATTTAAAGCCACTTCCTAAAATAAAAATAACAGGCAGCTCTTCCTGCCTCCAAACACTGATGCTTGGCCGTGCTAAGTTTGCTGCTGGGATCTGGGAGGATTAGGAGCCACATTTAATCTTCCCAGAATGCCTAATCCTCCAGAGCTAAATGAACTCAATCTACACACAAATACAGCCCGGGGTGCTGGGTGCCCACCCTGTCTGTCTCCCAAAATCCCATTCCCCTTGTGCCCCTGTTCTGGCTGGGGCTTTGGGCAAGTGAGAGGTCTATAGGAGCATCCAGCTGTGCGTGTTCACATGAAAAGCTCAGCTTAGTTCATCATGAAAGCGGCGTGCAGGGTGGTTAAAGCAATATTTACAATGCTTAACTTCCACGCTGCTAGGAACAAATCAGCTCGTGCTCGGCGGTATGAAGTGAAATGCCTTCTGGGCAAGTAAGCAAGTGTATTTGGGGGTTTTAGGTGGGAAAAAACTGGGAGATGAGGGATATAATAGAGTATAAAACCAGGAGTGGCATGGGTAGGTGGGACAGGATTTATGTGGGCTAAGCAGGGAGGTTCCAGTGAAATGAGCAGGGAAGTCTTCACACTGCGTGGTTCATCTGGGGAGCTCCTTGCTGCGGGATGTTGGGGATGCCGGGGATGCCAAGCGTTTTCCCATGCTCTTGTAGTGACAAACGATAGCAGGTACATTCAGCAAGGGCTGTTAAACCTTATATTTTAGCTAATTCCTTGAGCAAACAAAGCATGGAAGACTGAGACAACGGTTTTGGGAAATAATATTATGTGATAGCTTGATTATAATACCCTTTTTATTACATGCTGTCCTTTTGCAGAGCCCCCCTCTGACCAGTGGGGAGAAAGGCTCCACCAAAGCCTCCGTGCGTCACCCAGAGAGCTGCAGCCAAACCCAGTAGCCATGCTCCCTCTACTGGTCTTACTGGTCCTCCTGCCAGGTCCTCCTTGCCTGGCAGTGGTACCCAGGCAGGGAAGGACAGACGGACGATGCGGTGTGGCACCCAGGAGGAGGTGTCCATGTCCTTACAAAGGGACAGGAGAAGAAGTGTCGCTGGGTTTAGCTGGCAGTTATGTTTTAGCAGAGAGGTTGGTCCGACATTGCCCAAGTGGCAGCTTATGGCCACAAGTAATTTACAGAACGTATATTGCATAGAATCGTTACAGCCACATAAATAGCTCATAGCGATTCTAGCATTTTCTAAGGCAACCTTGAGAATAATTTATTGGGAACCCACTTGGTGTTTCCTATTAAACGTCATAAAATATTACCTGTCCCTTCTGGTAAAACTCACCACAAGCTTTCCTGGGATGTGCTCCCATCCCTCCCCTGAAGACTATGACATACCTTTTGGGGGCCTTGCTTTGAATCTCATCCAGAAGCCCTTAAATCACAAGTTAAGCTCTGAGATTAGCCATAAAATAACTCCCTGCAGGTCCTCTGCATCATTTTGTGCCATGCCTTTGAGCAAAGAAACTCAATGGCACTAGGACGCACGCAAGGTGGACTTACTCTGATGGACAGGACAAGAGGAAATGGCCTCCAGTGGTGCCAGGGGAGGTTTAGGTTGGAGATCAGGAGATATTTCTTCACCGCAAGGGTTGTCAGTCACTGGAACAGGCTGCCCAGGGCAGTGGTGGAGTCCCCATCCCTGGAGGGATTTAAAAGCCGTGTAGATGTGGTGCTTGGGGACATGGTTTAGTGGTGGCCTTGGCAGTGCTGGGTTAACAGTTGGACTTGATGATCTTAAAGTTCTTTTCCAACCTAAACAATTCTATGATTCTTTGATGGTCTTGTAGAGAGGCAACTCGGAGTTGCAGTTCACCCAGCTGAGACATGGGAAGTTTGGTTAGTATATGCCAGCTTCCAGCACAAATTACGTGCATTTACTTGAATTTTCCACAGCAGTGGGAAGGGAGGGTGATGGTCTGGTTGAACCCAGCACATCTATCTCTACCAGTTGCACCCAGGTCCTGTGAGAGGCGATCACAGCTTGCACAGTGCCGTACGCCACTAACCAGACACAGTCACAGACAACACTGCCCTTTGCTCCTCCACCTTCGCCAACCCAAGAGGCACATTGGGGATGAGAAGAAAATTGAAATGAGGGTAGGGGAAATCACAGGGGGGGGGGGGGGGGGAAGCTCTGATTTTCCTTGGGCAACATTTGATTTTGGAGTATCCTGAAGGTGGTGCCTTTACAGGCAGATCTAAGTATCACCATGGTGTTGCTCTTCTGGACTGATGCACTTTGCCTTGATATCAAGTGATGTTTCCACTCTGATGAAAAGGAGCAACGTTACACTATCTGTGTAAGAAGGCTGTGGCTTGGCAGAGCCCCTGCTTTACCCGCAGCATTAGGGTCGATATCGTACTGAGCTGTGGCCTGCAAAAGGGGATGATGTGACTTCAGAAGATACATTTCAGGCATGATAATTTGAGAGGCAGACATACCCATCTGAGTTGTTATAACACAAGTATGCATATGATCTGCCTAGAAATGGTAGAAGAGATCCAGATAGACCTCATTTTCTCATTTTTTGCCCAGCTCTGACTTCTGCCCTAAATTAATAACCTTCCGCACCAATCTTGCAGTCTGTACTCCAGGATCTTGAAAATTTCGTGTGTGTTTTATTGGGGATCTGCTGAAGATGACGAGCTGAAGAAAGAAGTCTCACATCTTACTGTTGAAGTGCAGGACTGGGATTTAAAAGAGCTGGCTCTTGCTTCTGGTTGAGCAGCAAACCTGGTGGGTGACTTTGGGCATGTCATCTGTGGTCTTCGCTTTGCTCCCACTCCCGCTCATCCTTATCCCAGGCCCTACTCTATGCAGGACGGACTCTCAGCCTGGGCTCTTGGTTTTCCTTTTGGCTAATGAGTCCTGTGGATGCTTGGGCTCCCCACTTCATTGTACCCTGACTGCAGCACCCAGCTCCTAGCTCCAGGCTGTCTCTAACCATGAGGCACAGCTGTCCACATCCCATCTGAGTTCCCTCAACAGGCAATGTTTCATTACATGAATTATCTTACAAATAGTCATAGCTTGGTCTACCCTAGAAACTCACTCCCCTGCACGGCCCATGAACTCTTCTGCTTCATTGCTCAGATTCATACTGACTTGTGATGGCTCTGAGGCAGGACTTCGTGCTGATCCATGTGTTCATGTCATGCCAAGGGGATAAGAGTAAGGGCAAAGGCCTACCACATGCATTAAAATAAATCTGGAAATGTCACAGAAGTCCCTTTCAGCAGAACAGCAACTCTGTGAGACTGCCCAGTGCACACCCGGCTTTACCCATCCAGCCTCTTCCCCAACAGAAGGGGATGCTGACCTTGCAGGGCACCAGGACCTCTTGGATTTTGGTCAAAACTTGGCCCTGTGTCCACTGGGTAAATGCTGAGCTACCCGAAGAGCAGGAGTGTCACAATATGCACATAGGAAACAGGCAAGGGGAGATTTCCCTAACTGCTGGAATGAAACGAGGTTAAATGGGTGTGTAAATACAGATAGTTAAAGGATCTGGTTGTGAAAATGGTGGTCTACATTTTTTCTGGGTCATGCAGTAATCCAGGAGCTGGGAAGACAGTCCTTCAACACCGACCTCCAAGCACCCCATGCCATGACTGCTGACCCCAGACTCGTCTCCAAACACCAAGAATGAAGTTGGTCCCTGAATCTCCTAAGAGCCGATGGGATCGGTGACACTTACCGTGATGGGGAAATAGTCCCTCATGTACTGCCAGACAACGCTGTTCCGGAGGCAATGGATCCGTCTCCCACCTTTGCTGGGTTTTTCCCTGTCTATGAACCACCATGCAGCGTAGAGGGCACTGACCAGCCAAAAACGGGTGAAGAAGAGCGCGATGAAGGCAGCTGTGCAGCACTGTGCTGAGAGAAAAGCCAGGCAGTGAGTTTGCAGTTGGGTTAGGTGGACTTTGGGCGAGAAATCATTCACCTGAAGGAACTCCATCCGTTTGGACCTGGGATGGAGCCCAAGCCTTCACTGGGCTTGTTGCTGAATTATTTTATCAGTGTGAAGGCACCTTTGAGGTAAAGAGGTGGTTTCTTTCCTGTCTGCCCCAGGAACCTGGAAAGCAACCAAGCACCATCCTTGCAGCAACCACCTATTTCTCCAAAGACCACTGTGTTCCCTTCTTCTCACAAGGGTGATGGACCTCACTGCATTCAGAGGCTTCTCATGGATCAGATCTCTATCTCTTTGCTGTCTGGCTTTTCTCTGAAGTCAGTCTGATCTCTGCAATGATGATGCCCATGTTTTACCCCAAAACTCCTGTTAATACTCCCCGATGACACCTGGCATTTTGCAATGGCAGCAAAGCGAGGCACTACTCCCTGTCTGTACAGTCCCCAATAGCTTTGTCCTGAGCTATCAATTCCCCATTTTAATTGTGTCTTGGATTTTTAATTTTTTTATCTTCCCATAGATAAGATTTTAGTCTTTAATGATTTTTTTTCTTATTGATTTTGGACCTTTTCCTCCACTTCTCGGGTTCACTCTTAACTCTAATCCTGGCCTCTGGAGGATTTTCAGTCCTTTTAACTTGGCATCATCACAGATTTTATAAGAATGGTCTATTTCATTCCCCAAGACTTTAATGACTTGGGACTTTCCCAAGTCATTAAAGACATTTCTGAGCTGCTTCCAGTCAGTGCTCAGCTTTGCCCTCTACCTCCCACCTCCCTCATGCCCTGTGTTTTTGCATGGGAACAAAAGAAGAAAAGTCACTTGGTACATCGGATCCCACCCAAGCCCAATGTTGTCTGTCTACACAGAGACTGAGAAGTGCTGGTGGCCACCAAGATGCCACCTGGCAAGGCAGATGCCCTAAGAAGTGCTTGGGAAGAGCTACGTCCTCTCCATCTGTCCCTGTGGAAGTCTTGGTGTTGTCTGTGAAGGGGGAAATTGAGCTAAAAAAAAAAACCCATTCATCCAAGCCCTTTGCTTTCCCCAGATCATGGGTTACATCATGTGTGGTGGGTTGTATATGTTGTTCTTTTCTGGGTCTTCATCACAGATCCGGCACCCAGGGCTGAAGGACATGAGGATGGAGATGCCCTGTTCAGCTTCAGCCTCAGCTTTGAGATAGATGCATCCATGCCCTCATCTTCTGAGACCTGGATTTTCATCTTTGGGAGTCACCTGGCTCCTGCCCCCTCCAGCTCATCTTAACTACGGCCTATCAGAGAAGAGGTATACAATGCTCTTGGTTAAGATCTCCTTGTACCTCCTGTTTGCTTTTATTTAAGGATAAATAAGTAGGTTTGGTTTGTAGTCTTTTTGTTTTGTTATGTTTTTTGGTGATAAGTCGCCCTTATCCCACATGGACAGTGGGATCGAGTGCACCCTCAGCAAGTTTGCTGACAGCGCCAAGCTGTGTGGTGCGGTCGACACGCTGGAGGGAAGGGATGCCATCCAGAGGGACCTGGACAGGCTGGAGAGGTGGGACCGTGCGAACCGCATGAAGTTCAACAAGGCCAAGTGCAAGGTCCTGCATGTGGGTCGGCGCAATCCCAAGCACAACTCCAGGCTGGGCAGAGAATGGATGGAGAGCAGCCCTGAGGAGAAGGACTTGGGGGTGTTGGGGGACGAGAAGCTCAACATGACCCAGCAATGTGCGCTTGCAGCCCAGAAAGCCAACCGTGTCCTGGGCTGCATCACCAGCAGCGTGACCAGCAGGTCGAGGGAGGGGATTCTGCCCCTCTGCTCCGCTCTGGTGAGACCCCCCTGCAGTACTGCGTCCAGCTCTGGGGTCCCCAGCACAAGAAGGACATGGAGCTGTTGGAGTGAGTCCAGAGGAGGCCACAGAGATGATGCGAGGGCTGGAGCACCTCTCCTATGAGGACAGGCTGAGAGAGTTGGGCTTGTTCAGCCTGGAGAAAAGGCGGCTGCAGGGAGATCTAATTGCGGCTTACCAGTCCCCAAAGGGGCTCCAGGAAAGCTGGGGAGGGACTGTTTATGAGGGAGTGTAGTGACAGGACAAGGGGTAATGGGTTTAAGCTGAAGGAGGGTCGATTTAGATTAGATGTTAGAAAGAAATTCTTTACTGTCAGAGTGGTGAGGCACTGGAACAGGTTGCCCAGAGAGGTTGTGGAGGCCCCATCCCTGGAAGTGTTGAAGGCCAGGTTGGATGGGGCTTTGGGCAAGCTGGGCTAGTGGAGGGTGTCCCTGCCCGCAGCAGGGGGGTTGGAACTAGATGATCTTTAAGGTCCCTTCCAACCCAAACCATTCTGTGATTCTATGATCCCCGAGCCTAGCACGTAAAAACAAATCCCTGCCCCTTTTTGAAACACTGGCATGATGTACTGATAATTCCTATGGGGGAAAAAAAAAGCAATAACCTAGGAGGATCCTAAATCTCCTTAAAGCTGAAATGACATCTTATGTGCTCATATAGGCAGAGACACTGTGGCAGGCGTCTGGGTAGGCAGTGCATGGGGAAACACCGCAGCCCTCTGCAGAGCGTCAGGTCTAACCTGCGAGGCATCCTCCAGGTCACAACGAACCACTGCTCCTTCCTGGCACCACTCCTTTCAAATGCCACAGACGCAGTCTTTATAACTCTTGAGGAGAATAGCGCGCAGCGTGAAACGAAGCTCCAGGGTCTGCATGACACATAAACACCGCTTGAGGAACAGCGCGGAGGTTGCAATTTTACTGCACCTGGGAGCCAGGTCATCAGGTCTGCTGCGAAACTGTGCAATGCCTAATTCTCTTTATCATACCGTGCAAAGCTCAAAGTACATTCTGCAAAATGAAGGAGTTGTTCTGGTCCAAATCCATGCATTTATCACCCAAGTGAGGCTTTATCTTGCAATTATATAATTATTAATTTCTCCCTCGATTCATTTGTAATTCAACTTTTTCTTTGCAGGGCAGAATATGCACACAGTGACCTTCACTCAATCTTAAGATATTTTTGTGTGTGTGTGCTTGTACAGTGTCCTGGTTGCTGTGGAAAAGGAGCCCATTCCTGTCCCAGAATGGACCCTCAGTCTGAAAGTTGCTGTGGATGGGACCAAAGAGACAGGAAAGTTCCAGAAAGTGTACAGTTAAATCCTATTGTCTGCATCCAAAGCAATCCCAGCCTTAGGCAGATGCATGATTATTTATGGGCTGTATTTTGGTGAGAAGGGGGCACTCTGTACCGCTGCCTGGTGTGCAAGGGGGAGTCATCATAGCTGCTTGGATCAAGGGAGATTGCTGTCCCCCTTTCAACTTTCTTGCAGATGTCTTTGTGTCATGTCCTTAAATTCTATATTAAAAACATCGCAGAGGTGGTACAATCCCATCGGTTAGACACCGAGACTTTCTGGACCACCAGTGGCAAGATATTTGCCACAGAGCTGTACTGCTGGTTCCTGAAAGCCATGTCAGGTCCCCAGGCTTGGTCTACCACCAGCCCCACTGCCTGGGACTTCATGCTCTTCAGCCTGGCTCCAGGGTCCCTTCACCAGCACCAACCCAGCCACTTTTAGGTTAGTGACTCTTCATATCTCAGAGTGTCCTTGTTCTCCAAGCCACTGAAAAATAACATTCCACCCAAGACAGGGCCAAATCCTGTATCCACTTGAGCTAAGGGCTAGAGAGGACTGTGCACCAGGAGCCAAGATCTACTTCTATTCCTGTAAATCCTGATTCTTTCCTGTATCCATGCTGGAGGGGAACACACACTCCCCTCCCTCCATGGGTCATGTCCCAGAGGCAGAGCAGCAAGGACAACCTAAAGCCACGTCCTTGCTCCTTCTGCTTCTTTTCTGCAGGACAGGACAGAAGGGATGGGTGGCAAACAGGAATATTTGCTTGTTGTGAGGCTGTTCCCCATAATCATTGCTTTCTTCCCTTGAGGGGAATCCCAAAAGGAAAATGAGGAATTATGAGGGTTTCTTGTCTGTCCCTCCCTGGACTGGGGACCACTTCAGAGCTGCCCAGATGAAAGCCATATTTCCCTCAGCATCTGCTTTCTTACGAACAACTGTCATTTTCTGGGCTACCAGCCAGGCAAACACTTTAAAGGATATCATGAACACAGCATTCGGCTCTTGGCCAAGGAACCTCAGCAGATATCTCCCTCCTGGGGCCAAACTCCAGCCTATGTACAACCCGCTGTGCCCACAGAGCAACCCACAAAGGGCTGTCGGGTCTCAGAAATGCTGCTGGAAGAGATGGCAGTCTGCGTCATGATGGAGATGGGGGGAAACCTACAAATTGCAGGTTCATTAGAAACCCATCTTTGAACCCCATCGGCTGCCAGGGCTCTGCAAAGCCAGACAAGCTCTCCAGCTTAGAATCATAAAATGGTTTGGGTTGGAAGGGACCTTAAAGACCATCTATTTCCAATCCCCAGCTTGATCAAGCTCTCCATGGGAGCAAGCTCTCTGGTGAGGATGTGGAATGCAGGTGATCAGGCACACAAATGGCAATGACGTGGTTATAACATGGCTCAGCCACAGCATCACTACAGTATCTACCTTCCACCTTTCTGCCCCCATAAGTCCCTTCATTCCCAGTCTCAGGCTGCAATCTCTCAAGCTGTGGTTGCACAGTCAGGAGGAACAGGCAGGTTTGGAGTTGCGGTTGCAAACAGACGTGATCCTCATCTCCTCCCTCTGCAGGTTTGGACTCTTGCGAGGTAGCCCAACTGCACATGCTAAATCGTTATAAAATGGCTTAGGCCCTTACGCAAAGCCCTTTCAAGGCAGACATCACCATGGGCTGCAAGAGGACATCTAAGGGCATCATGCATGTCTTTGCAATCACATCAGTTCAGTTATCTGAAAATGGCCAGACAATCCTAGGCTGAGGTTAGCTGTTGCAGTGCCTACTCTGCTGTGGAAAGTGAAGAGAGACCCCTTCAAACTAACACCAAAACCAAAGCACCCTTGAAAAGAAGGAAAGATCCTTACAGACCCTAAATTTTACACTTTCTGTTCAGGTCAGATGCCAGGAGGTTTGTCTGTGGTTGTTCGTGGTGAGGTATGGCTCTGGGTTAAGCAGTCGTGGGACATTCCTGAACTGCAAGACCACAATGATCTGCACCCAGCCTGTTGACCAGGGGTGCTCCTGAAGCAGCTCTTCATGATCCAGGACCCAGCATCTCATGTCTCCATGGCTGTATGGGAGTCAGTAAAGAGAAGACACGTCCATGTGGATGTGATGGCTTTCTTCGATCTCCTCACAGGCCAAGTGGTTTCCTGGGCTGGACTCCCTCAAAGAAGCTCAGAGCTAAAATGAAGCATTTGGTGGTGGGTATCTTGCATTAAGTAGTTTTGTTGTGAGCTGCAAGTCCCTCCCTGGATGAAAACATGGGCATATCACAGACGACACACACGTATATGCCATGGGCCCCAAGCGAGCCACAGGCTAGAAGCACATGGAGGACTTTTCTGGTCAAGTCGAAACAGGGACCATGTCACGACTAAGTGCTGCTGGGCCCAACATTGCTGCTAACCCAACATTTGCTCATTCAGCCCGAAATAGGAAAATCAGCAACGTTCGGAAAGAGATTTTTGGCATCGCAGTGGCCCCAGAATGGGTCAGATTCATATTGCACTTGTCAGGAGGGTTTCAAGATGCACATTGCTGAGGTCCCCAGTGCCAGCCTAGAGCCCCTGACAGTGACAGCCTGCACAGATCCCGTACCCCTCGGCACAGCCAAGCCTGGCCAGGCTGTCCCACGCTGTGGACTACGCTCAGCTGTGAAGGGGGCCTGACTCCTGCTGGCACCGTGTGCCCTTTGAGCCAACCCTGCTGATTGAACGGGTTCAAAGGCTGGGTGTCGTACGCTGGATCTGCAGAGGTGGCGTGCACAGGTCTCCTGCCCCTGCCCTGGGTTTGTTTGCATGGGTTTGGCCCTACACTAATGCTTCTGCGTGCTGTGTCTGGATGGATGCCCATGCCTGAGTCCATGGAGATGGGAATCAGGGAGGCAGCGGGAAGAGGTGCAGCAGGTCTGGGCACCAGCTTGCTGATTTCAGTGCCCTGCAGAAGCCTGGCTGTGCTGCATTAGGAGAGGGCACTGGTCAGGACTGGGATCCTGCAGTGGGGAGGCAATGGTGTCCCCATTCCATGCCCTGCATCCCATCCTTGCACCGTGCACTCTCCTTCCAGCAGCTGTAAGCGTCTGAAGCAAACGGCACCTTTTGTCTCGGTGCCCTTGCCAGGAGCATCCTCGAGAAAACCGGCAGCGTGGACAATGCCTGCCCGTTGCGAGAGATGCTGCAGCAGAGCTCCCTGCCAGCACCGGGGTCGAGCTGCAGCACTCATCCAGCGCCCCGTGGAGAATGAATGACCCCTCGCTCGATCCTTGGCTTCTCGGGGGATGCATTTGCACAACCATAGCAACAGCTGCCTGCAACCAGTGCTGCCGAGCGGCAGCTGCTGGGATCTCCAGCCAAAGGGCTGTGCAAACGTCTGGCAGCAGCTGACCGTGTGTTTTCGAGAGCCCTTTTCTGGCAGCAGCAGCACAAGCCTGCCTCAGAGAGAAAAAACCAGCCGGTGGCCAAATCCTGCCCACAGAAGGTCTGATCTCTGTGCCTGAGGGTTATAACTGAGTGTGGCATGGAGTGTTTGGCAGCTCATGGGATGAGATTAAGGGTATCCCTTTAGTACCAAGCTTTTGCGGTTGTTAAATTGGGAGGTTTTGGGCAGAAAGATCCAGGCTTAAAGAAACTTTGTAAAATTAATCAAACCAGCTGGAATAGCTCCACAAGGTTTGGTTCTCACCTTTCTAATGCCTTTCCTACAACATTTCTTAACTGCATTTGGTTTCAGATTGTATCACACACAAAAAAAAAAAAAAACCAAACGCGAAATCAAACTGTTCCAGGGTAAGACAGTAATTTCTGGAAGGCTGGCCATGAAGAAGGTCTGGGTTTGGATCTCATCTTCTTTCGGAGCAAGCTGCATTTCCCTGCAGGAGGCAGAGCCTGCGTTTCGAGCAGCTCCACGTTACTCTCCGACTGCAGAGGTTTCCTCCCTCCTGACCATTTTCTGGCTTTCAAGTGGCTCCAGCAGTCATCTCCATCACTGAAAGGTCAAGTGCCAGCTTGAACCCAATACCAAGAAGGGTAAAATCTGCAGTGGAAGTTGTTTTGCTGGAAAACACCGTTAAAGCTCCTTAAGTCCCAGCTCTATCCATGCTGAGAATGGGGATGTGTTGTTGTATTCCTTGTTAACGTCACAGCCCCATCCCATCCAGGCACCATGGAAGGAAATCCAGGTGCAGGGGCAGAGAGGGAGCTACAGAGCACCCCAAAAGATAGGGCCACGAAGGGCCACAGAGATGATGTGAGGGCTGGAGCACCTCTGCTATGGAGACAGGCTGAGAGAGTTGGGCTTGTTCAGCCTGGAGAAGAGAAGGCTCCAGGGAGACCTTAGAGCCCCTTCCAGTCCCCAAAGGGGCTCCAGGAAAGCCGGAGAGGGACTGGTGACAAGGGCAGGGAGGGACAGGCCAAGGGGGAATGGCCTGAAGCTGCAGGAGGGGAGATGGAGATGGGATGTGAGGCAGAAATTCTTCCCTGTGAGGGTGCTGAGGCCCTGGCACAGGTTGCCCCGAGAAGCTGTGGCTGCCCCTGGCTCCCTGGCAGTGTTGAAGGCCAGGTTGGATGGGGCTTTGGGCAAGCTGGGCTAGTGGAGGGTGTCCCTGCCCATGGCAGGGGGTTGGACCTAGATGGGCTTTAAGGTCCCTTCCAACCCAAGGCAGTCTGTGATTCATTCTATGATTCATGATAAAATGTCCCTGGCTGGCTGGCTGGGGCCAGGGCTGCATGGCTTTTCCCAGCTCTCCCTTCCCCTGCGCTGCTAACACCCATGTCTCCTCCTGCAAGGTGGTCTCCAGTGTGCAGGGGAAGGTTGACCACATCTGGGATCTCTTCTGCACTAGAAGTGCCCCAGAGTTTATAACGCAAGTACACGATGGCACCAGGCGCCCTGCGCTCTGCCATGCCATAACCATGTTTTGTGACAGCTCAGCTGGTCATGCCACCACTGCCACACCAGGATTTCCCCTACATCTGGAGAGGGATGTCCTCCAGCTTGCCCCAGAGCAACCCAAGATGCCACACTGGTTACACCTCTCCAAAGCAACTCAGCAGAGCCCATTTGCTCACCCAGTGCGTGAACAGCATTGCCCAGTCATGTCCATGTTGCTAATTCTCTTCTCTTCCAATGAAGGGCAGCTTCAGCCATCCTGGCTACCAGCAATGGTCCCTGGCCTCTGCCATTGTCAACACCTTGCCAACGTGTCATTTGGACAAGTGTTACTTAGCATGGGCCAAACCTATGCCAAGAAGCACGCAAACAACAACTACACCGTCTGGACCAGCATGGCCCAGTGCTCCAGTCCATCAGATACTGGTGTGGAGGTGGCCATTCAGCCCCTGGTCTGTAGCAGAGTTTGGATGGAGCCATCTCCGAAACTTCATGAGGCTTTGAAGCATAGCCTATGCTTCCTTTGCAGGTACTGTTTTGGAAATACTTGTGTGCCAGGACCTGTATATACACAAAGATCTGCTGCCTCTGCATATTGGGGCTAGTCAACAACCATCCTGCCACAGTAAAGCAGAAGCTTTACACAGATCCCATCTGAGATTAAGAATTGGCATGGCAATGGGAAACTCTGGGATGTCACCTTCCAGCTTGGCTCCTGATGGGTTCTAAATCTCTCCAGGTAGTTTGCACTCTCTGATAACTTGCCTCTGGCTCTTCCATCTCCTTATTTCCTGGTGTATCCTATCCTATCCTATCCTATCCTATCTAAAACTGCATGTCCCTCATTTCCATCAGCACTTGATGCTCTCCACACAGTAGTGAGTCAGGGTCCCAGTTTGTTAATGTGTCTCTTCCCCAACCTGCTTGGGTTTTCCTGGGAAAATGCCCTTTTTGGGGTGTGCAGGGGCATCTGTATGAAATGAAATGTCTGTTCCCAGGGTTGCAAAGCAGAGCTGCCCGTGCTGCGCCCATCGTACCATCCCTCAGGCACAGGAATGGCATTTCTCTCAGATAATGCTGAGCAGGGCAGGACCTTAGACCAGGAAAACACTAAACCTAAAGAGCAGGAGAAGCTGAAAATGGGTTTAGCAGACGTGCCCAAGCACAGACATGCAGACGTGCACTTCCCTACTGCCACCGTGCTCAGATTGGGTGACGAGAAGAAACAAAACAAAGAAAAAAAAACCACAAAGAAAAAAAAAAAAAACAAAACCCAAACAATAAAACTGCTTTAGTGAGACAGAGCTTCCCACACCGCTCTTCCTACAGTGAGACAAACAGAGACATGCGAATTCAACATCTGCTGTTAATCGCTTGTCCTAACATGGCCTGGGATTCACTGCAGGCTCCCAGAAGATGCCTTTAATGCCACTTGCCTTCGGTCCCAGGTCTTCCCTGGGGTCGAGAAGAGAAAGGGTTGGGGCAAAAGCTGCTCTGGCTTCTCAGAGAAGGAAAAGGAGATGTCTCTTACCAAGACCTAGGAAGCTGAAGACCCATTGAACCACCGATGCCGTCTGAAGCCTTCTCTGCATTGGCACGGAGAGCGGAGCAAACTCAACCTTCATCTTGGGCTCTGCATGCGCGTCTCAAAAGGAGAAGGAAGCTCCGCAAGTGGCGAATGCAAAGTGCAAAGTCGCCCGTCAATATTTACCCAGTCTTACAGTATAGAAGATTGTGCAATGTACAGTGGCGGTGGTGACTGCCCGCAGCCACCCTCCCGTGTAGGGAGGAGAGGGACGCTGCTGGGAGTTGTCACCAACTTTACGCCAACGTGACTCACCACATGGTTAGACGGTGAGGATTTCATGCTTTTAACACTGAAATCTGGGAAGTCCTGCCTTCGAGTGCCTGTCTCTTTCAAATTTTGCAATATTTGGATGTTCGCAGAGAAGATGAGGCATTTGTGCGTGTGAGCCAGGCTTTATTTTCCCCATTCCGCTACAAACCACCCTGTGCACGGCAGGAAGGGACAAGCACGGGCAGGACACTTGTATTTGCAAGTGATGTGTTGTGGATGGGTTTCAGTCTCAGCCAAGGAAGTGTGCAAACAACACAAGGGTGTTTCACTGCGGAGCACGGGGGTACACGAACAGCCACACACCTCTGTCAGGACATGGATGCATGGATGGATGCATGGATGGATGGATGGAGCACACAAGTGTCCGTGTGCATCCTTACACATGCTTGTGTGGATGTACGAGAAGGGAAATACTACCCCCCTTTTGCATTTCTACCTCCAAGCAGGTGCATGCTCTGTATTTCTGCTTCGTCACATGCAAAGAGCTACAACCGGATGGGAAAAAAAAAAAAAAATCAGAAATTTGGGGAAAAATTCCTCAGGGAACTGACAAGCTGCTCAGGTAAACAAAGAAATCATCTGGTGAGAGGCCTGAGAAAACCAAGGGTCTCGTCGTAACCAGGATACAGAATAATACCGCTAACAGACTGAATTAAACAATAAGCCGACCCACTGCTAAAGCACCCGTGCGCATACAAAGGCGTCGCTTGCTTCTCTAAGGGGCATTTCAAATCCCCAAGCTCACCGCAGCCAAGAATTACAGAACAAAACTAAAAACAACCCTTGGCAAAAGCAAATCAGAGGTGTTAGCTGAAAAATAATCCCTCCTCTTTGTCAGGCCCTAGGAAGACGCGGGGCTATGAGGAATTTACATCTGTTAGACTCCATTTTCCAGAGTCACTAGAAACAACACAGCTCTGGTGAGCCCCAGGGGCTCTTTTCTTAAAGACACCGGTTGCTTTAATTGAGCTGAAACTGGCTTAGATCTCGCCTGCATCTCTCCCCATCCTTTGTCTTCCACCGCAAATGCCAGGACCCTGTCCATTTTGAGAAAGCAAAGGAGGGGTTTAACTCTTTCGGCTCTGTTGCCTGGAGACGAGATGTTTCCTAGTGAGAAACCACCAGCAATTTCCAAAACGGTGGGCGGAGATCTGCAGGTCCAGGGCTCCTGGTCTTCCTGGGCTGTGCAACCCCCAGGGAAGTGTGTGGTGGGACCGAGGAGGGGAAGTCCTTTGCGGGGACATCCCTGATCCAGAGATGGTGTTTCAAGGTGTTTTCCATCCTGTCTTGTCCTCATTGAAGCCCAGCAATGCCAGGGAGCTTTTTTGGTTTTTGCTAATGCAAAGGGTCACACCAGAGCCCTGGGGACACCCAAACATGTGGGAAGCATTTTCTGCTCCCAGAATCATAGAATCATAGAATCATAGAATCACAGACTGGTTTGGGTTGGAAGGGACCTTAAAGCCCATCTAGTTCCAACCCCCTGCCATGGGCAGGGACACCCTCCACTAGACCACGTTGCCCAAAGCCTCATCCAACCTGGTCTTAAACACTTCCAGGGATGGGACCTCCACAACCTCTCTGGGCAACCTGCTCCAGCACCTCACCACTCTAACAGTAAAGAATTTCTTTCTAACATTTAATCTAAATCGACCCTCCTTCAGCTTGAACCCATTACCCCTTGTCCTGTCAAGGACAAGGAAGTTTCAGGCTAAGCCCTGGAGCAGTTGTATTGCTGGTTCCCCAAGCAGTTGTATTGCAAAGCTCTTTGCTTGTGGCTTATTATGGCAAGGAAAGGCCCATGTTCTGGATTTATTATGAATGAGTCGGCTCCTTAGAAGAGGTGACCAAGGAATGAAGCAAGGCTTAGTTGGGTAATAAATATTTATGTCCCGCTTTGCTGTGGATATGTCATTTGCTTTTTGTCTTTCTACTTTCTTAAATCAGGAGAGAAAAATACCTGCTTATGGAGAGCTTTGAAATTTTTTCCTTAAATTAGAGAGGGATCGGAGATTTCCAGACAGTCAGGAGAAGCCGAGAGAAATGCATCTCCTTCTTGTGTGTAGATAAAATAAAACCTGTGGCTTGTTTTAAGGAAGAGCAAACCTGTGTCTCTGAGGTACTAAACTAGCTAAGCAGTAGGTGACATGCCCAAACACTGAGCCCTGATCTCTACAGCCTACATCCTGATACCTAGGTCAGCCTTATGCACGTAATGGTCTTGGTTACCATCAGATGGTTGAATCAAGAGGTAAAACTGAGTGCTGCCAGATATCCTGAAGCCATTCAGGCTCTACAGACTTCATCCAGCTCCCAGTTGATCCTTCCCCACCCTGGAAAGCATTCAGGGCCCCTATATCCCCCTTGGCTTCCTCTGACGCTTTAGAAACGAAGAAGAAAGCAACCACGGTCAACATATTTCTTGTCCTTGAGAGCTGTGTGGGTCTCCCAGGCTTGGGACAGGGCTTGTTTTCACCCACACTTTACTAGTGCCCACAGTATGGCCAGGGCAGTGGTTCCTCCCCCTCACCTCCATGACTTTTAAACCTCATTTTTCTCCATTTTTTGTAAGTTTCTCACCATTTCTCCGTATTTCCTAATGTACTCAGACACCTGCACACATGTGGCCCATGACATACCTCTAACTACGTTCTCCTTGCCTTTTTCCTTCTCAGATATTTATAGTAATTTGTCCGATCTCCTGTGGCTTGCGTTTAGTCTGGGAACATTAAGTTCTTTTAATCCCTCAATCGGTCATCCTCTGTAATCCCTTTATCAGCAGCCGTTGCGACTCAGTTGATCAATGTCCATCTCTGAGTACGAAGAGGAACCCATAAAGCCCTGTGTCACCAAGCTATAGGCTCTGCAAGTCACCAGGCTTTGCAAGTCAGCACGGTGGGGCATGCCCATGAGACTTCACAAGTGGAGCATGTTGCACATGGATACCTGGTCATGCTCCAGGATTAGGGCTGAGAAAGCCTAACAGGGAGGACCTGAAGGGACGCATGGAAGGGGCAATGCAGTGGCATGTACAGGAAGCCAGGACACTGGCATAGCCATCCTGCTCTGCCCTGCCAGGAGAAGCTGGTCATGGCTCTTTTTTGAGTGCCTTGTTGAAGCCCCACCGTATGTAGACCCTATGGGACTTGGTGCCTCAGCAGAGGAGCCAGAAGGTTTCTCTAGATCACTGGTCCTCTCTTTTAATCACAGATAACTGCCTTTTTTCCTCTAAAGCCTCTCAGTCATTCATATGACTAGAATATATTCATATTCTAGTGGAGGGTGTCCCTGCCCACAGCAGAGGGGTTGGAACTAGATGATCTTTAAGGTCCCTTCCAACCCAAATCATTCTATGATTCTATGATTCTATGATATGCACTCCTACAGCTTCCCACCAAACTAGTTTCCCCTCCAGTGGGCAAAATTATCAGAGAGAAACTGAAGGTATCTTTTTGGTAGTTGTCCAGTGGTTTCTCTGAGTCCCATTCCTTCCTGATCCATCACTCCACCAGCAGTAAGTCTATCTCCCTACAGGGTCTTCCTTGCTGGGCACCTTCCCATCACACCAAACTGATGTGACATTATTGCACCAAGCTTGATCTTTGTCCGTCCCCAGCTCTGGGTAAGAGCACGGGTGTGAGAAAAGCCCACTTCTGCCTGCTGCTATTTTTTTAATGCGAATTCTTTCAAAATACAGTCTTTCAGATTTTACTCCCCCTTCTACCAGCAAAATCACTTCTGAAATCTGGCTGTGTTACACGAATTATTTTCATTACAGAATTTCATGTCCTTTAGAGCACTTGACTTATCAGTCAAATTCTTCTTTTCATGCACTTTAATTATTCTCTTTATGCAGCACTCTGACATGGATTTTCTTTGGCTCCCATCCCATTTGGCCTTGAAGCATCCTCCCAACATATACGAATCATAAACAAAGTTGACAGGGAAAACAAGAACACCCCAGGCAGATCCCCATTCCCAGCAGTCGTGTGTGATCATAAAATGATTTAAGATGTGAGAATCCACTCAAAATCCTCTGCAAGTTGCCACCTGCAGTGTTGTCATGTTCCTTTGTCCTTAGTGATGCATGCCGGGGACAGGAGCAATTCAGACAAGTGTCATCGGTGCAGGTCATGTGCCTGCAAAGCTGTCTGAGTGCTTGGGACAACCCTGCCATGGCAGGGACTCAGACGTGGCAGTGCTGTTGAAGATAAATATAGGTAAATGGAGCTTTCCTGCATCTAACTGGGGTAGTGTGGAGTTGAACACACCTCACCGAGGAGTCTCCAGGTGTGGTCCAGGTCTAGCTTTGGAGCTGGAGTCTCACCCACCTTTAGCCCATGAAGCTGATGTCCAGGGTCCCTCTGTAATGGAGGAGAAAGGCTCCTAAGAAGATATTTGGCTTATACCAGTCCCACTTCGTTATGATTTTTTTTTTCTTTTTCACTTAATTGCAGCTCTTATCAGTGATCTCCTGTGAGCAATGGGATGAGCCACCATCCCCTTTCTCTGACACTTGCAGGGATGTTGGTGATTAGCCAGGAGTCAGGTACCTCCCTTTGAGATGGCTACCACTGTACATCTACATCTACATCTATATATATATATGTTTTTTCTAAATAAAACCACCTTCCCCTCCTATAAGGTCTTGTACCGACCTTTGCCGCACGGTTCCTACAATGCCATAGCATTATTTCCTACAATAATTGTAGGAAATATGTGTGTACGGGGAAGGGGAAATGTGTACGGACAGCACATGATGACACGTCAGCTGGTGACATGAGGAAAAAAAGCCGATCCCTCTTTCATCAGGTCCAGCAAAGTAAAACATAAATCTGGGCAAGCTCCGACAGTGGCAGCATCCGCCAGCAGTGTCTAGCTGGTGAGCGTGGTCTTCATGCCATCATGAAACACAGGAGAGACTATCAAACCTGCCCCAGGATCGTCTCCAGTAGCTAAAGTTTGAGTAAAAGGCATCCTGGCTTCATCTGAGGATGCCAGGAAGAGAAGATTCACCAGGTCCCCTATTAACCAGCTCACAAAATATGCCTGTTATTGCATGGGGGATGCTTGGAGCTATTGCCTGCCTCCATTCCAGCAGATCCCAGCATGGATAGGATCAGGAACCACTGCTGGGGGTCTGGCCAAAGTCAATGCTGATTTTGGGTGCTGCAAAATATCTGGCTTGCTCTGGTTTGCACCCCACCATGGTGTCCTTAGCATCACAGAATCATATAATCACAGACTGGTTTGGATTCGAAGGGACCTCACAGCCCATCCCGTCCCACCCCTGCCATGGGCAGGGACACCCTCCACTAGCCCAGCTTGCCCAAAGCCCCATCCAACCCGGCCTTCAACACTGCCAGGGAGCCAGGGGCAGCCACAGCTTCTCGGGGCAACCTGGGCCAGGGCCTCAGCACCCTCACAGGGAAGAATTTCTGCCTCACATCCCATCTCCATCTCCCCTCCTGCAGCTTCAGGCCATTCCCCTTGGCCTGTCACTCCCTGCCCTTGTCACGAGCCCCTCTCCAGCTTTCCTGGAGCCCCTGTAGGGACTGGAAAGGGCTCTAAGGTCTCCCCACAGCCTTCTCTTCTCCAGGCTGAACAAGCCCAACTCTCTCAGCCTGTCTCCAGAGCAGAGGTGCTCCAGCCCTCGCATCATCTCCGTGGCCTCCTCTGGACTCGCTCCAACAGCTCCATGTCCTTCTTGTGCTGGGGACCCCCGAGCTGGATGCAGTACTGCAGAGGGGTCTCACGAGAGCGGAGTAGAGGGACAGAATCCCCTCCCTCGACCTGCTGGTCACGCTGCTGGTGATGCAGCCCAGGACACGGTTGGCTTTCTGGGCTGCAAGCGCACATTGCTGGCTCATGTTGAGCTTCTTGCCCCCCAACACCCCCAAGTCCTTCTCCTCAGGGCTGCTCTCCATCCATTCTCTGCCCAGCCTGTAGCTGTGCTTGGGATTGCCCCAACCCATGTGCTCCGGACCTTGCACTTGGCCTTGTTGAACTTCCTGAGGTCCACACGGTCCCACCTCTCCAGCCTGTCCAGGTCCCTCTGGATGGCATCCCTTCCCTCCAGCGTTTTGACCCACCACACAGCTTGGTGTCATCAGCAAACTTGCTGAGGGTGCACTTGATCCCACTGTCCATGTCGTCGACAAAGATGTTTAACAGTACAGATCTCAGTACCAACCCCTGAGGAACGCCACTCGTCACTGGTCTCCACTTGGATATTGAACTGTTGACTTTGACTCTTTGACTGTCCAGTCAATTCCTTATCCACTGAGTGGTCCATCCTTCGAATCCATGTAGATGTTTGGGCAGGATGGAGCCCCGGACAAGCACAGTCCAATTCTGACACCCACATCCTCGGCCATCCCCAAGACCAACGTCCCACCATGTGGCATCACGCTCAGGTGTGGCCTTTTCCCAGAAGAGGCTGGAGAAGGAGAAAGCTATTCCTGCTTTCTGCCCCAGCAGCTGTAATTTAAATACAGAGGTATTTTTATTTATTTAACTCCCATCCTCTCCAAGAGAGGTTTGCAGCCAGCAAATCAATTCGGCTGATTAGAGCTAATGGATTTTACTTGACGTAAGCGATTAAATTATTTCCATAGCTGATTCCTGAAAGTGAATGAGCGACCATGCTTCAGGATTTATATATAACTATATATTTCACTGCAGGAGACGCTAAGCAATTTTTTTCATTCTGCAGCTTCTAACTCCATCCAGGTCTGCCCGGTATCTGCAGAGCCGCGAAGAGTCTCCTGACGCTGCAAAACCTCGCAGAGCAGTTTTGCCCGTCTCTTCCCTTACAAAATAAAAAGGATGGGTAGAGCATGACGAAGCGTTTTCGTGTGAGATGAGCCCAGGCTCGTTGCAGATGCGGGAAGCTCGGAGAAAGGTACGAAATCCCTTTGTGCAAGTGCAACTCCCCAGTCCCCAGGTGGGTGCACGGTGCTGTGCAAAACCCGGCGTGAAGGCACAGCTGGGTGCAGAGCTGGGACACCCCTTAGCTCCAAAATGGGAGCTGTTGCAATGGGTTCCTATGGGTTTGCACCCACCAGGACCACGCTAATGCATTACCTCCCCGTTATACTTACGGCAATTAATTACTCTAATAGCTCTTAGTGCAGCAAACCCCAAAGCAGTAACATGGATGCAATTCAAAATGTTCTTTGCAGGAAGCACCCGAGCACGTGCAGGGCCTCTGCGGGCATCAGATCTCAGACCAAGATGGTTCAGACCCTCAGAAATCACTGTGGCAGCTTTGAGATAAATGAAATTACAGAAAGTATTTAAAAATAAACTCATCCTTGAGGTTCACCAGCCGACAAGCTCGATCCCGTTGCAATCTTTTGATTGCACGTCTTCCTCGCAGACCTTGGGTCACCATCGTAGTGCGATGCTTTTCCAGTTTTCCTCATTGCTGTTCCCATCTATTTATTTATATTTTTTTTCATACCACAGTCCATTGGCTGCAGAAAGCTGCTTGCCATCATCCCGTGCAGAAAGCAGCGTGCATGGAAACGCAGGGCTGGGGTCTGTCAGCAGCAGTTTCAGGACAACTCTCCCACCTTTGCTGCATGACCTGGATGAGCCGGTAGTTTCGTCTTCTGCAAATGGAAAGTGCCGTGCAGCAAGAGCCACGTGCCTTTACAGTATTGGTTGCAAAGGTAAAAATCAACCTAAAAAGTGACGAGCGTGTCTATCGTGGGTGCAAAGGAGCACCCATCCTACTTATAAAAGCAATACACAGTGCACTGGTGCCCCAGAAAACCGTGGCTCTGTCCCAACATGGTAGATGCTGAGGAGCTTCCTAAATCTTTAATTGTAATCACCGCTTTTAATTGCACTGGATGCAAAAGCGAGGGTGATATAATCCTTGTGGACAAAGCAATGCCTGTGTATAGACACCTCTGTTTGTAATTTATTTAATTTTTTTTTTCCCCCCCCGAGGCGGCTCTTTCATTCAGCCATCCCTATCAGCGAGGGCTCCAATCCCACCTCTACGGTGGGGTTCCACAATTTACCTACAGGCAAGACCGAAATTAACCAAAGCAAGGCAAAGACAAGCTGGGAGTGCTGGTGGACAAGCAGCTCTCCATGACCATCAGTGTGCCCTCGTGGCCAAGAAGGCCAATGGTGTCCTGGGGTGCATGGAGAAGAGCGTGGCCAGCAGGTCGAGGGAGGTTCTCCTCCCCCTCTGCTCTGCTCTGCCCTGGTGAGGCCACAGCTGGAGTTCTGTGTCCAGGTCTGGGCTCCCCAGTTCCAGACAGACAGGGAACTACTGGGGAGAGTCCAGCGGAGGGCTGCGAGGATGAGGAGGGGCCTGGAGCATCTCTGGTGTGAGGAAAGGCTGAGAGAGCTGGGGCTGTTTAGCCTGGAGAAGAGAAGCCTGAGAGGGGATCTGATCAACACTTATCAATATCTAAAGGGTGGGTGTCAAGAGGAAGGGGCCAGACTCTTCTCAGTGGTGCCCAGCGACAGGACAAGGGGCAACGGGCACCAACTGGAACACAGGAAGTTCCACCTGAGCATGAGGAAAAACTTCTTCCCTCTGCGGGTGACCGAGCCCTGGGACAGGCTGCCCAGAGAGGTTGTGGAGTCTCCTTCTCTGGAGAGATTCCAAACCCGCCTGGACGCCATCCTGTGCAACCTGCTCTGGGTGATCCTGCTTTGGCAGGGGGTTGGACTAGATGATCTCCAGAGGTCCCTTCCAGCCCCTACCAGTCTGGGATTCTGTGAATCTGTTAAAAAACCTCAGGGCCCAAGAGTCAGTAGGGGATGGAGGGATCGAGGGATCACAGAATCCCAGAATCCCAGACTGGTTTGGGTGGGAAGGGACCTCACAGCCCATCCAGTTCCAACCCCCTGCCATGGGCAGGGACACCCTCCACCAGCCCAGCTTGCCCAAAGCCCCATCCAACCTGGCCTTCAACACTGCCAGGGATGGAGGGATGGGGTGAAGGAGGTGGAGGCGAGGCTGGAAAGGAGGGTGGGGAATGGAGTCCGGGGTGGGATTTGGGGAAGAAGAGTTAAGAGGCCGACCTTGCAGCAGAAGTGGGGTTTGGTTCGGTTCGGTTTTGCAGCCGCCAGTCTGCAACGAAATATGAAAAAAACAGCCGAAATAAAATAATAAAGTGTGTGTGTGTGCACCTGCGCACACACGTGTGTGTGTGTGTGGCTTTATCCATAAAAATTTCCCCAGGGAGGGGAAATCGGTTCAGCAACGTCATGAATGATCTGTGCGTGTGTTTGTGTGTGCACACGCGTGTATGGGTTGGGGTGTGTAGGTCTGTGTGCACGTGTGTGCTTGCATATCTGTATGTGTGTATATACGTGCACACAAGTGTGTATGTGCACATCTATGTGTGTGCAAACATCTCCATGCATGTGCTTATGTGTAGGCATAAATGTGCATGCAAGAATGCATGTGTGTGCATGCGTGTAAACGTATGTGTGTGCAAGTATCTTTGGATGTGGGTGTGCATGTATGTCCATCTGTGTGCAAGCATGTGTATGCATGTGTCTGTGTGTGTATGTGCATCTGAGGGCACATCTGTATGCAGGTATGTGTGTGCATGTGTGTGTGCATGCTCAAGGGTGTGTTTGTGTGTGCACATGAGCGTCTCTGTGTCTGCATGGGTATGTTGCACATGTGTGTGTGCTGGTGTACATGTGAATGTGTCAACGTGCCTGCTTGTGTTCCTGTTTGCACGTGTGAGTGCATGTGTGTGAAAATGTGTATGCACATGTGTGTCTGTGAGTCTGTGCATGTGTGAACATATTGGTGTGCATGTGGGTGTGCACATGTATGTGCGTGAATCTGTGTGTGCAGGCGATTGTCTGTGCATGTGTGTGAAGGTATGCAGCTCTGTGTGCATGTGTGTGCATTCATATGTACATGTGTGCATTTGCATGCATACATTTGTGTACGCGTGTGTGCCCACATTTGTGCATATGTATGTGCATATGTGTGATTATCCATGTATCTGTGTGTGACCATGTGTGCACATGTGTGTGCATGTCTGCATGCAGGTGAGAGTGTATGTGCATGTGCATATGTGCATGCATGTGTGCATATGTTCATGTGTTCACATGTGTGTGCAGCATGCATGTGTGTATGCATGTTTGTGTGTGCATGTGCACATGTATGGAGATGTGTGCACAGGTGAATGTGCTTGCAGAATTGTGCACATGCATATGCACATATAAGTGTGCATGTGTTTGTGTGTGCATGTGTGCATGTGCAGTGTGTACACATGTGTGCAAATGTAAGCACAGCTCTGTGTGTGCATCCATGTGTGTGGAAAGCCATGTCCAGATGTGCGTGTGTTTGTGTGTGTGCACATATTTGTATTTATGTTTGTGTGCATGTCTGCATGCATGCATCTCTGTGCACATAGGTGCTTGCATATGTGCACGCATGTGTGTGCGCACATGTGTGCATGTGGGTGCATTCTTGTGATTCTGCATGGGTTTGTGCATGTGTGTGTACATGCACAGTTTGCATGTGCACACATGTGCATTCATGTGTGTGCATGCATGTGTGTGCATATCTGTATGCAGGTGCATGTGCAAGTGTGAGGGTGCATCTGCATGTACACGTGAGTGCATGCATGTGTGAACGTAAGTTTGTGCATCTGTTTGTGTATGTGCATGTGTCTGTGTGCAAATGTACGCGCACGCATGTGTGGTGTGTGTACCTCTGTGAGTGTACACGTGTGCATGTGCACATATATGTGTGCAGGTGTGTGCACACAGTTGTGTCTTGCATACGTGTGCAGGCGTGAATGTGCATACATGCATGTGAATGTGCATGTGCACATACGTGCATGCATGTGTCTGTTCACATGTGTCTTTGCATGTGTATTGCATATAGATGTGCAGGTATGTGTGTGACCACGTACATCCATGTTTGCGCAGCCACGTGTGCGTGCATGTGTGCATAGCCCTGTGCAGGTGTGTGAATGTGTGTGCATTTATATGTGTGTGGACATGTGTGTTCACATGCGATGGCATGCATTTGTATCCATGTGTGTATGTCTGTGTGCATGCACCTATATGTGCCTGCGTATGTGCACGTATTTCTGCACGTCGGTGCATGAATGCAATTGTACACGTGTGTGCACGCGTGTGCAAATCTGCATTGCAGGCACATGTGTGTGATTGCATGTGTGTGACTGCATGGGTGGGTGTGTCTTGCATGTGTGCGTGTGTGCGTGTGTGTGACTGCATGTGTGTGAATGCATGCATGGGCGTATCTTGCACGTGTGTGTGCGTGTGTGTGGATACATATATGGGCATGTTGTACATGGGTGTGAATGCATGAGTGTGAATGCATGCATGGGCATATCGTGCACGTGTGTGTGCATGTGTGTGACTGGGCATGCGTGTGAATGCATGCATGGGGTGTGCATGTGTGTGTGCATTTGTGTGTTAATGCATGCATGGGTGTATCTTGCACGTGTGTGTGCATGTGTGTGACTGGGCACGTGTGCGAATACATGCACGCTGTGTCTCGCACGTGTGCGACGTGTCTTGCACACGTGTGTGCAAGCATGTGACTACAGGCAGGGCGCGTCTTGCACGTGCGTGTGCATGTACGTGACTGTGTGCGTGAACACTTGCATGGGCGCGTCTTGCACGCGTGTGTGGCTGTGCACGTGTGTGAATGCACGCATGGGCGTGTCTTGCACGCGCGCGTGCGTGTCTGCGCACAGGCGCGTGTGCAGGTGCCCGGGCGTGCCGCGTGCAGGTGTGCGCTCCCACCTGGGCGCCCCCGCCCGTGCCGTGCCAGCCCCGCCCCCACCCCGCGCGAGGCCACGCCCCCTCCGGTGCGGCTGAGGGGGCGGGGCGCCGTTCTAGCCCCGCCCCTTCCCCTGGGCCGCCCCATCTCTGCGTGCGGCCGCGCGTGCCGGTGCGGCGGGAGCGGGTGCGCTCCTCGCGCGGGGCCGCCATGGCGTGGCCCTGCATCACCCGCGCGTGCTGCATCGCTCGGTTCTGGAACCAGCTGGACAAGGCGGACATCGCCGTCCCTCTCGTTTTTACCAAATACTCGGAGGCCACCGAACATCCCGCCGCCCCCGCGCCTCCCCCGCGCCCCGCCGCCCCCATCGATACCCAGCCCGGCGGCGAGGCGGCGGCGGCGGCGGCTGCGGGGGAGCCGGCTCTCGGTCCTACCCGCCCCGGCCCGGCTCCGCACGCCTCTCCCCCGGCCGATTCGGTGATGCGACACGACTACAAACCCTGGAAGGTGCAGCGACCGGAGCCGAGTTGCAAACCCAAGAGCGAGTACCAGCCCTCGGATACCCCCTTCGAGAAGGAGACGCAGTACCAGAAGGATTTCCGTGCCTGGCCCATCCCCAAGCGGGGTGACCATCCCTGGATCCCCAAACCGGGACCTTCCCCCGTCCTCGCCTTGGACCGCGGTTCCCCGGAGAAACCAGCTCAGGAGAAACGACGGAAGGTGCTCCCCGGTCCCGAGAAGAAGGAGGAAGACCCCGAGGTGGAGGATGAGCAGCCCAAAGCGCTGCGGGCCGGGGATGGGAGAGAGAAGGGTCGGAAGAAGGCGGAGGAGGCGGGCGGGGGCAGGGCGGCCGCCGATGCTCTCAACAGGCAGATCAAGGAGGAGGTGGCGGCGGGGGTCAGCTCGTCCTACAGGTAACACCCCACCCCCCCCCCTCCATCCCGAACCCCAACCCGCCGGCTCCGGTCTCCTCTTGCCCATCCCCGGGAGGGATGTGCCACCCTGGGAGGTGGGGGAATGCGGCTCTGAAGCGTTTCAAGGGGTTTGCTGGGTCTCCTGGGGGGGGGGGGGGGTGAGGTGTCCTTAAAATCCCCCACCTCTCTGGGTGTCGTTGGTGGGGCGTGGGTAGGTGCTGTGCGGGTGGTGAATCCGCGGGTCCTTTTTGCCGGGTGGGTTTGGAGCAGGTTTGGGTGTCCGTGTTCCCCCCCCCCCCCCCCCCCCCCGCATCCCAAAATTCAGAGACACCCCCCCCCCCACCGGCTTGCCTTTCGGCAGCGGGAGGTTCGGGTCGCTTCCCTGGGATGTGCAAGTCGCTGCCCGGTCCTTGCCACAAGCGTGTCCCTGACAGCCCAGAAACCCTCCCGCGGCGCAACGAACCCGAAGGACCAGCATCCCCATCGCATCGCTGCATCCCGAGGGTCCCACGCGCAGATGGGGGTCCCACGCACGAGCGGGGCGCCCCACGCGCGGGAGGGTCCCACGTAGCACCCCAGAGCGGTAGCATCCCCTAGACAAAGCATCCCGGGGACACGGTGGGATGCGGGTGACGCGCGTCCTAGGCCGCTTGGGTGGGGCAGCCTTCAGATGCTGCCATGTTTAACGCAGCGCGGCGGGGGGTGGCACATCCCTCTGTCGTGTCTGCCCACCCCTCCCCTCCTCCCCCCCCCCCCCCCCCATCGTTCCCCCACCCCAGGCTCAAAAGAGTTGCCCTGATTTCACCCCAGGAAGAGACCCTATTTGGGATTCGGAGCGTGAAACTCCTTGCCGCGAGATGCTGTTGTTATTTCTCTCCGGGTGAAGGGGTTGGATGTGTTGGGAATGCAAAACAAAAGTGATGGGGTGGCTGCCCTGCGCGTACATTTGAAAGGAGGATTTGCTGCGATTGTGTTTTCCAGAGCTTTCTCTGGCAGAGCCCACCACCGCCGGGGCGGAGGTAGCGAAGAGCAAAGCTGGGGGTTGTTGTGACAAAAGTGTAATCGCAGCCTTTTGGCTTCTCCTCGTAGCCATGTGAACGCCAAGGTGTTTATGCCATTACACGAATGACTGATTTTCTTCCCCAGGGGGGTTTAGAGGTGATACCCTGCCATCAAACAGGTAGTGAATTCACGCAGATTTAAAATGAAGCTGGGTTTTGACTCCTCTGTCCCACTGGTGACCGTGTGGCACGGCAGACCTGGCAATCGTCGTCTTTCCCACGTCCCCGGGTGGGAAACGGTTCAAGCAGCGAGATTTTGATTTTTGCTGTACTTCGGCGTCAGCTCTGGCTCTTGCTGGGGACGCGAGTGATGCCGTGGGCTCAGGTGCATCCAGGTGTGACAGCGGTGGTCGGCTGCAACGTGAGAAAATGGCCAGGGATTTTTTGGAGAGTGTGGGGAAAGGGTTTTCCAGAAGTGACACAGTCCTTTAGTCTGTTTTGATCAGCCGTGATTTTTGACTCAGCTTTTTGTCTGATCACCTTCCGAGGTCTGGGCTCCTGTTGGTGATGGCAGGACTAAAGCAGAAAGCTGTCCTAGAGCTGGAGAGCTGTGGTGTTGCTCTCTTCCACTGGTTCAAAGGATAATTAGGCTTATTTACTTGCGTATTTAAATGCGGATTGCTCACCCTCCCATCCCTTCGCGTATTATCCCTCCTGTCTGCTCCAGCAAATTCATACGGCCGCCGTTGCAGCAGCGCGGGCTGGGCTGTGTTTCCTCCCCACGCAAAGGGGTTGGGTCAGCTCAGATGTTGAACCCAAGAGGAACTTGACCGCTTCAGCCCTCCTTGTGTTGCTCGTCATCTTTCAGGATGCCTCTAGGGCTTCTCTTTCCCCCGGGGTCCTCATCTGGTCTCCCACATTTTTCTTGCTTGCAGCATATTGCAAGAGAAGTGTTTGCTCTGACGCTCAGCCCTGGAACATAAGCGCCTCTTCATTAATGCATAAGTGATGTTGTGGCTAATTGTTCTCATTTTCTGTTCAAATTAGGCATCTTTTAAGTGTTGTTTATTGTTTGGGTTCTTTTTAAAAGCCAAATTCTCCAAATCCCTATTACTATCAAGGACCTTGCTGCTCACAGGAGTCCCTGCTGGGTAGGTTTCACACACCTCCAAGGATGGAGACTATTTGGGCGACCTTTTGGGCCACCCAACAGCCAAAATTATCTCCTAGTGACCTTTTGCTAGGGAGGAGCAAGGATGTCTCATGTGGGGCTTGTCTTCTGTGGCCTTTGCTGTGCTTGTGCATGGTTGAAGGCTGCCCAGCAACGGAGAGCAGGGGGAGATTTCCTTACAGTCCTCTGCCACCACTGCAAATCAGCATAATGTGACGCTCCAAGGCTGGCAAACAGTTCCTTGATGAAACCAAAGAGCACATCGGTAATGGTTTTTAAACTCGCTCTGTCCCCATGAGTATTATTTCCAGGTGAGGGAACAGAGCTTGGGATAGAGTAAGCAACCAGCCCAAGGTCATCGGGGAAATCCATGCTACGGGGAGGAATTCCCTTTGCTAAACTCTTTACACCAAGATAAATGAATATTGCAGAGACCGTGTACCTGTGACCTGCTCCTACAGAGCAGAGGCGATGCCCAGCGGTGATGGCCACAGGGCATGGAGGTGACTCCCAGCCCGCGGGATGGATGATTTGTTTGCATTAGCATTTCAGCCCAGAAGCCTTCAGTGAGGCCAGAGCAGCTACAGCAGGGCTGTCCACGTCTGCAAGAGACTGCCTGTGCCCAGAGATCCTACAGAATACGTAGAATCACAGAATCATTTAGGTTGGAAAAGAACTTTAAGATCATCAAGTCCAACTGTTAACCCAGCACTGCCAAGGCCACCACTAAACCATGTCCCCAAGCACCACATCTACACGGCTTTTAAATCCCTCCAGGGATGGGGACTCCACCACTGCCCTGGGCAGCCTGTTCCAGTGACTGACAACCCTTGCGGTGAAGAAATATCTCCTGATCTCCAACCTAAACCTCCCCTGGCACCACTGGAGGCCATTTCCTCTTGTCCTGTCCATCAGAGTAAGTCCACCTTGCGTGCGTCCTAGTGCCATTGAGTTTCTTTGCTCAAAGGCATGGCACAAAATGATGCAGAGGACCTGCAGGGAGTTATTTTATGGCTAATCTCAGAGCTTAACTTGTGATTTAAGGGCTTCTGGATGAGATTCAAAGCAAGGCCCCCAAAAGGTATGTCATAGTCTTCAGGGGAGGGATGGGAGCACATCCCAGGAAAGCTTGTGGTGAGTTTTACCAGAAGGGACAGGTAATATTTTATGACGTTTAATAGGAAACACCAAGTGGGTTCCCAATAAATTATTCTCAAGGTTGCCTTAGAAAATGCTAGAATCGCTATGAGCTATTTATGTGGCTGTAACGTTTCTATGCAATATACGTTCTGTAAATTACTTGTGGCCATAAGCTGCCACTTGGGCAATGTCGGACCAACCTCTATGCTAAAACATAACTGCCAGCTAAACCCTGTCACTTGTTACTTGGGAGAAGAGACCGACCCCCACCTGGCTACAGCCTCCTTTCAGGGAGTTGTAGAGAGCCATCAGGTCTCCCCTCAGCCTCCTCTTCTCCAGGCTCAACACCCCCAGTTCCCTCAGCCGCTCCTCATCAGACTTGTGCTCCAGACCCTTCCCCACTCCGTTGCCCTTCTCTGGACACGCTCCAGCACCTCAATGTCCTTCCTGGAGTGAGGGGCCCAAAACTGAACCCAGCACTGGAGGTGCAGCCTCACCAGGGCCCAGTACAGGGGGACGATCGCTGCCCTGGTCCTGCTGGCCGCACCATGGCTGATCCAAGCCAGGATGCTGTTGGCCGCCTTGGCCACCTGGGCACACTGCCGGCTCCAGCCACTCTGCCCCAAGCCTGTAGCGGTGCCTGGGGTTGTTGTGCCCCAAGGGCAGGACCCGGCACTGAGCCTTGTTGAACCTCACACGGTTGTCTCGGCCCATGGATCCAGCCTGTCCAGATCCCTCTGTAGAGCCTTCCTGCCCTCCCGCAGATCAACACTCCCACCCAAGTTGATGTTGTCTGTGAACTTACTGAGGGTGCCCTCGATCCCCTCGTCCAGATCTCAGATAAAGAGATTAAAGAGAACTGGCCCGGTACTGAGCCCTGGGGAACACCACTGGTGACTGGCCACCAACTGGGTGCGACTCCATTCCCCACAACTCTTTGGGCCTGGCCACCCAGCCAGTTTTTTACCTGATGAAGAGTACACACATCCAAGCAACGAGCAGCCAGTTTCTCCAGCAGAATGCTGTGGGAAACAGTGTCAAAGGCTTTACTGAAGTCCAGGTAGACAGCATCCGCAGCCTTTCCCTCATCCACTGAGCGGGTCACCTTCTCATAGAAGGAGACCAGGTTGGTCAAGCAGGACCTGTCTTTCATAAACCCATGCTGACTGGGCCTGACCACTTGATTTATTTATATTATTGAAATTATTTATTTATATTATTCATAGTATTTCTATTATTTATATCTATATTGTGTGTATTTATTCAACATCCATTTATGTATAGGATTTATGTACTTATGCCCAAATAAATTCCCTTGGCAAACCAAGGACGTCCTTGGGAGGACATGCTCGTTCCTAATGCTCTCCAAAAGTTAAGTGACTCCTGGGCCAATGTCTGTTTTGAAGCCATCAGTAGCAAGTAGTTTTGAAGGTGATCATGTTGTGCATGATGGCATCTGCTTGCCAAATGGTGCCCTATGACTGTTCGTCTTTGGCTGTGGGGAAACTGAGGCAGAGGTGCTGTGTGACCTACCTGAGCCCACACAGTGCATCAGGGCTGGGTGCAGCTCCAGGGCATCATTCTCCTCTTTGCTGTTGTTCTTCTGGGGTTGAGGTGCTGGAAGCCACCAACTGTGACCAGGTGTGCTTTTGCGTGACACAGGTTCCAGCACCAAGGTGCTTCTTGTCTCAGTTTCCCTCCCCAAAGCATGTGCTGCCCAAGCAGCACTACAGGGGCAGGTTGCACTTCCCTTCACCCCCTTCTTCTCTGCAGTTCTGCTTCTCGTGGTGGCCTGTGGACCCTGAGGGACCAAGGGAGGACCAAAGGATGGAGTGGGCTGCTGTTGACTCTGGGGGTCTGGGACCAAAGAGAGTAGGTCATAAAATGTGCAGACAGTGGCATTTCCTGGTGGAAGTTGAACCGTTAGAAGCACATTTGGCAAAAATGCAAGAAGGAAGGAATGTTTTCTGTTTTTTTGTTTGAAAATGAAAGGAAAAATGTTAGAACTAGGTGCTTCCTGGGTGTTTTTTTCCCTTCTCCTTTGTCTTGCATTTCTTGTATTCTTCTCCTTTTGTTACCCTTTTTCACCAAAGAAAAAAAGATATAAAAAGGAGAGGGGAAATTTCATCACCTTTACAGGTTGTTGAAATGAGTAGTAAGGCAATGAATTTTCCCCAGAGAAGTAATATTGCAAAACCTAGGTTTCAAGTTCTTCACCAAGAAGAGATCTTTTTTTTTCTTTTACCAAAGCAATTATTTTTTTCCCCCACCAATTTCCTTTCCTACCAGAGGAAACAAAACAAGAAAGGCTTCAATGGAAAATTTTGGACTGCCTCTAGTATTAATGAATTGCCTGTTGCTAATGTTACTGTCATTCATCTCAAGCCCTGGAGGTGCTAAAGATGTGGAGCAAATGAGAGTTTGTAGTAGCTATAGAGATGAATGAGTCAGTGCTGGAGACTTGCTGTGTATTTTTCTGAGAAACAGAGAAGCTAATTTAGGGAGGGATGTCCACGTAGGAGGGCTGGAGCAAGCTACATGAGGGCGGGGGATTCATAATCTGTCATTATCATTGTGGAAATGTAGGGCTGGAAGGACCTCCCAAGATCATCTGGTCCACATCTCATTTCTGGGGAAGGGGATGATATATCTAGACCACACCAGGTTGATTTTCTCTAACCCGTTCTTGAAAATCTCCAGTGAAGGACATGTCCCATCTTGGTGAGACACTCAGTAACACCACTCGTGCTGTCAGGTGTGCCAAACTTGGTGGGAAATTTTCCATTGCATTCTGAAATTCCTGATCAGATCCATAGGCTGGGTCTGTACTGGTAAATTAAACAGTTCCAGGACATGTCCCTGGGCATGGGGACATGACCATCTACATTCTTCAGTTGTTGAAACAGTCCCTAGCACTCTCCACAGGCTTGTTTGGGAGTGGGTAACAGCAAAGAACTGATCCCAATGAGCAGCTTGAGTGCAACCACCTTGTTTTGGGGGTTAAAGGGGTCTAATAGTGCAAGTGTGGGCTGTCCCAGACTTCAGGGCCAGAGAACATTCCTGGGCAGATTTCATTTCCCAGTGTCATTTCAGCTACGAAGTCCCAGTTTGAATGAGAGTGCCATTAAAGTAACCCATATGGGCAAATGGATCCAATTTTGCTCTCAGCTGGAAGGGAAGGGCCAGGATGTTTTCTTCCATCCGGAAAAAGCTGTTCAAAGAGATGGTTGGCATCTTTGGCTAAGGCTGAGCTCTGGCTCAGCAGTTACTTGATACGTACCTTTAGTAGCAGGAGATGCAACGTCTGCTGATACCACAAGGACCAGTCGTATGAATATGTAATAACCATGCATGGAGGAAGCTCTTGTATTTACTAAGTCACAAAGAGGGTGCAGATGGGTGTTGCAGATGGGCAGCTATCCTGCCACGCTCTGCGTCTTGATCTCCTCTGGACATTTGTGGATATTTGAAGGCTGGAGAGGGACTGGTGCCAAGGGCAGGGAGTGACAGGCCAAGGGGGAATGGCCTGAAGCTGCAGGAGGGGAGATGGAGATGGGATGTGAGGCAGAAATTCTTCCCTGTGAGGGTGCTGAGGCCCTGGCACAGGTTGCCCCGAGAAGCTGTGGCTGCCCCTGGCTCCCTGGCAGTGTTGAAGGCCAGGTTGGATGGGGCTTTGGGCAAGCTGGGCTAGTGGAGGGTGTCCCTGCCCATGGCAGGGGGTTGGAACTAGATGGGCTTTGAGGTCCCTTCCAACCCAAACCATGCTACGATTGTGTGCTACAGTGAACCATCTGAGAAAGGCTCTTGGTAGTATCTCCAGGTTGGAGTATTTGCCAATGTATTCCCTGCAATCACATTAAGGTGGACAATATCCAGCCCTAAAACCAACTGGGATCTGCTCAGCAGTGTAGGCAATACTGAATTTTGCTGCTTTGACTGTGTGGAAGGTGGAGCCGGGCTGTGTGTGCCATAGGACGGGGTTGAGCTGGAAGAAGAGGTGGAGGTGGCATTCAGGTGATGGAGTCAATGTACTTGAGCAATTTTTCCTCTGCTCCTGCTCAGCCTGCTTTAGGCACACGAGACTGGATGGGACCCTCTGAACCATTAAGTCCAATCAAAAGTACCCCATTATTTAGTCTTTTTAGTTGCACGATGCCAGCTGGAAGGGTGTGCCAAGACCTCAGTCTCTGGTGGTTTGCAACCATCATCTCTGTTCCAGTCTGGGTCAATGGACAGGTTATAGTTTGCTGTTGTGTTGTCTGGGTTACTTTCTCTCTTCTCTTATCTGGAGGTCACTGCTCAGTGTCTCCAAGTACAGTATCCACATTGGTTTTTTGACTCTGTAGCTGGCAAGTCAAAGATTTTATTCCCTGTATCAACCATTTCTCTCCAGCTTTTCCTAGATGAAATCACTGTTTCTTAAACACAGATGTAGACTGTTGCCCTTTGAAGATGAGGTCCCCATCTACCGAGACTCTCATGTCATGTTTGTGGGCATCACAGATGCATTATAAATCCCTCCCTTACCCTTTTATAACCAGGACTTCCACGTCGTTGTTCTGCTTAGGCAGTTCCAGCCTTGGAGCTCCCATCCCACAGCAAAAAAAATCCTGGTGATTAGTACCATGCCTAAAATTTAGTACTAATAATTTTCATCCCATATTGGACACAGCAGTCAAGGTCAATCCCTTTCTTCCTCTCTGACATCCCTATCCTCCTTCGTATTGGTGCTGCCTACAGTATTGTGCCATTAGGAGGTCTCATCAGTGTTGTCCTACTTTTTTGTGCCAAAGTCAACCTTAAAAATGTTAAACACTGCTAACCTCCTTCCAGGCTGCAGCTCAGCCTTCCAACACTCGTCATTTCCCTTGCCCAGTTTCCCCGTTCTGCTGATGTTCTTGTTCACTGGCTTAATTAATAATTTCCCACATGGCCCTGTATTAAATGCTTTACTGAAACCAGAGAGATTTTCACATTTCTTTTGTCTCCTAAGTCAGTTATCGTATCAAAGGACATGTCAAACATCTCTCCCTCTCTCATTCCGGTCACTCCTGTGTCTGTGTAGACCACCAGCTTCTCCTGGATGCAGGAGCAGATGCTGTAGAACAGATCCCACTTTCACTTGGTGGCTTCAAGCTACCGCTGTAACATGAACAATGTATAAAGAGAAGAGGGATCAGCTAATAAAGGACTTTCCCTGTTCTTCCTTTGCCAAATAAATCACGATCAGGCATTGTAAATTTGTCTTCTCTCACATTTAGAGCATGACCTTTGCTTTTCCTGTCTTCTACCGGCTGAACAAGCCTTCACTTTCTAAGTACTCCTGCACTCTGTTCTAGAAAAATCGTATTTTTCTTTGCTCTTAGCTGAATATATCCACAGCACTAATGCTGATATCTTCAAATAAACCTTGCCGTGCCAGGGCAAAAGCATGGATGCTCTCCTAGCATGACCATCAGCACCAACCAGGAGGGAAAAGGCAGTTTTAGGCGACTTTTATAGGATGGAAATTTTATTTCTCTTGATTCGTAACTCAGCATTCTCTATATCCTTCCAACGTCCTTTATATTTTATTTTTATATATATATATATGTATATATACACACACATATGTACATACACAAACCAAGCTGTTCACCAAGTTACTGCTTTAACCTCCAACTCATCTCTCCTCCCCAAGTCCAACGTTGCGGGTGTTATGTAGCGAACACATTTTGCTTTCTATTAATAACTCCTCGTGCTCAAACGGTGCCTTCACCTGAAAGGACCCCGCGGCACTTTGCGAACGCGGCGTGCGTACGGCGAGACTCCTGCTGCGTTGGGGACCTGGCTGCAAGCTGTGCTGTTGAGACTACAAAACAGGGTGTTTTGGTGCTGGGAAGGTGGGGATGGCTGCTTTTTTTCCTAATTTTTTAGAAGTTTTAGGGGTTTTTTTAAAATTTTTGGTGGAGCTGTAATTCAGTTTTGCCGAGGAGGATGCATTTGAGGGATGTTCTCAGGTTTATGGGTGGGTTGTCTGAAATGATGTGCTGCTCATGCCTGGAAAGAAGGGGGCTGGCTCCAGCGGTAAAAATCACTGCAGCTTCTGTAACACAAGCAGAATTACCTGGGGATGAGGATACGGCCCTCGGGCAGCTGCCCCTGTCCGAGAAGATGCCAGCTGCTCAAAAAGACACCTTGAAGAGGGGAATTTAACCAGCGGTCGTAGGGGAGCAGCTTGTTTCAGAAAGCACTTTACACTGCCGTGCAGTGGAACAGGGAAGCAAATATTCTGCTTCGCAGCCCGCCCGGGATGTGCAGCTGGGGATGGTGCTGCGTGGTGCAAAGCAGGTGGTGAGCAGCGTGCCCTGTGCAGGGACGGGCTGGCATTGGGGTACAGCCTGGAGACCCCGGCATCCCCATCCATCTCCATCTGCAAAGACTCACCGTAGTCCCTCTTCCAGGCTGCAATTCAGGAGCACAAAAGTATATCCCCGGCGGGGATTTTTATTTATTTTTTTATTATCGTGCAAGCATCACCCGGCATGTCCTTGCTGCCAGCAGATTTGTAAAACCTTGCTCTTTGGCTGGTGCATGGTTGCTTAACACCAGGCTTTACATTCGTCTGGTTTTAACTCTAAAACTACCACCACAGAGCTGTAAACAAACCGTTTCAGCACCAGTTACTCCATCTCCACCGGATGGGCAAGGAAATCCAGGCTGTTGTGAGCCACGGGCTGGCTCCCGGCAGCCCCACATCCATCCGTAGGACTCCCACTGACTGCAGACAGGTTTCTCCTGCGTGGCAACATCCTCCCCATGTCATTTAGCTCTTGCACCGCGTTTATCCGCCCAGCCTTGCAGGTGCTGTCTTGGAAAGTGGCCAGAGATTTCTCACTGAAATACTTTGCAAGGTCGGCGGTGCCCTGCTAATGTTGCTTGGCTGCTGCTTTTCTTTTCTTGTTCTTTAAAAGGGTTGAAGGTGTGTGGGGCTGTGCAGGTGCTCTGCTGCTTATCTAGCTCAGAAAGGGGGGAAAAAAAAAGATTATGTTTAAAGAAACTAGTGGCCTTCTGGAGCGGAGCTGTGTATTAATTGCAAATGGCAAGGTTATTCTGCTCGTAGAAATCACTGGGGCTATTTCCAAGCATGCCAGCGTTGGCACTGGGGTCTTAACTTAGCCCACAGCCCAGACTGGAACTCCTTTCTCTCCCCAAAGCCCTGCAGGACCAGCATCTCCTCTTGCAGGATCTCTGCTTTCCTGTAGGATTAAAACCTCATGCCCTGGTGTTGATATCCCAGATTTCCTTCTCCACGCTCATCCCAGTCTTGCTCCCCTTGTACAAGTTATGAACAACAATGCCGTTTGGGGGACTCCTGTGTGTAAGGGCTAGCTGTCAGTTAAATGATGCTTATGTGCAATTAACTATTAGGTGAATTAGTTAATGTTTTCTTCCATTTTGTTCTTTTTCTCCCGATTCCTTCCCATTAAATCAGCTACAGAAGCTATCGTGGCCACATAGGTAGGAGGGAAGATGGGCAGAAAGGTCATCTCCCAAAGAAGGGGATCCAATCTATTTCTTCCAAAGCAAAGATGAGCAGACATAAAGCACACATTTATGGGGAGTTGGACAGTTTGGGTTTTCCAGAAATCCAGTTAGACCAGCTAAAAACTTGGCTTTGGGAAGGTTGGAGCTGGCCAGGCCAGTGGATTGCGGTAAAGAAACCTCCATTTCGTGTCCGAGTGCTGGGTGAATGGCAAGGGGAGAGGTTATCCAGATGCAGGAGGAGGAAATCCTTCAGGATCAGCCCTGATTGCTGAGCTTCAGGCTTCCTCCCACATTTCCCTTTGCCTTTCACCTTGGAGCAGGCTGTGCATCTGCTCTCAGGCAGGCAGCTTTGCCTGAAAGAAATCAGTGCATCACGCTCTGATGGGCTGGAAACACAGGCAGGGATGTGAACCCTGGCTGGTCCCATTCCCAGATTTGGGCAGCAGTAAGGCTGATGGGTGGTTTACTGACTGAGACCTTCGAGGAGAAGCTCCAGGTGCCCTCAGGGTGCCATTTTGCTGCAAAAGGCAGGGGGGGTCTCTTTCCCTTCTCACATCCACTTTGATTGTGGAGTTCCATCAACATGAGCCCCAGCGGGAGGTTCAAAGGGTGCTCAGCATCTTCCAAACTCTTTTGCAGCCTGAGCCGCACTTTACAACCAGTGCAACAGAGCGAACTCTCTGTCGGTGGAGTTACTAAACCTAAAGCGGGGGACTTAGATGCAAAGGTCTGATTCTTCTACTTTGCTGGATTAGTGGAGACCAGCGTGCTGGGTTGCAGATCAGGACTTTGACCGTGCTTTGCGCTCTCGTTATTCGGATATAAAATGGGTGTGCAGAAGGTCTGAGATGGGGGAAGACAGGGAAGATCCTCTGAAGGTTTGGGTTTGCATGGGGCTGATGTGCCGTGGCTGGGTGACAGCTTCCAACCAGGTACCCTGTGCATCCAGGGGACGAACGCATCGGTCTCAGCTGAGCGGCAGAGCTTGTCATTGCGTTGGCCAGTAACTATGGCAACTCGCGCGGAGGATTCCCGGAGAGGGATGCATTGGCAAGCAGCCCAGCGGAGGGAGGACACAGGGAAAACCACGTGTTCCCTCCGGGGAGCGGGGATGGGCTTCGGCAGCATCGTCGTGCAGAGAGCCAGGGAGATGCTGCTGTTGAAAGTTGCGGTGTTTTTCCTCCATCGGTGGGGTAAAAGCCTCTGGCAGCGTTGGACACGGTGCTGCGGCATTGCAGTGGTGGTGGAGCAAAGCTCGGTGCAGGATGTGATGAGGGGAGAGGCGATTTTGTTGTGTCTCGTGGAAATGCTCCCACGGCTCTGGATAAACCCACAAGGCTGGAGGGGTCTGCTGTGTTCCGCTGGTCTGATTTCTGGGATGACACAGAACAGGTTATTTGACTGGCTGTAGTGTCTCCAGAAAGCCAGCCAGCCCTCAGAGGAGGTGCAAAGGCTGATCCTGCCCCAGAGCATGGGCTGAATTGGATGGTTTTTGAGATCTTCCTCAGCCCCATTTGCCATTATTCCCTTTCTTGTTTGTTCTAGGGCTGCTAGCTAACATGCTGGTCCCTGTCCATGGAGGAAAAAGAGGTTTCTCTTTTATGACCAGTTCCAATTTGTCTCTCCCTGGCCGCTCTGAGAGCTGGAAACCCTCAGAAAACACAGGCATGTCTGTTGGCTTCACAGATGGTTTTCTGGTTGGGCTTCTGCTGGTACCTCTAGACACATCTGAAGTCTTGGTAGCACTTTTGGCCAGCTTTTGCACAGCCTAGCTCCTGGAGTTAAGTGGTTGACAGAGTGTACCCTCAGCGAGTTTGCTGACCATACAGAACTGGGAGGAGTGGCTGACACACCAGGAGGCTGTGCTGCCATTCAGGGAGATCTGGACAGGCTGGAGAGTTGGGCAGAGAGGAACCGAATGAAATTCAACAAGGTCCTGCACCCAGGGAGGAACAACCCCAGGCACCAGTACAGGTCAGGGGTTGATCTGCTGGGAAGCAGCACTGCAGAGAAGGACCTGGGAGTCCTGGTGGACAAGCTCTCCATGACCAGCAGTGTGCCCTCGTGGCCAAGAAGGCCAATGGTGCCCTGGGGTGCATAGAGAAGAGCATGGCCAGCAGGTCGAGGGAGGTTCTCCTCCCCCTCTGCTCTGCTCTGCCCTGGTGAGGCCACAGCTGGAGTTCTGTGTCCAGGTCTGGGCTCCCCAGTTCCAGACAGACAGGGAAGTACTGGGGAGAGTCCAGCGGAGGGCTGCGAGGATGAGGAGGGGCCTGGAGCATCTCTGGTGTGAGGGAAGGCTGAGAGAGCTGGGGCTGTTTAGCCTGGAGAAGAGAAGCCTGAGAGGGGATCTGATCAACACTTATCAATATCTAAAGGGTGGGTGTCAAGAGGAAGGGGCCAGACTCTTCTCAGTGGTGCCCAGCGACAGGACAAGGGGCAACGGGCACCAACTGGAACACAGGAAGTTCCACCTGAGCATGAGGAAAAACTTCTTCCCTCTGCGGGTGACCGAGCCCTGGGACAGGCTGCCCAGAGAGGTTGTGGAGTCTCCTTCTCTGGAGAGATTCCAAACCCGCCTGGACGCCATCCTGTGCAACCTGCTCTGGGTGACCCTGCTTTGGCAGGGGGTTGGACTAGATGATCTCCAGAGGTCCCTTCCAACCCCTACCAGTCTGGGATTCTGTGGTTGTGGTAGGCCCTCAGCTTCAGTCTAGACCAAGGGTCTTGCAGGGTGGTGTGATGTACAAGCTAGTAGAGAATAAATGGAAGATGTTTCTTTAAATTCAATGTACCGTTGCTGTGAGTTGCAGCCAGGTGCATCTGTTCAGCCCTTCCTATCTCAGCGTTTGGTCTTCCAGCGGCTCTTCAGGCATGTCCAGTAGCGTTTGAGTGGTCACATACACATCACCATCCTTTTTGCACCCTGTTGGGGAGGAGGGATGCTCCCAGAATTTAATGCTGGGATCTGGAAACCAGGTTTTTGACCATGTCACACTGATGTTTGAAATCGAAATTGGGTGGGAAGTCAAACTGGATGATGTGTAAAATTGGAAGGGAGTGGGGACATGGTGCTTTCACATGAGACTTTTGACATGATGCAAAACAGGGGGAAAGAGAGGCTTGCATCGTTATTAAGGCATGGAAAGGGCTAGGAGATCTGAAGGTGGTATGCTGGTGTACAGGCTACTTTCATAGCTTCTTTGCTCTAATGTCAGGGGGAGATATAAGCACTGAAATACAGAGAGGATGTATTTTATTTTAAGCTCTCAAAATGCTTGCAAACAATTCTGACTGATTTAACCTGGTCCCCGTTCTGGATTTCAGCAGACACCATGTTCCAGCCCATATGAGTATTGGTCAGTGCAAGAGTCTGGTAGTGTCCAGGTTTGGGGCTCTGCCCCTGGTATAGAAGCTGCATGGATGTGTTATAGAGAAGGGGAAATGAGGGGAATCACCGTGGCTCTGATTGCTGTGCACGTTCCATCCCTCTGCTGCGTTTGCAGATGTGGAGACGTTCCTCAGGAAGATGCAGAGGTGCTGCAGATGTGTTCAGAGCTTCTGCAGAGACAAATAAACACGCCTCACTGCACCACGGGGCAAAAGAAGAGTTGTTGTGCTGCAACCATGTGGCTTGAAACATGCCCAGGTGATCATACACTCACAAAATACATTACCATAGGAAATTAGTATATAATGTTCAGTGTAAGACCATATGGAAGGAGAAGATATTTATTTACAAAATATATAAATAAGTTTTTTTTTCCCCTTTCTTTCACAGATTTCATTCATTTACACTCACCTCATACTCACAGGTACCGAGATGTCCATGATCAGGTGGTCTGGCCAGGATCACTGATGGGCAGCACATAGCTAAGGGACACCAGCCTTTGAGTTCTCATTTAACCTCTTGGCTTTTTCTTCGCTGGTGACTACAAACTCATTTTTGGAGAGATGTTTTACATCACTTAGGGGTTACTAATCTCAGCATCAGCCTCGATAGGGCTCTCTGCAGCTCTAGAACTCTCCCAGGAGCTTGATCCAAATCTCAGGGGAGTCAGTGGAAAAAAACCAAACCTACCCTATACACAGCTTGGAGCATGGATTCCTTTCTGCATGAACATCACAGTTTCAGCTAGCAATGCTACTCACTCCTACATCACATGGACCCAGCATTGCCACGTCGGAGAAGGGCTGAGGTCTGCCCAAGCTCGCAGCACAGTGGAGAGAAGGAGCTCTTTCATCCCTTCTATATAGGACGCAACCTGCCTTAAATATCCCACAGGCAATATAAATTCACAGCACTACTGTCCTCCCGTAGTTGTAACTGATACCTTATTGCAGGCGAGAGATTTTTAAGGGCAGAAAGGGATGTTAGGACCATCCCGTCTGAGTGCCTGTACAGCGCCGTATTTCATCCATGTAATCTTGTGCCGAGTCCTTCGCTTGTGTTTGGCTAAATCGTTTTGCGTGCTGGAATTGGAATTCAAAGAGATCTTGACATATTGGAGTAATAGCCTGAAATAAATAAGAAGCAGTTCAGGAGAGGTGAGGTAGAAATCATCAGCAGTACTCAAAATTTAAAAAAAAAGACTTCTGGGCAAGTAATGTACTGAGACGTATGTAGAGGAATTTGATGTGTAAGATGTGACATCATTCCACATTAGTAAAGCCTCAGGTAGACTTTTATTATATACTTCAGCATAACTGTGGACCAGAGAAAGTCCTGAGGATGCCCATTAGAGAGGTCAGGAGCGCAGAAGATGTGGTCATTGCAGAAAGCTGGAAAGTGTTGAATGGGTTTGGATAGAGAATAGAGCACCACAGAGAAATGGATAATTGTCTTTGCATACATGAAATATAATGGTCCATGGGGATGCTCGGACCCGCTGTAGTCACAGTCAAGAGGAGCAAGACTTGGATGATGAAAGTTAAAAATATACTAAGTGCTTTGCTGGAGCAAGTCCGAGGGATATTGTGCATCTCTGGAGATGCCAGCAGGATATCTCCACAGTCCCTCTCTTTGAAACCAGGAAAAAAAAAAGTCATTACCATTCATTCCCTGCATTGATTTTCTGTCTGCGGTGACCTTGGTGCTGCTTGCTTTTCTTTATGCTCCCCAGGGCACAGGTTGGATCAAGCAATTATAGTTTTAATAAAAGGTGCCTGGCTGTATGCGTGATGACATTTGATTCATATTATCTTGATGGCTTCTGCTAATCCTCAATCATTACCCCACTACCCTCTCTCCTCCCTGCCATGCTCCCAGACCTTTCCCCCACGTTGGGATCCGACTGTTGGAGTCTCATCCCATATTGAAGTTTGTGTGTCTTTGCGACCGAGACCCAACAACCCGTTAGCGGGCTCAAAGCCTCCTAACACGCGTGCATAGCTGGTGATTTGAAGTCAAAAGCATCGTTGCTCGATGGCGGAGGTTAATATGGGACTGCCGACCCTGCCCTGCCTGAAAGCTGCCGCGTGGCGAGAGCTCGCATGGGCATCAGAGCAGGCTCCGTGTGGATATCACCGAGATCGATGGAAAAAGCCCTGTCATTCAGGGCAGGATCAGGAGTTGATCTGAGAGAGCAGAGGCAGCATCAAGCGAAGCCAGGAATCGTCCCTTTTAACCGCTTTAGCTTCGCTCTCTAGCAGAGAAAACCCAACGCGACAGCTACAAGGCAATCATTTTCCCTGCCCTCCTTCGGGTTGATTTTTCTCTTGGCTGGAATGTTAGTTATTTTTTCTAATGCAATATTTAATTATTACTTAATATAAACATTTTATGAACTGTTACAAGGGGTGAATTATTTATGGGAGGGGAAGGAGTGCTTTTTCTGAGCCTTTCTGCTCTGTCAGTTGCAATAAATATCAATCTAGGAGCGTGTTTAAAACATGCGTGCTCTGCCTGGGAGACAAGAACAGTGCCGCCTTCTCCCGTCTCATCTCTCAATTAAGTACCTGCTTAATACATTTGTCTCTAGCATGTTTTATTTCTCAATTAAGCTTGGAACAGCTCCAAAAGAAGAAGTATTTGCGGATTGTTTCATTTCCAAATGCATATTATTTACCCAATAGATACAAATGGCTCGGGCTGTAAACTTTCACTGCGTGCACAAAAGTGCTTAGTAATAACGTGACTTCCAGTTCTTTGCAGGAGAGTCATAAAACTGGTGCTTTTAATTTTTAGTTCCCAAATTTACTGCCTGGGACCTTTTTTTGGGGGGTTGTTTTTTGTTTTTTTGTTTTGGTTGGTTGGTTTTTTTGTTTCTTTGGTTTGGTTTGGTTTTTTTGTTTTAGGAAAGGGATCGCAGCGCACACTTGGGTGCGCCGGCAGCTGGGTTTGGGTTTTGGCAGGTAGGTCTGTGGTTGCAGATGCATGCAGAGAGCGTGCAGTGGCAGGGGATGTTTTTATATTCAGTCCCACATTAACAATATCCTTTTTGGGAAGCGGCTTTCCATGATCCAAATGTATTTTTAAGGTTATCTTAACCAAGCGGACATGAGACCGGGCGGTTCTGGGAGCTGCACGGCCGCATTACGATGGCATCGGGCGTCTCTGGACACATGAGCATCTTGCAGCGCTTGTGTCAAAGCAAGTGGCCTGTTTGCAACCTTCTCCAGATGCTCCAGGCTGGGTCTGGAGGTGCCAAAAGACCCCAGGACATCACACCCCTGGCTGGTAACATCGCATCGGCTTCCCAAACCGTGCTGATGCAAGATGCTCCTGAAAATGGGAATGGTCTCTGAGTCTCCCAGTTTTCTGGGGTTTTGTCCCAGCCTGTGCAGCTCTTCAGGCTTTGTTTTCTGCACGCAGCATTTCTAAATCCCCCTTTGCTGGCACAGGCAGCCATGCACATGCCCTGGGATTTTCTTTCATCTCTTCTTGGTTTTAGCTCCCCAGAGCACATTACACACAGGCTCCTTGCGTCTGGAAACAGAAAACCACGTCTCCACTTTTTCCTCCGAAGGGAATAAATCCTACACTCGGCTTGCTGCTTATTGCTGAGTACCATGCCTCTCGTTTCCAGACACTGATTTCAGGGCTCCTTTTGGCTTCACGCCTCTCCTTCGGAGCAGAGCACCAGCCTTGGTAGCACGGGGCCATCGTCACGTGCGCGTGAACGGTGTGTTTCCCCGGTTGTTTCAGTGTGCTCGGAGCGACGTTTTTGATTAAGCGCTGAGAGGAGCCTCTGAATGTGAGCACCTTCGAGTAAAGACACAACCCATTTTGTCTGTGCTTCGCTTTCAGGGCTTTCCACTCCTTGCAAACACTGGAAAAGTCCTTGAAAACACCCAATTAATTATAAAATAACCTTCTTCCAGAACCTACTTTCTCACCATTTCCCATATAGAGCTTTCCGACAGTCGTCCTTATCCTCTTTTATTTCCTGACAGCTTTCGAGCGTGCAGCGTGGTACCAACAGTGACCAGTAATTGCTTCGTGCACTCGCATCAGTCCTTGTTTTACCCAATTAGGAGGAGATTTCACAATACAGCCATCTGCTCCAGTGCCTTGTGCTGTCTCCTTCCCAGACTCCCCCAAGAGAGCTGCGATGGTCCCAATATTTACTGATTCGGTACCACGGGACTAATCCAGTTGTTGGGGAGCTGGAGTCATCGGGTCCTCCCCGTTACGTCGTTATTGATGCACAAGTGATGCTGATGGTTTCCCAAGCTTGCAGAGGGGAGTGTGGGGGAACGGAGAGCGTTTTCTACACTCATTTTCTCATTTCCTACAATTCATCTACTTTTGTGCTTCCTGCAGGCAGGGATAGCTTCTAAAGAAAGACAGGTCAACTCGAAGCAGCATGGACTTGAGTATTACACTGCTAGAAGTGATACTCTTTAATGCACCTAATTCTGCTCCCCGTTACACCCATGCGGTCCCAGTGACTTGCAGTGGTTGTTTTATGGTTTCCTAAAAAAAAAAAAAAATGCATGGGTGTATTAAGCTTTGTCCTCTTCCCAAAGAAGCCTTCCTAGTGCTCCCATGCTGTCCCCTCACCTGTCTGCCCCTGGCTGAGCCCAGTTTAGACTTTCCATGGTGCTTTGAAAGCAACCTTCCCCACAGCAATTTCAGTGTAATCTCCTCGTGTTTCCTCCGTGGTAGTTCTAGGTAGCTCGTGCAAACTCTGGAGCAGGAGCTCTGCACCTTACCGTCCACAGCACAAATCAAGTTTACATCTAGATTTTGCAGCCCCTGAAATAAAACAGTATTAAGGGTAAAGACGGGAGGAAAATCCGACTCAGCTCTTCATTGATTTCCCTTAGCTCAGTAATCCTTTGTCTTAAGATCCTCGCTCAAGCCTCAGCTCTCTTGTTTCATCTGCTTAGTTCACACCCAGCTCTATGATGATTCTTCCAGTTAAAAAGAATTATGACCTCTTAATTTCAATTAAAGAAATATTCGATGTGTACATTGCAGAGGAAGGCGTAAAATGGAAGGCAGAATTCAGCCCTCTATGTCAAAGCCAGCCGTTGGCTAGTCACTTCTGTGTGCTAGAAAAGTACTTTAGATTCGTTACGTATATATATAAAATCTTGTAAAGAAATAGCACAAGCTCAAACGCATGCACACACATAGGCACAGCAGAGGCAGGTGATCGGACCAAATGTGGGTTAATCTTGCATTCATCCACGTTCTGTATTGCATTATTCGAGGCTGTGTGGTTGTCACACTGCATATGTCATGTGTAGCACGTCTCCCTATGCCTGACTTCACCTGCTTGTGTTACACGCTTGGGGCACGGTGGAAATGTGGCTCATCAAGCTACAGAGCCGTTTGCTGTGAAATATTCATCGTGTTGGATCTGGTACCCCAGCTGATGGATTCAAGGGATTTCTGCCAGAGTAGTTCTTGCAAAAAATATCTGCGCCGGTCAGTGGGAAACCACAAACCTGTGTGCGGTGGGGATGCCACTCGCAGGAATGCCTTGCGGATGGATGATGTATAAAAGGTCGTGGGTATGAATTCTCTTTCCTTTTCTGAGAATAAGATATTATGCATCCAAAGCATGTATATAGGACATTTGGATTACATGTTATTTTCCATATTTTACTCTGTAGACTAAAATAGGATAAAATTGGGTGTCTTTGGAGCCTAAGCATATGTGTGTGCTTTGCTTTCGCAGACGGTATTTTAGCTTGGAGGCTCTGAGTTGTTGAAGTGTAAGATCTCTTAGGAGGTATTTGGCTGTACCTACACTCAGATTTCAGTGGTCTAACAGAAGATAAGAGGCCACCCTGGTTACAGCTTGGTCTCTAAGCTGGCCTGCAGGCTGCTCTGTCTTGCAGGCATCTAGGAGGTGTATCCATGGGTGTGAGCAGCAACTGAGGCTGTGACCTTGCATCAGCATTCCATCAGCGTGGTACCTGAATGCAGAAGCATTGAAGGGAGAAGGGGGATGCTGCCAGGAGACGATAGCGTTAGACCCTGTGTTTACCTGCCATGGGCAGTATGTACAGAAGAAATATGTGTTATTCATGATTTTCTTTGCATTGGGCTTTCAGCAGCATGTTACTGCTCCAGCCCAGTGCAAGGAAAAACTTGCATACCACATATTCTGGGCACTAAATTTGCCATGGGGCTTGGTTTACTGCTCTTCTACTTAGTGGTCAAGGTCCGTGTTCCTCAATGCATCCTCCATGAATGTTCATGGAGATCCTGATCCATGATCTCCCTTTTCCTAACATTTGCCTTGTTGCCATCTTGGACATGTAAACCTTTTGAAATCAGGTGACTAGGTCTTCTATTAAAGCCCACACCAGAATTGCTTTCATATATTAACTGAAACTCAGACTGTGACTAACTAGTTTCTTCATTTTTCACGTGTACGATTAAGTTTTAGGACACCTGGTGCCCAATCAGCCTACGAAGGGTATTCAGATACAGTCATGTAGTAACTGCTATGGTGAGGAGCAAATAATAATGCCCCGAGTCATCAATGCAGTGGCAAAACAATAGCTGTGACTTAAGTTTCTCCATCCCCCTCCTTCACCCCCTTTACTGCTGAATGTATTTCTACTCCCGTGCCAGGATGAGCGATTACACTGTCATGCAGACTAGAAATTAAATCAAAGAGCAACGCTAATTTTGACCTGCATTAGAAACACAGAAAGAAGGGAAGTAATGATTCCCTGAAGGGAGCAGAAAAATACAGCTAGTCGAATAACACAGAAGAGCTTCTGTTTCATGTCTAATAGCTATTTCCTGACCTTCCTTTGGAGAGACCCATCCTTCTGCATCTGTGATTTGGATAATTTGAACAAATTCAGACAAAATCTTACCTGTCGTCCTCAGCACCACCCATCTCCATCTTTTACCTCAAGGGCAAACCTTGCGTCTTCTATGCAGCTGAACTGCGGTATCACTAGAGCATCCCCAGGCTGGAAGAGAGCCAGGATCTAGGGAACAGGAGCTGGCGATGAGCTCAAGCAGCTTCACACCAGAGCTTTCAGGAAAGTCAGGACGGGTGGTTTTCTGTTGCAGTCCCTGCCCAGCACTATGAGGGTCTTCATGAAAACCTCCGCTACTACAGCAGCGTGAATGGAGCAATTTTGGAGCAGAGCTGTTGTCGGCAGCGTTGGTCAGTGAGATGCACTGTCCTTCATCTCCTTGGGCAGCAGCTCTTCATTTCTGTAAGAGCCTGGCCTGTCGTTGCTGAAAGGTGATGCCTTTGGATTCCCTCCCCACCCTGGATCTCTGGGGTGGCCTGATCATACTATGAGTTTGTGAAATGTAATTGCTTCATTTGACCTACAAAGCTTAATTTTCCCCAGCCTTCCTTAGCACGCCTTGCTACACCAGATCCCCCTCTTACAAGTCACATCGTGGATTCACATAGAGCTTTTGCAGTGTGGTCCAGCAAGCTCTGTTTCAGAAAGTCAGTTATGTCCATACTTACATGTAAGGAGCAGCTGAGAGCCACTGTGCATGTGCCAAAGTGTTTTGCTGCACTGAAATACTGCATTTTTAATTTGTCTCTTGTTTGTGTCTTCAGACACTTGAAACGAGGTGCTGAAAATGTCTCTCCACCAAGAATCCCACTGGAGCCAAAGGCTCACGAGGCCACCACGTGAGCACAGCTTCGGTGTGCCAGTTTGCACAGGGATGGGCAGAGGCAGACAGGCTTTAGCTGGAGACAGACCCAGCGTGCAGTGTCGCCGCAGGCAGCTGCCGGTTTCTCTGTGTCCCATCAGATATTTGAATGAGTTCATCGCACTCAGCATGAATTACACTGAAAAATCTTTGCACTTGAAGAAGAGCAGAATTTGCAATGCTGTGATGTCTTTGCAAGTTTTTCCGCTTTTCCTAATCTGAAGGTTTCTTCTCAAGTTTTTTTTTTTTTTCCTCTGGGACCTTACCAAGGGTGAACCTTCTTAATGCATGTGTCCATACCTTGACGGTAGCCGTGTGGTTGTGCACGTTGTCTTGCGAGGGAGTCAGACACGTGATGCTCTTTGACCCAGCAAACTCTCACAGGAGCACTTTGGCTCTCCTAGCCCCGTTCAGGTTTCTGCAGCCCATCCAGATCTGCCTGTGGCAACACTTTTCTTAATCCTAATCTTGCTACAGCACGCTGTCAATAAAGATGCTTTGGTGTCAAAGCATCTGTGCCATGAGCTGCTTTGTTTGTTTAACCTTGTGGCAAATTTTAGTCATCTGCCCATTTGGAGGACAAGAGGGATGAGACATTGCTCTTGCTCCAGCCAACTGGAGAATAGACATGTAGGCCATTAAATGGGATGTAAGCAGAGCTTTGACCTGACCCTGACCCATTTTCCAGGGGTGAACATGACATTTACAGATGGGTTGTTTCTGCAAGCAAGCTCAGAAATGTCAGGCTGCGATCACCCTGGGAGCTTTCCTAGCAGGCTGCATTGGCTGGCTTCACGGGTGACACCAGCACTGAACTCACCAACTTCACAGACTTGAGTACGTACGAAGACAGCACAGCAGCTCCTGTATGGAATGGCCAACGTGTCCCTTCCTCAGCAGGCCACATGAGCTTAAAGCAGCAAGGGACATTCAGAGAGGTATAAACTGGCAAATCTCCACGGGGTTGTGATTCACACCAGGAGGTTTCCTGAGGTCTCACTGTCGTTGGGTTTAACCTCTCTCCAGATCTCCAGATGGACATTTCCATGATTTCTGGCATTTCTGCAGTGGGATCTCCTGGTGTTATCTTCCCAAGAGTCCACATTTTACCTTTTGGTGAGTGTTTAGCTCCCAGGAGGGCCTTGGGCTGCTGGGCTGTAGCAGATGCTGATGGATATTCTTTATCTGGCTCGGACTCTGCTTTCCCCATGGCTGGCTGAGCACAGGGGCTTGGGTGAATGCTGCAGCCTGAGGAGCGGAGCTACGGTGAAGGCAGCATTGGAAGGAAGGAGATGATCATGGGGTGCTGGTGTTTACCTTGAGGTCCACAAAGTGGATGTTGTGTGTCAAAGGTGCCCAGATGTGCCACCTAGTCTGAGTGTGGGGGTTTATCTCACCCTTTCCTATCATACGTGGACCTCTCCACGCTGCTAGTATCCCAGTGGCTGGCTGTTCCTCATGGATGGTCCTCAACTCTCCTATTTCTCTGTGCTGAGACGTGAGCCATGGCAGGGCTGTTACTCTTGGAGTTACTCTCCCACAACTACATTGCTCTCTCAGCTCCTTGGCCCTCTGCAGTGTTCACCATCACCATCAGTCCTCTATTTGTGATGTTGTAGACATGGCAGCACGGGCAATAATTCTGCCTCCTTGGAAGGCCATGCTCCGTGGCCCTCGGGCAATGCAATATCCATGATTTGCGGGCTGCTGACTCAAGCAACTTTTATAAACGGATCGCAGCATCATTCTGCTCTGCCAAATAACTTGACTTCATCCTTTCCAGTACATTACTCATATCTTGCTTATAGCCTGCTTCAGCCAGTGCTAAAGTTGCCCTGTTGAAGTCTCAGCACTTTCCTCCTCTTCTATGCCAGTGCTCTACTTGACAGACCCTACACCAGGGATGTCCACAGATACCGGTCCTTCCCAGCCCGCTCACACTTACTCCATTGTGCATTGTCCAAGTTTCAAATTCATACATTAATATATCACATTGTTTTAGTCTTTCTGCACAATTAGATATTGGCTTGTCCAAACTGACTTGCTCTGTGTACATCTATATATATGTGTGTGTGTGTGCATGTCATAGAGGTTGATTATTAATGTTTGGGGAAAAAAAAAATCTTAGGCACCAGGAGCTTCATTATACCATTCACAGTCTCAGTGCAGCTTTACAGTAAATTATTGTGTGCAAGATAATAGCATGGGCATCAGAGGATAAAGCTGTCATTAAGCATCCACGTCAGAGGTGGAGACAGGGCACTTGATGCAGCACACAACGAGGGGGTAGTTCTTGCACTTGCAGTGGCAAATTTTCTATGTTGACAAGACCAGGAGTTGGTTGGAAATGACCTTTAAACCGAAGGGGGCTGGGATGGGAGACGGGATGAAATGGTTGAAGTCAGCATCTTGGTGTGCAGAGGGCACACTGTGTTGCAGTAATGTGTCAGGCTGTCAGAAGCACCAAGGAATCATCCAGGTCAGGGATTTTAGACTTGTTTCTCTGGGAGGCAAGAACATGTTGCGCTGTTTACCATTGCATGAGGGACCTCAGCATGGGGCAGTGTCCCTTCATTGCTGAAAATGTGTTAGCAGTCATGTTTTGGCTCTTGCAGAACGGTAACCATTGATCAGGCTTATCTTCAAAATTAATTGTGTTTGCAGGAGGACACACAGCCTGTTTATATTCAGCCCAAATGGAATTTTTCTGTTCGCATTAGAAAAGAATACAGCTTGAGGATGCACGCTCCTCATATGAGCAATACTTTGCGAGCAGTATTTGCTTGCACTCCAGCTAGTCCTGTATCTCCTGGCTGATTGTGGCCAGGACCAGACAATGGAGGGAGATTAGAGAAGGTTCATAGAGCATGGAAGAGCTCCTGCTTCAGCCCAGAGTTTGTAGAGGACAGGTAAATGCTGAAGAGTGGTTTTAATGATCATCTCGAGGATGTGTTGCTGAAATTTCCATGGGTAACTCTCAATACTCTCAAAATCCATCTAAACAGACATAGTTTAATTAAAATCTTATTAAATGGTGGAATTCAGTGACCTCCTTTGGCATTGAGTTGCAGAGTTCGACTAGGCATTATCATTGATTTTGGGTTTCCCACTGTTTCATTTCACTGAACATCTCTTTTCCTGCATTAAGAAGGAACAGGGAGCTGAAGAATATTTGGGAGCAAATGATACTCTATACCAGAAAGGCAAAATGACTTGAAAATCTCAGGCAAATTTGCTACTTAGTTTGGCAAAAATGTATATTTTTTCATTGCTGCTTTGTTTAGAGGAATATTAAGGAGAAATGTGATGTTCTGAAATATTCCTTGTGAAGCGGTTTGATGTTTTGCTTCATAAGGGGATTCATAGTCCTTTCGTGTTGTCCTGAGTAGAATAAGGGAAAAAAATGAGATGGAAAAGAATTAAGGAAACTGAAAAGGAAAGTTAAATTTTATTTTCAGAATGCATGAAACATTTCAGGCCAAACATTTTGTAAAGAACTTTTTTCTTCCCCAGTGAAAAATCTGAATATTTTTCATTTTTGGTTGAGCCATAGTTTTTCAAATTAAGCAAGGAATATCCCTTCAGTGCAGCACTCCACCATGAAGTTCCCAGTCTCCCTTTCCTGCACCATTCATTATTTCATACGTGCACATCAGGATGAGGGAATTGGGCTGGCTCAGTGCTGGTAAAACTGCTGTCAGCAGAATACATTTAACATCCTGTGCTGATTCTGAACAAACGTAACCTCTCTTTAAAGTCCTTCAAAGTAGGTGGAAGCTTTGAAGTGGTTAAACCTGGCCCCATCTTCCCCTTCTTCCTCCTCTTGGTTTTGCTCTGGCATCAACAGACAAAGGCATTCAATGCCTACATGAGCATTGGTGAGCATCTCCAGAGATGACTGCATGCCATAGTTCACATCAACCCCATGTCCCCTGGCTGGGGTGGAGGAAGATGTTGAGGTCACCTTCACATGCAACCACCTTTAGCAATCGTCAGCCAAGAGGAAAATGCAATTAAAATAAAATAACTAGGGTGGTTGAAGCCCCATGCAAGAGCAGTGAGGTATCCACTGATGTACGTGGAGAGCAACTCTTGGCTTTAATGGATTTAGATCAGGCCACCATGTCCCCAGGCTATTGTCATCTTATAAGAAGATTTGCTGCCTATTAATTTGCAAGATGTCTGCCCCATCCTATGCAGCCCTGTGTTCTCATCAGGTCTGTATACAGCTAAACTCCCTTTATCTTCACTGGGAATTTTTCCTATTGGACTTGGCTTGCAAAACGTCGTCTGATGCCTCGTATACTCCTTTTTGTTGAGTTTCATTTCGATTTCTGTTGCAGGTCAGCGTTGGATTCCCAATTGATTCTATTTATTCTTTGTAAGGCTGGGACCAGAGCTAGGCAGAAAATTAGGAGACATGTAATTTGCTATTTCAGTTCAAGCCCTCCCTTTTGCGCCAAGCTAGCAATTCTTAAAATCTTCCTCAGCAAAAGTAGGAGCAATGAAAACACCTCAGATGAAGAATTACAGAGCTGGACTAAGCTGTGCCTGTTTGATATGTCCATATTGGTGCTAATCTGTGCTCGTGACTCATTCGTGCAGCGTGAGCGAAGGCTTTTGGTCAGGTTTTAGGTGAGCTTTCAGGCTGAGCTCTTTTAGGATGAGGTCTAGCATGCTCCTGAAATACTTCCAGAGTTAATTTTGTGGGGAGCGGTCTGTGGTGGTCCAGACGCCACTATGACCGGCTGTTCTCAAAGCAGGGAGAAATAACATTTTCAGGACTCATTTCAGATTTCAGCTGGAATTTGTAACTTTTGGGCACCTTCCCCTCAAATTGACCTTGGGATGTTAAATAGTAATGAAGGAGGTCTCAGAACTGCAGGGGCTTTCCCCAGGTCAGGGTTAATTTTAGTGTTACATGAGCAACCGATACGATACCTAAGAGAACAGGTATATTTACTATTCCCAGAATACAAAAAAAAAAAAAAAAATCAACTCTTCCAAGCTGCTGCTTTTCCTCTCACTTATTTGCTGCATATAAGGAGTATATAAATTCAGAAAGCATCTCCGAGTGACGTAAATATCCTGGAGCATCAGGCCAGTTCCAGATAACAGAGTGCAACTGCCCTAAGAGGTTGTAGCTGTGCCGTGCGCTGTTTGGACACTATGAGCTCATGGTGACATAGGACCGTATCAGACAGACATTTGATGGAAAGTCACCAGACCTAGAGAGGAGATTTAGGTCACCTTCCTGAGACGTCCCCCCATCCCTACAAGCGGTAGAGATGCAGACCCCAAGCAGGGCACCTGTCTCCTCATTCGTACCTTTACATTAGTAAATTCATTGTGCCTGGCACTAAAAAGTGGTGATCCTGGCTGTGAAGTTGCTAACACACCCCTGCCTACGGTTTTGGCCCAGGGTAACTAGTACTTTTCCAAGCAATTGTTGGGCTGGGTTCAGGAGCTGGCATATTCCAAGGGCAGTTCCCCACGGGCTGTTTTCCCTCACTCATCTGTGATGGAGACAGAGAGATTTAGGAATTTGTATTTCTGTGATAATTAACCGTGGTAAGCTGAGTTTCTGGGCACTGACGCAACCAGCACAGAATAGCCTGTGTCTATTCTAGTAACACTTTTTTACAGTTTATGTGTTGCCGGAATATCAAAAATAGGCACTGAGATCAGCTTGCTGCACCAGGCGTAAATTTACCAGAGTAAATGCTCTGAGTTTCTTTCCTCCTTCCACTGCCTCTGCAAGTTCTGGATAGCGGATGTGCAGAATTGGGCACACTGGGTGCTTGAGCATGGTCACAGCAGGGAGTAGCAGGTCCATCCCAGGTGTGGTAGGACTCCATACAAACGTGACCCCTGCTCTCTCTCATGCCTGAAGGGACCGGCTGTAGTGTAATAGCTGGTGATGTGAAATCATGCACAGTTGGCTGAAAATGATTTAGAATAGAATCATAGAATCTCAGAATTGTTTGGGTTGGAAGGGACCTTTAAAGGTCCTCTAGTCCAACTCCCCTACAATGACCAAGGACATCTTTGACTAGACTAGGTTGCTCAGAGCCCTGTCCAACTTGGCCTTGAATGTTTCCAGGGATGAGGCATCTACCTCCTCTCTGGGTAAGCTGTTATTTTTAGATGTGCACTGAATCCATCTGACATACCTGGTGTTTACAACTTCTTTGTAAACGCTGTAAAATATTTCAAGATCAATAGCCTTCTATCCTCCACTTCCAGAGAAGATCCTGGCTGAGCTATTTCAGAGCTGGGGGACATAGTCCATCAGCATGCATCCACCTAAGAACAGCTATTGGTCTATCCTTTGCCTGCAAACCCAGGCTCATCTTAGGAGATGTAGGGTAGTCAAAGGTCTCGCCACCAAATTCAGCAGAGCTGGTGTTAGATCTGCCTTAAGACCAGCAAAGCAAGGATGAAGAAGGGTGGAGGAATTCATGCTCATTTTTAACAGTCAGATGAGATGATTGGGTTTTGCATCAACAGCCCAGCTTTATTGCATGATCTCTTGCTTTAGCATTTCAGCAACCAGCACATGGGAGTACAGAAATGCATTCCCTGCCAACCCACAGGCAGCACGAGGCTTTTCTCTCCCTTTTCCCCACCTCCTGAGTCTGTCTTGTCTACAGAGATCACAGGCTTTTCAGGGAGCAGCCCATCTCTTTATACGTGTTTGCGTAATGCAGTGCATAATGAGGTTGCCAGGCACTGTGGTAACAAATACAATCACGCTGCTTCAAAGCTCACCTCCATGTTAACCAGCATTTTATGAGCAGCAGAGTGAATAAATCCTGGTTTGTGTTCCATCTTTAAAGTCCAGCCCCTGCGTGCATGCTACTACAGCCTCCATCCTTTGTCTCTGGTTCTGTAGATGCAAGCTGTGCTTAGGTTTGCTGATTGACCTGGTGGCCCATGTGGGCTCGTTGGCCAGCTGGCCTTACAATAAGTAAGAAAATGAACTTTACTTGTCTTTGCCTCAGTTGAAGAACACCGTTTGGATGTTCCTTCTTTGCCCACTCACAGATTTTGAGGAAACCTTGTAATTTTCACCTCTGAGACTTCTACATCTGCCACAAATATGATAGAAAGTAGATAATGGGTTCAGAAGTTGCTAGGGAGGGATCTGAGTGACAGACAGACATGGACAGAGAGAATTAGTGCATGATTTTGTTTCCTCTGGAAAGCAGTTAAAAACATAGAGTCTACTTATGGACCAAAAGTGGATCCTAGGATGAAGCCTCTTCTGAGGAATTTAGGATGAACTTTGAGTTTGTCAGTAATGCATTCACATCTTTAATCCAGTTCTTTAAAGATTCTTCCTCTTCCTTTGTCTCATGTCTTCATGCAGAAGGGATATTTTAGCAGTCGTCTGCAGAGAAATATCTGTGGACAAATGGGTGACGTTCGCTGAACAGGAACAAAGGAGACACAGATGAGCCCATTCATATATTGCTCGTTCAGTGAAACAGTATCATGAAGAATAGCATCCTTCAAACAGGCAGCATCCCTGGGCCTTTGGCAGTATTATCCAAGCACAAGGAGGGCTGAATAGTAAAAGAGGGGGAGGGAAATGAAGAAATACAGGGAAAGTAAAAAGTAGATGTAGGTAGAATCAACACTAAGAAAGAATGGAGAGTTGGAGATGGGATTTGGCTCATAGATGAAGATACCTACACTTAGGGGTGTATGTGTGAGTGTCTTCATGTGTGCTAGATGTGCTCTCCCATCAGTGGAGATCTAGTCAGTTGACAGATCCCCAAGAGGCATTCAGCTCATCCTACAGCAGTCACCCATCTTTGGTATAGGGAAGGGCTCTACTGGCTGTGTTGACCAGTCTGCATCATCTGCAACAAGGACACAGTCACCCTGCAGATGTGGTGAGACCTTAACATAGGTGTCCTAGGAGGAGAAACACACCTAGGAGATTATTGCCACCAGTAGTTATCTTGGAAGAGAAGGGTTTTTTCTGGTTTTGCAGTGGGATTATGTGAATGGGAAATGTAGTATTGGGTGGGCAGGGAGCTGCACTGATCCCTGTCTAAGTGGGTCCTCTGATGACCGATGAAGTGTGCATGTCCATACTGAAGCTTTCCTGAGCCTCTGTCCAACTGCTTATCTTCATAAAAGTAAAAGCTGTATATCTCCATGACCATTTGTCAAATTTGGTTGAAGCTGATTAAGATATTCAAAGCTATTATGGGAAGGGATTGACTGGCAATGCCCACACAGAGTTCATTTCCCTAATAAACCAGGCTGAAAACAAATAACACAACCCAAAGATGGTTGAGTGGAACAGGGCAGGAGGGACAGGGTCTGCAACTTTGAGGTACCATTGCCTCAGAGGTCCCGAAATTAAGCCGAGGGCTTTGATTTCCAAGGAAGATTCACCCCTTTGCGGAGGGCTTGTATCACCACCGTTAGGAGAGCTCCTGGCTTGCACTGGAGTCTTAAGGATCTAAACACTGCCTGGGACTGTGTCTGAGCACGACCCATCTAAGGTAGCAACATACTTGGGGATTCTCCACCCCCCTTCTCAGATGAATGGCAATTTTTAGAGAGAAAATGAAATGGTTTGCTTCAAAATTAGAAAGATGTTGGTGCTCCATTGGGAAGAACTAAAAAATGCATGAGAAGGAGGCTGTGGATGGGAACCAGAATGTGTGCAGCAGATGCTAAAATATCTTTGAAATGTGTTTGGGTTTTTCTCTCAAAAAGTCACAGCTCCGTTCAAAAGAAATGAAAGATAGTGTTATTTTTTCAAGTAACTCGGAAATTCCCCATCAGCTAATAAAGAGAAGCCATAGCTCACAATACCTGATAAACTGTGCGTTTCCTACTCTGCTTGACTTTACATCTAAGACAGCTTTATCTTGAACTATTCCTTTATGGAATTAACAAAAGCCGTTGTGCATAATTTGGTGCGATATAGGCAAAATGATACAACTCGCTACTTACAGGCATGGGTAAGGGACATCTATAGAAAATCTTGGCTCCTTACATTTCTGAATCACCCAGCTAGCTTGTTTGCAGGGAAGTTTGCTGAGAAGTGTGTCTCCTGTGTTGAGTTGCAGAACATGAGTTTTGATGTTCCTTTCTAAATGTTCTTTTCCACCCTAACTGCAAGAGTCAGGAGCTGCTTGCAGGTAGCGTCAGTGCAGAGGTGAAGCTGTAGAGACAAAAAAGCATCTATGTTTTCAAAAAGGGATCACAGCCATGTCTGAGGGCAGCTTTTCAGAGGGTACCTGACCATTGTCACACAAGTAGCAAGTTCTCTGGTTCCCAGGACTGCCTGATTTTAATAGACCAAATTTCATTTCAGCTTCTCTTAATGTGTCAGTGGGTTTTGATGAGGTCAAAATTAGCTGTTGGGAGTCAGTTTCTTTCTAAACCTGACTGGATAGAGGCAAAACTCTTTCCAAGTAGACCTCACTGAGAAATGAGGGATTTCATTCCTACATTACCACCTGTTGGTTTAATTCCTGAACGCCTTTCTTTTTTGATCTTCAGAAACGAGTTCAGACCCTGGGTAGATGTCAAGCCTGTGAAAGCTATAAAAGCGAAGGCCCAGTACAAGCCACCAGAGGAGAAAATGACCCATGAAACCAGTTACAGCGCTCAATTCAAGGGGGAAACCAGTAAGCCTGCTCCAGCCGATAACAAATTCCTGGAGCGCAGAAGGATACGCACTCTCTACAGTGAACCCTACAAAGAACCGCCAAAGGTGAGAAATGTGGTGGAAGGGACCCAGGGCCATCACTGCTCCTGGTGGGACATGTCCAACACAGTAAGGCTGGGCTGAACATTGCCTGCTGTCATTCCCTCTATGCGGCATCTTCATTTCCAACCACCTTGGAGATACTGGTGGATGAAAAACCGAGTATGACCCAGCAAGTGTGCTTGCAGCCCAGAAACCCACCATGTCCTGGGCTGCACCCCCAGCAGTGTGACCAGCAGGTCGAGGGAGGGGATTCTGCCCCTCTACTGCGCTCTGGTGAGACCCCCCTGCAGTGCTGCGTCCAGCTCGGGGGTCCCCAGCACAAGAAGGACATGGAGCTGTTGGAGCGAGTCCAGAGGAGGCCACGGAGATGATGCGAGGGCTGGAGCACCTCTGCTCTGGAGACAGGCTGAGAGGGTTGGGCTTGTTCAGCCTGGAGAAGAGAAGGCTGCGGGGAGACCTTAGAGCCCCTTCCGGTCCCCAAAGGGGCTCCAGGAAAGCTGAAGAGGGGCTGGTGACAAGGGCAGGGAGTGACAGGCCAAGGGGAATGGCCTGAAGCTGCAGGAGGGGAGATGGAGATGAGATGTGAGGCAGAAATCCTTCCCTGTGAGGGTGCTGAGGCCCTGGCCCAGGTTGCCCCGAGAAGCTGTGGCTGCCCCTGGCTCCCTGGCAGTGTTGAAGGCCGGGTTGGATGGGGCTTTGGGCAAGCTGGGCTAGTGGAGGGTGGAACTAGATGATCTTTAAGGTCCCTTCCAACCCAAACCATTCTATGATTCTATAGGCTCTAGTACAGGTTGATGCATTTTGGAGACAATACTGCCCTATGTCAAACTGTAAAGAAGTGAGCGTAGGGCCCAGATGAAAAGGTTTTTGTGTTGTCATTTCCCAGGTATTACCTAGACAGCTTTCTCTTTCTCCCTTCAAAACTATAGGCACCCAACATTACATGATACAACATTTATACATGATAAGAGCCAGATCTTCATCTGCAATTAATTCAGTGTGCTCCACAGATTTTGACAGTAAGCGCTTTTGGCTTTGCTCGGATGGAGGACATGTGCCGAGAAGGACCTGGGCTGAAATGTCTTCCAACCTTGTTTTGTAGGAGCAGTGGAAGATCTGCATATAAAATGGAGTCAATCTGTGGAGTTTTAGACCTTCCCAGAGTTTGTAAGCCCTTAGATTTGTGAGGTCTCAAAGGGATAGCAGGGCCAGCATGGAGGAGCTGAAGACTGCTGTTCCTCCTTAATTTTGAAGCTACCTTCCCTACTTTGGGGGCTGTAGAAACTAGGTGTACGCAAGGCACTGTTGTGGACTTTGCTGAGGTGCAACTCAGTGTCCTGTGCCCCAGCTACCCCAAGCAATCTATTGTAGCAATCCATGGGGGACAAGCAGACTGAGGAATCATGTCCTGCAAGAAATGTGGGGATTCGTACCAGCCTCGTTGTCCTGAGCATCATTTCTTTGCTTCAAATCCAGAAACAATCCCCTCTGGGCTTGCAAAACCCCTCTTGAAGTCAGATGGCAGGGCATAGCTGAGTAGATAAGTAACATTCATGCTGTTTCTGATCTAAATCCTGTTTCCCACCTGTCCTTCTCTCTCTCTCTCTCTCTCCATCTCTGTGTTGTCATTTTGCATGTTGCCCTCCATGCAGGTGGAAAAGCCTAGCGTAAAGCCTTCCAAACCAAAAAAGACCGCAACAAGCCATAAACCCCTGAAAAAGGCCAAAGACAAGCAGATTACATCTGGCCGGGCTGCCAAGAAAAAGAGCGCCGAGACCTCCAACACAGCAAAGCCAGAGGACAAGGAGAAAAGTAAAGAGATGAACAATAAACTGGCTGAGGCAAAAGAGTAAATGTCACTGCACTTTCCTTTCTTTCTCCTTTTTTTCCCCCCTTTTCTTTCTTTCTTTCTTTTCTTCCTTCCTTCCTTTTTTTTTCCTTTGATTAAATAAAGGCCACAAAATTAATTAGAGGCTTCTAATCTGCTTTTTGTTCTGATTGTATTAGAAGCTTTTCTGGTTTATTTCCAAGGAGGATTAGGGAATCCTTGTTTCTGAGATCAGGTTGTTCTGCTTTGCCTGCACAACACGGCTCTGCACAGAGTGAGGGACGTAGGAATGCACAAGCGGGGTCGTAGGAGATGAAGGTGATGGATCAACCGTGATTGCGTCCAACAGCCTGTCTCTTTCCTCGGGCTTGGTCCTTCAACGCTTTGACGGCGTGGAAGTGCCCATTGAGCCATGGAGGGCCTGTGCTCTCATCCCGTGAAGGCCCTTTTGGGGTTGGCCGTTGTTTGGTCATCTCCCACTGGTGTCAGCAGGTGAAAGGTTTTGGAGGCAGGGAGGATCAGAGGTTCATTCGTGGTGCCATGGATCTGCCATTGGTGTGGCCAAGAGCAATTTCCCCTGGTGACACTGGTGAGAATTTTACTCCAAGAAGCAACAGGGAAGGAGATCCTGTGCAAATAAAGGGCCAAATCTTCCCCCCAGAATAGCTGGGGGATAGTTCTAGCTGCATCAAGGCAGCTTCACCCACCAACACCACTCAAAAGACTTGATTTAAAAAAAAATAAATAATAAGGAGTGAGGGAAGGCGCAGAGAGCAGTGAAGACTTCCCAAGCATGTGGCAGGTCAGACTAGGTTATCGGCAGGCTGTTCTTCCCTATTGTTTTCCCTTGATTATGGATCTTTTTAGTTATTCCTGGTTTGTTTTGAATCTTGGTCTGCTTTCTTCACTTCTGGGGTGCCAGAGCTAGATTTCAGAAAGAGGTTTAGTTTGCAGACGTGGCCTTCCAAGGGGTAGAAATAAGTCACCAAGGTTGGCTAGAGCTGTCAGCCCCCGTTGTTTTGACTCTACCAGCTGTTGGCGTTCATGTTGGCTTGTAAGCATCCTAAGAGGGCCATAAACCAGTTGCTGGGATCCCCAGACTCCCTCCAGGGAAGATCTCAGGGTTTCAATCCTATTTACTGTGCTCTTACTCTAGAAAATCCCCGTGCCCAGCAAGACCAGTTTGGAAGCTGTAAACACAGCGGGACCATTTGTCAGCGAGTATGAACTGGCCCAACAGACTGGCATTGCATACCCCAAAATTTGGGTTGTTGAGTCAATGATGAGAGCTGGGAGAGGTATGGTCCCAATCCAAATTTACGTGCCTGACTCCTGGATTGGGTCCTAAATACGTAAGGGTTAATCTTGACCCCACCAAACTGAGCTGTGAAACTCTCCTGTAGCAGAGTAGCTGCAAGGCGAGATGCAGGGTTCTTCTTTATTTTTGCAGCTCAATATTTCTATCCTAACACGCGGTCCAGCTTGAGACTTTCAGAGAACAGACAATTGGGAAGAACGAAGAGGGAGAGATGGGAAATAGAGTAAGGAGATGGTGTAAGAGGAGAGTATCAGAACTGTGTTGCTGTAGAGGTGTGTGACTGAGGAAAGTCTTGCTGCTAGGGTATTTTAGAGATGTGAAACTATTTAACAGAAAAAGGGATGGGCCGGGAGGGTGAGGAGTCCCGTTTTTGGTGTCTCACCCCATTAGAGTTGGGTTTTTTGGAAACATACATCAGTGGTGGGCTACAAGGCTGAGAGAACGTTTCCAAAGAGGAGGACAGCTCTGTGGTATACAGATAGTGACATTTGCTGGCCTTAGTAATGAATAAATGCCAAGTTCAGTGTATTGTGTGATGTGTCCTGTTTGCCTTGTGCTAACAGCCTAAAGCTTTGAGTATAAGTAAGTGTAGTGTTCTGAATTCAGTGGTGTATTTCCAAGCTTAGCTGTGTTAGAACTGTGTGCTATGAGCTAGTCAGGTTGTGTATGTGGAAAATATATATTCATATATAGAAATATATATATTTAAACCTCCGATGTTTAGGAGGAAACCAGGGAAATCCTCCAGGAAGTAAAACTGTGGAAATCTTTGCGAATGTAGTACATTTTTGATGTGCATGCTCCATGGAGACGCTGACCTGTCCATATTGACCATTGCTTTTCTGAGTGCTCAGAAGCCCCTGCAGCACCGCTCGAGTGCAAAGCTCAGCTCTGTCTCCAGAGCAGCTCAGCGAAAGGCTTGCATGGAGCAGGTGGAGAGAAGTGCCACTCACAGCTCTTCCCACCCCATCGCACAAGGGACAACTGGCCAGAGAAGCCTGAGCTTCCGAGACTTGGTGTGATTCCTTGGCATTTAGATGCTTCGTCCATCTTCACACTCCTCAGTAACGTCCTTTCCTATCACAGGATATAGCAACAGCGTGAAGATGACGTGTCACAGCAGGCAGAATATGTCAGGAAGGCACGTAGACAGTTACCAATAGCCCCCAACACACCGATCTCACTGTACATAAGGAAAGACCATGCCAAACGATTCTCCCAATTATGCTTTGGCCCGAAGCTTCACATTCAAAGAGACAGCACACTTGCCTCCATTTCACCTTGAATTCGATGAGACTTTGGCCCTTGACTTCAAGGGTAACCAAATTTTGCCCAAGGAACATCATTAAGATGCTCAGACCACCTAATCCAAGCATCTCCATGACTGTGGATCAACCGCTCATCATCCAGGGCTTCAGGGTTGCTTCTTCTCAATGAAGAGCATCCATCACGGTGTTTGAATGAAACATGCACAGTGAGTGGTCAGAATATGGCCTTATGTTTCCTTAATACACAAAGTTTTTGGCAGCATCTAACTACAAAGCTAGGTATAAGTGCTAGCCAGTGGTCTAAATTCCCTCTCTAGTGAAGGAACTTTCCCAGGGTCATTGAGCTACCTATTTTGGACACCTCTCTTTGGGTGGGATGAATGATCCTTGGAAGGTTTCAACCTTTGCAAAAAGATCTTGGGAGACTGGTAGGGCCTGGGGACCTCCCTCTCAGACAGCAGCAAAATAGGGATATAAATCCTATGTCCTGGCCTTTGCTCCATGTGCACCAGGTCCTCAGCATACATCCAAGCACACAGTTTAGCATTGCATTGAATGCCAGGAACTGCAGCAGAGTCAGGCCTCAGGGTGAAATCCTGCATTGCTCTACCTTCCGCAGACTTTATGCCCATCTGACCCACTCAGGTTTATCAGAAAGGAGACCAAATCTCTGCCGTTTCAAGTTCACTTTGGACTCTGAGCTTGTCGATCCCACTGGGAAAGAGTGCTCTGCTGTTCTGTGTTTCCAGCTACCACAATGCTGATTCTGTTTCACCGCTAATTTTTAATATGTTTTGCTTTCCTTGTAAAAAGAAAAAAAAAAATGTTTTGCTTTTTACCCTGTGAAAGTTCCTATGCTGTCTATTGCTTGCTTTCTCATTTTCACTGTATTGTACTGTTACTCCTTTCTGCAAAATGGTGCTAATTGCTGACTGAGCTCCTGTTTTCTGACTGCTTTGCACACCGATCACCTGCTTCTTCATTTGCAACGCGTCCGGTGTAAAAACATGGCTCCCATGAATTCCACAAACTCTTGCCTCTTGGAGGCAGATAAGAAGTGTCTAATTAATATTTTGTGGCCTGGGTTTGGTTGCGTATCACAAATTGTCTCTTGTAATGTGTTAAGCACACCTCCTCGTGGTGCTTTTTCATTCTTGCTGTTCTAATGAGAATGACACACACAAACACAGACACACACACGAATTAATGTATAGCCAATTGATTGTGACGTGCTTGTGATCTTTGCTTGCTCAAAGGGGTTTTTTTTCCAATGATAAATAAATGCTAAAGACGAATACCACCTCCTTGATCTTGTTTTCTCGATAAGAAGCACAGTTAAGTGAAAGAAGCACCCTTCCAACCGTAATCAGGTTTGTGTTGCTTAGAGCCGCCACTTCCATGCCTGCCGTAGGGACAACTGAGCTGTCGCAGTCTGACTCCCTTTAGACGGCTGCCGACCTCAGACTAGCCTGACGTGAGAGCTAAGCGTTTGCAAATGTGAAGACGGACAGTGAAGTCATGTGGACGGAGCAGGTAGTTTGCTTTTGTTTCCTACGTACGCAAGCGCCTTGAGCAGAGGGGTGGTGCGGTGAGCTCCTGTCCACGTTGCGCTGGATGAGGGAGCAGAAACCCAGCCCCGTCAAGAGCTGGAGGGAGGGGAGGTGCTGTGGATGAGGTCGCTTGATTACATACCCTTTTTCGACGGCCTACAGCTTTTGCTTTGGCCCAAAACCACCTGAAAAGCCCATGAGGTTATAAATCCTCATTGGAAGGAGGTGGAAAATTCTTGGGTTGAGCGCTTTCAGCGTGCTGCAAGCCTAGCCACTGTTGAACTGGCATTTGGCAGTGTCTGTGGCAGTGCAAAGCACTGATTTTTCTGTTAATGAAAGCATTTGCTATCTGGAGAAAATGATGGTTGAGAAGAAAGCAGGGCTGAGGGCATCATTTTATTTTAAATGGTGAACCCTCATCTTACTTCCATCTCTTTTTTTTTTTTTTAATTAGACTGTAAACCCCTACCTGCAATTTTTATTTTTAATCATGTTTTCTCTTTTAATGGATATTCCAATACCATCCCCAGCCCCTGGACTGGGGTTTTATTTTGAAATCTCTCCTCCAACGTAGCTCTGCTGACTTCCATGGAGCACCGACCCTTTCTGCCTTACCGTTTCAGGGTGCTATTTCTCATCCCTGCCTGGTTTACAAATCACTTTCTGAATTTATCCCATCTGTGACTACATGCTAATAACAGCGCTGCTTTCTCACGTCCTGCCATGTCACCCTGCCTTCCCTCTCCCTTCCCCACCAGCTTCATCCATTCATCGATCACGCATAACTATATGATCTTTAAAGTGTTTCAGCTGAGCTGTAGGTCCAGAGATTTATCATTTCACCCCTCCACAGCTGGTTTTGGAGAAAATGCTCATTGTTAAAGGACCGGTCGTTGATGGGGCTTATCTGTGACAATCCATGTTGGCCAACAAAATGTTTCTCTCGTGACACAAAGCTATGGGGTCTGTTCCATGCTGCACCATGGATGGACGATCCCTCTGATCCCACCCAGCTGCTTACACTCAGTGCTGGAAAACATGCCCTTGCTGTCCTATTGCTCTCTGAACTTGCTCAGCATTGCAAAGCCTGAACACCCAAAGGGGCAGGATGCGTTTCTAAGAGACAGTAGGATATACTGGGCTGATGATAGGCACGGGGACCTGGGCTCTCTGGTCTTTAGCCATCACTGAACCCGCTGATGCTGACTCACTCCTTAATCTTTGCCAAGTCATTAGTGGCTGGCACTGCCCACCTTTCTCCAGGGGTGGAAACGATGTCTGTGCAAAGCACTGGAGGCAGGTTACTAAAAATTAAATGCTTTTGTCTTGTAAGAGCATTTAGTGTGGAGGTGCTGGCTGGAGTAAAAATAGTCCTAATTGTCAGCATTGGTGTCCGGTGAGGGGACAAGGAAAGAGAAAATATTGTCATGTTGAATTTAAAGAGTCAAGTCTGCTTCTCACACTGAATAACGGAGTGCAGCTTTGCAGAGATGTCGTTTTACTGCACAGGGTGTGAGCAGCCCCAGGAGGGATGGCCGGCATGTTTCCAATTCTAATCAGTTGCTTTCAAATAGTGTGCTGAGGGCTTTATTCAGCACACACCCGCGAAGACTTGTGCATGGGTGGATGGAGAGGTTCCTGCCAGATACTCTCCATCCCTCCATCTCGTTCTCTGCATCAGTCAGGAGCTTAAGTGCCTTGGGCACAGGACTGAGATTTACTGATTTTACCACTTGCAAATCTCTGAGCTTCCTTTGAAAACCTCAGTTATCACTATTACATCCCTGACTGGTAAAGCAAGGTCGAAGGATGAGTACGGATATTTCATCAGCTGACTTGTCAGCCCTTATACAAATGCAGCCTCTTGTGTCACAATATCCTTTGGATTTAGGGTTTATTTAGAGATGTGCCAGTGCAGGAGAGAAAGGGACTTTTTAAGAAGATGTCTTTGTCATAGCCGGTACCTCCCAACATCCAAGGAATAACCACCATCCCCAACAGCAACACCAACATCAAATAAAGAAGAGGAGCTGTACAGGAAGAAGAAATTCCCTAGAATGCACGTGATGACATGGCCATGCTCAGCACTAAGAACGGGATCTTTTGCACAGTCGGAAAATAATGTGGTGTTCAGACATGGGCTTCAGCTCTCCCTGTTTCCAGCAGTGTCATGGTAAGTTTGATCCAGTCGGGGATTTGGCAGCCCACTTCTATTTGCCCTTATTCACGTGAGCTTTCTGGTTTGAGAGCAATTCCGCTAATGCCACTGGGTCTACTCACAAGCTCAGAGGTCTACGGTGAGGGGTAACACAGCTCTGAGTACTTCAGGACTGGTGGTTTATCATGAACTATGGATTGCTTGTAAACAGTCTTAATTTCTGTTGCAGGGTGCCTTGGAAACAGCTCCCTAATCATGGCTGTCACGTGGAGGAGATGTGAGGCCAAGGATAAAAGAAAAGCCTGCTAATGGATTGAAGGCATCTTTATGCTTTCTAAAATGCCAGCTTTCCCTGCAGGGAGTCTGCTCCACGGAAACGAACAGCAAGGACCAGCCGCCAGAAAAATGATGGATGAGGAGTAGTGACAGATCTTAGGGATACGTGAGAGCACTGAGCAATAAAAGCCGTTCCGTCAATGTCGGCAGTTCAATGGTGTGAGAGATGGAAAGGGGGAAACGTTTCTGAAACCCCCTTGTTGTCATCTGCCCGCCTCCCACCCTAACCTAGCCTGAGACATGCAAGCCTCAAGCCCCTGAGCAAAGCTGAGTCTTCTGTCTTGGGGAACCAGAGACCTGCATGCCCTGCCCCGCTCTGAGAGAGGTCTGGAGAGCTGGGTCACAGCAGAGGGTGAGGAGCACCCTCCACAGTGCATGGTGGAGGGGGGCTCACCACACAACGGCTGTGGTGGATGGGTCTGTCCTCATTCCACTAAACAGTACCTAGGAGCACTTGATGGTGCCATTACTCGATGGTCAAGATAGGGAAATCCTGGGTCATTGGACTGACCTGCTCCTTGGCCTGGTTCAGGATTTAGTACCCAACTGAGGACCAGTTCAGCTGTGGCCACCTTGTTTGGAGCCAAGAGATGTATCAGCAGGGACATGAGCCAGCAAGGCTCTTCTAATTTAATGAAATAGATAGTGCTTTGGAGTCGCAGGGCAGTGGATGTCCTTGCCTCCGTTGCCCCTGCTCCCTCCCCTCTCCCCAAGTCTCTTTGCTGATCAGATTTCTCGGTCCCTGTTGGCTCCTTCCCATGCAGTCTTCAATGCCCTCACCACCCCACCAGACCCCATCTACCCGCCACACTGCTATTCCTTCTTGCCTTCAAAATCTTTTTCCCTCTGTCTTCCCCGCCAACTTTCCAGTGTCTTTCCTACAGCTGCTTCTCCAACCCTTTGCTTTCTCCCACCTCTCCCCCTCCAGCACCTTTTTCCTCCAGGTCATCCTAAATACCCAACTCTACCAGGGACCTTCTCCTCCTCATCCTCCCCGAGTTACTGTCTCATGTCCGGTCTTGTCTCTCTTGGACTGTAAACTTTTTTCTTTGCCTGTACTGTGTGATAACACTCACTGCTTAGAATAAACGATACCTCACCTACCGACTGCCCTTTCTCTCTCTCGTTTCTTGGTGTGGCTTCAGTAGATGTGTCTGTAAATGCAGTGTGTGTCTGTCCTCGTGGCCAGTTCAGCAGTCAGTCTTGCTACCACAGCTCTATCCATAGTCTTTTGGGATGGCTCTGCTCGTGTTTTTGTTCCCCGGTACCTTCCTTTCTTTTTTACAGCCACAGAGACAAGCTTTGTTGCCTGTCTTGGAGCCCAGCATATTCAGAGCTGCATGACCTTCTGTCCTTTGCAATTCTGCTGCATCTGATAAAGAGGTTGGCCTTTCTCCAGCTTTGTGCAGAGATGTCCTAGGCTGGCAGGTGGCTCGACAAATGCAGCAACTGAGGAGAATGAAGGAGAAATCTTGTAGCCCAGAGCAGAAGCAGCCAATGTTAAAGGATCTGCATTTCCCAGCGCATTACAGAAAACAGTGGGCAGAACTGTGTCAGTGGAAATCCAAGCAGATGCACCTCTCAGGGGAAGAAGCAGAAGCTGGCTTAGCAGCAGGACGTGTTTCAGAGATGGATGCCCAGGAGGCTTCTTATGGTTCAGAAGGTGCCCTGACCATCTGCTTCCTCCATTCCAGGCTAGGACTAGACCTGCCCGTGGTGCCTTCAACCTGTGAGTACAGCAGGGACCCAATTGTGACTAAGTCCCAGGTGGCTCCTTGCTCCCTCCTTGTCCTAACTTATTGCCTGAACATGCTCGTTTGGTCTATGCTGGCTGGAGCTATCAGTGCAAGTGGAGATGGTGCTTCTTCCTAGCTGCTCCACACACGTGGAAAGATGCAGGAGCAGCTCAGTTCCTCTACCCTTACTGTGACTTTCATTGCTGGTAGCGTGACACCACCCTGCAAGAAAGCAAAGGAGAGTGCTTATTGTGCTGAATGAGGAGGTGAGCTTGCAGCATGGTCATCAGACTGGCGTCATGGGCCGTCTGCTGAAGTTAGGTGTGCAGACCTAACTCAAGGCCAAACTGAAGCTGGTTGGTGGACATGGATGGGAGAAGGATCAAGCAGTGCTCAGTCTGCTGGGTTTCCCTCAGTGATGCTATGCAAGAGCAGACAGAAGAGGTTAAATGTGGAGAGGTCCAATCCTCCTCAGTGAGGAGCCTGGAGATTTCATCTAGGACAAGCAAGACCCGCAGCTGGGTTGTGCTTGACATCTCCAGGCTCTAGGGATTTCCATGTAGATACTGGAAAGAGGCAGTGGGAAAGAGGATCCCTTGGTGTAGGTAATGCCCTGCATCCTTTCCCGTGTGTCGCCATGGCCCACCTGCCATGCTTTCACAGTGCTGCCACCTCCTCCTCCAAACTCTAGACTACAAGAGTGAAAAAGATCTAGAACACCCTAAAACAGCAGCCAAAAACCTCAGCTGCACAGTTTTAGGGACTGAATGGTATTTAGGACAATATTCCTGCATGCCACTGAGGTCCCTATCTGACCTTGGGGGCACACTGAAGTCCTCTAACATCTCAGTTCCTGCCAGCAGAGCTTTGTGAGTGTTTGTGTATCTGCTGCTTTGCAGGTGGACAGTTGTTTAAACTCTGAAGTGCTGAGCTCCTTGTTGCTCATGTCACACCGACATCAGGTCAGATTTCACAGCCAGACCCTTCTTCTCCTTCAGCCCTTGCTGACCCCAAACTGGTGCACGTTTCCAGGGCACACCCAACCCGTGCAAGCGATAGCAGCCCCTCTGCTTGCTTAGATACAGACCCAGGCTGAAATTTGTCGTTTCCCTGCTGTGACTTAAAGCTTTAGCCTCACTATTTGATGCTGTTGCCTTTTCCAAGGAATGTAGCCGAGACCAGATATCGAGTACAATGTTAAGACCATTTTCCAAGACAAAGACGACTTGAATTTTTGTCGCTGGTATCGCAGACAGCAAACTTCAGTGCTCAAAGGGCCATAAAGCATTCAGAAGAGAGAAGTGACTCGCCATATCCTATAACCTAGTTGTTAATTGCATTTGCCCAAGGAATCTACGCCTTTGTATTTTCTGAGGAACATGAACCTGCCACTGTCTTCCTGGGTGAGATCTTTAACCAAAAGTTCCTCCACAGGGAAGAGCTGTCACATCACCTGAAATATTGGGAAACACAGACCATATTTCATGGTTCCTTGGAAAAAATAGCTCTTCGGTGCCAAACTTCACAGCTGTATGTGCCTGGGGTTGTGTTGCTGTTCCTGAGCCACCAGGAGAGGATTCCTGGTGCTTCTAGTTGCTCTTGAAGTCAGCTTTTAATTTTCCATGTGCCTGGAGTTGGCGCTCTCTATACAGACTCATAACAGCTCCCAGACAGTTCAACTGCTTTCCATGAAGATAATTTTGCAGAGGAGGAAAAACGTCATCAGCTTTGTTTTGATACGAGGCCACCAAAACACCAAGACCTGAATGCACAGAGGAACAGAGGCAAACCATGTCCAGGTGCTCCACTTCTGTGAAGAACAGGATAATGCTGCCAGAGCCCGTCACCGTCAGAGGCAAGTTTAGATCCCAAGTCACAAGAGCAAAGTCCTTGCATCGTCACTGCGCTGAACTGGCTGGTGATCCTGGTGTGTTCCCTGCTTTTAGACCAGAACAAGCGAAAAGGAGACCGTGCTACGTGTGCTCGTGGTGGTCACCCATTGTTTTTTTCCAGACACCAGGTGCTGCCTCTGGAAATGAACCCCTGCTGAATTTCGTACTCTTTCTGCATCTTTCTCTCAGCCATAACCTGAGTAATGATCTGTCACCTCCAATCTGTGTCCTCTCCATTTCTCACCTTGTCACGTCACATAATTAACCTCTCCTACACGCAAGGATTTCACCAGACAATGGTTTGCCACCGGCAGCCCTCATGACAGCAAAGATCTCCAAACTCTTTCCTTGCTTGGCTAAGACAAAGATCATTCATAAGTGTTTCTGCGTGTGTGTTAGGTCTCGTCACTTTTCAGGATCAGGCTTTCCTGTCAACCCTCCAATTTGCATCCTCCCTGCTCACTCTTCCCAAAGCTGCTAACCCAGGCCAGACCTCGCTGTGCATCCCCCCAGAGAGCAACCAGGGCTGTTCTCCTCCTGGCGAGAGGCTGTGCAATGCTGTGTTGACCCTGGATACCAGTCCCTGAGGAAAATAATGTAATTACCTGCCCTCCCCCCGCACCCCTTCCAATTTAAAACAGGTTCTGAATGAGCTTTACTGGGAAGGACAGTCACACAATTATCTGTATTCGATGCAAACAAAGAGGAAGCCAGGGCATGGGGATGGGACACAGCCTCTTTCTGCTCCAGGAGGTTGGGTCTTAGCCAGCCTGTGGTACATGGCCAAAGGATGCACACACTCATGAGAAAAGAGCCAACAGATTAAAATGGAGAAGTATCCTCCATACAGACATGCACTGCATGCACCAGCTTTCTGTGCTTGCCTCATCAGATAGGTGCCACATCAAGGCTCCTGAGAAGGGTAAACTCCCCTGGTGACTGTAGCAGGGGCTAAGGGAAATGTTGATGGAATTTATGTTGCTTCAGGGAGAGCTGACGTTTGGCTTTCAAGCTCTATTCTGAAATTCAGGGTAGCAGTAAGAGTGGGGTTGGACATCAAGGAAGAGGTGGGATTAGTCTGGTGTTGACCAACCTACAACCTGGATCATCACATACTCAGTGGCACAGGAACCCCAGTTACTACATCGTCCCTTACTAGATCAGGTCTGAAGATGTGCTCAGATGTGCTTGGCATCTGGAGTAGCTGCTGGCAGCCTTCAACCCACCCAGCTTGCACGCGCAAGTGCCCTTGGGCACACTCTCCACTGGCAAGTATGTGCGGGCATCTCCAGCCTTCTCCAAAGACCAGGCAGTGTGTCCTGTCCTAGCAGATGTCTGTGGTCTGTCCTGACAGTGGGGCAGCTTTCCAAAGGGGAGCTGCCCTGCGTTTTCCCCTAATCCCTGGACTTACGACACTGGGCTCACCTCATTCCCGTAGGAACTGGTAAACTGGAAGGACTCAGCAGTTTTCCTACGCTGGGGACGCAGGGGAAAGGCCATGCCGACCTCTGCCAACAGCCTCTGGTGGCAAATGTCTCTGCACTGTAAGCACGAAGGGCAGGATGAGGGTGAGTATTTGAGCCAGAGCTGTCCTGCCAGGCATCTCCACGTGGTTCTGCCCCGTGAGCCGCTCACGCAGGGATGGTTAGTCTCACGTGTCCAGGTTGGGCTGGTTTCATGGGCCGAGGAGGTGGTAACTAGCACTTGTTCTCCTGGCCCTCTCCTTCCCTCCTTTAACCTACAGGCTGGAACCGTTCCCTACACAAAGCCAACGTCAGGCTGGTGGACAAAGGGGGATCTCCACAGTCCCTTAATGCAACTGACATGCAAAGCTGCCCACTTTAAAGCTAAGCAGGTTTCTCCTGACTCTCCATCTACTTTCTGCAGCCTCACAGATCCCTTCCTATCCATCACACATCTGTCCTCATCCCTGGAGATCCTCCTTCTCTTCCTCTGTCCTAATGAAGATTGATTCCCTCATTCCCTAGAGGTCTTTCCCTCCCCATCTCTCCCTCGGCACTTCAACAAGACCTGACCTTCCCTCCAGCACCCGTCCAGAGCTTCTCCTGACAGTATCTACCCTAACTCCCAGGCTTGGTTTTCTTATGCTCCCACCCAAGACTACCCCAGGTATAGAGCTGGCCCCGGAGCTGATCCTAACAGGCATCCAACACCTTGGAGCCACCATCACCTCCTGGTGTCTCCTTGGGACACTGAGGAGGACAGGTCCTCTCAAATCATGTGTTAGCAGGGCTTGCTTTCCTGTCAGTGGTTTTAACAGGCACCGGGTGCTTCCTGCGCAGCGCAGGAGCTCATCTCCCGTGTGTTACAGGGCTTTCACCATCTGCCTTGAGGGAAACTGCTTCTTTGTGAGACAATTTTACAGTGAGGTGCTCGTTCAATGCAGGTTATAATCAATTGGCAAGCATTTTTCATAGCTGGCGGGTGGGCCTGATCCTGGTCACAGTTGAACCAGGGGCTGGTCAAAAAGTCAAGAGCTCCAGCTGTCCCAATTTTGTGGACATCTATGGGTTTTGGACCAATTCCTTGTAGGGACCAGGACCAGGCTCACCAACCAACCTGAGGACATACCAAACACGTGCGGGCCGTTTGGGGAGCACTCTGCAGAGCCACTTGTCACAAGGCAAATTCCAACTCAGGGGTGGTGTTTTGTTGTCACGCACCAGCTGATTGCTCTGACAGCTTTGCAATGATGCTCTTTCTCTGCTTCCAGGACTCCTGAAAAAAAACCTGGTGCTACGGATCAAGAACCAAGTACCTTAGTGCAGGACCAATGCACATGAAGTCGAGCGCTTTCTTCTAAGCGGCAACTGGAGCAAACGTATAGTCTGCATGAAATGTGTATCGTCTGGCTGGCATACAATAAAGCTGATGATCAGAGTTGAATGACAATTTCTCTTGTCTCTCAGACACTGAGAAGTTACTGTCACCAGGATCTGTGTAATGCAGTTAGCATGTCTGTGCCTTGATTTATATTCAGTAAAGTCAGAGAAAGAAAAATGGGTCCAATTCTCCCTTTATTCATAGCTGTGAAACAGCACTGGTTTCAATGGTGTCTCTAGTTTACGTGGGCAACAGAGAGATCAGATTCACATCCATAGCTCATGGAAGTATCGTACTGGATTTCAGATCTTCTTTTCAAATATCCTTGGAAGATTTAATGCACCATAAATTCTTAACCGCTGTCAAGAACTCATAATAACAAGAGGACCTGCCAGATATCGCCAGGTGAAGCACGCCTTGTGCGACATCAGCCAGATCCCCTTGTTGTTGTGTTGTAGCCAAGAACATCTCAGACCTTCTTCTGTGGCTGTTAACATTTGATTTGTTCAATTTGCCATTTAGGGCAAATGCTGGACAAGACACCAAAACTTGCTGGCAAATTAGTATTTCTTCTCAGCATATTTTCCACAAATGTTTCATCGAAAAATTGTAAAGTACAAACTGCTGATGTTGTAGGAGAAATGTAGCTGGTTCATGAGATTAGCAGGTCTGGTTGTTCTGTATGCCCATCTTTTCTGGGTGAAGCTCCCTATGTCCATAAGATGCATTCAGCACATGATGGGAGATGTAGCCCAGCCCTACAGCCTGTCCCCTATAGATGGCTAAGTGCATGAAGAACCCAGACTGCAGTTCCAGCAAGGTACTGGCCCAGCACACTCCAATAAATACTTCTAGGGTTAGGCTGAAATGTTCTAACAGTTAGAGCTGGGATTTGCTTTACTTTCCGCAAGTGCTAACTTTAAGCAGAAGCCTGCTCTTCTTTTCCAAATTGATTATTCAAGGCAGCTGCTTCATCAGAGGCAGGGAGAGCTGGGCGGCTTCCATGGAGCATGGCAGCTCCAAAGCCGTCCAAACCAGAGGGTCTGGTTTGCTGGGTCTAGTTGAGAAGGAAACTGCCTTGGGCTTGGAGAAGTCATTCAAGTATTTCAAAGTAGAAATGGAAGTCCATGATACGCCTCCTCCTCTTTCTATATAAGTAATCCTCCTATACAGACTCCTGTTCTGTGCAGGAGTAAATAGTGATTCCAGACATGGCTGGATCAACTGTGGCGGAGTCACCATCCCTGGAGGTGCTCAAAAAACTTGTAGATATGGCACTTTGGGACATGGTTTAGTAGACATGGTGGTGTTGGGTTGATGGTTGGACTTGATGATCTTAGAGGTCTTTTCCAACCTTAAAGAGTCTATGATTCTATGAACTTTGAAATCAATGCATGTTTTAGGACATCCAATCTCCTTCACTTGCAGAGACTCTTGTTTACTACTGCTGTTTGTTATTCACATTGTACCACTGCTGAGGCACCCTGTGATGGCCAAAATGCCAAGAGCTGTACAGACACAGGACAAATGGGGATCCACTCAAAGGACCTTGAAGGCAGAGGAGAAACCTAAAATTGCCTCAAGCTCCTGATGTTCACATCGTGGTGAGTTCTCTTTGGCAACAGGAAGGTTGGAAAGAACCTCCTTGTTAAAGGGATAAAATACAGAGGACTGTTTGTAGCGACAGCATTTGTACAAGCCAAGAAGAAATTAGAGTAAATCCAATCACTGAACCATTGCAAAGCACCTCTGAGAAGATGTGAATAGTAACTAATGAAATATTCAATACAAAGGGAAGTAGATTACATGCCTGTGAATAATTGCGCTGAGCATGTGCCTCAGTAGCTGAAGGGTCCTTGTTACACATGATTAAATAATTAACTTTTTTTGTGTATAATTACCACGATTGCACAATTATTAGAAAGGAGCCCAGTCCAAAGCTCCAGCACCAGACGTTGGTGGCCTGCAGGAGATTTTCCTCCAGTTTCCTGGAGCTGCAGGCGTCCCAGGGAAGCAGGACTTTGCAGGAGTCTGGCTGCTGCTCTCTGATGTCTTGGGGCCCATCACTTGTCTCTGAGTCAGATGCATCCAAGGAAAAAAGGCACCATGGATCCCATCAGCCAAGCATCTTATCTGTACAGTATTATTTGCAGTAACCCAGACATCCATATGGAAAAACATGAGAAAAAAAGGCTTGTTCTCCCATCAGTGTCTGATCTTCAGGGAGCTGGCTTGGAGGGGCAGAAAATCCAACCCTAAGATACACCAAAATATGGACATCTTTTCTGCCACATCAGCTCCCTGAAGCAGCTCAGCACAAGGGGTGAGCAGAAACAAGTGGCCACCAATTTTCATTTCACCAGTGGAAACTGTGGGGAAGTGTGTCCGAAGGAAGAAGATGAAATTTCACAGAGGTAGGTTTGGAAATGGTGGAATTGATTTAAATGATGACCCAAATCAATGCAGAAGATGCCCACTTTAGAAAACATTTATGTAGCTTATAAATAACCTAAATAACCACCTTTTTTTTTTGTTTTCCACCAGACTGGACACAATATTTCAGACTGACACCCCAACCCCACCCCCCCCCCCAAAAAATAAATTCAAATTTAATTTCATATAGAAATGCAGTGTTCTGATTTAACTCAGCATCTCCTCTTTCTCATCGTGAAATTTTCTTTTTTCCACAAGCTGGAATATTTACTGTTTGTTGAGAAACGCGAATATTTTCTATATCCTGACAGATTCTGTTCTCCATTGCTAATATTTCCCTCCCCTTCCTCCTGCTGTCAACTGCTATCCTCAGACTTGCTTCTTTCCACTTCTTTTTCCATTTGGCTTTTCTTCCCCTACATAATATGTCCCACTCAGATTCCTCCCACTCTCAAAAATAATCATGTTACCAACTGTTGTATTGCCCACCCAGCACATCTTATATAATTTCCTATCATGCTTCTCTTTTTAGATTGCAAAGTATTTCTGGCTGGGAGTTTCCCTCATTTTGTGGTCTGCCTGTCTTGCGCTTATCCTGAGGTATTACTGTAATAGATGTGATTAATAGGAATTATCCTCCCACCAGCAAGATTAATTCAATGCAGCTGAATTTTGCATGACTGCTTTTATCTGTAGCGTACTTGGTACATCCTTACAGCCTTGGCTGTGCTTTGAATCAGCAGCGGTACAAATCTGTAAGGCTTTGAGAAGGGATTCCCCCAAGCAAGCAAAGCCAAGGCTAAAATAGGAGCAACACAAGAGACCAGAAATTACAGCAAAGAAAGAAAGAAATATTTCCAAATCAGAAATTAAATACAATGAAGGGATGTAGGGGTAGGAGGCAGTTTTCTGTTGCCCCCTCCAGGAACTGGGTAATAAAACTGGTTCAGGGAGGATGTATCCCCTAGAGAAAAGGAGCAACAGCACTGGAAAAAAAGGAATATGTTCAGGAGAGTGTTTCAGACTGGATTTCACCCTTTGTAGGTCCCGGGCTTCACAGCTTTGAGGACTTTTGCTGATTTTCAGGGAAAATCATTGCCCAGGGCAGATGTGTGAAGTTCACAGGAGATGCTTTGCCCACCAGCGGCACTGGCAGCATGAACATGGATTAATGCTGCAGAAGTCCTTATCTGATGGTTATTTCCATTTAATGAGGCAGTGACCGAAGGAGCTCGGTGGCTGCAGAGACCTCCCAGACAGATCCATTGAGGACCAGGGCAGAACCAGGGAGGGGATTCAATTCAGATTTGAGGCCAACAGCATCCGTGGTGTAAAGTGTCCAAAACTGCTGGAATTGCATCTGTTGGATTTGCCCTTCTGATTTACGGGCCACCTCCTCAGAAGGGTGTAAATACCCCCAACTGGACTGACTCCTTGCTGATTTACATCAGCCAAGATCTGTTCAAATAGCACAGAACATCCAGCAGCTTTATTTAATGCTGTGACTAACATGTTGGGCTTGGTTGGGTCCCTTCCCCCTGCCTATGATTCCTAAATAACTTATGCTCTCTTGTTTCTTCAAGGCTCTTAAAAATCCTGACCTGAATTATTTAACCTCTATTCACTCCCCCTTTCCTCCATTGTCTTTTCTCTTTTGTTTCCTTTACCTCGATGTGTTTATCTCCCACTCTGTCATTCCAGTCACTTCATTTCTCCTTCTACCCTCATGCATCTTTCATAGTTTACCCCTCTTTGCTCTGGCAAGGGGCAGGCTTTCCTGTTTGGTGGCAATCAGTTTTTGTGACATATCTAGGTTACTGTCAGGACTCCTTTTCTGTGTAAAATGTCTTTCATTTTTTATGAATCTGTTTCAATAATTTATTCCCCCATCAATGATGTATAATGAAATCACCATCCTGAAATGGCTTTTCCATGTTGAGGTAATGGAACAGAGATGGGCTGGAAGGTACTATCCCCAGATGGTATTTTGGTGCAAGACAAGCCACAGGTTTCAGGGGAAGGAGAAAGCTGAAATAGCTGAGAAGATGCTATTGTTTGGGGTCTGGATCAGAAAAGAAAGGAATGGACCTGCCTTTACTTTGCCTGTAGCGCAAAACGTCAGGAGTCACATGAACCATCGTGATGGTCTCACTGGTGGCCTTTGGCTCAGAGCTAACCCGCATGGAGATAAACCACCAAAAATAGCAAGACCCAAAATATTCTTCCCATAAAATCATAGTCACGTATCTTGGGATGCCAAAACCACTCCATTACTTACCTTCCCTGAGCTGCAAACTTCCCCACGCTGGTCCAAAATGGATCACAAGATGTAACTGAGGCTTATGTCCCTCACCATATCATGAATTCATGGTGGTGGGAGAGCTGCTGCTGTCCTGGTGATCTAGGGATACCTGTGAGGCAAGGTTGGTACTGTGTTACCTTTTATTGGATGAGGAACAAGGGTTTGAGAGGACATTTTTCTCAGGACCACAGCTGCTGCACCAAGTTGAGCTGAGGCTGTTGGTCCAGATCCTTGCAGTGCCCTAAGATGGGTTCATCAAGGAGTCAAATGCACACGTGCAGTATTTAATAGGCATAATCAATTAAAAGGTACAACCAAAATCCTCTTAAATTTTCAGATGACAGGAAAGTGCGTGAGCCAAATCCTGGTGTAAAACAGCACCGTTACATTGCTTTGAACTTTGGCTTTGGAGGAATGCAGAAGACTTAAATCAGCAGAGGATCTGGGCATGTCAAACCTAGGATCCAAAGGATGCAGCCTGTTCCTTCCTGACATTCAGCAAAACCAAACTGCCAGATCCCAGTGCTCCTGACCAATGGAATAACGTAGCCTTGGATCCAGGCTGGGCAGCTGGAGCCCAACCCTCAAGAGACCCTCATTCAAAGTACCAAATCCCCAAGTATTTAAACATTTTCTCTCATGCACGCAGAGTTCACAAGTGATTAAAAAATAATTAAATTAAAGCTGATATTGGCTTATTTTTTTGTGGTTTAATCCTTTATTCTCCAGTCATTGCTTTAAGCTTTTCTGTGTAATCATTTTTTTAAAAAAAAAAACAATGGAAGCAGAGGTATTTACCAATCCAACTGCATCTAGCAGTTGCAAAAATAAATGTTCCTTTAAAAATCATTTCCTAACTTGCCCTAAGAGAAAAACATAAAGGAATCTTTTTGCATGGAAGTAAACATGAAAGGAACGATTATTTTTTGCCTGGTTCCTCAGTATTTATCGTGTGAATATATAAAACTTCACAGAAGTCATTAAATAAAACAGCTCAAGAAAACATAATTGATTTTCCTCTGTCCTCTGTGTAGCTCATTTCTGATTAACTATTCCTTGTTTATATTTCCTCGGGAAGAAAGATGAATATATATTTATGAATCTGCACAGTCACAACTCCCAGAACAACACATTTTTGAAGGGTGAGCTATTTTTGTATTAAGCATTAATGTGTTTCACAGGGCACTGACAAAAGCCGTTATTGTCCAGTAGGAGTTAGCATCACTACAGAAGAACTCAGTTATTCATTCACATCGAGCAGAAATATGATAAACCAGCTATTCCACCCAGGAAACAAAACCCAAAGCAGTAACAAAACAGAAAGCTTCTCAAAACAAGGCAAACTAGCAAAATGCTAGCAAACTCATGGCGAGGTGTTTAGGCTGGGTGCATTTTAGGAGGAGAACGAGGTTCTCCAGAAATCCGGCTTAACTGTAACAATCCTCATGGGTTTTCATGGGAGACATGTATGACACAAAATTGTCTTTTCTGGGACAAAGTCATATGAACAGAGCTAAAATCTCCATTGGTCTTCAGGTGTTAATCCCACTATTTTCTGGGGCATGTAAGCTCCTAAAGAAGTTTTGAAAATCATCCTCAGGGAAGTGTTTAAATGGCCTTTTTCCCATCCACACTACCCTCTATACCACATTTCCCCACTTATGCACGGGCTTTGGTCTCCATCCTCCATGCATGAGTAGATGCATGACCAAAAGCCATGTTTTATTCAGATTCTTCTTCTAGGTTTACAGCAAATGCCTCTGTTGAACCTCACTTGGAATTAGCATTACTGGGGACATCCTGAAAGGAAGACTGATCCAGCTTTCTCCTAGGAGGAGGTGGAAAGACATACAGACAGCACAGCAGGCACTGGTCCAGGCAGTGACCTGGGAAACAGGCGGCAGAAGGGAAGGGCAGAAGACTTGAAATTGCAAGGAGGGATTTATCCAAGCACATGAGCCCTCACCATCTGAGATGTTCACACTCCAGTTGCTTTCACAGCCAAAGGAGAGAAACAGGCACCTCCAGGAGACAACACATCTCATCCTAAGGGAAATGGTAAAAATAGCTTGGATGAATCACGTTGCAGAGAGCCGAGCCAAGGATGACCATCTCAAATATTTAAATTTATGTTTAAATGTCTGATGTCCAGGGAATTGAATCTCCAATCTTGGCATCCTGTGCCCCAGAGAAGCACACGCAAAAGTCTGGTAATATCCTATGTGAAGTTTGTGTTGCATCAATGAGTGCACAAAAATGGAGAAAAAAGCCGTGTGGATTCTTTGCGTCTAAATTTAATTCATGCACACACCGGCCTCAAACAATGCTAGGACTGCAGCTGTTAATACAATATTGGATCATCTGCCCTGATGTTGTAGAAAAGCAAAATACTTTTTTGGCTTGTTTGGAAGTAAAAAACTGAAGCGCAAAGAATTTAATCGCTTTCCCGAGCTGTCGAGTGCAACTATAACATGTTTCCGAATGTCAGTCCAGCATTAGTCTTATCTCAAGAAATACTTTTTGTAAGCACTGTCTTCAGAAACGTGCAGTTTTCTCCCTCCTGAAAGCAACCCAGCAGCTCAGAAATGGGTTACTAATGGATTTCCTGCTTCTGTTTATATGCACACATATTATTCATAATTATTTCAGTGACATTTTCATTTGTCTTAATTTGCATGGCATAATGCTAATGATGTGCTGGATTTCCCAGTGAAAAGTGCAAGAAAAAGGTTGAACTGAAACTGTACTTCAAAGCGTCACTGAGAGATTTGAGAAGAGCTTGGTGCTCCTTATCTATCCACCCTTTCCACCATGTCCACCACTTTTCCCAGGCTGAATTTGGGGTCAAAACCTTCGAAGTCCTCACAGATATCTGTATGGACGTGAAAAATATGTGTTCTAACTTTAATTAGGATAGGCTTTTTATTTGGAAAGACCGTGTTTAAAGGTTTTGGGATGGAAGTTGGAAAGCCACTTCCCCTCACCATAGGCTATTCTGGAAATGTTCCTTCTAGACTGTTTTCCTTCAGTTTTCTCTGAAATAGCAGACATCAATCATTAAGGGTGTTATAACACACAGTAGGGGCAATACCTTCTCTTCCAGAGTAAAAAATCCGGTTCTTTACTGCTGGACTTCTAACTGCCTGAAATCTCTCATAGTTTTTACTTAAAAACAAAAGATAAATAGGATGCTAGATTTCCAGTGGGGGGGAAATAACCAACCTGCCTGTTGTTTATATCCATATAAATTTCCTTATACTCAGCGTAGTTGTCTGGATTTTGGATTGAAAGGGTGAGGGAAGAAGATCCTCGTCCATGCTCACTTGAATTTCAGCAGAGCCCTGCTCATCGACAACATTTGAGCATCCTACTCGCATGCTTCAGATGTTGGAGTCACTTCATGTTATGCACGGTAGAAGGAGTCTCCCCAGCTTTCTCCTGTAGTGAGATAATGTCAGATATACATGCAAAGTGAGCAACATCATTGGCAAAAAAAAAAAAAAAAATCTATCTCCTTATAATGTCTCTGCACTCGTGCAGACATCCAACTTTGTGCATTCATCAATCATTTCTGTGAGGCAGTGCTTGTTATGGGCCTGGTGTGGTGGGTTGACCCTGGCTGGGGGGCCAGGTGCCCACCAGAGCCGCTCTATCACTGTCCATCCTTCACTAGACAGGGGAGAAAAGTACAACGAAAAGCTTATGGGTCGAGATAAGGACAGGGAGAGATCACTCACTAATTATCATCATGAGCAAAACAGACTGAACTGAGAGAGGGAATTCATCTAATTTATTACTAAGCAAAACAGAGCAGAGGAATGAGAAAATCAACTCTTAAAACCCCTCCCCCCACCCCTCCCACCTTCCCAGGCTCGACTTCACTCCCGGCTTCAAACCTTCCCCCCGCAGCGGCACAGGGGGACGGGGAATGGGGGTTATGGTCAGTTCATCACATGGTGTTTCTGCCGCTTCATCCTCAAGGGCAGGACTCCTCTCATTGTTCCCCTGCTCCAGCATGGAGTCCCTCTCATGGGAGACAGTCCTTCACCAACTTCTCCAGCGTGGTCTCTTCCACAGGGTGCAGACCTTCAGGAGCAAACTGCTCCAGCGTGGGGTCCCCCACGAGGTCACAAGTCCTGCCAGCAAACCTGCTCTGGCGTGGGCTCCTCTCTCCACGGGGCCACAGGTCCTGCCAGGAGCTTGCTCCAGCATGGGCTTCCCACGGGCCGCAGCCTCCTTCAGGTGCCTCCACCTGCTCCGGCGTGGGGTCCTCCACGGGCTGCAGGTGGAATCTCTACACCCCCTCATCCTTCCTCCATGGGCTGCAGGGGGACAGCCTGCTTCACCATGGCCTTCACCACAGGCTGCAGGGGGATCTCTGCTCCGGTGCCTGGAGCACCTCCTGCCCCTCCATCTGCACTGACCTTGGTGTCTGCAGAGTTTCTTACATCTTCTCACTCCTCTCTCCATCTGCAAAAGCTCTCTCTAAGTGTTTTCTTCTTCTTAAATATGTTATCACAGAGGTGCTGATTGGCTTGGCCTTGGCCAGCGGCGGGCCCGTCTTGGAGCCGGCTGGCATTGGCCCTGTCAGACACAGGGGAAGCTTCTAGCAGCTTCTCACAGAAGCCACCCCTGTAGCCCCCCCCGCTACCAAAACCTTGCCATGCAAACCCAACACACCTGGCCACTGCTGAGTTGCCAATGTCTATGGTTGAGTTGGTGTCTCCATTACTGAATTTGAACCCTGAGGTTCTGGCCTTCTCCAGATCATTAAAATTGCTCTACATGCAGAATTAACTCCCTGCTGTGCTGATTCTGAGACTTAAGTACACTAAAACATACCACTTGCTTTCTATCTCCACCATGACCCACATTTCTGTCACCTGATCAGACTTCTGCTGCAGGACGTACTGGCTGGCAGTGCAGGAAAATGGACATACATTCCTTCTTAAGGGACAGACTGAGCCTGTCTGTAGGAGAATACAAGATGAGGAAGGGTTCAACATAGTTATTCTCTGAAAGAAACTCCAGGCGTTCGGTGAGCCTATGTTGTCGCTGTTATTCTTTCACTGTTCTTGCTGCCTGTCCTCTGATTCCTCCAGAGCTGGCCCCATTAGCACCAGGACACTAGAGAGATGACCAGTTTTATCCAATACAGCATCTTAGCGTCTTCCACTGTCTCTAATGAGACATTGAGGTAGTGGCACTCCATCACTCAAGATGACAGCCCCTAGATGCAAGCGCAATGGCCACAACGGCAAAGCCTCAGTGCTAGAATTGGCTCCCATGAAGGGATTCCCCCCTCCAAACAGTCTTGGAGCATTTCTTGTCTGTCCGGTCATCCAGAAGGCCCCAGTCCTGCAAGCCCTTACACCCAGCTGGGGTCTGCATGGTCCACACTTCTATGCAAATGGGTGCCACCACATAGCTGATGTGCCTCCATGTCAGTTGTGTCCCAGACCAACCATTAAACAGAACAACAACAAAAAACAAAACAAAACAAAACAAAAAAGCCCCAAGTCTTAGTTTCTTCATTAAAGTTGAATTAACACCAGTTCAGTTCCTCAGCTCACCTTTCTGGGCTAGTAGAAGCAAAGCTCCTCCATCCTGCCCAATATGTAGTATGAGACATATCTGGCAGGAGAAGGCAAGCCTTCCTTTGCTTTGTGCAATGGAGCTTGGATTTTGGAACAGTTGCATAAGGAGGAAATGCGATGTGTGGGCAACCGTGCTTGTGGTTTGGCTTTCCAAAAGTAGGTTAGTGGGTTTGCAGGAATAGGAAGATCCTACAATCCACATGTGTGGCCAGATGGTCCCTCTCTGGGCAAGATTGATAGCCAAGGCTTTTCCACCCTTCCCAGTTATCCTCTGAACAGAGATCAGAGCTAATCCTTCTTGTCCAGGAGGGCATCTCATCTTGATCTGATGCGCCAGGAGCTGGGGAAGCCAACACTTACCTCACTAAGGTCTTCTCCCTTGACGCTTAAAAATGCGTTGCTTTATTATGTCTGATAACAAATAGCCCCACTGAATCTCTAGGAGCTTCTCTCGATGGCAATGCTTTCCCCTTTCAAAGGATGGCACTAGCCCTTTTTCCCCAAAAGATCACAATGACTGCCTGCTCTCAGTGATCCCAAAAACGTACTCAGAGCCCTTCTTCCCAAGAAATCATCTCCTGATCTCGAGCCACAGCCTCCTGCATTTTCCCAGATTCTGGCTTAGCTTTTAGTGTTATTAACATGCATTTTAGTTGTACAGCCCCAAGCGATCCAGATTGCTCTGTGTGACTCATCACATTTTCTGTGCTGGCTGTCTTTGTGTTGTCTGTGAGTTATGTCAGCAATAATTTTATATTTATTTCCAGATCATTGAGGAAAATGTTGAAGAGCATCAAGCCTTGTAGCATTCTCTGTGGATCTCTGCTCAAAAGCTCCACAGGCAATCACAGATTTCAAACCAGCCATGTCATCCAGCTGGTATCTGCTGATTGAAACCTGTTGAGTGCCTGTATCATTGATTAACATCTCTGGGTGTTGCTGATGACATAGAAATACTCGGTCATTGTCATGCTGGGGAAATACAGTATCCAACATGTATTTCTAAGAGTTCGATTATCTCTGTTTAGTGACAGCTCCCACCCATTGCTAGGCTTCCTCGGTTCCCATTGCAGCACCTCTTTGCTATCTTTTCCCCAGTCATCATGTATTCTTCCTTGCAGCCTTCAGCTTCTCTTACTCATTTTTTTCTGCTACTTTTCCACTAGGCATAATAGAAGTTACATGCTTTCCTTTTTGCCATTGTTTTTTAGCATTTCTAATTGTGGACTCTGGGTAGTCTTCCTCTGTGTTACAAACCAAAATATTTTAGATATCTTACTGGCTTTCTCTGAAAAGCTCCTAGATGTCATCTAAGGGTTTTCTCAGGCCGAATTTTCCCTCTTGGTTCATCTCATCCGCCTTTTCTTTCTGTGCAGAGGAAGGAAACATCTCAAACAATTCATTGCTAAGCCAAGAAGGAAAAAAAAAAAAAGGCGGCAAATTGTTTGAAATCAGAAGGATGAATGTAGTGTTCTTACTGTACTTAAAAATATATGAGCTGCAATTTATAACTCTGAGTCCTTCAATCACCCGACAAGATGTGGTTTGGGTTTCACTTTATTGCTAATGTGAAGCAAGCCAAGAGTGCATTCACGGAGACAGGACTTCATTTTTGGAAGAGCTGGTTAGCTCCTGAGCTGTTTCCAGTACACAGGTCGTGGGGACACAGGCACTTCTGAAACATCAGGCAATCAATGGAGGCTGATCTCTTTGGAAAAAGCATCCTGCCACATTTAATCATGGAAGCAAACACAGGACGAGTGGGTACCAGCTGGTGCAGTCTCCAGTGCTTTCAAGGAGCTCTGTAAAAATGGCCGTAGAAATGCACCTTTGCCTCGGGCAGCATTTTAAATAGACAACAACCCTACTCGTGCCACAAATGATGCGTCCATTTGGAAACGTGAAACTATTATAATAATGCTCTAAATCACAAGAAATGCTCCCTTGTATGGTCTCCCTGCCTCTTCCTTCTATATGGGGAAAGGCAATTTTGCACTGAAAGTTTCTTTTCTGCAAAGGTTTGGATTATAAATGTAGAGTAGGGGAAGGCTGGCAAAAAACCCAACCCAAACCAAACCAAACCAAAACAAAACAAAACAAAAGTGAAAACAGAGAAGGGCTTGGGGATACTGGTGGATGAAAAATTGGACATGAACCAGCAGTGTGCACTTGCAGCCCAGAAAGCCAACCGTGTCCTGGGCTGCATCACCAGCAGCGTGACCAGCAGGTCGAGGGAGGGGATTCTGTCCCTCTACTCCGCTCTGGTGAGACCCCCCTGCAGTGCTGCATCCAGCTCAGGGGTCCCCAGCACAAGAAGGACGTGGAGCTGTTGGAGCGAGTCCAGAGGAGGCCACGGAGATGATGCGAGGGCTGGAGCACCTCTGCTATGGAGACAGGCTGAGAGAGTTGGGCTTGTTCAGCCTGGAGAAGAGAAGGCTGCGGGGAGACCTTAGAGCCCCTTCCAGTCCCCAAAGGGGCTCCAGGAAAGCTGGAGAGGGGCTGGTGACAAGGGCAGGGAGGGACAGGACAAGGGGGAATGGCCTGAAGCTGCAGGAGGGGAGATGGAGATGAGATGTGAGGCAGAAATTCTTCCCTGTGAGGGTGCTGAGGCCCTGGCACAGGTTGCCCCGAGAAGCTGTGGCTGCCCCTGGCTCCCTGGCAGTGTTGAAGGCCAGGTTGGATGGGGCTTTGGGCAACCTGGGCTAGTGGAGGGTGTCCCTGCCCATGGCAGGGGGCTGGAACTAGATGGGCTTTGAGGTCCCTTCCAACCCAAACCAGTCTGTGATTCTATGAAAACAAGCTTTCTGCCAGAGGTCCGGGCTGGGGGTGAAGGAATGAGGTGACATCAGAATCACTGCCAAGGAGTGGCACTGAACATCTCCCCACCGCGGGTCTTTGCCAGGACACAAGGGAAAGGGACAGGGACAGCTTCCCAGTGTTTGGCTCCTGACAGCCTGCAGGTCCCCACTGCACCCCGCTTGGCCAGGTCAGACAAGACATCCCCACGTCCCCATGCTGGAGCAGGTCTCCATCCTTTCCTCCTCTCTGCCCTGGTCTCCTCCTCCCAACAGCTTGTCATGAACTAAAACTGCACAGCCTTGTCCCCTCCGAGTCAGGACATTGTCTTTACAAACTACTGCTTTGGAGGTTTTGTTGCTCATGAAAGTGTGGGTTGCTGATAGGAACTTTCAGGAGCCTCCCATGTAATGCTTAAGATTGTCTCGAAAAACAAAAGTGCACAGGGTGGGATGATGAGAAATGGGAGATGGGCATCCCACGTGACTCCAGGAACAGAGGATTTTAAAAAAATACTGTATTTCTCGAATTGGTAACAGAGTCTTTCTCCCTCCATTCACCACCCCCTTATCCATCAAGCACACTGTTTTTTTCCCTCTGAAATAGATTTGTCTCCATTAAGGAACAGAAAATTGTGGGTTTGACATTTTTGGCTAAAATGTCAGCTGTCTCATTTGATAATAATTTGGGTTCTTTTCCAAAATCTTCTGTGATCCCAGTCCCTGAGGTAGCAGCAGATTTCTGAAAATGCTGGCACAGCCTGAGCCCACCTGTGATATTTCCAGCACTTCCAGCCTCGAGTCAGACCAGAAATGCAGAAGACGGTCCCTTCCTCTGGCTTCTCTACATTTCCCCCTTCCTTCCCAGAATAACACCTATTCTTGCAGTTCTGTTTCTCCCATATTAATCTACTTTTTTTTTTTTTCTTTTCCCTAACTCTGAAGAAACACCAATGCCATAAATATGATGCAAAGCATGACCTGGTAGCCAGAAACCCCATAACTCTGTTCCTCGCTTTGCCATTCATTTCATGCCTCATCTTGGATGTGTTATCTGATATTTTACTTCGATAGTGATACATATACATAATTCCTTTGGTTTTTTTCCCCCCTTTATTGTGAGATGTTGTTATGAGGATTAGTCAATGTTTAAAACTGATAATAATTCTGAGTTATTCATGAGAAAACCACAGCATCAGGCTGCCTGGAGTCTGTGAGAAGATTTCATTTAAAATGATGACAAAAAATATTGCATGCAGCTGCAGGAATTAGCCAGCAGCACCAGCCCCCCCACCAGGCTGCTGACAAAAAGCCCTGCTTTCCCATCCACAGATGTACCCTGCACCCCCTCCCAAAGAGACACCAAGTTTAAATGTCCTTTAGGTCCCGCAACACAAAGTCTTCGGTGGCAATATCGTCCCCATCCCTTGACTCTGCCAGTTCACAGTCCAATCCCTGTCAGGTTAAACAAGTGGATGGCCTCCATAGTCTTCTTCTCAGCTGGGAGAGGAAGGAGGTATGATGTTAAGCCAATATTGCTGCCGGAAAGTGGGCCATATAAAACCACGGCTGTGGGAGATTCAGATTTGAGGGAGCCCATATTTCTCCGTAGAGCTTATGAAGTGTAGGCAGTTCCATATATCACTCTGAGATGCCTGAAAACCAGAAGAACTTTTCCTCTTCCAGCACACGTGGCAAATACTTTTAGCACCAGACTGTAAACGGGTGAGCTTTCATAAAAATCACAGAATCACCAAATTGGTGAGTTGGGCCAGGACCTCTGGAGATGATCTAGTCCAAACCTCCTGCTCAAAGCGGAGTCAGCTGGAGAAGGTTGATCAGGTCATTGTCCAATTGAATTTCAAATATCTCCAAGGATGGAAACTCCAGACTCTCTGGGCAACCCATTCCAGTGTTTGATGCACTGGAAAAGGTTTTTCTTGTGTTTAAATGGTATTTTGAGTGTTTCTGTTGGTGTCCATTGCCTTTTGGTACCACCACCAAGTGACATGGCTAGACAAAGACATGTCCGCCCTGGCCTAGCATTGGGGCTAATCCTGCTCCGAGCCAGTGCTGGGCTAATGATGTTCGGAGGTCCTTTGTCCCATGAGCCTTTTGTAGAGTTTGGCCGCTCCCACCCAGCTTTGCTTTAGGAAACAAGGTCTCAGAATGACACCTCAGTAAGGAGACAGGGATGAGATGGAGACGGACTGTGCAATTATTCATCAAAATTAAAGCATGGAACAAGCACAAGAGGCAACCCAGCCTGTCTGTGGAGCAGAACGAGCTGCTCAACCTTTTGGCTATTGCCGGAGCCAGACAGACAGGAGCTTTTCTGGCTGTGATGAATGGAGATGAAGGTTTCGCTGATTCACAGCAGGCAGGTGATCTACTGCAGAAAGTGCCTGGCTGTTAACTCTTCCCTCTCCTTCGCCTCCCGTCTGGAAGCAAGAGGCAGCCCATGGCTCTTCCCGTGGTGGGCAAGGGGCTGCACGGCTGGACTGTGACTGGTGGACGTGTCCTCCAGAGGTGTTTTGGGGGGACAGCTTAGCCCATCTAGAGCCTGCTTTGTCCCTTTTGCACCATGTCCACGAGCTGCAGGCGGCTGGCACAAAGATGGGAATTTACCTCTGGTCCGTGAGCTCACGGTGATGTCACACTGAGAAAAGGCAGCTTAAGGTGCAATGGAGTGAACTCAACGTCACGTGGGAGATAAGACAGGACTGAGTGGGTTGAAAATGGCACCATTGCACCTTCTGCGGCAATGGTTAGGACAGGCTTTGGGGTCACGGTGACTTTCACCATTCAGGAAAGGGAGTCACACCGGCATCTAAATTCTCAACTTTTCTACCAAAAATGGGGTACAGAGAAAGGCCCTCAAAATCATCGCCAAAGCCAAAGCACCTTTATAGAGTCCAGAAGGATGTGCCCAAGGCCAAGCAGTATCGAAGCCTCTCAGACCCATACCGATGGGTGCGATCAGTTCCTGGTTCAGTTACTGAGTCCAGCAGCAATGTGAACCCAGCATTTTGGGTATGCTTCCCATCTAGTAAGAAGTGGCTATTCATGGGGAGGAAAAATATAGGACGAGCTGATCTTCTCCTTCTCCTCTCTTTTTCCTTCAATGAAAAATTTTAAGAGGTTTCATTTCCATTTTGCATAAGAATTTTTTTCCAGTTGGAGAGCTGTTGTTTATTATTCAAAGCCATTAAATATCCTCTAAAATCACAGTACTTACAAAATGAAAAAGGAGCTATTAGATCATTCAGCCTATTCATTTACGAGATTTATTAAGCTCCGGTAGAGGCATCTACCACTCATCCCTGTAGGACAAATCTTGGGCTTGACTTCACAAATGAATGCATTCATCTCTCTGACCCTAATTTGCATGAGTCTTTGGTGCAGATGCATTTGCAAACTTCCTCCATGCTCAAAATGTGAATGTTTGCCCATAGGGTTGCTCACAATTGATTGTGCATAGTTATTGTTGAAAGCTGAGGGCTCTTGGGGGGATTGGAGTAGACACGTCCATGCAGTAGCTGAAGGATGCCTACATCTGAAAAGCCCCTCAACCCTCCCAGCCACTCAGGTGACCCTGGAGAACAGCCGAACTCCCTAAAGGAGATGCTTCACTTGCGCAGACCCCACTGTTGCCATCTGCTATGCCTGATGCCTTTCTCCTTCCAATTCACTGGACCATGCTCTTCTAATTACGGCAGAGCCACTCTTGTCTTTCAGAGCTCAGTACTGGAAAGGAGACAGAAGATTTAGATAGGCTGGGAGGGAAGGCACTTAAGGACCCCAGGAGCTGCATAAGTGTGTGGTGGGGTTTGCTCTGGGTTTATTACAACCAATCATCCATGCCATGCCATGCCATGCCATGCCATGCCATGCCATGCCATCCCAGCTCTCCCTGAGCTCTCTGAAAAGGACTTGTCTAGCTAAATTAGTACCCCATAAAGGAGATTTGTCCTTCCCCCAACGCAGCACCTCACACATGCAATAACTGTGCAGCCTTTTTGGATGAAGGAGCTACAGGACGAGCTGATCTGGAGCAGTCTGCCAGCAGACGCATTAGCTCAGGTCCTGCAGGGCACAGTGTGGATGCTTTTGTCCATGCCATGGGCAGCAAGATGTGTGAGGAGCACCCAAAGCTCACAACCATGGGGCCAGCTCATCAGCAGGGGCAAGCATAGAGTTACTATATCACAGATAGCCACCCTAACTGCAAAGTAATGAGGCAAATCCTTGTTACACCTCGCTCTGAAGTAGGACAACACACTAATTTCTGCTCCATTGTATACTATAGTAGACCAACATCACTCTGCTGTGGCTGGATGCCATTGAGAATATTTCTGCTGCACTGGATTGCATTTGTGTACTGATGTGGCAGGCTGATGATTGAAAAAATAAAGGATGGAGTTGTTCTCAACCTTTCTGGAGCCAGAGATGACCTGGATGTCCCATGTACCCCAGCCATCAAGTCTACACCTTCGTGTTGCTCTGGGGACATTTCTCATCTGTGACACTTTGCGATGGTGTCAGAGCATCTTGCTGCTTGCTGGGTTTTGGAGAAGGATGTCCAGATGCCTCCTAAGATGTCCACCAGCATGTGCTCGAGGGTATGCTCCATTGCTGCAGAGTTTGCCCTGCATTTCCACAGCGGTGAGGACTTGAGTTAAATTCAATCCCAAGAGCAGCCCCGCTACAGGCTGAAACACAGGTACGGGCTGTAGGAAGGCACAGATGCAAGAAGTACGTGAATTAATTCCCACGTGAGATTTCTTTTGCAGACTGGTGGCAGAAAGTTGGTCTTGCAGTTATGGTGGAGAGCAGAGCATTAGTGAGGGCTTTGCAGAGAGTGTCTCTACAGCCATGAGGAGGTCACCAAAACTGTCTATGCCTCAGCTTATCCATTCAAGCCTCAGGCTGTTCCTGTATCTAATAACACTAAAAGAATCACTGGTCCTACCTCGCATCCCTAAAATAATACCTCATAAGGATGTGAAAGGGCTCTGTGGCAGGTAATTTCTGAGTAACATCTGGCCATCTCATTGTTCACTTTTCCTGCTGACTTCTGCAGGGCAAAACTGGCCACCCTTGTTTGGCCACCTCTGACTCCAGTTTCGAGCCTCTGGAAATGTATTTCTCCATGACTTTTCCCGAAAAGCCTCCTGATTTCCACATCCATACATTTTGATTGATGCCTTCAGCCTGGTCCCTTACTAAAACAGTCCAAAAAGCGCTGTGTTTCTGCTCGACCAGTCAGAACGAGATTCACTGCGCGTGCTGGTTTGCCACATGGATCATTACCTCTCCTCCTGGTTTCTGTGACTGTTTTTCCATGCTAATTAGCCTTCATAAAAACCATTTCCAGAGCATTGTGCAAAGGCAATCAGTAAGACTGCATCTGTGAAGTGCAATTTCCCTGCAACTGGCTTGGGGCTGCAGCACAGGGACCAGCCAGGGAGATTTAAGATCCCAGCAATAAACCTTCTCCCATGCCCTGGGGAATGTCACAGTCACTGCCTGTGCCTCAGTTTCCCCATCAGTAAAATGATGGTCCTGATACTCATTAGCAACACGGCCATGTTCTGGAAAGCAGATAATGATTGCAGAGAGCCAGGTAAATTCAAACTAAATTTAATATCTTCTGTTTAAAGCAAAACAAACAAAAAAAACCCAAAACAAACAAAAAAAAAAAACAAAGCCAAGTTAGCCATTTCCTAATGATTTTAAAAAACATCTTTTAAATTCAAATGCAGCAACAGTGAGTTGTCCAAGAACAGGCAGCAGCAGGCAATAAAAGCAGACTCTGGAAAGGGTCATCCATTCCAATTTTCTCAGTCTCTCTCTCTCCACCGGTGGATCTGACACCACCATGTGTCACCCAGCATGAGCTGCCGCTCAGAAACCATCAGCCTTAACCTTACCGGGCTGAACAGCTCGACCTGCAGCCAGTGCCTCTCCAAATCGATGCACCGTCCCTTGGGATGCTAATGGGGTGCGGAGGGAAGATGCTGAGGCCAAACCCCAGCTGTAGCAGTGTCACAGCTCCACAGAGATGCCCAGCACACCTTGTATTTAGGGTTTTGCTGGAGGTGGGTGGGTGCAGAGAGGTGACATCCCAAAGGGCACATCATGCCTGGTGAGCGAGTGGGATGGATGTCTTCATTCTGTTAAATACCCTCACGCTCCGGGGATGGGATGGAGGAGGAGAAGATGGAGGAAAACCCCTCTGCAGACCTGCAGCCCCAGCCTTTGGGCACAGCAGGTGTCCTGCATGCTGGGCCAAAATTTCCTCCAGCAGCCTACATGTCCCATCCCTGGCAGTGTTGAAGGCCAGGTTGGATGGGGCTTTGGGCAAGCTGGGCTAGTGGAGGGTGTCCCTGCCCATGGCAGAGGGGTTGGAACTAGGTGGGCTTTGAGGTCCCTTCCAACCCAAACCAGTCTGTGATTCTATGATTCCTATGTTTAAAGACTAAGAAATTGTTTAAAGACGAAGCGATAATGAGGCTTCCCTTCTTTATGTCTGTCACAGGGAGATGTGAGCACCGAGCAAGGAAGGGTCAGGGTTTGTCCCAAGACTGCTCCAAGCCCAAGTTCATCGGGGAGTGGGTTGCAGCCTCCTTCCTGCTGCTGCGTGTCCATGCCAAGACAGAATCGCAGAATCCTAGAATAGTTTTGGTTGGAAAAGACCTTTAAGATCATCAAGTCCAACCGTTAACCCAGCACTGCCAAGTCCACCATTAATGAAGCCTCCTGCTGCAGATGGACACAGCCCCGCGCCGTGACTCCAGTCTGGGAAATGAGAATGAACGTGGGGTTTGAGGAAAGTGCAGACCCTTTCATATGAAGATATTTAGAGTGTTCAGAATGAGCTGCCACAGATTTGCTTCCTGCTGGGTGCTTGGCTTTGACTCAGTCTTTGTGACTTGAAGAAAAAGGGGCACTTTCTACTCCAGGAGCTGCTAATGAGGATGCTCAGCAAAGACAGAGCAAGCAGCATGGTTTAACTGCAATTTTGCAAGTCTGTGAAAGGGCTGACTCCCTTTGTAATTTTGGGAAGGTTACTGTCTGCCTCAGTTCCCCATGTACGAAATGGGAATTTGAAGAGCTCTCACTCTCAGAAATATTACGCAGTGCTTCCGCTCCTGTGCAGACATTCAGTATTATGACTGTGGGTGAAGGTCATATTGGGCTGAAGTTACAATATTAGAAAGCTAAGAGAATGTTAAGATCCGGAATTGTGTTTTGTCAGCTCTGGGATGACCAGCTCAGGGGAGATTTCTGCTCTGTTGGTGTTTGAGGCTGGGTGAGAAGAATCCCAGCCAGGGTCTGCTCTTAGGACAGGACCACATGTATGACCAGAGACATCCAGGCAGGTCTTTTACTCTAGGAAATGTCTTTTACTCACAGTAGGTGCTCAGTGTGAAGGGTCTGAGGCAATCCTGGAGAGCCTCCATGGCCTCTATGAGCCAGCTGCAAGCAGAACATCTGGAACAGTTAGGAAAAACCCTTTCCCAGGACATTCAAGAGGTGCTTAGGGCCAGCCCCATGGCATGGAGTGGATGGTGCGTGACCATGAGCCTGGCTTCTGTGCATTTCTCAACCCATTTGTAACATCAAGCTCAGAGGTAGTCATATTTGATCCATTTATTAAAATGGACACTTTTGGGAAAAACCCCACTCTTATAAGTCAAAAAATTCATCCTAGAAGATTCTCATTAACCTGTTGTCTGGGTTCTGGCTGTTTCTTAGGACATTAGGGTTGTGACTCATTTCCTTTTTATTGCTATGATTCATTAATGAATATTCATGGTCTAATATCTGCCTGGTTTTGTGTTCAGATTTTCTTTTTGTTTCCCTGCATCACTGTTTTCAATCTGACTCCAGCTCAGCAGAAAAATCAAATCTGAAATGCTGGCAAATGTCTTCAACTCAATTAAAACCTTGATTTATATCATGCTTCTGCTGCCTCAAGAAAGGCCATATATTTTCCTGATATTATGGGGAAATGACTTTGAGCCTATGAGAAAGCCAAGTTCAAATTATGGTTATTGCATATTTCCATTAGCAAGGCTCTCTGCAGCCATGAGATTTTTTTTTTCCTTCACCATTTTTGCTTAAAGAGAAACATGGATGAAAACACTGGGGTGTTCAGATCTTGACACATGCAAAATTTGGTCCTCCCTGACCCCAGTGTTTTCATGCACCCACCTAGATTCAGTGTCTATTGCTCCCCTCCAAAGACACTGTTTATCCACGGCTTTTAAATCCTTAGCTAAGATTTCCAGGACCTTTCATTGTCTTTATTTTTGCTGTGAGAGTTTCAGCCTGAGTGGTTCACCTGTTTCTGAGGAAGAGGCAAGGAGAAAGATGCCGTCTTTACTGCCTTACAGCTCCAACCACTGTCTCTTGAGCCGCTTTCCTCTTCTTTCCTTGCATGCCCAGATTTCAATGTGCAGCTAAAATCTTGGCACTAAAATCTCGCAACTAAAATCTCTGGTCTTCACAAGGATAAGCTGCCCGGATTTGCATGAGACTGGTTAAGTTTGGGGCAAAACCACAAGACTTGCTTCAGACATTTTGCTCAGTGGGAAAATGTGGCTGACAATTTTTTCCAAGGTGCCATCTTTGAAGGACATGTCCCACACCCCTCGTGATCCCACGCACACGGCTCATTCCCCTCCGGACATGACAACCAAATCCCTTGGGCACTTCATGGCCCTGACTCCATCTCTCCCCTGTTGCCCCTTCTCTCAACTCCTGACCGTGACACTCAGGTTGGGTGGAAGAAGGCGCTTCATTTCAAAGGTCATGTACGAGCAGGGCATTAGAGATTTCCCGGACACTTTTCAACCTAAAGAGCATCCAAGCAATTTGAAAAATACACTGCACTTTGCATCTGCTGTTTGGCAATCAGTGAAGGAGTGTGTATGCATATGGGGGGATAAGCAGAATATTCTTCCTTGCCAGAAATGTTTACTGCTCTAGGAAACCACAGTTTTACAGTGATGACTATAAAAAATTAATTAAAAAAATCAACCATAAAGATAATTGGTACAATTCCACATCAGCTTCCAGGTACTGTTGGTAGGCAGGACCAGCTCTTTATCACGTCTCTAGACCTTCAGCAATGGGGTTGTATTAGTGCAAAATACACTTGGTTTCTGCTCTGTGAAACACCTTCTCGTGGCTTCATAGCTCATTAGTGATCCACGAACCACAGGTCAACACTGGATCCGAGCAGCAGAGCCTGTGCTTTACCACCTGAGCCACTTCTGGTCAGATCTGCTTATTTCTGGGGGTAATTTCTTTGCTGATGTCTCGGAACAGAGCCATAAATCATGTCCAAATGCTATTAAACACAGGTGACATCTTCACGAGGCCTTTTGCAAGCTGATCGCTTGCAGCTTTAATGACTGAAATGGTCATTGCTGTTACAGCCAGGATTTCCCCTCCCCTTTGAAGAAGAGTAAAATTCAGTCTACGAATTGCTTCTCCTGACACCGCAACAGCAGGCAGAGGGAAAGCCTCGACCCAGGAGAGGATTAGTGAAAACCAAGAATCTAATACCCAAATCTTTCCGGAGGAAACATATTTATTATAAGACAAAGCACTGCAGGATTTGCCCTCAGCAGCGGAGCAGGGATACCCAAAAGTGAGCTTGGTCCTCTGGGCAACCCCAAGTTAGTGGGAGCTGATGGTGACCAGCTTGTGCATCCAGCATCTTGCAAGCATCAGACCATGGAGTGAATGAAAAGGGAATGCCAACGCATGCCCTGCAAATACCCAGCGGTTAGAAAACCAGGGTAAAACTGGATCACGCTCTCTGAGCACTTTCCCAAAGAGCCTACATTTACAAGATTTTTCTCTTTGCAGACACAGCCATGAGTGTCCCTGCCCATTCAGAGTGGAAATTCATATAACGAGTCTTCTGTTTTGATTGTGGACCATATGGCCTTTGCATCTCCATTCCCTAATACAAATCTGTTCAGATTGTCTCATCTGCTCAAGTATTTGGTCATTTGTGCTGGCATAACTGCCTAATTGTCCTTCTTTGTCACGGCTCTTCTGGACGGGATTGGGTCTTGTCATCAGCAGTGAGTGAATTTATAAATCAGAGCATCTGTCAGAGGCTGGAGGGAGACAAGTGTCAGATGGGGAACAGACAGATGTTTTCTCATCCCTAAACCCTTGATTGGCTGCAAAACCAAGTCACAATTCATTCCCATTACAGCATCTCAGATCCATCCGAGCCGGGAGTATGAAGAGGCAAATAGAAAGCCCTGGCCTCTAATAAATCCTGCCATCCCTCGTCAGACAATTTACCTCGCTGGCTTTAGCAATTTAAGCTGAAGCTATTGCAGCTGGGCAGTCAGGACGGCTCAGCTGGCAAAACGGGCTTGATTTGGCCCAGGGGTCAGTGGCTCATATTCAAGCCCTGTTGTATGATCCCTAAGCATCTGCAATGCTCAGCATCCTCACAGTGAGAAAAGTGAAGCTGGTTGTAGGGCATGTCTTGGGTGAGGTATCTAGTCCGGCCCTCTCTAAACTTGCCTTGTGATATTTTGAGCAGTGTAGAGTCGGTATTTAGACAAATAGCCTTAGCAGAGCTCAGCTGGGTGCTGTAAAACTGGCTGCCCCACACCAAAGCGTGGCCAGATACCTTGCCCAGGCTCTGCTAGGTTGGAAGAAAACGATGTATGCGTGTGTGCACACATTTATGTGTGCAAAGGGATGGGCACACACCCTCCATAATTCATCAGCGTGTGCATCCCTATATAATTATATAATATCCCTATATTATTATATTATATCCATATAATATTCACCTCCCCAGGGTGGACGTGCGTGCAGTTGCTCCTGGGGCATGATGGCTGCCGTAGTCCCTCTGCAAAGGACTAAGACGAGAGCTGAGGTGTGAGTCTTTTCCCCAGCATGAGCTCCACAACTGTCTGTTGTCCCTCCAGAAACAGTACAAGGGGCCAGTGGTTGACTGCCAGGTCGCACATAGGCTGGGTGTAACACTAGGTTCAGTCTTAAGATGATGTCTGTAATGGCGATGCAGTAATTTTACACTTTTTTTTTTTTTTTTTTTGGTGAGATTTCAGCCCTTCTGACCATTTTGCCATTGCCTGGGAGTGATGCCTTAAGAGTGGAGCAGACACTGATGCAGCTGCTGGTGCAAGGGCTGATTTTCACGGCTCTCCTGCAGCTCATCATTAGTGTCATAGTACAAGGAACCTCAATCTCTACTAGAAGTTGCTTTTTTTCTGCATAAATGAAATACTTTCTTCATCTTTCCCCTGACCTTTCCATTTCCTGGTTTTCATACAAAAGCCTTCAGCTTCCTTCACCAATTTTCTATAGTATTTTAGTTACAATTTATGTCAGCTCTTCCTCATCCCCATTTTTTTCCTTTTATATGTTTTTTTAACAAAGAACGATCGTCATTCTTTACTGTGCAATAGCATCTTTTATTGTCTGCACAACTTTTCTCAAAGAGCCACTTCTTTCCTACAATTTTCCATACAGTTAATTTAAATCATAATTATTCTCTGGAAATCAGCCCTGCAGAAACACTGACTGGGCGTACAGGCACATGCAGGTGAGCCCCCCATGCAGTCTGATACCAGCTGTGACCGCCGTCTATTTACCCAAATTAAATGTAAGTGAATTAACATCCCTCATCCCTAGACAGTCATCAGCTTCCAATCAGTAATTCATCTTCGCCGTCTGTTCCTGTGACCAAGAGCACAAAAGGGAAAGAATATTAACTCTAATTTCATAAACTCTCCTGATGCCTTCTTACCAGCTCTGTGAGTTTGTCTTTGAGCATCACAGAACTGGTTATTCGTGCCCCTTATTTATTGCTTTTTCTCTTCTTTCACACATAGGACTGAGAGGATTTAAGAAATCACTTGGAACTTGGCATTCATAAGTTCTCTTCCAGCGGATACCATTGCCAGGTGAGAGCTCTTCGCTTTTATACAGCGTAGTTTTGCTTCAAAAAAAAAAAAAAATAAAAAATCCCACAACATCCCATCCTTGTCTTCTATGTTGAACTCCCTGCCCAGCCTTGCAGGTATGATTGTTTGCCTTCCTAGGATCATGAATCTTTGTTGTTTCTTTGCTTTATAGTACAAAGACATCCCCCAGAAAGGCATAATTTTTGGCCAAACAATTTTTAATGCATGTCAGGGCTGGTGTGCAATGGGGAAAAAGCAGCATTCGTAGATCAAGCTTGGAACACGCCAAGTACATGAGGGCAATCAAGTGCTTTGGAGGGTGGGATACCTTCATTTCTAAAGGTCAGCAAGCCTCAATGAACTTCACCTCCTGCAACCCAGTGCTATCAACTCCTCCACAAAACAATTTCAGACACCGTAGCCATACTGCAAAACCATACAGCTGGCCACAGTTCCTGTCCAGGAGGAGGTGGTTGGACTAGATGTTCTCCTGAGGTCCCTTCCAACCTGGGTTACCCTGTAATCCCATGAGGGTGCTGGTCTAGTGGTTGCAGTAACTCCCTTCCCAGGAGGAGCCAGCCAGCAGTAGGCTCACTCTGTACATTTAGACCCCACCTCATCATCTTCCCCTCTCTCCGAGCCCAGCATCCCCAGCAAATCACTCTTCAGATTGCTCTTAGCAGCATCTTCAGCTCTACTGCAGCAAGACCAACCACTGGCATGAGAAGCCAGAGCCTCCCTCACTTTTAAGTCTAATTTGCTAGCAGAGAATGCACCCCTAGCTGAGGAGAGGTCCTCTCCTTTTCCAGAATAAATACACTAGCAACAAAAAGTATAGTAGACAAAGTAAAAGCAAGCAGCTTTGAAAACATACTGTCAGAAGCCTGTTTTTCCATCTGTCAATCCATCTGTCATTCCTCAACATATCCCTGGTACCAAACAGCTGCTCAAACATCCCATCCTCAGTGGGATTCCCCCCATAGATGCTTCAGGATTCCTGGATGTATTTGAGACCAATGTTCTGGTCCAGCCATTTATCTGCTCCATCTCAGTAAAACTGAGAGCCATTTGTCCTTGGGATGTGACACAAACATTGATGAACTTTTGGGGTAAATCAGTGTTGGAGGCCACAGCCTGTTCCCTGTTTTCTCTCTAAACTCATTTTCACAGCTGAGATACCTGTGCTTGTGCCCTGGTAGAATTCAAAGAGCCCGCGCAAGCTCCATGTAATGTAGGGATTTGGGGGCTTAAAAAAAAAAAAAAACCTCTGTTGGCCTTCAAGTACAGATGGTCCCAAAACTGCACACATGCCCATGATGCAAGGAGGAGGCAATATGTTCTCCCACACATCCTTGGGCATCCCAGCAACTGGGTGGCTCCATTTTTCCCTCCTCTGTAGAAAAAACAGCAGAGAGGTGGCTAGGTTTCTGCCCAGTGCTCTTGACTTCTGCAAGCACTGCCACAGGAAAAGTCTGGGAGCTGAAGTGGAAAGCCTACAGCTCTGCAGACCCTTGGTGGAGCAGAGCAGCTAATAAGCCATGAGGAATGGTGATGTCCTCCCTCCTGCCTCAGCACTGCGAGACACCTACCCCACTCTCCCCTTTGGGCTCTTCCCTGTCCTTTCATGTTCTTCTGGTTTGGTAACCACAGGGAAAGAGCCTTTTAATCTCTCTGTCTCACCCTGCCCATTCCCAAAACATGCCTCAAATTTCCCTAGGCCATATTGATGCTTTCAGTCATAACTGGAATGTGTATGGTCCTTCACATGTAGCTCACCTCCTAAGAAACACTCCTTGCTATAACCACCTTCTCTCTCATCCTATATTTAACACTCCATAAACCTATATACCCAGGAGAAGGTAGGGAGCTTGAAGGAAATAAAGAGAGAGAACCATATAAAAGAAGGGATAAAAATCATGTGCACCACGAAGTAGGTGATAATCTGGACAGCAGAAGAGGAAGAGACTGATTAAAGGAAAAAAAACAAAGAAAAGCCGGCCAAGGTTAGGCGAAGGGCTGTGGTAGGGGCATCTGAGCTAGCTACGTGCGAGATGAAGTCACTGCACAGCCACCATGTGATGCTCACCTCAGATGTGCAGGGCAGGATGGGGGTGTGTGGGGTTGCACCATCACAGAGCCAGCCCAAACTCTGCCTGGATCACATTAACCCACCAGCAACTAGTGGTCTTCCAAAGTGGAAGAAGAAAAACCAAGCTTTTTGCATCACAGGAGCAGGTCTGGTTTTGATGTGGTACCCAAAGTCCTAAAGCTGGATATTCCACATCGCCATTGCTGGCCAGATGGGGACTATGGCATAAATTATCCATGAAATTATGGCTTTAGCTCGAGGGTGAGACGTGCTGCAACACCTCAGCAGTGGGCACGCAACTATCACTGTTTAGAAGATTTGTTACCTTGCATTTTCTGCAAGGAAAAAAAATCCCGCCTAATTGAGAATGAAAAAGAAAAAAGAAATAAAAGAGAAGAAAAAGGAAGAAAACAATAACTGGTGTGTAGGTTTCTTCTGTTTGGAGTAGCTGAGACCCAAAAGAAAGGTTAGCACACCAGGGTTGCAGATAATTTCTTCTTCAGGTCCAAAGAAACCCCTAGAAACCAGGGAAGCAGATAAGCAACCACTGCCTGCCTTGTATGCAAATCCCCATATGCACTGGACCCTCTCTTACTGCTCACCCCAGAAGGATGCAGCTCACGCTGCAATCCCACATCACCCCACCGCTTCAGCCAGTGCAAGTGCAAACACTAACTTGGGTCCTGTATTCGCACCAGGAATCACCTTTTGGGTGCGAGGGTCCAGTGCAAACACATCCCCTCCTAAAAAAAACCTTAAAATTGAGACAGGTGAAACAAAAAAGCCCCAAACACTTTTCCTTTGATTCCCAGCCTACTCTGTAGCACCCCCGATACGTACAAATAGGTATTTGAGGTGCAGGTATCTTCCCACTCCCTACCCTCCAGCCCTTTATCCCTATTTTTTGCAACCGCCTTTTTCCATGGCTAGGAAAGCAGCATGCGCACGGCTAATTAGAGAGCAGAGATCTTATTATGCGGCACGCTCAGCACGGCTAGCTGTGCTGATGGAGATGGATGGGTGTTGGTGGATAGGAGGAGAGCCGAGAGCACTTTGTCATGAGCAGATGGCAAGGGGAGGGGAGGAAGGGGGAGAGGGGTCTCTCGGGGGAGTAAATCTAGCTCAGGAAAACGTTCGTTTTACTCTCTGGCCCAGCTGACTGAATTAACGTGAAGTGCAATCAGCCTCTCACCCATTAATGATGTGCTTTTGAAAGGAAAGAGAAGAGAGGAGTCAATCAGTCGAGGTGTAATTGAGGGATGACTGATGGAAAGGCCTAATGCAGGCGCCTTTGCCGCATCACGGTGAAATAATACGTGGATAAATCGACTCCCTCTCTTCCTGATGGCTTGGAGATGCTGTTGAGGACACCGAAAACCCTCTGTGCATCTCTAGTCAGGGTGGCAGATCCAGGGGCTGGGGAGACCCAGGCTGGCCCAGTGTCAAGCAGGATGAGCTTAGACAGCACAGCACATCCTCCTTGGCACCCTCGTGACAATAAGCCACTGGTCAAAAATGCTGCAGCAAATTTGAGTCCTATACTTGCTCCAGGAATCACCTCTTTGCTTTATATTGGGACTAGTATTTGCTTTCTTTCCTTGCCAGCTCCACTGCATCCTGCCGTGGCATCTGGATGAGGGACTTGGGCATCACCTTTGCAGCACCTGTGGGTTTGGTGGCTGCTAAACTTTTGTATGGATGGGGAGGTCAATCCAGATTTGCACCTCTGGGTCTTTCTGAGCCAGAGATCTACCAGACTTGACCCAGTGCTGCTCAAACATGGTCCTCTGAGCTAGAGCCTGGGCCAACACACAAGGGAAAAAACTTGGTAGAGCTTTGTCCTCCAACCAGAAGGGATCCCTGTGGCATTTTCCCCTGAACAAGAACAAGGACCTGCTCTTCACCCAACCTAGCCACATGGCTTACTGCTTGCCCAGAGCGTGGTCTGTCATTGCCATGGCTGGAATAGAGCACCAGGCAAAAAGTGTCCCATTGTAGGGGTGGATGGGCACTCAGACACAACAGGCACAGGGACAAAGCACTCAGCCTTTTCCACACCGCAAATATCCCCATAAATCATCATTACAAAATCCAGGAGGTCGGAGGTACCATTTAATGTTACAGAATGAGAGAAGGAAGGGGGAGGAAAACAGCAAGTCAAGGAGATTCATCAGTCCCCTTGGGCTGGCCTAGTCCTAATACTTTGGGAGATGGAGGTGGTCCACGCATTCATCTTCCTGAAGCACCCTATTTCTTACCACCATTTCTAGGAGGGTGTGCTCAGAGCATCTTTGTTTAAGGAATGGTGCTGGAGGATCCACAGTCTGCTGTGGCTCAGAGCCCCATGGGCACTTCTGAGCTCTCCTTGAAAGGGTTCACAGAAGTGTTCAAAACAAAGCCCTCATCACAGATGTGATGCTCGTTTGCTTGAGAAACAGGAAAGCACTGAGACCATTTTCAAGAGGGATCATGGTCTATTCAGGGCTGGCCTTGTGACCAGCGGGTGGTTAGGAGCAACGGTGTTATATTGTGTCCTGATTCCAGCCCATTTTTTCCCAGGAAAAGGAGAAAGGGAGGAATTGCATATGTGTTTGGAGATTTCCAACCATCTGGTCCTTATCAGAGACTGCAGCCCAACAGATGCACACCCCTACAAGTCCAGCAAACTCAGCTACATTTTTATTTTCAAACCTGGTCACCTAGGGCTTACGATGAGCATCACTGCATCAACGCGTGGCTTACTCCATTTGCTGACGGTACTGGCTCAGCCACTCCCATGGCAAGGGACAGTGGGATGTTATTAGGGGCTCTTGCTTCCCAAGTCAGTGGGATGCTGACGAAAACAGAGATGCAGATGCGATGTCCTGAGATGCTTCCCTGCCTCTCCATGCCATGAGACCTGCCCCACCTTATCCCTTAGGGGATTTATCATCATAAAACCTCTCTCCCAAACAAACCTGAAGTTTTTCCTGGAAAGGGGCTCTGTTGAGCAATGGATGGCCTCTCCTTTGTGAAGGTGCCTACATGCTGCTGTGGCAGTCTCCATTGCATGGGTGGGGACACATCAATAGTGAGGCTGAGGGCTTTGGTCAAGGTAAGGTGGATGGTTTGTAGTGGAGCTGGAAGCAGAGCCTCAGTGCTTCTCCTAGAAGTCTACAAGCCACTTGGCTTTCCCATGTACCTTTAGATAGTTGTGGCCACGGGTGAACTTGAATTGGTTTTGGGAAGGAATCTGGACCTGTGTTCGATGTTTGCTCTGTATCCAAATTCCAGCTCTGACTCCTTTTTTCCATAGCATATCCATGCTGTCATTGTAGCCATTTCTGCTGCAAAGCAGGGACATGTCTGCTTCAAACCTGTCTGCTCGAGGTATTAAAATGCTGCACAGAGCCCAGAACTCAGCCTGTGCAGCACAGGGCACCCACAAAGGGAAATATTCACATGCAGACACCTTTCCAGCACCCACTAATCTGGGTTAAAATAGCCTCCAGTATCTTGGCCCCTCCACAGGATCTACTCCAGACAAGCTACCTCTGACCTAGGTTTGGTTAGAACAAACCTTGTATGGGATAAAAGTGCCCCAAACACACTCTTTTCCCCAGCAGCCCCTCCAGATTTTTGCTGCTATTACTGTGAGTTTCACAGAGTCATAGATTGGTTTGGGTTGGAGGGGACCTCAAAGCCCATCTAGTTCCAACCCCCTGCCATGGGCAGGGACACCCTCCACTAGCCCAGCTTGCCCAAAGCCCCATCCAACCTGGCCTTCAACACTGCCAGGGATGGGGCATCTACCACCTCTCTGGGCAATCTGTGCCAGTGTTTCATCAACATCATCATAAAAAAATTTCTTCCTTATATCTAGTCTGAATGTCCCCTCGAGTTTAAAACCATTACCCCTTGTCTTAGCAGTATGGGCCCTACTAAAAAGTCTGTCCCTATCTTATAAGCCCCCTTTAAGTACTGAAAGGCCACAATATGGTCTCCCCGGAGCCTTCTCTTCTCCATGGGTTGCCTGGCTCCTTGCTACATTTAAATATCTTGGACCTAAAGAATCACGTCTTCTCTTCTTTGTGCACCCAAAGCCCATTGGTCCGTGTTTGCAAAGCCATACAGTCCCAGCTCCTTCCCTCTGAAAGCCGTGCCCAGGTCCAGCAGGACCCAGAGCTGCAGGGCAGGGGATTAAAGAGGGGCCAGCAAAGAGAAGACAGCTAAAAACTGCTGTGTGCATGGATCACGTTGTGGCGTTGTCAACTGCTACTGATCCAGCCAGAGCCCCAAACAGTGACAGCTAAACCGGGACTCGTCCCCATGCTCCGTGCTGTGCAAACCCAGACTGCAGTAGCTCTTCCTGCACTTGCAGTCTTAAGGGTGGACATCATAGCAGCAGGGAGAAGAGGACAACACCCTTTCCTGGTTGAGAAAATGCTACTGGAAAGCACAGCAAGAGTGGGCTGAAATACAATCTGGATAGAGCTACGAAGTCCAGGACTGGTGGTTTTGAGATGACACCCACTGGTGAGGAGCAAGACTGCAAGCAGGCTGAGGTGTCGTGGCCACACTGCTTTGAAACAACCTTGGGGTGGGTCTTCAGTTTTGCAAACTGTCCTTAACAGAGACCAGATTTAAAAAACACACCAAAAGAAATACCCTAAAAAAATGAATGCACATTTAACTGCAGCCCATGGCTGGTCTGGGACTCCCTGTCCCTCCCAGCTTCTGAAATATCCATGGTGGTTTTCTAGCGGTTATTTTATGTATCACCAAAAAACATCAACAGGGACAATATTTCAAGTAGGAGTTGCCTTAGTACGTGAGTCCAGGGAAGATTTTACATGCGTGGGAACCTCAAAATTCAAAGGTGGTTTCCCAGATCAGGGAACAAGCTGGACTGAGGCTCAGGGGGACCCAAGCAGAGGTTAAACCCATCAGGTTACACCTTGGAGCCTGTCTGGGGTTTTACATGGGGGTGTTCAGCTTGGTCCTGCAGCCCCCCAGTGCTGTGCACATACATAGCTCGGAGCAAGCAGGGGTGACAGCAATCAGCATTTGCATGGCAGATTAAGATGCTGAGAAAAGGAGTTGTTGATGCTCTTGATGAATTTGGAGAAATAGGCAAAATTTTCTCATGCGTCACTGTGCCTCAGTTTCCCTTCTGAGCCATAGCGTGACCTGAGCAGCAGATTTCTTGGGCTAAATTAGAATTTTTTTTCCCCTTGCTTTTTCTTTCTCACAGAGAAATCCCTGACCTCCTCCAAGTCAAAGATGGGACCAATCTTTGAGCTGCACAGCCAGATTTCACCTGCATCCCCAGGTGGAGGGTGTCCCTGCCCAAGGCAAGGGGAGGGTTGGAACTAGATCATCTTTGAGGTCCCTTCCAACCCAAACCAGGCTGTGATGTTATGAAGCCATTCGTGTGCTCTCACCCAAGCCAGGCAGGCAATTTCCAACGACATAGGTTTTTACTTGGAAAAAAAAAAATATTTATCAAAAATGAAAGTTTATCATTCACAGCCACTTTGACAAATCTCTTGTGCATCCTAAAACAAGCAGGTATCATAGTCTCCTCTTCAAGGTAGTGCAGGTATTACTTGCTTGAGCAGGTTCAAGCTGCAGGACCTGGACCCCAAGAAGCTGAGAACAGGCTGAATCAGTGCATGTCAGACAGGGGTGCATCAAGCTGTGTGGATGCCGAGAGGAGCTGGTGAGCCCGGATTAACCCATGATCCTTGTCCAGGACCTCCCCAGCGCCACTGTAGCAAATTGCAGGAATGTAATGGGAACCACCTTTCCCTTTCCAGAGTTCATTTCAACCATTTTCTCCTCTGATCTCTCCATTACAACAAACAAGGACCAATCTAAATACCAGTCATACAGGTCAAGCTGGCAGCTCTGTGTGCACTGGAAAGGGGGTCTTGAGCACCCTTGGCCCAAGGGAGGAACACAAAAGTTCCCCTAGATACAAAAGTTATTTTGCAGACATGCCTCATAGCCAGGGTCTGAGTCCCCATTTCATCCACGAGACAGGAAACAACTTCTCCTTTCCCAGTTTTTCCAAGCCGGATGGGTTTTAAGAAAATCTTGTGGGTTTTGGATGGAGAAGTGTTCATCTTGCAGCAGATGGCGCTTCTGCCTAGGAAATATGGCCGGAGCAGGGTTCGCGGTCGGATGAGTAGAGCAAGGCGGTGTCTCCCAAGCGTCACTCATTGGAGATGGCAAGTGTACCTTGCAAATACCCCAAATTTAGGCTTGCTGGCCTCGCTTCACTGCTTTCAAAAGGTCTTCCTGATCCTCTTTCATCTCCCCTTGATAAATACACCATGCTGTGGTTTAACCCCAGCTGGCAGCTCAGCCCCGTGCAGCCGCTCGCTCACCCTCCCTTGGCATGGGGGAGAGAGTCAGAAGAGTGAAAGTGAGAAAATTCGTGGGTTGAGATAAAGGCAGTTTAACAGGGAAAGCAAAAGCCGTGCACACAAGCAAAGCAAGGCGAGGAATTCATTCCCCCTTCCCACGGCAGGCAGGAGTTCAGCCATCCCCAGGACAGCAGGGCTCCATCCCGCATAACGGTGACTTGGGAAGACAAACGCCATCGCTCTGAACGTGTCCCCTCCTTTCCTTCTTCTTCCCCAGCTTTATGTGCTGAGCCTGATGTCATATATGGTATGGAATATCCCTTTGGTCATTGGGGTCAGCTGTCCCGGCTGTGTCCCCTCCAACTCCTTGTGCACCCCCAGCTACTCGCTGGTGGGGTGAGGAGCAGAAAAGGCCTTGGCTCTGTGTAAGCACTGCTCAGCAGGAACAAAAACATCTCTGTGTCATCAGCATTGTTTTCAGCACAAATCCAAAACAGCCTCATACCAGCTACTATAAAGAAAATTAACTCTATCCCCGCCAAAACCAACACAACTCCCAGCACAGAATATTTGCAGCCACCACCACAAGCAAACCAAACCCCTGGGTTTGCCTTTACACATATTTATGGCAGCTGTTTGTCTGGGGGGAAAAAAAAAAATAAATCACTGAGGGAATTATACCCCTATAGACATTTTCTTCATGTTGAAGCTTTGTTGGAGAGGATGACAGGAGAGATGAGACAGGGAAGGAAAGCTTTCAGTGAAATTAGAATATCACATTCGGCTATTGTAGAAGGAAGGAGTGTTTTCAGAATTTTAACCTTTCGATTGAATTATTATTATTATTATTGTTATTACATGAACAATACAGCAAAATATTTCCACCTGCCAGAAAAACTAAACACTCTTTCATGGAGAGTTCACACTTTTTAAGGTCTTTTTATTGGTTTGTCCAATAAAAACATAGGTTCAAAATGTCAAGCAACAGCAAAATCTACACATATTTATATGCATGCACACATACACCCTCCATTTATTCCTAAGTGTACTGTGAAATAACGTACTGAGAATCCATCAGATGGCAAGCTCATTACCTGACTTACCCGACTGATAATAATTGCTTAGAGAGAGGAGGAAAAAAAAATAAATTAAAAAAAAAAAAATCAGTGTTCTCTGATGGGTGGATGTACAGACTTCCAGGGTTTCTCCCAGGATGATTTGTGCACAGTAAGGATTTTTTTCCTTATGGGAGGAGAAGAGGGCAAGGTCAGGTCAGTCACAAGATGAAGTCAGTGGCCAACCACATAAACATGTTTGCACAGCAGAGGCTGAAACCGAGCTAATGCCCAGCCCTGATGTCAGGTCAGGCTGGGTATGAACGGATGCACCTGGGCAAATAAACCACCCCTGCCCCCCCCTCAGGTGACCCACAAAAAAAATTGCAATTTTATGGCACTTTTTTGCTCTTCCTTAAACACTTCTATATTGTAATTCAGTTTTTTTCCCCTCCCTTAATTGCTGTTCTTTAAGGGGTGCAGGCTGGAGAGGGGCAAGATTTATATTAAAAGAAAGGCTTTTCTCTTCTCCTGCTTCAACACAGGTTACTGAATTACTTTACGTGCCTTTGATCAGAAACACGATCAAATATTTATACAGTGGGAGATCCATCTGTTCAGATGAATTCCCAGCAGGGTAGCTCCATTCCCATCTTATTACTCACTTCGTTTTCCTCACTCTCTCCATTTTTCCTGGAATAAATTGGTTAAAGACTGACAGTGGAGGGAGTAAATATTTCTTATTCCTTTTCATCTGCACGCATATGAAATAATCTTGTTTATTTGCATGTGCATTTATTTAGTGGTGGGCTTGGGGACTGGTCTGCACATGAAGAATTGTCCCCTGGCTGGGTTGGCCATCGCCTCTGACTGTGCATGTCTCGGCAATGCTCAGCCCATCAATCACCTATTCTGACGTTTTCCATGTGTATCAGCTGGGGGACAAATAAATTTCATGCTGCGATTCCTGCATTTCCATTTTGACCCTGCTGGCCTTCACGGAAGCAACATTTCTCTCTAATATCTATGCAATTATAGGGGTAGATATGGGATGGATCCCAAGCATGGAGGATAGGGAGGATTAAACCTTTTATAGAAGAAAGCCCTTTCAAAGGAGAAAAAAAAAATGCATCTGCATTGGTGTGGAACGTGTTGAGCCAGTGTGACTAATAAGACTAGAACAAAGGCTGGAAAATGAGAATTGCAGCATGGGGATTCATATGTATTGGGGGGCATTTCAGCCCCAAGTTAAGCCTGCAGGTCACCCCTTGGTCCCCAGTGGATGGACGGTCTCTGCTGGGAGACCTACCCCAGCTGGGGCAGGAGAGATGCTCTCTCCATTGTTTACCAGCTTCTCCTGACAAATTCGAATGGATGTCCCATAGGGTCACAGTCAATGCAGGCTGGAAGGGACCTCAGGAAGTCTCTAGTGCAACCTCCTGCTCACAGCAGGGTCAGCTCTGGGGTTTGGGATCAGGGTTTTATCCAGGTGTGGCTTGAAAACTTTCAAGGATGGAGCTTGCACAACCTCTCTGGGCAACACCTTCCACCAATTTTCTTCCACATCCACCTCCTCTCAGAAAAAAGCATCCCCTGGCCTCTGCCTGTGTCTCAGCAGATAGTCGAAGGCTTCTTGAAAGAGCTGGTCGTCCCTGGACACACCAGCTCCTAAGGTGCTATGCTATTATTACAACTGATTATATGAGTTTAAGCAAATCCATGTGCCAACATCTAAACCAAAGACAAGCCATACCGATTGTCCCCCACCTGGTGGGGGTAGGCTGAGGTCAAAACTTCCCAGCAACCAGAAAAAGAGTGAGATTGTAAGAAAACCCTGTAGAAAGGTGTTTCATATTATTCTCTGTGTGCTGATCGCATTTCCATCTGTGTCGGAGAAGGGTGGCTGGATGTTGACCAACGCACTGTTAACATATCTCTAGGGGGTCACCACCACCCCAGGCTGGCAGAGGGGACATTCCTGGTAGAAACAGAAATATTACATCACCAACTGGTATTGGAGGGGGAAGGGGGACAGGGAAAGAGAGAAAGAGTGCCCTGAGCCTTTATCACCTGCCTAGTCTGCTGTTTGAGGAATTAACTTTGCATCAAAGCCAGCAGCTCTCCTCTCTCGACCCTGGTTAGAAAGCAAATTGTCACCAGCCAGGGAAACACAGTCAGCAAGCAAGGGACAAAGTCTCACTGGTTCAGAGCTGGAAAAGCTTCTGACCTACTGTCAAAAATCTCATCTGCAGCCAAAGCAAATCCAGCCCTGTCCTCTGCCCAGGCAAGTCCCGACGTCTGGATTTATAGACATAGTTACCACTACATTAATGAGCTCTGGAGAGCGTCTGCTGCCGGCTTCATTACAGATGGGTGGAAAAATATCATTCTGAGGAATCCCCCAGCTGGACATAAATATTTAGCATGTGATCAGCTGCTCAGTATTCCCCTGACCTGAATAAATCTGTGTTGTTTCCCCTGCCTTCAAATAAAAGGTCCATAATCAGGATCACTCCCCTCACTTAATCTTTTTGAGGGAGACAGTGGAGACGGCTGGCTTGTATCTCTTTGTAGCCCCTGTATCCCTCCATCTCTGGCAGAAAAACTGTTTAAGACTAAATCATCTCTCAGAGGCAAATTCAGCTCAGCCAAACAAGAGGTTGCTGTAATTTATATTGCATGTAGTGTGAAGGCCAGTGCTGTTCAGCAGCTGACAGGGGCTGAAATGGAGCCTGCTCTTGGGTCTTCCAGTTTGGAGCAGGAATTGCATGGGCTGTTGGTAAACTCAGCCTGTTAGACCCCAGGAACAGCTATTTTGGCTCAGGTTGAATGTCTTTCTAATCCAGTATTTCAAGATCAATAGAAGGTGGAAGTAGATACAGAATCACAGAATGGTTTGGGTTAGAAGGGACCTTAGGGATCATCTAGTTCTTCCATGGGCAGGGACACCCTCCACTAGCCCAGCTTGCCCAAAGCCCCATCCAACCTGGCCTTCAACACTGCCAGGGAGCCAGGGGCAGCCACAGCTTCTCGGGGCAACCTGTGCCAGGGCCTCAGCACCCTCACAGGGAAGAATTTCTGCCTCACATCTCATCTCCATCTCCCCTCCTGCAGCTTCAGGCCATTCCCCTTGTCCTGTCCCTCCCTGCCCTTGTCACCAGCCCCTCTCCAGCTTTCCTGGAGCCCCTTTGGGGACTGGAAGGGGCTCAAAGGTCTCCCCGCAGCCTTCTCTTCTCCAGGCTGAACAAGCCCAACTCTCAGCCTGTCTCCATAGCAGAGGTGCTCCAGCCCTTGGATCATCTCCGTGGCCTCCTCTGGACTCGCTCCAACAGCTCCATGTCCTTCTTGTGCTGGGGACCCCAGAGCTGGACGCAGCACTGCAGGGGGGTCTTACCAGAGCTTTCACTATATATTCCCCCAGCAGTTCATAGCTCATGATTTCCTCGAGCTAGAAATAGTATCTTTAATGCACCCTACAGGATTTTTATTTCATGAACTTAGTCCATTTGCTTTCCTAAACCCATGTAAATTTTTGACACAATGTCTTGTGGCAATGACTTCACAGGTTAACAACATGAAGGGAAATACCTACTTCAACATGTTCATAGCTTCCCATCTGGTAATTTAATTAAATAACCTCTAGTCATTATCAGAATGACCACATATTCCTTACTTACTGTCTTTAAACCACTTCTGGCATCTGTCGTATTTGTCTTTATAAGGCTAAAACATCTTTGCTTGTCTAGTGGTGTCTTTCTCGGCTCCCACAGCCAGCCTGTGGTTTTGCATTGGAGTCATGCAAAGCCTGCTTCAATTCTCTTTGGCCAAGGCATTGCAGACAATGCAAGGGATTTTAACCAGGCAAGTTCGTGTTTGCATGCAAGTAGCAGACTACAAGAGCTGAAAGAATTGAGACAGCAAAAGCCCTGGCACAGACTATGGGAGATGTACATTGAAATCCGTGTTCTGCCACTGACTTGCTGGGCAACCCTGAGCAACAGCCCCTTGGGGCACTGGGCACCCACATCCCATCAGGTTCAGTGGGACACAAGTATTTCCTACTTTAGAGGTATCTTACTGCTCTCGTTGCGTGGAAGCTGAGCAAACTCCTGTAAAGAAGGGGCATTGAGAAGTTAAAGGTGTTATCCATGTGAGGCAGTGGGTGCTTATTTTAGCATGTTAAATGATTAATGGGCCTGGTGCAGAGGGATGAAGGCCACCCCAAGGGCTCACCATACTGTCCCCATCCTCTACGTTTGCATGACCTAAAGATTCATCTATTTATCTAAGGTTCATGTGCATAAAGACACTTTTTTTTTTCTCTCATTATGAAAATGAAAGTTGATTCAGACCCATTCTACTGGCATAGATGCAGGTTTTTTGATGACAGCTTGTGCATGCGTTTCGCATCAGGGGTTAAAAAAGAGGGCTTGGCCCTGAGGCTGCTTAGTCAGTAAAAGGCTTTTTATTAACTCTCCTATGTTCTGCATCAGGCTTTAAGAGGAAAGAAATTGAGGGGGGTGAGTTTGTCACTATGGAGAGCTTTGATACCATCGCTAACACCTCCTGTAATAACTCCTGGAATGCCTTAATTAGAGGAAAAGAGAAGGAAAGAGCATGGTGTTTCCCAAAAGCATAAATCTCCTCTATTATTTGTAATTTCTTCTTGAGACAGGGGCTCTGGGACTGCACTGCTTGGAGTGAAGGGGAAAAAAACTCTTGCTTCTAAGAAAATAAGCTTTGTTGTGCTTATTTTTATGTTTTCTTAACAGCTTCTTGGTTCAATCCAAACTTCTTAGTTAAAAGGGTCTTAATCATGTTCTTCCTAAAAGGAAAGAAAAGAGGTGAAATAGTCTAGGGAAGATATGGACTTACTGGGCACAAATTTCTATAGGTTGATGTTTTTTAAGAAGATCTGAAGATGATTGCAGCCTGGTTTTTTTGGACTCAAGCCACACACTTTACAGTATACCCAGAGCATGTATTGCAGATTTCTGCTCTTCCAGGACCATAGGGGTGGGCCCAAAGTGTACCATCTCCAATTTTCATAGCAGCTTTAATCCACTGATGTACTAAAAATGGTCCTGCTGATAAAGAGAAATGGTCACTAGGAGCGGGATAGGTGGTCAAATGCAGTAACACTAAACATCAGATTTGGAATAATCAAAGTGATCAAAATTTTACTTTTCCCCCACCCCACCTCCTCTTCCTCTACAGTTTCCCAAAGCTTCACCTCTCCAGACCCCACGCCTTCTCCATCACTAGCATGGACATCCCAGCAAATGTCATCTCAGGATCTGACATCTTTCAACGAAACATTGCGAAATCAAATATGGGACCTCAGAGATTTGGTTGCCAACCTCAGCACAAGAAACTATGAGCTGAAAGAAAAAATCAAAGATGTGCAAATTCTGAACCATGGCTTGCAAGCCAAGATGGGCCATTACAAGATATTGGTGGAAGAGTTGCAGAAGGAAAGAAAGAACATCAAAGACACAGTGCAACAAAGGGAAGAGAGGCTCCGACTACTAGAATACAAAAACAAAACACTGAAAAGTGCCAATAAACAACTCATCTTGCAAATCAGTGGTATGGCTGACCAGTTGGCTGCATGTCAAGACTATAAAACTGTAACAGACATGATAAAAAATAGAAGTGAAGCTCAAAAAGTCAAAAATTATGTTCAGTGCCTCGAGGACAAATTGGAAGGCGTCCAGCAGCAATATGAGAAAGAAAAGCAACAGTCCTCCCAGTTACAGGAGGCATTGAGAGAACTCGCTCAGATATGCAAGAGTCAGAGGAACAATATAATACAGCTGAAAGGAGAGCTGAGAACAGCAGAGAAGCAAGCAGCTCTCTGGAGACGTGACCATGAGTGCTGGCTCCCCATGGACTCACTGCAGTAGGATGGAAGCAGGGTCAAGATGATGAAAAGCTCCTCAGGGCCAGCTGTGATAAGAAAACTGCATTGGCTCAAGGACCTCAAGAAGATTTTATCCCCCTTCATAGCTTGTATTGCACTTGTGTGTTGTGCACCATCTTGTCAAGGATTATTTCACTGCTGACATTTTCCTGCTCTTACTTAGTGAACACGATATCTACGTGGCTGTGGAGCTCCTATCTCAATATCTTACCTGGAAAAGGTAATGGCCTCTTGCCAAATTAGATTTGCTGTAGTCCCATTTGGCTAATCCTACTGAGCATCGCAGTTTAAAAGGTCAACTTAGTTGTATGTCATACATTTGTTACGTAGCTATTTCTTTTAAATACGTATAATTTAGATAAAGCAATGAAAATAGACAGCAAGTACATGTTCACTGAAATACTCAATTTTTGTAGACACCAGAGGGATGGTTCTTTCATTTGAAGTCTTATTTTACTTTTTTTGCACTTCGCCCACCTATTATGGGCGAACAGCCAAAATGAAGGCTGTTGTGCTGTGCTTCCTCAGATTTCTCATAGCACAGTGAAGAATTCAGTTTGATCCAGCTGATCCAGGAACTGGTGGTGTAGAGCAGAGCAAGACGCTCTGTTGGACTCACTGATGAGGGAACACAGATATTTGGTAGGTTAAATGACTTGATGGGGGTCAGACAGGGAAGAGCTGGCAAAGACAAATACTGGGTCAACCTAGAGGCTTCATGCAGAGTTGCTCTGCTCTCCAGAAAGACAGATATGGAGTAAAATCAGTCAGTATCTATCTCCAGGGCTTAATTAAAGAGGAGCTGAAGGTGTGTGATACATGCAATATCCTACTAAGGCTGCTAAGAGCTCATGCATCTGTAGGGAGTGGCTCAAGCATGACCAAGGTACTATTTTTATTCCAAGAGGATGAGGCCCATCTCAGTGGGACGTTTCCAGGCTTCCTCAAAGCAAGGAGGAAAAGATGAGCTGCACAGTGTGAACAAAAAAAACAGCTGTGTCATTTTTTCTAAAGCTTTTTTTTTTTTTTTTTCAACATCCTAGAGCTCTTCAGATGCTCAAATTGGCTACCCAATTTGCATTTCTTTGGTGTGGCTGGCTGGGTCAATGCAGGAGCAGGTTTTGTACCACACGCTATTGAGGCGTTGGGCTGTGGGTTGGAATGAGAAAGAGCCAAGGTACATCAAAATATATAACTTCTTATTTCCGAAGCAAAATGGCCATAAGCCACCTATTTCGAGTTCAGCTGTGAGGGGGACAAACATAACTATGACGTTTTAAAAACAGTGCAGAGATTTGAGAACTAATTGTTAGAATATATGTGTCATTATGGATAAGGGCAAAGGGAAAACAGAATTTTTGCTGTTGCTTTTGACTGCACTTCATGCTAAAGGTACATTTTTAATGGATAAATAAGATACCAAGAAGAGGTTAGACAAGAGAGATTTAAGCAATGCAACTTCAGAGATGGCTAAAGGTGCATCAGGAGAAGGGACTTTAAAACGTTGCCCCAAAGTTCAAGACTAGAGGTAGTTACGTAGTTATACAGCCTGTGACCAGGCTCCAGCGACTGTCCTCCAGCTTTAGGTAGTCAACTGATGAATCTAAATGATCAGCCTATCTGATATTCACTCCTTTTTATATTCAGCGAAGAGAGAAAATGCCACCAGAAGATGATCCTATTGACCACAGGTATTTAACACCAGTACTTCTATAAAGTGGTTTAAGTGAGGTGAGGACACGCTTGTCCCCAGCCCCCATCTCTGCTTCTTACCTGAGTCCTTGGAAAAGTTACTGCGGCCTTTATCTATTCCTTAGGTTGGATAAATACTTCAGGGTGCCCAACAGGTTTGCAGAGCTGGATCTTTGTATATCTCTTGCACTTCCAATGCCCCCTCTGACGGGGGTATTTCCCCACCTCACCAGAGTATTAAAAAGAGCAAAGCATATTTCACCAGTGAGAGCCACATGTGATGAGCTAGGCAGACCTACTTAGTTACTGAAGCAACGAGAGTTTGGCTCTTACATACCTTTATTGTACTTTATCATAGAAAAAAATCACCTCTGTTTTGCTCTACATCCTGGATTTTCCTCTCCTCTTCAGCCTTTGCATCCAGCTCTTGCTGCTCCTTTGAGCATCTCTGCCCTGCACAGAGGACAGAGCAGCCCAAACAGCTTACGTGGGCAGAATAGCTTCCTCGAGCGGCTGCGGCTCCTCCATGCAGAACAGCCCCTGTTTTCTGCTGCCGGTGAGACGTGTTGCACACAGAGGCTTTCAGTCTCCTTTCGGAGCCTCAGCGGTTCATTGAAAATGGGCTCTGTCACCAAAGCGGTGAGCACAAAGGCTGCTGGCCACAGCCCAGGCATGTCTCTGAATCCCCTTTCTGCAGAGATTAATGGGAACCGAAAAGGGAGACCCCGCACAGACTGTCAATGACCAGCGTTCTGCCAAGCCCAGGCTGGATGGGGGCCCAGCCACCCTTCCCATGCAGAGCAGTGGGGGCTCTGTGAAACCAGAAGTACCTTCCTCAGACATGTTACGTGTGGTAACTCCTGCCTACCTGTGCAGTGCGTTCCTTGGGCACAACACCAAGTGAGACCACCACCTGCAGTACTGCGTCCAGCTCGGGGGTCCCCAGCACAAGAAGGACATGGAGCTGTTGGAGCGAGTCCAGAGGAGGCCACGGAGATGATCCAAGGGCTGGAGCACCTCTGCTATGGAGACAGGCTGAGAGAGTTGGGCTTGTTCAGCCTGGAGAAGAGAAGGCTGCGGGGAGACCTTAGAGCCCCGTCCAGTCCCCAAAGGGGCTCCAGGAAAGCTGGAGAGGGGCTGGTGACAAGGGCAGGGAGTGACAGGCCAAGGGGAATGGCCTGAAACTGCAGGAGGGGAGATGGAGATGAGATGTGAGGCAGAAATTCTTCCCTGTGAGGGTGCTGAGGCCCTGGCCCAGGTTGCCCCGAGAAGCTGTGGCTGCCCCTGGCTCCCTGGCAGTGTTGAAGGCCAGGTTGGATGGGGCTTTGGGCAAGGTGGGCTAGTGGAGGGTGTCCCTGCCCATGGCAGGGGGCGGGACTGGATGGGCTTTGAGGTCCCTTCCAACCCAAGCCATTCGATGATTCCATGAACCCCAACTCCAACCACCCCTTCTGCAGCTAGCGGTGTTTGGGGCTAAGCTGCTCACACCAAGGTCGCTCAGGTGAAAATTTCCAGTTCTCTAGGGCTGGGTGAGTGTTGATGTTTCAGTCTGGTGTCACCATGACTGGCTGATGCAAAACGAACTTTACGTACTTTGTATCTTGATGTCTCAGCAAAGGTGTGGTGGGGCAACGCTTGCTCCAAGCCCAATGTCTGCTTGAGCAAGGTGTCTCCTTCATGCCATCTTCTATCATCTGTGCCCCAGCTTGTGCTTTGTGCATCAACAGATTGCTCTGTAACAAAGCAACAAGTCCTTCACCCTCCCTGCAGGGGAAGCTGCCCTCTTTTTTGTTTCATTCTTCAGGTATAATTTTAAGATTTTGATCACTTCCTAGATGGCTGAGATTGTTAAACCACCATTTTTCATTCTTATTAATCCAAGACACATGTAAGTCAGTGAAGGGAATACCTAGAGACCATCGAAGCTTCCAGAGGATCTAGGCTTTCAGCGTAAATCTCTGCCTTACACGTAAATAAGTAGTTCAACTTGAAATGTTTAGGACTTTTAAGTCACCCAGTTTTGTTTTCTGTTTGCATGCCTAGGAATATTTTTTTTTCCTCTACTTTGCAATAGTTCTCAGTCTACGCTGGGATATTGTATGGCCACAAGGTGAAAAGCAGTATATAGACCATAAAAGATCAGCTGCTGCTTGGTACTGAGTCTCAGGACTTGGGAATCCTCTCCTTGCATTCAGGCACAAGCTCTCCCAAGTGCCATTGCACCACATGTGAGATGAAGTAGTTGAGAACCAACACATGAAGCCCAACAGCTGGACAACCCCTGTTGTGGCTATACACACAACCTAGCTCTTGCATCCACAAAGAGCTGCAGTGAACCCTGTCTTAAAAGCAGGATTCAATCCTTATCACTAAAAACTGGTAAACATCTTATTCCACGGGAAGTGGGAATTTGAAGCCAAGTACTGGGTCTGAATGACCCTGCTGGTCGTACCATTATTTGCATTTAATAGGAAATAAATCTGGTCACATCAACCTTGCAATAAATCTGACACACTTCCCAGCTCCCCTTCCTTCTTACAGGAATATTTAAAGCTAGAGAGGCAGCCACTGAAACTGCTATTATCTCTGCCCACCAGTTCCCAGCTGGCTATTGTGACCCTTAATCTGAGTTAATCAGCACTACCTCATCCTTTCAGATGCTTACATCCCTGAGCACTGCTCTCCTGCCCCACGATGCTATCATCTCCTGCCAGCTGGACAGCTAAATGCAAAGACAGCTTCAGCATCTCCAGGGGCTGAGGCGTAGTGATGCCCTGACGCATTCATGCTGAGGAGATGTTTTTCAGCTCTGTGTTTTAAAAACAACAATTACCATATAAGCAAATAAGCTGGATTCATTAGAGACAGCACACGCATCAGGCCTGAAGTGGTCGGGCAAGAAGGAACAGGAATAGGAGAAACAGCCCAGGAGGATGTCATGGGGGAAGTGACGTATCTCTGGAGGCCAAGCCTGTATGTGACAAGACAAAATTTGGGAAGGAAGGTTGAGAGGTGAAAGGGCGGCATGGGGAGCGAGAGGATGAAATCGTTTCTACGACCGGTTGTAGTGTCACAGGTAGAAGGCAAGTCAATGGCAGTCTCAAGGATGGTCTCTGTCTGGGTCTGTGGAAGTCAGTGGTGGGCTTAGCCCCATCCCCAGTCCAAGGCAAAACAGTGGGGAGCTGTTGTCATCTCCCACGAGTAAGCCTTGAGTAAGCTTCCTGTGACAAAGCTTTGCCTGAATGCAGCACGCTCAGCCTTGCATCGCACAGAGAGCACTGGGTGGTGAAAAATATTCCCCAAGGTGCCCACTGCACTGCTGGCTCTCACCTCCTGCCAAAGCACAGACTAGTGACCTCATCATGCCATGGTAGACCAGAGCTGGAGGCAGATGGTTTCACTCCATGCAAGAGCAGGTTCAAACTTTCTTTGAGACAAGTTCTGCAATTCCTCCTTCATTTATCACAGTTCCCAAGAGCATAATAATTTGGGTAGAACTAAAACATCTCTTTCAGTAATGCATGTAGTCTTGATGTAAAGGACTTTCAGGGTAGGAGAGAGGCTTCCTCCTAAAGGAAGCCTTTTCCACCTAAAGGTTAGGTAGCTACTTCAAAGTAGTCATTCAAGGTGTCCCTCAAGTCCACCAAGAGAGAGGCAGCTCCAGTGGTCTATTCATCTTGCTCCAAGAGACACATCTAAGGTAAGGAGCTTGACTCACTCTTCAGAGGTGCCACTTTTCCCTAGTGACTTTGGAGGAGGCTCCAGTTTCTATCTTTGAGGAGTACACTGGACTTTCTGATGGGTGAAACCTGAAGCTTATGAACCTCCGCTCAGATATATAAACCCTCATTTAGATTCATATGACTTGACCTTCCCACAATTGGGTTTTGCTTGCTGGGAAACTGGAGGACCCAGCAATGTCTGTGAAGGCACCTACATGACACTCAGGTCATCAAGACTTGGTATTAAAAGCGTCTGTGCCTTCTTTCTGCTAAATATCACAGACTGAGCACAATGTGATCCTTATCCCAGTCCTGAATAATTTTGGTGACTCTACTCTGCTCCTCAGGATTTTCACGTGCTCCACCAAGTGGATCTGCTCCCACAGTCCCTTCTCCACTGCAATGACAACAGTGACCCTGTGCAGCCCTCTGATGTCATCCCTCTGCTCACACATCCCAGAATCACGTCTCTGCTAACAGCGTCACACTGGAAACTATTTCAGCTGCGTCTCCACTCTAGCCACCAAATCCTTCTCTGGACCCTTGTCCACAGGACCCTTCTCTAGCTCTGGGTGGCATTTGTTTCTTGCCTAGTTGCATCATGTCATTTGCCTTCATGAAAAAGATATTTTTTTTACTAGGTAGCAAAGGCTACCAAGCGGTTCGGCTTGCTTTCCTCAGCAGCCCTGTCCTCCAGGTTATTTATAATTCTCCTAGTTTGAGTGTTATGGACAAATGTTACCAGTCCCTGAAGAACTTGCTGTCTACACCATCCATGTGATTTGTTTACAAAAAGCTTTTTCTTCCCTCTGGCTCCCAGCCAAAATGCAAAAACACCCAAAATAACATAACTGCTGAGAGAGGCAGCATGAAAACCAAAAGGATGGGGGGAGGAAGGGATGGTTTAGGTACTACTTGGAAGTGATTGACAGTCACTGTTTTGGAGTGGAAAAAAAAAAAGAAAAAAAAAGAAGTCATTTATTTTGTTTTTAAAAGCTTAAATACATAAAGCTGATACTACTGCACATGCTTTGCAGATGATCACTACTTTCTTCTACATCTTTTGCTATACAGAGCTCCCACAGCAAGTCTGTGCATTGCTGCAAACACAGCAAGGAGGTGCTTTACATGTGGTCTGAGAAAAGTCTTCTCAGAAACTGAAGCAGATTGTAGTGGCAGTTTCATGCTTTGTGTTCTTCTGCCGCACCAAGGAAGAGCAAGAATCAGCCAAGACAAATAATTTTTCTTTTTTCCTAGAAATACTCTTTCCTCCATTCCAAAATACGAGTAAAATTTTCCCCATCCTTCAGCTGAGTTTGAATGACCCAAGCACCTTCTCCACACTGACTTGGCCGTGACTCCACCTAAGAGTTAAAAATACCATTCCCTGCAGACAAAAGAGCAATACCTTGAACTTCCTACTTGCTTAGACTGAGAATTCAGGTATTCCAGACAAAGGCTAGGACACCTGAAGGATGGCACTCCCAAAGCTCCTCTGATGCTCCATCAACAATATATTTTTGGAATGCCATGAAGTAATATGCGCAAATGAAATTCCTGCAGCAAAAGCACTTAGGAGTCAAGGTAGATATTTATTTCTAAATAAAACCAAGTTAAATTCCTTCCCTAACCCTCCCCTGCATGCGCACAGCCCTTACAAAATACAAACACATTTCAGTGGTACAACGAATATCAGGACCAAGAACGAGGCAAATGTTTTTGTATCTATGCCACAACTTCCACCAGCATGTTACACCTATTGCAACACATCACACATGTCAAAAGCACATGGGAAAGCTGACAAGAATGCCTTCTACCCTTTTGAGTGTGCTTACCTCTACAGGAATAAGGTGTGAAGTACGGCAAGAGACTTCCAGGAGGCATTAGGAAAATCTGGAACGAGAAGTTTTAAGTGCAACTGCAAAACTCTTTCTTTTTCCTATCAAGGCTATTTCTATGTCCAAATATATTACTATGTTCTTTTCAAGAACAAGAGCACGAAGACCTGCCAGCAGGCAAGCAGGATACATCTGTGTTCACAGCCCTATACTATATATCTTAGGCAAGGCAGGAATTTGACACGAGGACCATGCTTTTACAAGACCCGATTCCTCGTGATGTTCACCATCCTCAGCTGAGCAGACTTTGCTCAACACATGCCCTTGCAAGCTTTGGGTGCGCTTATTCTCTTGAAACACCAGCAGCGTTTTCCAAAGTGCAGAGCAAGAGGAGGGACATGCTAACGGGACAGTCTGTGGAGAATTAAGAACCCCCTTGGCCATATGAATCATGGGACGAGGTGGAGCTGCTGGGTCCCAAGCCAAACACTTTGAAGGGTGCCCATACCAAAGCGGTGAATTGCTTAATGCACAGGGGAACGGTAAGAGAGGTGGACTGTGATTTGTGGTCCTCAGGAAATCAGACTCTAAGAGGGTAAGGGTCTCGCTGACCCTGAAGGCTATCACAGCATGGCTTGATGTGTTCACGCTTTCTTTTGTGCCAATTTAACTAACCGAAGGAAAGGTGCCAGTTTCTCCTGAAATCTGCATTCTCATTAAAGACCCAACTGTGGATGCAATTTTATTGCAAATAAAATTGCCTTTTCCTAGCATGATTTTCCTTTTTCTCTCCTCATGGGAATAACCTATACCAGCATTGAATCTCCTTTATATTGCTTAAAGGACACATTGTGCTGCTCATGATCTGATAAAAGGGCTAACCCGCATGCACAAGCCATGAGGAGAATTTGAGGCTAAGAATGTCCAAATAGTGCACCTTAATGAACAAGATGTCTGTGATATGAGACTTTCCAGACATGACTATGAGGAGCGTAAGGTACATTTCATGCAATGAAACACCTTGCTCATCGCTTGGGCAATGCAAGAGCACACATTTCCTAATGAGAAGAGGAAATCATCCCCCCGCCCCAGTTACAGCCAATTTTGGTTCTTCCGCAGGGACTTCTTCTTGCCATGTTTTACAGGCAAATCTGATATCATCATGAAGAAGAGGTGACCTTCTCAGAGTTGATAGAAAACAGGAGTACTAAAGAGGGCCAGAACAAAAACAGCAATATGGGGGAAACAGGCAAAACCAGGAGGTTTAAGATGATTAAAATGCCCTGAAAAGGGGCCAGTGGACATAGCTGTTTCCTCTGCTTCAGAAAGAAGTCACCACTGGGGTGAGGAAAGGAAGACGCAGAGAAAACAGCAGCCAGCCAGCAGCCTGCTGTAGAGGGGTGCACCCTGCAATGTACAAGTACGGGGAGTTTTTAAGAGACCCCACTCTACATTTGGCAGCAGCTAAGTCCCTAATCGAACAACAAGAACATTTACTTGGACCCATCAGAAATTACCAGTTCCAGTCATGGACTAAAGACACCAACATCAAAAGCTATGGCTACTCTACCAAATTGAATGTGCTCAGAATCGTTTCTAGACCTGAGACCAACCGGCTTGGAGCAAGGCAGTCTGCGTCATCGAACGCTTGCCCTTGAAATGAGCTCCACATTCAGGCTCCCAGGGACTCTGTATCAAATCTGTTAAATATTGAGTTTATTTTAATACTTGCTAGCATACTCCAGAGCCAGATGTGATTCTGTGGCTACCATGCTTCAGGTCTTCATGCTTAATTCCTACACATTAATATTCCCCTACCACCACTTTCCAAAGAAGGAACTCTTGGCTGCATTAATCGTTGTCACAGTGTTCACAAAGACACAGTGAGACAGCAGTCCAACCACAGAACATGTGTGAAAAGAGACAGCACTCTGTACTTTAGGGAAATAGACTCTCATACAGCATATGCAGAAAGGAGGCAGAGCTTGGACTATTTAAGCAGGCTTTTGGGGATTTCCTGGAGAAATTTTCTTGGGATATCAGCTTTGAAGTCTCAATCTCAGCTCTCCACTGTAATGGCACTAGTTCATGGACATTCATGGCCATTTAGGTCACCACTGTGGTTTGATACAGGGTTCTACAGAGCAAAATACACAAATATCTGATACCTTTAGCTAAAGAATTGGATCCTGTAACTGCAATTGTTACTGCAATAGTCTTGGGCATCAGAAAGGAGCAAATACGTGTCCTTGCAGGACAGTGAGCTCCTGTTGCCAACATAACAGAAAACTATATCTATAGCCAGAAAAACCTAAGTAAAGGTCGAATTCAATAGTTCCAGGGGCTGCGGGGATACTTGAATCTTACTGCGGCAAGGTCTGCGATGCAGCTTCACACAGCCCAGCACCCTTTCATCCTCTGACCTAGATCAGCATCAAAGCCACTGGCATCATGAGGCCAGGAAAAACAAAACAGAGGCTGCTCAGGCGCTGGCTGGAGCACATCATCTTCAGTGGCTCGTATCGCCCTACCCTGCACAAAAGCGAGACGTCTGTCCACATGCTGGGTGGTCACTGTCTCAAGAGGAAGCCCTGGGTGGGAGGTGGATGCAGTTGGAGCCCCGTGGTCATCTGTTCATGCGTTGCAGGATGGTCACGCAGCCGTGATAACTGGTACAGCGCTGCAGCGGCGGCTGCTGCTCCACGCTCCCCGTTACCGGGTCGAAAGTGAACGCTTTGTCCGTGCCTTCCCCATTCTCATCTCGGCCACCCAGGATGTAAATCTTCCCTCCGCACACTGTCAGGCCACAGCTCTCCTGGAAAGCAGAAGGAAAGCCCAAGAGCTGAGGAGCAAGCCTCCGGCTTTAGGCAATGGGTCTGAGCAGGGGGGTGAGTCATTGCAACGGGCTCAACTCTCACCTGCCCAGCAGAAGGGGGCGAAAGTAGGTAAGATAAGTGATGTCTGGTTCTTGGGGTGCTGCAATCTTACTATTTCAGTAAACGTTTAGGCACTCGAAATGCTTCAAGCCAATGATGGGAGCGTTGCTGTTTCTGGCAGTCCCTCAAGCACAGCACAAGCTCACAAGCACACTAAGAGCCCAGAGCCAGCCAGCACCTCCCTCTGAAAGCCACTTACACGGGCATTTTAATTCAGATCGGGATGAGATGTGTCCCGTCATTCCTCTTCACTGTGCCACAGGTCACATTGCAGCAAGACTTTGGAGTGCAAAACTGTGATGACGCTAAACCAAGTTACACAGCCACCACCGGTCCATGGTTCAATCCACAGACCAGACTAGAGCCAGTATAACCCTGAAACACATAGCGTGGAGAACAGGTCCTCAACACTAATGGTTTCACCCTACAGATCCACTCCTCTGGCATTAGTAACTAATGTACACCCAGCCTCAGCAAGAAAACTTGGGTTTGCTGTAGGAGAGACATCCTCCAAGCAGTATGGACACTGATGGCAAGTACATATTGACTTGCTCTGCAGAGGTCACGTTCACATGCTCAGAGCCAACCCACAATGTATTTTCCTTGCCTTCAAACTCAGCAAAGCACAGATGGCTCCTAGTCTACAGAGAGAGGGAAGGTTCTGAGCTTCTTTCCTAAACCTCTTCCTTACCAGCGGCCCAGGGAGGGTGGCCACTTCTCGCCAGCTGTCTTTCCTTGGATCATAGCTGAAGATTTTACTGAGGAGTCCACCTACAACATAAATGATGTTGTCCAAGCAGACGGCACTGATGCACCTCTGGTAAAAAGGAGTGGGAGACAAGAGCGTCCACTTGTTGTTCTCTGGATCGTAACACTGGACCTGGGAGGAGAAACACAGCTATGGGAACAAGAATTTACCACATCTCCCTGCTTGGATGAAGCTGCTATTCACTAGAAATAAAAGTGCATGGGGACAGAAACACAGATGGGAGCTTCAACACCCAGAGACCAATGCGGTGAGCAAAGGGATGAGGGGTTCTAGCATTTCCTCTTGCATTCAAGTCTCCCAGACAAACTACAAGCCTCCAGGGTGGCTGTCCTTGACCCAGACAGCACATGGTTAAGTGTTCAGAGATGGAGCTGACAATGATTGACGGCTCTTCCTGTGGCACAGGAGACCAGAAGCATCACATCTGGCTTGCAGAGGTCTCCTCCAGGCTGCTACTACTGTTGCTACTTGTCTGAAGTGAATGCCCACAGTGTCAGAGGTTTATTCCTGTGGTGCCTCAGGGCTGACCAGGCTTCAGAGCAGAGCAGGCTCTACTGAAACCATGTCTAATATACTGTCTGCTCCTGATACCTTCCCTCTCTGGTCCCTTGGCTCATTGGCTTCCATTTAAATGTATGATTTGTCATCTTATTATAAGGGAGCCTTCATTAGTCTTAAAAAAAAAGGCATCCTTGTAGCTTAAGGACAACCCCATTTCCCTCCACGTTCCCTGGAAAACCTTCTTTTTTAAGTCTCTGTCCATTCTTGATGCCCCAGCAATACCTTGTCGGTGTTAGCAGTGTCATCCACAGCACCGCCCAGCACGTAGAGCTTGTTCAGACAGGAGACCACAGCCGCCGAGCTCACAGCTTGAGGCAGCGGAGCCAAGGTTGACCAGCTGTTGGAGAAGGTGTCATAGCACTCCACGCTGGAGAGGCGGTAAAAACCATCAAAGCCTCCCACAGCGTAGATCTGCCACAAAAGGAGCAAAGCAAGGCAATTAGAAACTCCTGGACTCACCTGATGGGCTACACTGTCACGGCATACATGAGGGGAGGCTAGGACTTTGCCAGAAGAACAGACACTAAGCCACGGTAAAACCTTGGGCTTGGATTAGATGACCTTTAAATGTCCCTTGCAACCCAAACCATTCTATGATTCTGTGAAACACCCCACACTGTATAGCTTTCACCCAAAGACAACACAGCTATCTGCAGAAGTCTTGCACCATCCCACGGCAGATCTTGTTGCTACAAATTATTTGTGTCTGCTTCAGGTGACAACACACACCCAACTGAAACCAGTGATGTCTTGGTTATGTGCTAGTTGTTCTCCCATCAATTCCATCTCTAAATGACCCAGAAGACAAACACTGACTGACAGTTTCTCATTGTACAGGGCAGCAGGAGAAGAAGAGGACAGTGCTCCACATGGCTTCTTCCAAAATTCAGGCCACTGCCTACCTTGCCCTGAAGTGTTGCCATTTTGTGCCTCCATCGACCCTTCTGCAGACAAGCAACCTTGATCCAGACGTTCAGCTGGGAGCTCAGCACCCAAACATCGTTACTGCTGATGTGTCCTCCTGAAAAACAGAAGGATGGAGGGCTGGTGCGATCCCAAGGACAGTCCCATCACTTCACTACACCACAATATTGCACCGTTCCTCCATGCAATGGAACAATTCAGGCCAGAATATGGTTATTGGCTTATGGCCATGTAAACTCAGCTTCCCAAGGGAGATACTGTCTGGACTTCAAGGCACTTGTTACACTGGTCTATCCCTTATATACAACTCATCTGATAGGCATTATATTTTAAGTGAGGGACAGGTAGGAGACACTGATGTTTTAGGAAAACCTGTCTGATAGCACACACCAAAACCAGCTTATTCCATAGCTGAACACTTTTGACAGACGCCCAACAGGAGAGAAAGGGGTTTTTTTGATACTGCTATCCTCCCCCTCAAAAGTGAAATTGTTCCTTGGGACAGCAAACTCCAAACCACCTAAGGAAAAACTTCACCAAGTGACTTTTTGTTCCAAATCTGCGATGCATATGAATGAGTCCTAGTGAATAGACCTAAGGAGTGGCTGTCCAAGCAGAGGTCATGCTGTTCTTTGCAACCAGGAAGGGACCACCTGGTCCAGAGCATCTCACCTGATATGTACACATCGTTCTTCAGTGTGCAGGCAGCAAACTCTGACTTGGTGTAGCCAGGCACGCTGGAAAGGGCTGTCCACTGCCTGCTCTTTGGGTGGTAGAGGTCTGTGAAGGGCAGCTTCAGAAGGCCTTTCTTATCACAGCCTCCAATGATGATTATGACTTCTGCCAGCTCCATGAACCTAGACCATGAAAGGCATGGGTAAGTCCCCAGGCCAGGTTACTCCTTTCCACCATCCCTCCCATCCTATGTAGGATTGGCAGCACAGTCCAATAGATAGAGCAGGGTCCTCTCCTGCACCTTTCCCTTTTGTTTGCACATTCAAATCAAAGGCACCTCTCAGCTTGGGTGGGAAGGGGTCCAAACTGCATAGGGGAAAAAAAATGGGAATGACCTTTAAAAGTCCTTCATGAGATTGCCTCCTACCGCTCACCCTCCCCCTTCCAGCACAATCAAGACTAATCTTCAAGGCACAGCCATGAGCATGGAAAGCTGTTCCTGGCAGCCCGCCTGCGGCAAGCTCTCTGCCTGGAGAGAGACGTGTTTCCAGGAAATCTCACTCTCTCCAGCCCTAATAGCAGCGAGCAGACGAGACAGCAGGGGAAGGAAAATCCTGCCAACTAGTAGGTGGCAAGAGAGGAACGGCTCTGTGGGAGGGGAGAGGAAGGAGGAGGGTGAAAGAGGATTTGAAAGACTTGGTCCAATCCCTCTGCCATGGTTTGTGCAGGCTGAGACAATTCACTTAAGACCAAAGCTGTAAAAGGAAGGAGGTAAAATGTGAATGCTGGGGAGTGGGATTTATCCCCAGTGAATTTTAGCTGTTTGCATCCTTGAGGAGGTCACTGTGGACCCTGTAGTTGAGCAGTTCTATCTGTAATAGCCTGTTGTGGTACTCAGCACAGAGATGATGTGTCAAACCATCTCTTCCACCTGACAGAAACATGCCCTAAAATGCCAGGCAGGGACTTCTGAGATGCACTGGGGCAACCTCTGTCCTTCTGCCCAGGATGCTCTGCTGAGCAGCAAAAAATCTGTACTCCTTGGGCTGAAGAGCAGGAGAGCATAAGAACCTGGTCCTGCAGCCCCGTGGTCATGAGTGTCCTCTGGAAAAGGACAGGAAGCCTTGCAAACCAACTCAGTTTGATATGGCAACCCACCCTAGAGCAGGGGTGTCCATCAGCACTCTGACCAAGCACACCCTAAGGGACCTGCAGCACCATGAAGAAACAGCAGAGACTTAAAACATGGCTGGTCAAATCCAAACTTCAAAGAGGTGCAGATTTACACAGACACACACCCATGGAAATCACTTTTTCTTTGTCTCCTTCACTTTACACTTGCAGCTGCCTGGGCCAGCATCTTTATCTTCTTGCTGTTCATCAACAAATCAATGGAAAGACAAAATAATAATAATAATAATTTGGGTATGTCCAGGCAGCCACCTGGACAGTAATTGCTTTTTTTCCCCTGGACATTAATTCCTGTCCCTGCAGCAATGCCTTTGAGTAGGCACAATGCTGATGGCCAGGAGGACAGACTGGCCCAAGCCTTCCTGCCAACAGACAGCCTGGAGAAGGTGAGAGAGAGATTCAGAGAGGTGAAATGAGAGCAGAGCAGTGGCAGAGCTGAGAATGGAAAACAGGTCTCAATCCAGTGCTCTACCCGTTGGTGAAAGCAGATAGAAATGCAGAGCTACAAACACCCGTTCTTGGCCTTAGTCTGGACAGATATCTGGATAGCATCATTGTGCAACCAGACCAGTGTGAGTAGAGCACTTCCTGCCAGAAAAACGTGTCACGTGCATTAGTGCAAACTTCACAGGAATCCTTTAAGCCAGGCAATCACAATTACGGAAACAGGGATGCCAAAAGTGAAGCAATCAGAGGAAAATTTAAGGCCAGGTTGGATGGGGCTTTGGGCAACCTGGTCTAATGGAGGGTGTCCATGCCCATGGCAGGGGGGGTTGAAACTAGATGGGCTTTGAGGTCCCTTCCAACCCAAACCAGTCTGGGATTCTATGAAAAGAAAGGGAAAAAAAAAAAAAAAAAACCAAAACCCCAAGAACTTCCCTCAAACAAAGATCCATGAACTTAGGCCATGTAGGTCTAGGGAAACATTGCGGTTTACCTTCTGGGCCTCGATCGCAAAGAGCTGACCTCGTTCCCGAGGATGTAGTACTTGCGGGCCTCGTGCAGTAGAGGAATGCACTCCTTGGAGTCCTGGATGAGTTCATCCATTTCCACCTTCTCCAGGAAGTAGGTGGGGTCGAGCAAGGGCAGACGTACATGCTCAAGGAGGTCCTTCAAGGCTCCCTTCCTGGCAGGTATGTCATGCCGTACCCAGCGCATGACGGCTTCGAAGACCACTTCCTCCTTGGGGACCACCAGCTGCTCATCGGACAGATATTCAACCAGCTCCTTCACACCCATCTCCAGGAACTCTTCATGACACGACACCTCCACAAAACACTCCAGCATGAACCTCTTGCTCTTTTCTGTCAGGGATGCGATGGAGAATGAATCAGCAAACTTCATGATACCCAAACAATTGCATGGGTGAAGTTGGCCTTCAAGGAAGGTGACACAAGCATCTCTGAGCTTGGAGATCTGCAGCAAATCAGACAGTTCCAAGATGCCTTCAACATTGTCCTCCTGAATGATAATGTTCCCCCCATACATGTAGTCAAGAAGGAGAGACATGGTGGAAGCGGAAATCTTCTGGATATTAATGATATTCTGGTGGCCTTCCTTGAGATCGCCACCAAACATGGCCCGGAAATACGTGCTGTTGGCTGACAAAGTGGCACGGTGACATGGGAATTCTTGTCCATCAATTAATAGCACCACGTCTGTGAAGATGCCACTCTGCCGGTAGGAGTTTAGTGTCTGGAGGATTTGCTCAGCATGGCAGGACCCACTGCAGAGCTTCATGTGCAGTTTTTCTTTGCTCGGGTCCCGCGTCACATTTTCCAGGCTGCTTGTCCTGAAACTTGATTCTTCTTTCATCATTCGATGCATCCTGATTGGGAAGTGGTTAAGGAGACAAGAGAACAGCACACTATTAAAATATCTTGACTTCAATGTCCAACACTGTCGTGATTTTGCATCTTTCTCAGTGCCACGAGGCAGCACAGATTCCAGTCACAATACAGTCAGACTCTGCCCCTTCATCCGCACACATGGTTCCTCCTCAGTAACCAACATTTCCTCCAAACCACAGCACAGTGATGGTCACTAGGGTATTTCCAACCCAACCCCATCTCAATACACAAATTTACCCCATCTCAGTAGACAAATTTCTGCTTTTAGGAGACGTTTCTTCTAAGGCAGTTGCCTCGCCCAACCTACGCTGTACTAACACCTTGACACCATTTCTTTTCTTTCTGACATCTCACAGCTCTTATGAACTGCTTTCCTCATCCTACCAAAGGCAAGCGCTCCACAGTACAGCCCAGCTGGGAGCAATGCAGCATTTTGACTTTTTCTATCCACTACGTTTCCCCAGATCTTGGATTCCAGGGAAAAAAAAGCAGATGTAAGGATGCGAGATCAAGATTTGCCAAAGGCAGCTATCACAGGACCTGCCCAAAAGCAGGGCAGATGTCTACATCTGACATACCTTTCTGCTAGATTTGTTCTCCAGATGATTTTAAATCTTTCCTAAAGGACTTCATAGTGATTGCACAGTGGACTTCTCTCATTCGAGCTCCAACAGTTCACACTGACAGTGTGAGCAGCAGGACCCATCCTGAGCACCCATGTGCAAAGAGCTGCACATCCAAAAGGATGATCCCTGCTCAAGTCAGGGAGAGGTGGCCAGATTGCCTCTAAAGAATAATCCCTGGGGAGAAGGGCCTCTGCCTGCAGAGGTGGGGTCTGAAAAGCAGAGGAGCATCTTGGCATTGAAACAGTGACAAGAATTGACTTTCTCTGACAACAGTGAGTGAATCAAAGACCCCAAACCCTCAACTACTGCCTCGACCATCCTAGACCCACTAACAGGTTGGCTCTGCCCTGTTTCCTCCACAAAAGTCTTCCCTGACCCATCACTGTTGCACAGACCCAGATGCTGGGGGGGGGGAAGAGTGAGGAGGGGATTGAGCCTGGGTCTCCTGGCGCTTGCCCGACTGCTCTCACCAGCTGAATGTTAAATAAAAGGGGCACAGCAATGCCACCACCACCCTGAGAAAGTGTCACCATATCCTTTGTGCCTCCAGAATCCCCCAGCAGTGGGGAAATCACCTCTGCCTGTGACACAGGGGAGCTGCAGAGACCTAAAGAGCAGTGAAGCAGCATGACAAGCCCTAACTAAGTATCTAAGAAATCCCACAGGAGTGGGTGAAGGGTCTAAACATCCCGAATGCCGCTGATGGGTGCTCAGGGCTGTGTACAGGAGGGAACCGCTGTTAGTCGGTTGAAAGTGATTCAGGGAAGTTACAACAAAGACAGCTCTCTAGAGATGCCTTTGCAAAGAGCACTGCAGACTACACGTTTTGCCAACACACGCGGCTCCAGCCAAGAAAGAAAAACACATTATATCCCCACTTCTCTCCATGATCCGCACAGGTTTTCAAACCGTCAGAGTCACGCACAGCTCCGCTCAGCTCAGTGCTGGGAAGAAATAGCTCAGGCTGACCTCCTTACAAAGAAACACCCCCCATCCCTCCCCAATTAATCCAAATGCCCTTCCCCAGCTGACATCGCTCCTGTCTACCCATGAGACAAACGATGTCAACTCCAAAGAAAGACTGGGCTTACCCCATTGCCCTCACCCATGCACACTCCTCTCTGGGTCACCCTCTCCATCCAAGTACCACACAGCAGCAAATGCTGCATTTTTTTTTTTTTTTTAATTTCTTTTGCAAGCCTCCCCAGCTGCTAGTGCAAGAAGTCCAACATTACCTGGCCCACAGGTTGTGTTCTCCAGGTGGGACCTAGCGAAGACTCAACTTCCCTCTCGGAGAACTCCCATCCACGTTGGGGCTCTGCGCAGAGACAGGTCCCCTCTGCAAAGCACGCTCAGCCCTTCACTGGCAAAGCTTGGGGAAGCACAAAAGCATCCCCTTTATCCTCACTGCCGGAGAGGTGGGGGAGAAATCTGCTTTTGTTTCTCCTGAATGACATGCCAGAGAGCTACAGGGCATTAGCCATGCAGCTGTCAATAACAGCCAGCCAGGGAGGAGCCAGGACCCAGGGAAAACCCATCGCAGCTCAGGGAAAATATATCACACCAGGGCAGCTTAAGAGGACCGAGCCATCTGGAGAGCAAATTGAGGTCCAGGTGGAATGATTCATTTGATAGAGACTCCGTCTCACTGGAAACCACACTAAAGCCGATAAATACGGCTCTGTGAGCAAAAAGATGCCTGGAGCAGGAACGGATTGGGTCAGGGAGGAGCTGCAGTCCCCCTCATTAACGTGTGATAATTAGGTAATTAGGTCCTTGAGGATGATGAGGACAGAAGGGGAGGTTTGCCCCGTGTGGCTTTCTGCACCCTCCCCTCTAACTCGATCCCAGTCGTTGGCTGAATTTTTAAATGCTCATAGCAGGGATCAAAGCAGCCCTGGGGAACCTCCACAAAGTAACCCTTGTGCTGAAGATTGTCAAACCCCCAAATGTGATGCAGCCCGCCTTCCCTCCCTTGCCCAGCATTGCTGTGAACAACTTATATTATTTCACACTAGACAGAAGAGAAATATTAATAAACAGCCCCTGCATATTGTCATCTTAGTGAAATTGCCTTTCTGCGGGGCACCACTGCCGCGTTTGCTGGCTGGCTCCTTTCTGCTCCTCTCCCATCGCTGGGATGCAGGGCACAAGCTGGCATCCTGCTTGCTCCCAACATTTGCATATGAATCACTGGCAACCTGGAAGGGACTATGGTTTCCCAGCCCGTGCAGTGGTCTGGGAGGGTTGGGGAATTTGCTCTTAGGACCTTCCACCCTAATAGACTTGGCACTGCCAGGCTGCACCAAGCAAGGGTGCAACCATGTCTGCACACGGATGGAGCTAGAGGTGACTGGGAGTGGGTCATCAGGACAAACGGCAGCACAGCACTGATCCTGCTCCGTGGTGCACACCAGAAAGGTCTCCAGAGTGTTGGAAACTCTTTAGCAAGATTGCAAAGCTGTCATCTCCTTGCAGCCATAGAGCATGGGGCTACCAACCTGTTCAAACGTCAGCTTCAAGCAGTGTGTGCAGCCCCAGGGGTGGGGGGCAGCTACTAAGAGTTATGAACACAATGAAAAGGCTTTGCAGGGTGCAGCTGTCTCCATGCTCATGCCAAGTCACCTATCAAGTGGATTTCTACAGCCAGACTGCACCGCACTTGGCCCTGCATCTCCTCGTGTGATGCCAGCGTGCTCCAAAGCAGCTGTCACTCTGCAAAGGCTGTGCTACAACCCACGCTTGTGGCCTTTTTGCCTGAAACTGAGGGCATTAAATACCCCATAGAGCTGCAAGAGGATGTGGAGGTGTTCAAAAGGGGCATCTGCGAGGCAGCACCAGAGGAAGGACGCCTTGCGCAAGAACAGGAGCTCAACGTCTCCTTTGTTCCCTGTGCCCTGGGTATTCTCCCAGGGTAGATACAGATACCAGAAGCAGTAATTAGAGTCCAAATCTACTGTAAATCTCTTCTACACATTTAAAATACTCAACGTCTGGCACATGGAAACCATTAGGCACAAAGCCACAAGCACTGAAAAGATGCAGAAGGGAAATACAAGTATATAGGACCAGGAACTCCAGGCGTCTGCTGGGGAAAGCTCTCTGAATGTAGGACCAAAGCTTCCTGAAGGAGCAGCAGAGTATGCATGTCAGGAGAAGGAATAGGAGAGAGAAGGGATGCAGCTAAACTGAAGAGTAAACAAGGAAAAAAAAAATAGAAAAGACAAGAGAAAAGGTAGAAGAGAGTTTTGGATAAATCAGGTAACAGAGCCATGGTGAGACATCTTGAAGGAGATGATCACTAGGACTTGGCCATGCTGTAGTCTGTACCTCCCCACCACATGCCCAAGAGGAAACGCATCCTATCCAGGACAGCTGTCTATGCACTCCTGGCAGCACCATCCATGGCTCCACTTTGCCATAGAGAAAGTCAGGACACCCTCTTTTGACCCTCAGCCAGTTAGCAGAAGTGAAGGGCAGTCACCAGCCTCTGAGAGAAGAGAGAGAAGCAGGAGAGCCAAGTAGACGAGTAAGGGCAGAGAAGTAACTAGAACAGAAACAGGGTCCAGAAGGAAGAGAGGGAGAAAACTAAGAGGCTTAAGAGGGGAAAAAAACAACTTGGTTTCCTATTTCATATATGGTCAATACTCACACTGAGCTTGAAACCTGGTCAGGAGCTTCAGCCAAGAAAAGGTTGCTTGCACCAAGAGTGCAGAAGAACCACCAGCCTTCGGCCTCATGCTGCTGCTGCTCGCATTACGGCTAGAATTTTCATGCTGAGTTTGAACTTTGAAAGCTCCTAGCCACTGCATCGTATCAAGGCTTCAGCAGAGATACGAGTGATTCTTCTTATGGCAGAAAACTGTGTATGCCTAGGGCATAGTCACATCAGCATCACCTCCCAGACCCCAGGACTACACCACTACTGGCAAATTTAAAGGGCTGGAAAGGTTCCCGAATACCCTGAGAATTATCCCAGCTGTACCCCTAAGCTCTCATACATAAGGACGGTTTTGGAGAGGAAGAAAAAGAGTTAAATAGCACAATGTTGGCTGACCCAAGCCACTTGGGCTTAGAGCCAGCAACCAATCCTCAGCTCTTTTATTTGAATAACAGTAACAGCCTACATGACCCTCATTTCTATCCTTTCAACTTTTCAATATCTTTCCCTAGGGCACAGCAACGCCAGCCCCCAGTTCAGGATTATTCAATATTGTAGGTATCAGGAGCTCTACTCCTTTCCCTAAGGGAATTTTATATTTAACACTCAAATGGTATTCCCAGAGCCAGTCAAATTCATGACACGGTACTGACTACCCATCACCAACCAGTGAGATAGTGTTGTATTTACTTTAATCCCTTTCAACTATCAGTTAAATGCAGCCATTCAGAGGCTGGAGAAAACAGCTGCTTAACAAAGAACAATCCCATGCTGACCCAGACCAGATCCCCTTCTCACCCAAAGTACCCTCTGTCTGCAGCTGGGAGCAGATCCTGAGGTAAAGAATAAATAAATAAATAAAAATTAAAAAAAACCCCAACCAACCAAAACCCCCCCCCAACAACAGAGCAAGCACCAAGCAAGCCTTTCCCTTAATATACACATTTAGCAAAGAACTGCTCAGGGACTTCCCAAGCTGGATCTTGCATCCGGACTCCTGTGTTTAATAAGTGCTAATGGATGTATGAGCCATTTATTCCTCTTTGAACTTATTTACGGTTTTTGGCCTTCACAGCACCCTGGGGCAATGACTTGCATAACGTTTGTGAACAATAAATTCCTTCCTGTTTGTTTGGTTTAAAACTGCTGCTTGATCGGTTCTACGGGTGCATCATTGTCCCCCTGTGGCCACAAACACTGAAAAATTATTCCGCAGTTACTGTTCAAGACTCAGGTCTGCAGTCACCTCCTGTCCACATGACTGCTTTTCAGCTACTGTCTTATAAAACCTGGATGGGAGAGAACCATAGAATCATGGAACAGTTTGGGTTGGAAGGGACCTTTCAAAGGTCAGATTGCTCCCCAGCAATCTATTGATGCACAAAGCACAAGCTGGGGCACAGATGATAGAAGATGGCATGAAGGAGACACCTTGCTCAAGCAGACACTGGGCTTGGAGCAAGCATTGCCCCACCACACCTTTGCTGAGACATCAAGATACAAAGTACGTAAAGTTTGTTTTGCATCAGCCAGTCATAGTGACACCAGACTGAAACATCAACACTCACCCAGCCCCAGAGAACTGGAAATTTTCACCTGAGCGACCTTGGTGTGAGCAGCTTAGCCCCAAACACCGCTAGCTGCAGAAGGGGTGGTTGGAGTTGGGGTTCATGGAATCATCGAATGGCTTGGGTTGGAAGGGACCTCAAAGCCCATCCAGTCCCGCCCCCTGCCATGGGCAGGGACACCCTCCACTAGCCCAGCTTGCCCAAAGCCCCATCCAACCTGGCCTTCAACACTGCCAGGGAGCCAGGGGCAGCCACAGCTTCTCGGGGCAACCTGGGCCAGGGCCTCAGCACCCTCACAGGGAAGAATTTCTGCCTCACATCTCATCTCCATCTCCCCTCTTAGTTTAAAACCATTACCCCTTGTCTTATCACAGCAGGCCCTACTAAAAAGTCTGTCCTCAACTTTCTTATAAGCCCACTTTAAGTATTAAAAGGCCACAATAAGGTCTCCCCAACTCTCTCAGCCTGTCTCCAGAGCAGAGGTGCTCCAGCCCTCGCATCATCTCCATGGCCTCCTCTGGATTTGCTCCAACAGCTCTGTGTTCTTCTTGTGCTGGGGACCCCCAAGCTGGACGCAGTACTGCAGGGGGGTCTCACCAGAGTGGAGTAGAGGGGCAGAATCCCCTCCCTTGACCTGCTGGTCACGCTGCTGGTGATGCAGCCCAGGACACAGTTGGCTTTCTCGGCTGCCAGCGCACATTGCTGGCTTGTGTCCAGCTTTTCATCCACCAGTACCCCCAAGTCCTTCCCAGCAGGGCTGTTCTCAATCCCTTCATCTCCCAGCCTGTATTGGTACAGGGAGTTGCCCCAACCTACGTGCAGGACATTGCACTTGGTCTTGTTGAACCTCATGAGGTTCAACACAGGCCCACTTCTCGTGATTGTCCAGGTCCCTCTGGATTGCATCCAGTCCCTCCAGCATGTTGACCGCACAACACAACTTGGTGCATTTTCTCTTGGTGACAACACAACTGTATCAATCTCAAGGACAGATCTCCAAACCTCCCTTCTGGTCAGATCTTTAGCTTCCTCATGAAGCACAAAAAAGCAGAGACACAGGGACAAGATCAAGGCATCACCGTTTTGCAAGTGATTCCAGAACACAAAACAATGTCACAGACTGGCAGGGGAATACTGACAGTTTATTTCACAGAGCATTGCAGAGTTTATTTTGGTCTAGCTCTATTTTCATCAAAAAAGTATCATCCTTTTAAAAAAAAAAAAGGTAGCAAATATTCAGGACGATAATGGTAACAGTCAGTGCATTACGCATAAAGTTTGGGTCTCATCATAAAAAAAGAGAAAGAAAAAAGTGAATTATGAAAACAACTCTTTGTTGGATTGCTTTAAACACTCCAAGCTTTTAAGCACTTGACCTTTCAATAAAGTCATCTCCAAGGATAAAAACGGAACATGCAGGTGATTATCAACAGATGCTGAGATTTAACAACATCTCTCACTTGGCAATGACAATCCACCGGGAATGTTTCAATACAGCACCACATTAAAAGGAGAAGCAACTTTGTTCTCAAAAGCCTTCAAATCCACCAAAATCTTGCAGTTCTGCAGAAAAAACACACCGTGTATCACAGACTTGAGAGAGTACCATACAGAAGGAATAGCATTTGGGGAAGGTAAGAGGGAGCACGGACCAGGGTCTTATTCCACTTACATTCATAAAAACCCAGGGTAGATGCAAAGGAATTAAATTCTTGTTTTGCACTGCTTAGGAGGTGCTTGTTAAAGCATCACAAGTTTTCATTATCAATAGGGGTATTGGGGTATTTTTCTCTGACATAGATAAGTTCGCCACTTTTGCCCCCAATTCTTACACATTAAACCCAAGACTTCGGGGTTTCAAAATGCTGCTGGAGTACAGCTTAAAGATACAGCAGTTCAGTGCTGCCAAAACAAGAACAAACTGCTTGAGGCTGTTTTTATCATGGCTTATTTCTGGGCCTTTCCGAGCCTGCTTTGGGTGTCAAATATGATACACATCTGCATCCCCCAGACCGCCTTCTCCTCTGCAAGGTGACTTCTCCACTCAGGGGCTCTACAACCCAGCTTGGCCAGCACCTGAAGACTCAGCCTCAGCTCTCATTCCTTCCAAACAACTCTGATAGTCCCATCGCCTTCAACGTGGCTCACACCAAGCTTCAAAGGAAGCTTGGACTCAATGGGATTTCTCACGTTGCACGTTGTGTCGACCAAGATCCAGCAAGGAAGGGAACAACCCAACACCAGAAGGCCACGGGGACTGAGCCAAGACCCATTCAGAGCTCCGGCAGCCTTCCGGCTGGCTTCAGCTGCCTTGGGAACCAGCTCCGTGTGAACAGCAAAGTGACCCAAAAACAGGCTCCTCTTCACAAGGCCTTGAAGGTCAAGAGCAGAGAGCTGAGAGTTTCAAGGAGGAGATAAAACTCACTGTGATCTACTTGGTTTCTGAGCTTTTTTTTTTTTTTTTTAAACCTCTGGTCTCTGATTTTGGTTTAAAGCCTTTTGCATTGGAAATGTGCTGATGAGAGGCTCTAGCCTTCACGAGCCCGTCAGCATCTGCTGCGAGACCGTCACTCCTTTGGAGGACGCAAACATGCAGCTTTAAGGATCCTGCTTTTAAAGCAAGGAGGAAAGGTCTCCTTGCAGGAATAAATTATACTCCAGGGCTGCTTCGCCTTCCAAACTATTTACAACTCCCTCACCCATGGGCATCTCCTTGGCCCAGAGAAGGGCAAGCTCACACTGCACCACCACCTCCTTTTCCTACGCGGGTGCAAGGACAGGGAAGCAAGGAGCGACTGCAAATGCCACTTGGAGTGGCAGGCACTTTAAGCCAGATCTGAGCAGTGATGGTGCCCATGGCATTGCTTTTTGCAAGCCATCTGGGCTCCCAACAGAGCCCAACTCAGGGAGAAGATAGAAAGAAAGAAAAAAGGGGAGGGGAAAAAAAATAAAAAATGAAAGCATTGCTGCCAGCAGAGGCCAATCTACAGCCACCGCTCTGGATTTGCCTTCAAGACTGCAGCAGGACATTTCAAGAAGGCCATTCCCCTGCAATCATCCAGACTTTGGGGAAGGAGGACGGGACAGGGAGAAGGTGCCCAAGTGACTGAGCCAGTGCAACCCCTTCCCTGGCTCTGAACTTCAGCAGGGAAGAGCAGTGTTACCTCCTCTCCTAGGAAAGCTTCTCTCCACCAAACAGCCTCCTGTTTCTTTAGAGCTAAAACTTCATTGCCCAGGAAAGGGAAAGGGGGGGAGGCCAAACGAACAAAAAAAAAAACCCCATAAAAACAACACTTCACGAGAACATCACAACATTCAGCTACACAGTCGCTGCACCAAGGGAAGGAGTGGAGCAGGGCAAGGGGGAGAAAGGGGAGACACGTCCTACGTGTTTTTCCCAGAACCCCCCAAAGGGACTCAGGCTGTCACATCAAGATTCAAATAACTTCAGCCATAAGGTCGAGGATTTAATGAACAGGGTATTTCCACTCATGCCCTGGAAAAATTACACTCAAAAAGAGACAAAAAAAATCAGATTTTCTACATATTTACAAAAACAAGCCCCTCAACCTCACAACCAGGGAGGTGGAGCAGCTAGCGATGGGGTATGGGAAGGGGGTCTCTGCCCAACCAGCAGTTCCTCAAAGGTTCCCATCCCGCAGCAAGCAGGAGAGCATGGCTCTCGCTGCCAGAGCAAACGTGGGGGACGCCACGTGCCGGGGTTGGACCGGAGCCCCTCAGTTCATCCGCAGCTTGGTGTCCCGGTGATCTGTGGGGGTGACCATCTCGTTGGCGTAGCCATTCTCGGAGCAGAGAGACAGCTCGTCCGTGGTCTCCACGCCGTTGTTGATCTCTGTGGAGGGTAGAGAAAGCAGGGACATCGTCACAGGGGTGCAAGTCCCAGGAGCCCCTCCATGGATGGGGAAACTGAGGCACTGAGCAGTCGTGCAATTCCAGCACGTGGGATCCATCTGATCCTACAGGGATTTCACCGCGGGTTTAATAACACTGCACCCCCTTAAAACCAGTTCTGAACAGGATCTGCCTCCAAATAGCAGCTCACCTCTAAATTTCAGACCTTGACAATCCTACCACCAGAGGCAAAACCAGACCCTCCCATACACGTGATGCTATGTCACAGGCTGAATTAGTCACCTGTGGGAAAAGGGTGCAAAATATCTGAATTTAACTCTTACCAAAATGGCCATTCTGGAAAAAGGGCAGACTCCTAAAGTCATTGGTTTCACTGGGAAAAATGTGCAACCAGCAATGTTTTAATTGTAAACACCCACCCTAAGCAAGAACATTTGTTTCAGAGACACAAAACTTTAATGTGTATCCCCTACCTCTAAGGATGTTTTATGTCTAGGATGTTTTATGTCTAGAACACGTTGGGGAGGCTTAATTCTGCTGTGACCAACTGCTTTTCCTCTCTGGGTTCCCTGGATTTACACCTGATTTTCACCATCTCTGGAGGTCCGAATCAGGCCTGCATTTCACACAAAGAGCTCTTTGAAGCAAGAGTTGACGTTTTGCTGTGTATGTGCCCAGTACAATAAACCCTGATCCCTGCTGGAGGTCTCTAGCCCCTAAATACAAAGAAAGAAAACTCATAACAAAGCTCTAGAGATTATATTCACATTCCTTTAAACGCGAGTTTTCCAGCTTCATGCACTAACTTTAATCTTCTAAAGCTAAATGTTTCCCTCTTTGTACACGTTTCTGGGATCTTAGAGGTGGGGTGAGATGGACACATTGCCAGCATGTTCCAACATAAATAAATGCTGGGAAGAGCACAAGGATATTGGGAACCCCTCACCCTGTAAGTGCCACTGAATTCTAGGTCTTTCTACCCCAAACTCATCACCACTCTCTGTGGTGGCCTATGCCGTTATTTTAATGGGTTTTATAGCTTTTGACACGCTGTTGACAATTGACAGTGGAGATGATGTGGGACAGTATGAGCTGCATGGCATAACTTGGAAAGTTAAATGCATGATTTCTGAGCAAATCAGTGCTCAAACCTGCACCAGTTTGGGATGGATGAGCCATGACCATATCCCACAAGTGGTTCAGTGCAGCAGGGTCAGTCCAGTCACCCTGTCCCACCAGCAGATGATGATACCTGTATCAAGGCCATCTCCTCCATCAGCAAGGAGCAGAGTGACAGCTGAGGGATGGAACAAAGGGCTCTGACCAACCAGCCTCATCCATACCTGAGAAGATCAGCTTCTCCTTCATGATCTTGACGTCCCGGCTGGACCGGCGGACAGCAGCACTGAGCATGATCTGCTCTGGGTTGTAGGTCCTGATGCTTCCTAGGCGCCATCTGCAAGATAAGAGCAGGATATCAGGGGCTGGTCTCCCCAACCATGGGAGCAACTTCAATGCAAGTGGCCACCAACAATGTTTAGACCAACAAGTCCCAGAGACCCTCATTCCTTTGCTCCCTTGCACCTACACAACTCTGCATGGTAGGAGGATGTTCAGAGATGAGCATGTTATCTCACAGGGGTACAGACATACAAGCAGGTCATCTTTAACCACCTTGAGCATTCTAATTCCACTAATTTCACCAAGGACTGAAGATGCCCCAAACCCCTCTCTATCACACCAGCTATTCAGCTGCCCAAAGGAGGTAGGGCTATTTTGACTTTTAGGGTTGAAAAGAGGGAACACAACAAGAGACCAAGCCAAGTAAAGAAACCATAACCTTTTCCTTACTGACACGCTCACTCTTATGGGAGAAGAGAGCTCAAAGACCAACATGAGCTGCTCTGCGGGAAAGTACAAGCAGTCCCAATGCAGGTAGCTGTCACACACCGCGCCCTTAAATGTAATTTCTCCCAGTGAACTGTCCTCCCCAAATGCCAGGTCTTTACTTAGATGTTTCTACACAAACCCTCCACTTTTTAAGCCTTGTTCACCAAAAGTTTCCACCACGTGAACAATATGAGACTGATGGGAACTTGGCTCAACTTTTATTCTCGTTACTGAACGCACGTAAAGGAAATTACTGATGTTAGAAATAAGCAATGGCAGCAAGTTCAAGGGGGATTTTGCTTTTAAAGCTGTTTTCCAGCCTGAGAACACCCCTGTAACAGACCCTCAGCTGCAGAGCTCCTGGCATTAGGAGTGAAAGGTGGGCTGCTGCTGCAAGAGGGGAGAACAGGGCTTGGTGGGCTCAGACAAAGCAGCCATACCCAAAATCCCATTGCAAAGAGATGCTGTTCAGGCCAGGCTTTAATAGTCCACACCCCACCAAGTCGTCCTAAGTCCTGACCACAGAGGAAGGCTTTCAAGTAAATCCCATTCTCCCTGCCAGAGCCAGGGATGCTATAAGGTTTCTGATCTTCTGGCACCATCTAGTGGCTCACCCACACAAGAGAAGGTGATTTTTTTTTTTTTATTTTTTTAATAGGTGAAAACCACCTTCTCTTAAATTTGTAACTCCCTACCCAACCCCAGGAGAAGAGGATTTGAGGAGCCGCACACATCTGAAGCCTGGGTCTACAGCATCAGCCTGACAAAGCAATGGCCACACAAGAGGTTCTGCAATTTTTCCAGGAAAATCTAGCTGGTGTTTATTTCGTAGGATTTCCATCCCCTTCCCAAATCCCAGTGGGTGACACTGCACTATGAGGCTTTGATCAGGGTACAGATGAAGGCAGATGCTCTGCTACAGAGAAAAGAAGGGGTGGGATGGCAACACGACACAACTCACAAACCCATGGACAGAAGCAACACAGAGGAAGCACAAGGAGGCAAAGACATTGAAGTATTAAAAAAAAATTTAAAAAAAAATTTTTTTTCTATCATTATCATCTAAGCTGAGCCACCCAGACCTGGAAGATGACCATTTTTGCCCTTAGTGTCCCTTGCAGGCAGATCCCACTGAGGTCAACGTGGTTGCTGTTTTGAGGCACAGACAGCCCAGCCTCAAAGCGGTGCAGGGACCAAGGGCTTTTCTCCTCCTACTGAGAGGAGCAACCACTGCTCTCTGCTCCCCATCTCGCGTGGTGGCTGCGGTCAGACCCAGAGTGGTTAAATATGCACAAGGGGCCAATGACTCCTCTCACAGGGGTGCATTGCTCTGATTGAACAAGCTAGGAGAGGTTGACCCCATTTGTCAGGGGTACTTTGAAATACCCTCTTAGAAGAGCCACCAGTACATTTAATTGCAATGCAACTCCAACACCATACAAAATACTCTCTGCTGTGCTCAGTAGACTTTGGGTCTCCAGAAAGCTTGTTTAATAGAAAATAGCACCTCTCCTACCCCCTCGGACTCTGTTGTGATCAGCCACGTTTAGGACAGCAGTGTGCAAAAAGGCCAGACAGACAGCAGGTAGGTCTTGTTCTGGGAGGTTGGCATCAAAGTGGACCAGACGGACACAGGGTGGGAACAGACTAAAAAATACTGGGACAACAACACAGAGACAGCATACACCATGTTAGGGCCACAACCGGACCCTTTGGTTTGGAAGGGAGGACTAAATGGCAGGGAAAGGGAGAGGGGCAGGTCAGGGAGAAGATGGGGTTGATTGGTACCGAGGTGATAACATGGAGCAAGCAGAGCCAAGCCAGTTGCAATCACAGAGTCCCCATCCTGCGACCGTTCTTGCCTAAAGCTTGCCCAGCTCCTCCATGCCTGTCCTCTCCACATCCATGAGCCAGGAAGCAAGGGGTAGGCGAGAAGGGGAAAACACCCAACCTCCCTGTACCCATAGAAGGGCTCAGCCCGGCCCCATAGCCAGGTCCTGTTTTGGGGAGATGCCGCGAGGATGTAACACTGCAAGTCCAAGGTACCTCGTGGAGCAGGCAATATTTGCAGGTGGCCAACCCCAACCCCTGAGGTGGTAGGTGGACAGAGGGAGAGGGGCAGATAAGCACAGATAGGGAAGTAGCCAAGTCCTCAGAAATACAACCCCATGGCACACGGCGGAAGGAATGGAGAAGGTAACACGCGAAGAGTTTGATCCGAGTACGGACACGGTGAAGGCTTTACTGCAGAAAAGCAACAGCGCTTCCCTCCAAGGGGATGAGAACAACTGGTGACAAAACAGCCAATACAAGGAGAAATCTGGGTTTCCAATTGATAACACTTCAAATCCAGCATCCCAGGCTCATTTCCTTCCTGGGTGCAATGCTATTTATTTTCACACTGCATTTCCAGTTTCACTGTGGTGTAACTGGGAAGAGACACCTGAAGGATCCCAAGCTCCGAGTGCAACAACTGATGAGCCAAATCTTTCCAGCTATTAGCCTTATTAATTCATTCCCAGGGCTAGAGAGGCACTACTTTATATAAATTGAACAGGTCACATTATTTTCTTTAGAAATGGCCAATTTAGAAGAGGTTGGTCTCAAAAACCTCTGGTAAATGCAGGAAGGAAGGGGATATTTTACATGGCAGTATTTCCATGGAGAAATCGTTACATCCACTGGGAATTTCCCAATTACAACACACTGCAGGACCTCAAAATAGGGCTGTTTTAAAAAGGCAGCGACTCAGATCATTGTAACAGAAGGTCAGATTGCCTTCAAAACATCCGCCAGCTTCAGCATCAGGCTCCCGTGGCGCTCATGGTTATGGACTATGCAATGTTCAGACCCTTATGGTCCCCCTGTGAAGCCAGATGTTTGAAAGCATCATGAAAAACTGTGTACTGCCCTGTCCATCTGCAGTGAAGCCATAGCAGAGAGGGAGAAAGAAAGAGAGAAAGGAAGGTTGAATGAAAAAGAGAAAGAGGAGGAAAGCACCAGAATTACCTGATCATGTGATAGCTGTGAGATGCCAGAATGCAGCAGAGAGAAAGAGGAGGAACATGCACAACAGTCAGAGCAGTAAGAAAATAAACAAGGCAAAGAGGCAAAAAAAAAAAAGATCAGTTAGAAGTCATCACAGTTGGTATTTCCCCTCCGGAGAGGCTGCCACGATCCTGTCACCAAGGCTGAAGCAGAACAGGAGGAGCAATCCCTACCCACAGCTACAGAGGAGAGACAAGCCATGCGTAGGAGAGAGGACGAGCACATCGAAGCGGTGGCTCTGTTCCCACCCACCCCCTCGTCCTTGCATGAAGGAAGCAGCTCTGTTTTGCCCCAAAAAGGACTTGGGGGAAAAAAAAAAAAACACAAACAAACAAACCAACCAAACAAAAAAACCCAACCATGACACTGAAGGCCAAATGCCAAGCCCCGTTTCCTGGACCTGAATCACATCAGCAGGTAGTAGTTGGGCGATTCTGCTGCAATTTGTTTTTGCTATATCCTCAATGCTGCTACCAATGCTTTCATGTGGTGGAGAAACTGGAACGGCAGAGAAATGGGTCTCTCCTGCACAAAGTTCTTGGAAGAGCAAGCCTACTGCTCCAGAAAGTCCAACTTCTGGTGCTAGAGTTTCTCCTTCTTCCTTCTACTGACTTGGGGTTGATCTCTCCCAAGGGAGAGATCCAGAAGAAGACATATGACCCTGCTACAATGGACCCCATGTGGCCAGACCTCTCTGAGCAACTGCCCTTCTATGTCAGGTCCAGAGGCTGGGCAGGTAGCTCAGGCTGATGGACCCTGGGCAAAGCTGGTGGCAGTTTCCAGCTCTTCTCACCTGTATCACACACTGAGGGTGGAAGAGAAATCCTGCAATAACGCTTTCCTTCCTTAACCTGCTTACTGTCCTACTCCATCAAACCTCTTCCAAACTGGAAGAGGTTCAGTCTGCATGGAGAAGGAGTCCAGCTTTTGCAAAGTCCACGTCACTGTGACTTCTCCCTCTCTCCAAGCATCCATCATTTCACACTGCTCTGGGAGCTATAGTTCCTGTTCAGCAGGTCGAATCATTTTAATTTCTTCGGCTGTGGTCTCCTGGGTTTGACTCAGGAAAGACTTCTAAAACTGACTTTGGGAGATAATGCAAGAGACTGGGAATATCTCATCAGCTTGGCCTTCAAATTCAGCTCTTCAGAGAGGTCAGTCCCTGCCTCCAGACTCCTCCATGCATTTCAGTATCTGACAGAGAAATACACGGTCTAAAGAGCAGGGACATCTCTTATTAAACCCACTGACGGATCTGAGGGAGTGGAGGAAGCTTCCAGACAACACACACACACACTGCTCCTCTGGAGGAAAGGTTTAATTGGCCACAATTCAGATCACAAGACTTCTCAGAAAAATTTTAATCTCATTTTGGTCAGTGGTTTCATTGACTGTTGGGAAATCTAAACTGATGGGAGAATTTTGAATCTGCTGCTCACTCCCTTATCCCATGCTGGAATTGGGGACCCACTGGGCACAGGTCTACCAGTGTGGGACTGCGCAAGTCATGAATTCAGACACAATTATAAACAGACCCAACCACATGACCTGAAGTCAAATCCATAGCGGGTGCTGGCAGGAGCAAGAACCTACTGTAACATGGTAAAAATACCTGGGTAATTACGTACCGAGGGGAAGGAAAGTGATTGCTGCAAGCGGATGATCTGGGACAACGCGACAGCAAAATCACTAGCTCATGAGGCTAAAGCAAATTAAACTGCTGCTCCTAACACGAAGGCATTTCGGATATCAAGGGGGAAGGAAAGCGTAGGTCCCCTGATGTCTCTAGGACAGTCGTTTGTGCATGCCAAAGCAGATGAGATTATAGAGGCAGGGGATGAGGGGATGCAATTTCAGAATGACACATTTTCCCAGGAGAAGGCTGCTGCTTCTCGCTGGAGGGAGCGCACCTCTCCCCGAGCTCACTTTTTCCCAGAGAGAGGAATTACGCTGTCACCACTGACAGCTAAAATACCTCCTAGCAGGAAAAGGCACATCACCGGGAGGACACCGTGGTTTCCTCCAGTGTAATCAAGAGGAAGACAACTCGGCCAACTCTGCCATTAGGAAGTTGATTTACCTCCTCCTGATTTATCAGTGTCTTAACTTGCTCTGCTCCTAAGTTTTATGCTCCACGTTTGTTTTCAGGGACCCTCGCTACCAGCGAGGCTTCTGCCGTGCCCTCATCAGATCCTTGCTCTCCCTTTTCTTTGGAAAAATTGAGAGACTTTCTCCACGCATCAAACTAAGCAACTGATTTGATTTGCTAAATCATATTTCTATTTCTTCATTCAAAAGGGGAACAAACTGATTTAAGAAAACGAAAACATTTTCTTTTTGAAGACTGTAATGGTGGAATCTCCAAACATTTCCTCTTCTTCCTTTTGAAGCATTTTAACCTCTTTCTCAGCGTCCATTTCCCTGAAGCATTTACAGTTTCTCTCCCACACGCATTTACGAGCGGAGCAAAGCGTCTGTCGCTACTATTTTGAGATCTCTCATTCTTCTTAAAAAGTAGCGACTACATCCAATTCAATGTCACATCTCAGAAGTGGGATTATTGTTTGCAGTCTTTGTAAGGATTTTTTAATAAACGGTTTCCCTGCTATTGCAATCCAAGCGCCTGAGGAGCACGGTGCTCCTCTCTCCCATCTCCACCCCACGCTCTGAACAAAAACACACGCCACAAACACATGGGAGTCGAGCTATAACAATGCTACTTACTTCTGGAATATAAAAACTCCTACAATTACAATAAATGAAATGAGATCAGACGTGATCCAGATTAGGTGGTACTCGTCTGGAGGCTGGAAGACAAAAAACAGAAGCAGACCTTAAACCTTCTGGTTTGTACAATCGCAGAAAGACCACACATTGCTAAAGTTACCACCAGGGCAGAAAGAAAAGCACGGAGCTGCAGGGGTTGCATATAAATCACAACGTTTATGACATTTCTAATGCTAGCCTGTCACCCAAAATGACGTTACCAGGAAAAACTGCAAAGAGGAATAATTTTAAACTCCCCCTCCTTTCATGTGCTGACATTTTCTCAGAGCTTTGTGGGCTGAAAGTTTCCTATCTTAGCTGTACCTCAAGGTGAGGTTAAGATGCTGTTTGGAAATCCAAGTCTGGGAAAACACAGAAATATATACACATTGCACATGAGACACGCGGGGTCCATTTTCAGTGCTAATGTTAGCTGTTTCGCACATTCCCCACGCTATACTTCTCAATTTCTGTCCTTTGAGGCACTGGTAGCTCTCGCTCCATTAGCCAGTCTAAGTGGCTGTGGTCATCACACCAGCTAAAACCAGCTAAACCCATCGTCTGAACCCAGCACAGAAGCACACTACTTCACATTGATTTTTGTGCTGCCCAGGAAAGAGCAGCACTAGCAAAGACAAGAAAGTAAAGTGATAATAATAATAAACTCCTGATGATGCTCAGAAGGCATCTACCAAGAACAGCCACCAGTGATGCTAACGAATTTCTCCTATCCCAAACTGGTTCCAACCAGGAAAAAGTTGCTGATTTCACACCAGAAAGATCCATCACGACCTCCAACACCATCATTAATGCACACAAGTAATATTTCATTAGATAAATAGAATACATAATGCATAGAGATGCGTTCTTGCAATGGTATTGTGACATGGATAAAACCAGTTGGGAGCCATCAACTCTGCTACCTTTGTCTCCCAGGAGAGAACAACTTGTTTTTCTGTGCAGTGACTCTCTGCATGTCTCAATTTATCTCTTGAAAGTGCACCACAGAATTAGCAGGGCGATGCTTTATTAGCCAATGCTTCCGATGAAGATTAAATCCTTGTATTTTCCAGCTTCATTACAGAAGGGTGACATTTAATGTTACCTTTGCTGCATCTGTTAAGACCAACAGACACAAAACTGACATTTCCCATTTTCTTGGCAGGAGAGTGCCATCATAACTATGTATTTTGAATGAAAAGTCAAGAGTCTTCTAATTTAGAACAAAATCCACACATATAAATTTTCCATTTATGCAAGTGTTGGTATTCTACAATTGAAGACCCAAAACAGTAGGTTTTCCTGTGGGGCAAAAGTTACATTTCCTGTGATGTACCCCAAGCAATAGGTAGACATGAACACAGCTTTCTGGGTAAACTCCAGCACCTGATTACAGGTATTACAGATTTTTTTTATTTTTTTAAGTCCTGCAGAAAGCTCAAAGCTAGAAGTTTTTGTACCAAATCAAGGTTTTATAAGTGATAAAAATGGAATTTCAAGGTGATCAAAAGGTGAAAACTGAATTTTTTCAAAAACATGCACCCCACACACATTGTTATTACGCATTCCCAGTAAGCAGATGCCTCCTCAGCCCTGCAGAGGAGGGAGCATGGGTCAGCAAACATCTATTGTGCTGGGATCTTTTGTGCTGCGCTGTTCCATCTACACCAAGATCTGTTCAAGAATTTGCTATATTTCACCTGCAGATTTTTGTTTGTTTGTTTTGTTGTGGGGGTTTTTGTTTGGTTTTTTGGGGTTTTTTTTTTTTTTAGACAGGGCTATTTCATTGGGATTACTTTGGGTTTTTTATAAACTTTACCCAAAATAAGTCCTACTTCTGAAATCCTCACATTTGCAGCCCATCAAGCCTTCAGTGTAATTGGGCAGAGAGCAACTCTGGCTCTGAAGGAGACTCCCAAAAATGCAGAGAGGGGTGCCACACTGGGCTCCTGCTTTAAGGACATCAAGGTTGAGGCTGAACCCCAGCTCAACCTTCTTGAAGCCTTCCTCCCTGTTGTGTCTGATGGCCTCCATTCTTCTAGTGGCTTTCCATCAACAGTAGAGGAGAGACTATCACTTTTCCTTCTTTTTTCCTTTTAAGTGAAACACGTGTTAAATGTATTTTTGCAATTGCAAATGGCCCCTGTGTGAATGGAGCAGAACAGATTTGCACTGTTCAGGTGGCAATAATGCCCAGCAAAGTCCCTGAGGGCACTGGGCAGCCAGAGCCTGGCTCCCAAGCCATCTACCCAAGGGGTAGAGGGGGCTCAGATGGCAAAGCTGGTTAGATTACATCACCCAGGCCCTTCAATATGCTGGAAGTAAAGGGATTTTTAGGCTGCCAGTGATATAAGAGTGTGCACTCACAGCAGAGCTGGAAATCCAGCAGATGGAAGAGCCCTTGGAGGAGGGCTCCAAGTAGCAGCAAAGAAGCTTTTGGAGTAAAAAGCTGCCAGTGATGTGCACACAACTCCTGCCAGCTGTAGTGGAGGACAGGTGTTTGCAGCAGCACAATTCAGACAACGATAAACTCTGTCAAATTCAGTCTTTATAAAACCATTTCCAATCTTCTAGCTTCAGTGCACACCAGTGTGAATTTGTGTAGTCGGACACAAGCAGTAGGTTAAGCTAAGGCTAAGAACAGCATGCACAGATGTTCATCCATCTAGGCAGTAGTCTTGAGGTCATAAGTCCAGCTAAAGATGCAGATAACTCATTAATGTTAAATTCTCCTTGTGCTCATCTCATTCTCCCTTTTCCCAAGCAGATCTGCCAGAGTAGCAGGTAAAACAGCTGCCTCCTGTCCTACCCTAACAGGATTTGTCATCAGAAAATAGTCCTTCCATCACATGCACTTACACCACCACAGCTGAGCTCTTGTTCTGGGAATACTTTGATGCAACTATTTCATCATTTTCCCTCCACTCCAACATGAATATTTATGTTTGGTTTGGACAATCGAAGTGCTAGGGGAGTTTTCAGAGAGTTTACTGGCTAACGTGATGGGTAAGGGGGCTACCTTTGGTCTCTGGTTGTTTCTTGTCCAGCAATGGGGTAGCCAGAGGTAACACCTGTCCTCATCTGGTATTAAAAATAGGCAAAAAGCTAGTTTTGAAGCCTGCCTGAAACACAGAAGCCAGGTTTTCTGGTTCACCTGTGCACCTGCTTCTCCTGCAACAGCTGCTCAGCAGGTCTGAAAAGGTGTTTTTCTACTGAAGGAAAATGGAGAAAATCACGTGGGTTAAATAGGGCATGCAACACAACCTCCAAGGCTCCCGAACCCCGTATGAGGAGAGACAAGGCCAACTGAAGGAAGGATTGTGCAAGAGGAGCATCGATCCATTACTATCTCAGGGCTCAGGCATACAGAGGGAAAACCCTCAAGCCCAACAGCATGTTGAACCCAACCAAACCTTCCTGGAGAAAGCCGCTAGACATAGGGCTGCAGTGGTCAATGGTCACCTCTTCACCCCTCCACTGCATCCCCTCCTTCCAGGGGATCACAGCACCTTCCCAGGCATCCTGCTTACCATTAGCCAGATGGGAAAAGGCACCTTGCGAAGGATGTGTGAGCTGTCAGAGGTGACCGACTGGACACCGGCGCACCACAGGATGGAGTATAGCCAGGGCTCGTTCACAGTGTAGAGATTCACACTCAGGTTCGCCATGGCGTAGTCCCTGCCAGGAGACAGACAGGGTGAGACGTGAGTTCTCCAGCAAACATCAGACTCTCATCTCCAAGAGGAGAGCTCTTGTCATCAGCCACCGCTGTAATCACAGCTAGATTTATTAGGTTTGAATTGTATGAAATAGGGTTTTTTAACAGGGCACGGTCACTTCGCAAGCAACCCAAGGGCATTGCAATCAAATGGTTTGAACTTGAAAGCTTTCTTCACCTCTTGAATGCTATCCGACCCGGGCCAGTGCCCATCTCAGATACTTCCTCACGAATGATGGGCACTTTATGTTTTTCTAACAACCACCTCATCATGTTGATGTAAAATTAACATCTGGCTCAGATGCCTGTAACACTTCATAGGCAATTTACTTAATTAAAAACTGACAGACTGCATTTCCAACATCAATTCCTACACCTCCCATGCCCTTGTTTTGGGGACGGTCACAGAGTTACAGCTTCCAGTCTCCTGAGGTCATTTTCCAAGAAGCTAAAACTGCAAGCTGGGGTACAGGAGCTGCCAACAGCAAACCAAGCACTGATAGTGGACTCCCTGTACCCATACGATTTGCATAAATTGCTCTGTTCCCTTATCTACGAAGCAGAAGCATCACTAATCTCCCTTGCATGGGCAGCACAGAGATTAATCCTTGCAATTCAATATCAGCAAAGCACTTTGAGGTTGAAGGCCACTGTACAAGATATGGACATCTCAAAGCTCACAACATGATCAAGCTGCTCCAAAGGCTAAGAGATTCTCAAGGGCAGAGGTGGTTGCAGCAATGTTACATCCAGATGCCAATTTTTTGGGAGGACTGAGGAAACTCTGTTATACCAGAGCTTGTTGAGCCTGCTCTGCCTCGTGCTGCAGGACTGCACCAACATTTGACTGGGCACCACATTCAAGAAACATTCAGGTGGCAGATCTGATTTTGGAGACAACTGAGGCGGGACTGATGAGAGATTGGGGCTGATGAGCTGGGATAGATGAGAGAGTTGGCATATGGTCCTCTTCATGAGATAGAGCAAGTAGGTCGGGGCAAAAAACAGGCAGGAATTCTCCTGCAGGTAAAGCACAGACTTGGTTTTAAGGATGAGCTACTAGACCAGTTGCTGGCAGCCATGGAATTACTGGATTACGCTAAGTAGGACCACACTCTCAAACAGCTGCGGGCTCAGCTCTTCCCTACTCCCAGCCCAAACGTATAGCAAGACAAATCCTTTGAAGATACTTTTCTTCTGTAAACTGATTTCATTTTCAAGTATTTCTTTGGGGGGGGGGAAATAAATTAAACTCCAGAAAAAAGAAAAGCTCTACTAGAGACAATCCACCCTTTCCAAGAAGGGGGCAAAGCTGGGAGCTAACACATTGCACGGTTCAAATACAGGCTCAAGCATAAGGAGAAGAACCCCACGCTGTGCCAGTCTCATTAAAGAGGAGACCTGACCAGTCTAAGTAGCTGACAAAAGACAGCAATGAAACGGGTGAATTCTCTACAAAGAGAAATTTCTGAAAGCATATCCAGACTTTGGACTAATCAAAATTCTGTGGTAGCAACTCTGTAGCAGATGAACGGAAGCAAAGGGCAGCTGCTAATGAGGATGAAACAGCACTTGGAGGTACTCGGTGTGAAAAGCCTTCACTTTTTCCAGAGCTGACAGCGTAATAAGAATCAGACAATTTCATATTATTTGTATTTCAAAAAGGGTCATCATGTACTGAATTAGCATGTAGAGTTATTAGAGTCAGCTGTTCACTCCTGGGAACACCCTGGATTCTGGGCAACGGGTAGGGACAAGCTTGCACAGCTCAAGCTTTCAAAAGCAAGTCCATCCGAAGAGAGACCTCTGTGCAGATAATATGGGGTGATCAGAAAAGATGCTTCTGGGCCAGGGATGCACAGAGCTGTGGACGCCCACCGCAGAGCACGCGGGCTATCGCTCAGCGTTCAGAGTACTGTACCTGACATCCTCATTCGTGACCTTGGTGTAACGCAGGTTGAGCTTCATGATGCCCTTCTCCTTCATGCGCTCTGCATCCAGCTTGAGGCCAGAAGTCTGCTGGAAACCCGGTGCAATCTGTCTGACCAGCTGCCTCTCCGCGTCTGGCAGCCACATCACCTGCGGAGGGAGCGAGACAGAGGACGGCTATGGCAAAGACGATTCACAAAGCTGGTGACACAAGACAGCCAGTTTACACCAACCCAGAAGCAAACATCACTCGACAGACTGCGTCGTTTGTCATACAAATTGTCTAGAAGACAGTTTCCCACATCTGTATTCAAACGCATTTCAGGATCGTCCGCGAGCCCAGAGGGTCGCAACGCACAAAATCTTAGAGGTGAAAGGGGTTGAGATACAGAGGGATCAGGCCAAGGGCTCATGAGAAGAGACATGGTGTATCCTTGAAAACCTGCCCTCCCTGCCCAGTTCAGGGCATGGAGAGAACTAAGGACATGAGGCTAAAACTGGCAGTGCAGACAGGATGCACAGGAGAAGCCTCTCATGATCCCATGGCTAAGATTAGTTTTATTCACCCTCTTATCAGGGCTAAATCTACTCCAGCCTATGACAAGGATTTCCCTAAGTTCATACCACGCTTTGAAAGCATGGCAAATTAATTAGTGTTTACATCTGGCAGCTGAGCATGTTAAGTGGATGGAGGAACCAAGCTGGGCAGTTTTATAGCTTGTGCCATGCAGAGGCTGGGCCCAACCAGACGATCTCAGCAGTACCACCGGGCATTGCGTTGCTTTAACCCATGTTTAACAACTCAGTGGCACTCATCTACCAAAGCATCGGAGCAGTAGAGAAACAGCCATATGCATTTTCAATAGGGATCCATAAAATCCAGGTGAGAAATATCACTTTACAACAATCTATGTTTTTACTATTTTTCTCCTGCTCTGCATCCTAATATCCAAGGAGGAGACAGCATGGTCCTCCTTTGGATCTAGCCAAGCTGGCAGAGGCTTGTGGATAACAATGTCACTGCAGCCACAATTGGTAATTGGGTGGCAGTGTCAGTCATTAGAAAAACAGATGGGAGTTAAAAATAGCTCCATTCCCTCCTGGACCCATCGCTGCACAAGTCAATGCTGAACTTGTCTGTGCATGCAGATGTACCTAATTGGTACAGATGAAATACCTGAACTGCTAGTGATGTAGTCAGTCCACTTGCTAACCTCACCGTACTATTTTCAACCAGTCCATATTCAAGGGAGAGCGCAGGACAAGTGAAAGGACCAGATTTCCTTCCCAAGACAGCTTAAGAAAAGAAGTTTTAGAAGTGATACCCCAAGTCCCCAGGTCTGGGTGCCCTTCTGACACATGAGAAGTGGTGCTCTCCCTCCAGGAGATGATTACATCAGAGGGAGCTCCTGATGGGCTAGATGAAGATCTATACCTCATGATCAGAGATATCACAGCCAGCAAGGCTGGCTGGGCTCTGACTGCAACAGCACAGAGCTGGAAATTAAAATGCTTGGCATAACCCAGCAAGGACAATTCTGGGGCAGAAATGAAAGTCTGGTAGAGATCTCTGCATACACATAGACCTGCAGGTACACCGACCTCCTTTTGCTGAAAACCCATCTCCAGGACACCCATTTCTCCTCCAAGCAGAAGTTTACTCTAGGCCAAAACAGTTGCTCAGCCCAGGGAGAAGGATTATTTAAAGCCAAGGTGTCAGAGGGAGAGGAATAGCTCTCTGCTGCTCACAACTGGCATTCAGGTCTCAGCTTCTTCTCCTGTGTCCAAGGCTGTTGTTGAATCTCTTGGTCAGAAGGGACCTCAGGAGATCTCTAGTCCAACACAAACCAGGGCCAGCACTGATTTCAAACAAGGTGCTCAGGGCTTTGTTCAGTTGCGTCTTGAAAAGCACCAGGAATGGAGATCCCTCAACTTTCCTGGCCTCTTTCAACACTTGCATGACCTCACAGGGAAAACTAGTTTCCTTATATCCAGCAAAAAGCTCTCCTGTTCCAATTTGTGACCATTGTCTCTCATCCTCCTGACACACAGCCCAGTGAAGAAGTTGGGTCTAACTTCTCAGCAACCTCCTTGCTGGTACTGGGGAGCTGCTATTAGATCTCTCAAGTCTTGTCTTTTGTAGGATGAAGAGACTCAGTTCCCTCAGCCCCTCCTCATATGTTCAGCCCCCTGACCAGTTTGGTGGCCTCTGCAGGACTTGCCCCAGTTTATCAACATCTGTCTTGTACTGGCGAGCCCCTGCACTGAACACATGACTGCTAAGGGGAACAATCACTTTCCTCCATCCACCAGCTATTCTACCATGAGTACAGTCCAAGATGCTATCAAGCCTCTGGGACCACCAGCCTGGAGGCACAGTCCTCCCCAGCATGACTTCTCGGCATGAAGTGGCATTTGAAATCAAGAGTTCAACTGGATCAAATGAGACACTTAAAGATTCAGGGAACCCACAAAGAGGGCAATTTTGGAAACATCGCCAACCCCACAGAACTCACAGCCTGTTGCCGAATTCCCGATGCCAGGATGGTTTCCAGAGTGATGTTGATATAAGTGTTGTAGTAGGGATGAGCTGGTGGCAGGTCCTGGAAGTTCAGGATGAGTGATGTGTTGTCCTTGATCACCTCTAGCATATCTGCCAGCTTGCAGACTGACTGGTTGGCAGCTTCCAAGTAGTCAGACCTTGAGAGCGAGCCGGCCGTCCAGAAAGGGTCGTTCTGAAAGCAAAGCACATCCCGGCATTAGTGCCACAAAGCCCAGAGTCCTCCAATACAGGTGAAGACCCTTTTCTATCCCACCTTGGCAACAGTGGGGGATGCTGACAGCTATGCTTGATGACCGTCCCCAAGGCGAGGTCACAGATTCTTACTGAAAGGAAGGTGTGCTAGGCAGATCACCTCATTTCCAGGAGGAGAGCAGAGCTCTAGGGCAGTAATGTAATTTTCCAAGGTAGTAAGCTAAAAATGTGCTTTCTCACACTATATACATGATCACCAAGGATTCTTCAGAATCCAAAACTAAAAAAGACTAGATATTAAATAACTAAGAGTGATCAAAGAGGACATATAGGCTGTTGGAAGAGATGAGCTCCTGACTTACGGATATTCAGGAATGATTGCTTCAAATTACCTCCCAAAAAGCATCCTTCCAACTGCCGCCTGGCAGCAGTAGTTTCCCTGCACTCCCACATCTGCAAGCCAAGCAAGTTTCTGTGCAGCAGCAATACATAGCACATCCCCCATCACAGACCAGTACAGCAGCAAAGTTATGGTGGTTTCAGGCTTTCACCAAGCGAGCACCCAGAGAGCTTCAAGCAGGCATGGGGAAGTGGTATCTGAGCTTGCATCACCGCAGCAGTGCCTCAACAAGCCATGTTCAAGCTTCTGTGAGTGTGCCAGTGTGCTGCAGCCCTCCTTCCAGGCCACAGCTAATGCTCTCCAAGGTTACGGCCACCGGCCAGAGAACAGCTTGGCAAAAAGAAATCCCACCTGCAACCTGGCTGCATGCTGAAGGATGGGTCAAGCCCATCCCACAGCATGTCTTCCTCCCGTGGACTTTGAGGGATTAATTTCTTGCTTTTTCATTGTAAAGACAACTGTGTCCAAAAGTAAATTAAAGAAAAAGGAACAGCATACAACATGCTGTCTTTTCTGTTCCCTTCATAAAGATGTTCACCCTCCTGAAGGGTCTTGAAGTTCTTTGTGGTGTCAACCAGGCATTAAGGACCCTTCTTCCAGGTGGTGGAAGAGGTACAGAAAGACGTGTCTTTTAGACCGAGTCTAAGTTTAGCAGAGGACAGAAAGAAACGTAGTTTATGGATTCTTGGTCTAGCTGCACTTCAGACCGCTCCACTAAGGAGATGGATCTACACCTCTCCAACTTAAAGAGGGTTTAGGCATGAGCTGTCATCCTATGGCCATGGCTCCAGGACACCCTCTCCATGGCTGTACGCACCTGTAGGAACCACTCTCCAGCATTGAGCTTTTCCAGGTCAGTCCAGTTGAACATGGAGGAGTGCTCGTAGGCCCTCTCTGGAAACACTTCCTCTACATTTGTTGTTCTCCTGAGTGTCTTGTCATGCATCAGAAACGGCACTCCATCATAGCTGCAAAGACAGTCAGAGGCCCCATTATGAGTGGAGGTGCACAACCATGTACATAGTACTAGAAAAACACCTGTTCCCACTCCAGCCTCTCTCATGGCTTCAAAATCATTGTGAAGATCTCAACCATCCCCAGCATTCCCAAGACCAGTTGAAATTAGATGCACCCAGAGGAAAAAAAAAAATCTTAAGATACCTGCTAGATGTCTGCAGTCATTCAAATGCTGACATAACCCTATCCATCCATCCCCACTACTACTCCCTCAAAAACATCTGGAGTGCCAAACTCTGGTAGCTTGGACAAGAACATCCACCCCAAATGCTCACGCTAACCAAAGCTTTCTGCAATGTCTGTAGCTCCCAATAACATCAGAGGTTTTCCATACCCTGTATATACAGATACATACATACACTATTCTCATGTTAATAGTAGATAATGAGTATGATTTTCAAAGGCTCTCAGACTATATGTTCATGGGCTTTCAAACAAAATGCAATGGCCCCAAGCTAGCAAAATTGCTTTGAAATTTGCCTTTACCAATTGAAAATTGGTTTCAGGAAACAGCCATGCTCACATGACTTGTTAAGTTCATGCATCTTAAAGAAAACCCATCTCTCAGATGAAACTAAATAGCCAAATGCATGCCCTGTGGTCTTTAAGCCACCTAGGTATTACAAAGCAACTGTTCCAGGAAACCTAAAAAGCCCTTTAAACTTTGTTCCAGCCCAATTTCCTGTGACTGGATCAGTGGTAACACCACCCAGGGCAGTGAGGGTTTCTATCAAGAGCTATCTGCACTCAGAAATCGAGATAAACCCAGAACAGGCAGCCTGATTGTAATGACATTTTCCAAATCAAGGAGCTCATCTTCATAATAGGAGACTCAGATAAAGTCTGGAAAGGAGATGGGGTTAAAATACAAACCCCTTTTGAATTAGGAGACAACCCAGAGCACTCATCCCCAGAGCTAGAGGGAAAACAACAAACAATTTTTGGTGATGGAGCAAACGCTGCCTCAGCTTTACCATTGCCTGCAGAAGTCCCCTATCACAAAGGTCACTGGCATCTTTATTCGTCGTTTATAGCGTGCACTGTGCCAACTACTTCCCAACCCAAAGCAACATGCTGACACAGCAATATCATGCTCAGCAGCACACTGTGCTGCTGCAATCAGAAGGGGGTTTAATAAATATAATTTCAAAAAAAAATGCTAAGCAACTGCAGAATTAAGAGTGTGGAGTGTTCAAGGGAGATAGGAGCTTGAGTCTTAACATCTCACAGCGGAACATCATCAGATACTGCTAAGCCTTAACTATAGCGCGGAAATCTTATGGGGCACTTAACATTCGCTCCCTCCTGTCTAATCTTTCCCCTTACGGAGTCACTCAGCGCTACCCAAGGCTAACCACAATGTATTAGCAGGCATAGATTTGAAAAAAATAATTCAGAGACAGGAAGCAGAGCTTTAGAAGAGATATGGGAGGAGGTAGAAAATGAGAGAGGAACATGCAGTGATACTACGCTCCTGCTGCTTGAAGCAAAGTTGGCTTTATCACCAGTGCTGGCTGTATAACCAGGGCCACCCAATTTGGGGTGTGTAATGGGTAGAAGCAGGATGTGATAGGTCTGAGTATACATCCAAGCAGCCCACCCATGGCTGATACGTGCCTAGAGGAACACGGAGACATCCCAGGTGGAGTGGGCACATCAAGCCACAGGCACGAAGAGCATCTTTCAAAGGGATAAGGACAGCAGTGGGTGTTGTGCTGCGAACCCTTCCCAAAGCTGCTGCCAGTTGTGTTGATAGATCACTTTCTGATCTGAAGGTCAATGAAGTTCTCATTTTATAGACACTTGGGTCTCCTAGAGAGGCCCTCAGATAATTGGGCCATCAAGGGCATTGTTTAAGCTATAGACACTTGGAGTAGTCCTCTGGAATGGCTGATGAGTGGCAACATCGAAAGCTTTTGGAGCTTTTCCAGCTCTCCTCCTCCCAAAAGTCCACCTTTCCCCTTGGCCAGTGCTAATGGAAGCAACCAATTTAGCCACTGCATGAGCTGAGTGCTCATTTGTGTGTGTGGACAGTCAAGCAGTTGTCCCTTCACATCAGTTCATGAAATGATTTTTGAAAGAGGAATTGTATTGCAAACATCCCAATTCATCTTTCATCCTTCCACAATGACCTTCCACTCCCTAGGTGGAAGAAATTCCTTTTGCTTTTTATATCATTTTCACTCAAACAATTATGAAAAGAACAAAAAAGCACCCTAACAATTAAACTTCAGAAGCTCAACTTTCACCAGGCAAAAATATCTTTCCATCAATACCAACCTCCAAAGCAGTCAGGGAAAAAGAAAATAGCAGCTTTGGGTATTTATTGTGCTTATAACTGGAACTGAGACAAACTGAAGGATCACCAAGATAAGGCATTACTGTTCCCTGCATGCCAATTCTGCCCTCTTGCACATTTATGTAACTCATGCAAAAAAAACATAATTTGGAAAAGGAACAAGAGTATTAAAGAATTATCAAACTCCTAGAACAAAGCGCAATTCTTGAAATTACCCCCTCTAAATTGGCCCTGTCAATTCAGCTCCACATTTGCCTGCAAAGAATGACTTTCTGACAGCAGTATCACCGGGTTCCTCCTTCCTCCAGCATTAGTGACATGCGAGGGAGGAGAGGAGGAGAAAGGGCTTACTCCTGGGCTGCTAAATTCTAGTGACAGTTTTGCAAGGCTGGTAAAAACCCTCCTGAAGACTTGCAGTGCAATGAACTCAGTTTGGGACCTCTGCTTTCTCTGCGCCACGGGCATCCCAGCAAAAGTCACATTTTAGTAGTTCTTTCTCTTCCCAGGGCCAGCTGACCTCAAGCCAGGCTACAAACCAGGTGCTGTGTTTCACTGCAAGCTCTAGGATAAACTATGGTCTTCCTGCAAAAGAAGATTAGTTCCATGACAAAGGTATCCAGGTTCCCCCACTTGGACAACTTCACCTTTAATCATCATTTCAGTGAAACAATTAGCAGCATCTGTGCATTAGAAAGGGAGATAGGTAGGAGTTATCAGATACGTTCACCACAAGAGCCCTTTTCAATGGGAAAAAAGCAGTAACAACCAGACACAAACCAGATAGGAAGGACCCACCAGCATGGCTTGGGCCATCCTCAGAGAGTCTCAGACCAACCAGTACACTGGCTTACCTCAGTATGACATCAGCTTGGACTCCATACATCTTCTGCTCCACTGCTTTCTGGAACGACATCAGAGTGTTTTCTGGTGCCAGCTGTGGAGGGGAGGGGGGGAAGAGCAATTGGTGATTAGTAGTAAGTGGAAAAGTTTATGAAGCAGTGTCAGCGAGGATGCTGGGAGGAAGGTTTAGAGCTATTAGGGAGCCGAAACAATCTTGTTTTGCAGATTATGTAGTGGGCAGTTACACTGGAGTACCAGCATCTTACTGAAGTCTAAAGATGACCAATACATTTGACTCCCCTGACGGTCTTTCGCATGCAAGACAGAGCTCAATGCAGAGTTATCATGACCTGCAACACCAGAAACTCAGCTAGCTCGAGGTCTGGTGAAAAATTAGTGTGTGAGAGATTTGCTGGAGATCCTCAGAAAGTGGTTGTTAATGTGATGCCAATTCTCTATCCACAGGTTATATCTAGAGCTATCTGAAACATGTTAACAGTCCTTCATTCTCCTACTTTCCTATGCAAACAGTGATCACAATGTCATTACAGAAAGAAGAAAGTCCATAAACCAGGGTATTGCCCATACCACAGAGAACAACCAGACAACATGTTCTATAGCACGTATTTTATTTCAACATCTACTAATTCAATAAAGTCATCTATTAGTCTAAAAATCAGATGATTTATCTAATAACAAATGGTCTAGGTAGTTTTAAGAACAATTAAAAAATAGCCTTAAGCCTAGGAAACTTATTCCTATGGCTATCACAGATAAGGACTCAAATTTTATTTCAAATTCCTTCCTGTTGAATGGAGAAGATAGTAACAGAATTCAGGTTTGTTTAAAAACAATACAGTGTGAAGACAAATACTTGTTCTTCTACAAAACCAGTACAGTACAGCGAGCCCCAAAATGTCCATAAACCAACAACAGGTAGACGAGGAAAAAAAATAGACAACTACGGACAGAAAAACTGGCAGGTTTTCTGCACTGAAACACAAACACATCAAAATAAAGCTATTTTTAAAAATAATTTTCTTTTTTCCAATTTTGCTTTCAGGTTTAGAGCACCGGTAGCATCCTGTTTTTCTACTCAGTTCTGCCACCACCAGGATCAGTAAGTTTCCATCAGGACACAAGGAGCATACACAACCCATGATTTTCAAGAATTACTCAGGGTTTGGAGAGAGGAATGGTTAAGAACAAAGGCCTAAACGCACCATGCAAGCAACATGCACAATACATACAAAAAAACTGGTCAAGACTTTAAGGTGTCTCTGAGAATGATTTGTTTTCTTATTAGCTGATGACCTTACGCTCTCAGGTCAGCAAAGCTTTAGTGTAAAACAATCAGACTAAATGTCAGCAACAACCTTCACATAGCTCCGGTATCTCTCTACTGAATTCCTCTGGCTCAAGCCACACATCAGTATTAGTTCATTTTTCTTTTTTCAACAAAGGCAACACAGAGTCATGTTATCTTCCTAAAAAAGCTCCCAATCAAAGCCTGACTTGTCTAGAAGACAGAGGCAACGCCCCCCCATCACACCCTCTTGGACGCTGGGTCATGCAAGGTGGAGCTGAAAGAGCTTTTTGCAACATATTCACGATGCCCAGAGCTGTCAGCAGGGAGCAGCAGCCACATAAAGATCTAGAGATCCCATCCAGGCAGACCTGCTCCATTTCCTAGTGTTGCTTTCAGCATCTCGGGTTTCCGCTCCAAGTAGCTCAGGTTTCCTCAGGATAACACTGCAAGGCAATCCTCTCTCTGCAGGGTAACACTCAATATTTGCTTTCAGAGACTGCAGCAATTACAAGGAAATAAAGTGTGTGGTGTTCAAACTGGAGACACCAGAACTAGAGATACCAAAGGGTGATGTAAGACCACCAGCCTGAGTCAGGAAGGGTTGCCGGGTGGATGCAATGCAAGTGCCAGCTCAGGATGTGACACCACATCAAGCAGCAACTGAACCCACACCCCTATAAGTGGTCTCGCTAGGGATGCGGACGTACAAGGAATAGAAAAGCAAAAGTATGTCAAGTTGTAAATCATCTCTTCATCTCTTAGGCTAAAGGGAGACTGGAAAGGGCAGATTGGACTACCTCCACTAAGTAATCAAAATAAAACCCGACAACAAAGGTAGGATGACGCTGCTCTTACTCACCTACACAATGAAGGGTTCATATTGCACGGGTCAGGGCTAATGAAGGCAAACAAGTGTGGCTACAACAGTATTCCACCTCTGTAGAGGTGGACCAGCATGACTAAGGTCTTCCCATGTCTTACCTGTACACTGAGCTCTGGCACAGCAGAATCCTAACCCAGAGAGGACACAGGCTCTGCTGTTTGCTAACAAGATTAAAAGGCTTCCTGCCTCTTTGCAGTGTATTTCAGTTTCTGCAGCGGCAGGGTCAAGCCTTGCTTGGACACCAGCCCTCCCGAGATGCAGTTGGTTTGAGATGCAGAGGAAGCCTTAACTTTAGGTTAAGGAGCAGGAGTCCCAGCCTTCACTGCTGGAGGTGTTGGAAGGAAACACAGAGCCAAACAGATTTGAGGCAGCAAGTTAATACGCAAGAGCCTCTCCATTACCTGGACTGGAGAAAAGTAAATTTAGACAGAGCTGAGACCGCACGCAGAGGTGACAGATGAAAGCCAAACAGGCAAGGAGCCTTTTGGAGATGGGATTTCTGTTTGCCAGATTAGACAAATTTGGCCGTGTAAAGATAGTAGTGAAGTTCATGCATCTTAGGGGCAGTGCTAAAACACGGATTGCAGTGCTAAAACCTGAGATTTTCTTTGAGTTTTAATTAAAACTCATCGCACTGTGACTGTCCCATCCTCAGCACTCAGAGATGCCACTGAGCTTAACCCCATGGAGAGACAAACTCAGCCCCAGGAGTGGGATATCCCACTCCTGCCTCATCTCTAGCCCCTACAGACCACGCTTTACCCTTCATGAAGGGCAAAATTTAAATGGACTCCACCAGGGCTGCATGTGGCTGCTCAGGTACGAGGCACATCCATTCCTTTCCCAGGAACTTGATCCCAAACACAAGTTAAATAAACTTACAAAACTCTGACCAAATCTGTGTCAAAAACTGCAGCTGTGAAGAGGAAGCAGCATTTTAGAACTGTTCTAAGGACAGGCTGGCACTTTAAGGTCCGACCATCCAAATACACACTTAGGAACAGTAACATCATTTTTATCACAACACCACTAGAAGTGAAGAGCATCACAGATGGATGAACATCTCTGGCAGCTCTGAATCAGCAAACAGCGTGGACGTCAGCAGAAATGCTCTCCGTAACACCACGCCCCACGATGGCACGTGCTGGGTTGTCTCTATAACGCCACAATGCTATTACTTGACAGCCCGATTGCCTCTATGTCAGAAGCTTTTGAAAAGTAGATTACCTTCCAGGCAAAGACATCATCTCCTTGTGAGCATGTGGTGGGTAAGCACCTAACCTGGCCAGAGCTAGTCACCCTGATATAAATAATTGCATCTCCAAATGAGCCAATCATCAATGCAGAAAGCTGTACTCCCTGGTTTCTAAACCTCACGGTCAATCCTAGCCTTGAGGGGACTGAGCAGGTCACTCACACCAAAGGCATAACCTGGTAAAGGTCAACCAGAAAGCCAGGAAAGCAAATTTAACCCTGTCCCCTAAAATCAGATGCTGCCTATTCCTGGAGATTCCCTTGGCACTGCTTTGGAGGCAGGATCTCTCTGTACCAGTTTATATCCCTTACAATGCAAGGGTTTTTTTATGCAAAGAGAGAATCTGAGTAACAGGTATTGCTATCATCCCAGCCTGTCTCTGTCTCCCTCCAAGAAAGATGAAGCTCAGCCCCAAATTCAACACGCTTAGGGCAGAGATGCACCCAAGCGGGACAGTTGCTGGTATGGAAATTACTTGCTGAGATTAGTGCTGATTTTTTTAAAAAAGGTTTTACAGCAAAACTGCAATAACTAAATAAATGCATAATCTTTCTGCTTGTATCTCTCTCTGTATCCCTCCAGTTTCTTTGATGGGTTTTCTTCCTTGATACAATAGATTCTGGCATGTTACGCCTAAAACCCAAATCCAGGTTTGCAGTGATCCAGTGCAACCGGACACAACCAGTTTCTTAAGAAACCAGTGCTGAAGTGAAGGAAGCCCTGGGACACAAAGCATTGATTTGTGAAGGAAACCGTGGGACACGAAGCATTGATTTCACTCCAAAAATCTCTGTCCTGTATAAATCATGCAAACATCCACTGAAAGCCACAGACAGACCTTGTGCAGGGTTTCTAGAAGCTGTTCCTTCTCCTCACACTTGGTTTGATAGGCTCATCCCTTGCAAAAGTCAGGCTACTATTCATTTCTTCCTGCTACAGAGATGCAGCAAGTAATTTCTAGAAAATTACCCATGGATGAATTCATTTTGACTATTTTTGTGCTCAGAAGTCAATTGCATATGCCTTCAAATTGAGTGAAGAGCTTTGGACCTTCCTTAATGAAGGTTATGAAAGCATGCTAGTTAGAGCAGCGTAGCCTTGCTACAGTTGGACATCACTACACTGTATTTTTTCCCTAATTAGCCACCTTGCCAGGCCTTCAAAAAAAAAAAATCACTGCATCATTTGCACATTAGGGAGGTTAACGAAGATGCTCGCACAGAAGAACCAAATTTGTTCCAAAGTGTAACTGCACTCACTGCACACCTCCGGCATTGTGCGCTGAGCTGCACTAAAGGATTTGATCTTTGCTTCATCGACAAGCTTTAAGGATATTTTCTCATCCTTTTGGAAATATGAGCATAATTTTACAACGTTTTTGAATTTTCCCTCCCTTATGTCTCCTTCCCAGTATCAATCTCCTTGTGAGCCAATAATTGGACTGAAAACTTAAGGCATGATTAGGGTGATACCTGGAAAATGGTATTTTCCTTCGTGTAAAAAGATGCCCTTTAGAAGTTCCCTGCACAGGACTTAAGAGTGGGATCTGCCAGTACGTTGATTTCAGCATTAGCGTCCCATCATGCCAGGTCACTATGAGGCAATAAAGATACTGTTTAAAAAATAAAATATATCTTTAATCCCTAGGAATTCTAAGTATTTTCGAGAGTATCCATATCCAGCACTTCTGGAAACAGCTCAACTAGACTGAAAGGAAGGGAAAAAGTGCAAAACAAAAAGAGAATAAAAATAAACTATTGCCTTAGACAACAGGATAAACTCATAAGCAAAAAGCTATTAGAAATTTAATAACTAGATACAGGAGATGAGACCTCATTATTGTTGTACTGCACACAAAAAAAGCTGAAGCTTGGTTTAATAAAAGACTACTGAACCTTACGCAGATTTATTTCAATGAACACAAGCCTTTCTCCAGGTCTGACAGAAGAGGCTAATTGTGATTGTTTGTTACTATCGATTGGACCAGCAGACAGGTTAACTGGCCATATTTTGAATAGGCGGGTGTACATAAGACGTACAGCAAACCAAATGCTTCTTGATTTCAGCAGCACAAGCAGTACAAAACCAAAGCACTTCAGAGCCCTTAAAAAAAACCAAAGCCATCCCAGATAGAATCATTGAATGGTTTGGGTTGGAAGGGACCTCAAAAATCATCTAGCTCCATTTCCCCTGCCGTGGGCAGGGACACCCTCCACTAGACCACTACCACTAAATGGGTGGTAGCAAACTTTTGGTACCCAAGATAAGATGAAATAAAGGCCCTCAAAACCATCAAGAAAACAAAAACCCCCAAACAATAGGAAGAAATCACCAGCTGTTCTTCATTAACTGAGAGCTCTCCAATAAGCCACAATCCCAACCAGAAGTCTTCATTACTGTTTCTGTCAACAGTTGGCACTACAAGATGACAAAACATCATCTCTGAGAACGCCAACGTATATTGGAGGCTCCACCTTCAGGTGTCCAAAAAACCAAACAAAACCAAAACAACTCCACATGTGCAAGGCCATATTTGCTGGAATTTTCTGGGAACACCATTACAGCCTCCCTGTCGAGGCAAAGCATTCCCATGCAGTAACCCAATAGGTAAATCCTAAGTGTAATTAACAGTTGGCTTCCCACCAAGGTACTTTGTCCCAGCAATGGGTACTCTTCCACTCTGGAGTTGTGCAAAGCCAATGATTCAGCACCACCGAAAAACACTCCTCCCGGCACAGTGCCTGCGCCCAGCAAGGAGATGGACATTGTCTGCTGTGGAGGAAGGAGCTCGACGGCACGATCAACGCATGCTTCACGGCACACGGACAGCTGTTCCAGCACAGTCTCTCTCAGTGCTGTTAAGACATGCCAAAAACCAGCTGTACAGGTGGTTTGCCAAAAGCATTTATTTCAATGCTGTTTGTAGCCTCCAGCTCTGAAATCAAGAGCTGTTCTTGCCTCCGACAAGCTTGGATGGTTTCCACAGGTTTAGCTTGGTTGTTTTTAGACCAACCAGTAGCTTTTTGGTCCCAGTAATGGGAGGTGTGTTTCCATGCTTCATGAAGGTTTCCAAGGAGACAGATAAGGGTCTTGCTCAGATAAGCCCTTGCTATTATTAATCCTTTGGGTGATTTACCTACAATTTGAAATCAAAGATCATCATGATGAGCCTAATTATTTCCACAAGGAATGTATATTTAGGAGTAAACCTAAAAGCAAATAGGAGTCAACATTATGGTTAGCACCTTCTTCAGCTTGCAAAAGCAAAGACAACCTGCCTCAACCTGAAGCACCATGTAAGGAAAGACATTTGGGAGAAGACTTTAAAGGTGTAAATGGCAGTAGAATTTGGTGTCCTGCTGGATGAAGTTCCTAATTTCCAACTCAGATTTAGTTCCAGCTTTTACCTTCTACTCTTGTTTTGGCTTATTCTCAGCATAAGTGGCCTATTTACCATCACAGGGAGAAGACAGTCAAGTCTATTGCCACTGAAGACAAAATGCAACTAGATTTCTGTAAGAAGAATAAAAAAAGATGGAAGACCAAAGACAATGGACACCTTCTCATAAAACCATCTGAAAAGTTTAACATATTAACATGCAAACTCTACAGAGAACACCATCTCATGTTTTGGGTTGTCAGACGATTCCTGTACCCATCAGGACAAGACCCTTTCAAACCAACAGACATTGAGTGAGGGCTGGAGCCCTCAGTTCCCAGCACATTGTTGCCACGAGCCCTGACACTTTCCTGATGGGACTCCAGAAGGACAGAAACAGATCTGGAGGCTGAATAATTCATTTTAAAAGAGTCTTTGAAAAGAAACTGATTAACTAAACGCCTGCTAAGAGGAAGGGTTTTCAAATAGCACCCTGACGGGAGGTGGGCATGACTGGATGACATTTACGCAAGGGAAGGTAGAAAGATTCATGTAGAAGAGCCTTTCTAGCAGTGAATTAAAGCTCATAGGGAAACAGGATGATATCAAAGGGACATTGCTTGGAGGACTGCTAGCACTACAAATGGTCAGCCAGTATGGAACCAGTAGCTCTCCTGTACCGCAAAAAGCCACACTTCACCTAGGTACAGATGCCAGGATGGTTTCTGATTCTCTTGCTACTTAACATGCAAGGACTTTTTCCCTCTTCCAGTGTTTCAAGACAAATTATATGAGCCATATGGCCTCTGTTCCTCACTTTTTTTCCTCCACAGAACAAGGACAGCAGTTGAGTCGCACTCACACAGATGCTATGAATGCTGCTCTTACAGATCCTAAAGGAACAAGAGAAGAGAGACAAGATGTCTGGATGCACAGAGGAAAGCAGGCTTGAGGAGCAGGCAGTATGCACTGATGGATCAGTATCCCTCAGTACTGTAGCCCTCAAGAAGTGCACACATCTACAGCTTTCCTGGGAAACTCTCCATCTTTTGCCCCATATACCATGTCCCCAACAAATCTTTTATTTCAGGACAACAGGCATCTTCAGCCATCCCATGGATCCCCTTTGCTGGCTTTTGTCAGAAGAGCACTCGGTTGTATTTGTGTCTTTCTACTATAAAGGGTGTTGGACATAAAAATGCAACATTACAGACCAAGTCCTGCCAGATGAGCAAAGCAACCAGCTATCAGGGTCTGTCAGAGAACGTGTTTGTCTACACTGCAAATGGCATTTGTCTTGCTTCAGGAGATTTGAAGGCAAATATTGCATCGCTTTTTATCATTTCCAGTCCCACTAGATCTAGTTTCACCTCAAGTCCCAAACTCTCACACTCTGCAGACTTTTGACCTTGATATTGCCCAAGGGAGGATGTTTGTGTCCTACAGCCCAGACTCCAGACTCTTCTCTGGGCTATTTCCTCCTCCCCAGCTCCGCTTGGCCATTTCTCCAAACCAAATCTACATACACTTGGTCTCAACAACTCAAAAGCACAGCAAGTAGCCCTGTGAAACAAGACTATTAGCAGAAATGCCTCCTGGCAAGGCTTTAAAATCATTAGTTTCCAAGCAGGTATGACTTAGTATAGCCTGAGGACTTGCACCGTGGGTGGACCTCTTCAAACTTAGGGTGACGTTTGATCTAGTGAAAAGCTGGGCATAGATGTACGTACAGAAAGAAGTTTTGGCCATCTCTCTCTGGTTGTCATCTTTCTTATCCCATCACAACTTCGTCATTCAAGGGCACAGTCAGAGAACACACACTACACATACAGCAAAGGCAAGGCCAGCTCATCATGGGACACACAGACTATTGCTTGGAGGTTAGAACAAGGCTTGCTAGTCTCTGATCTTGCTTCTTGTGGGCTTCAGAGCAAACCATCTGCTGCTAACAGACAACCAGCTCTGTGTATCGGAGAATGGTGAAGGGAAGCACCCTGCTGAACAACACCTGGGCCACAGTTCCACATGAGCGTCCTCCACCACTGCTCTTGATCAACCTTTGCAATGCTCTGCACCCTAATATGCAAGCAACATCTTCCCAGATAGGTTTATTCCATACTGCAAGGAGCGTTTGCTGGCTCCAAGGAAGAACGTGAAGCAGAGCAAAATGCCAAGTCTCTGCTGGGCGTCTCGTTCCAGAGAAGGTTTATGTAAACTATCTGGAAGATAGAAGGAATTTGTCTGCTGTTTAGTTTCTTTAGAAGGCTATAGGGGGCACACAGGCCTGGAAACCTCACAGGAAGAAAATCTCCTAACAGGTTTTGTGATTTCCTGCTGTGCAGAAAGCATGCAGAGCCCAGGTTCTCACTTGGCTGTTTCTGGCCTTCATGGTTGGTACAAACTCAGTGGGACAGGAAAAAGCATTTATGCCCAGAACTTCATTCCACCACCCACAGAAACAATATAGTTAAGAGAGTGACGTAAATTAAGCTGGCATTGCAAGGGATTGCTTAAAGAAAGAAATCATTAAAAATAAAGAGAATTAAAATAAAATACTTCTGCGTCATGACAGATGCTTATATCAACTAGCAAACTCCTAACGTGCACTCTTGAACTTGAAGAGGAACTCAAGCATGCTCCAGCCTGCCAAATAGGTTCTGATGGCCTATACAGATATTTTTCTACTTTGAATGTCAGCGAAAAAGTAATTTGGATGCCTTAAAAAAAAAAACCACCAAAACCACAAAAATAATTTGCCAGGCCAGTGCTTACACTGCAGTATGCTGTCTTGTCTGAAGTCAATCAACCAGCAGAGAGAGATGGAGGTGCAAGCATTCAACAGACCTCCATACAGAAGCACCCAAACTAGAGACTCAGACCAGTATGTCCAAATACCACAGAACAGTTTTATCCAAGCCCAGGGCTGTGCCCAAACCAACTTGCTCCATCTTTAGCTTGATTATGATTTCAAGGTCTGCCCAGAGGCAGACGACAGGAATGTTTCATCACCTCACCCAGTCTCATGATGATCTGCAGTGCAAGAGCACCATGCAGTCATGTAGGGTCAGCACAGCTTGTTTGTTTGTTTTTCCAGATTGCCACATACTCAAGGCATCTTGCTGGGAGCTGAATTTAACCACGGCTAGTGAGGTCCTGCAAAGGACACAGAGACTGTGCCTCAAGCTCTAAAAAAAAAAAAAAATAAAATATCATCACAAACTTCTACTGCTGCAGCTCAAGGGCCAAGCCTAGAGAGCAAAAAATAGCAGAACTAGCAGCCAGAAAAATGCAATGTCACAAACTACCCTGAGCAAGGCAAGGGTTGCCCTTTTTTTTGTAAGTCATCTAGAACATCTGGGGCACAACTTGACCCTGGGTTTATGTACTGATTTACCACCACAGTAATTCTAGCCAGGAGGAGTGCCTCAGTTATGTTTGTCATATATATTCTCTGGAGAGCAGCCTGGAGACCATCAGATCCTACACACAGGCAGAAGAATCAGACAACGCAGTACTAATAACGTGAGACTACTCACCATCGGTGCTCCACGGTGACCTATAATGGCTGGCTTTGGTCCCAGAGCCTTCTTCTCCATTATACAAGGGGATGAGATGGTAAGGGGGACGAGGTAAAGTGCAACTACAACTGCGAGGTATGCAGTGAACATCAGCATCTGAGAAGCTGAGATGGAAAGAGAGAGAAAGAGCTGGTGAAAATGTTGGTCCTGATTTCCTCACACCACAGGAGTGAAGTCAAGACACCTTCGTCTTCCTCCAGAGGAGAGACTGCTCTACAGCCGTTGCCCCTAGTACAACAGCAGAGCTCTATGTTTAGGGAAAAACATATTCTGTTTTAAAAAAAAAACCTCTTTGAGCTAACCAAGTCCTCAGGGAGGTTTTCACTTCATTTTGTATTGGGGAAACAAAAAGTTAAGTGAATTGCTTAAAGTCCCAGCAATGTAGCCCAAAACACTGTTGATCTCCATCCCTTTGGGTGGCACAGCATCAAATTTTGCCCTGCCTGACAGCAGAAATAGATCACCAGTTAAACATATCTACAAATAAGTCTGGCATCATGTCGGTGCATTTAGCATCACTTGGTTTTACACCACTTGTGTTTACACTGGTGGTTCACCACCGCTGCCCATTTCAGCCAGGGTAACACCACTTAACTGCTTCTGCATTAGGATTTGTGCCAGCCAGCACTGAGTTAATTTGCAATAATGTTTTACTGATTAAGTTGGACATGTTTAAATAAATCCTTGGGTTGTGATGGTGCTGCACTCCCCAGGGTCTCTGCAAGCAGTAACATTACGGGACCAGCAAACGCAGCCAGGAAGGTGCTGGCTGCAGCGGTTGGGGCCAGATGAGCAGTCCTGCCTCTCACGCCACGCCTCAGTCGCCCATCTCTGACTTGCGGTGACTTCACACAAAGTCCAAAGTACCTGGGAATTTTTCGAAGGTGCTGACAGCGCAAAAGAAACACCCCTTGTTCCCAACAGATGTATGTTCCTTATAAAGAACAACAGGCACCTTTGTACTCCTGAGCTATCTGGAGCCACTTGAAACCAAAGATATTAAAGCATAAGGCTTCATTATTTTTTATACTATTATTTATTTTTCAAACTCATTAAGGCTTTGGAACTCAAGGGACAACCTCCAAAATAACCCTTTAAAACAAATATGTGCCATGGATGCAAGATATAGAAGGCGGGTTTCTTTAGGGGAAGGACAGAACAGCCCAGATCTGGTCCTGACCGCAACTGATCTGGTTTCACACATAAACAAACTGCTTTTTGCTTCCAGCATCTAACAGCCTCATTCAAACATGTTCCTATACAAGCCAGAAGGTAACACTAGTAACTTTGCCAGCTGATTTTTCCTCCTCTCTGGAAGAGATGTCAATCACCCCCAGAGCATTCAAGGAACTGAATGGCATCTTGCTAAGTGAGTCCGTGCTGTGTCTTGCACCATAAAGGTATGGAGCCTTGGAGATGTGCGTTACCAGCATTGAAACCTCCAGATGGACACGGGACGTTATCCTGACCCAATTCTTGCTCACTCCAGGAACACCACACAGCAACCAGGCTTTGAAAATCAGCCTAAGTGTCACCAAAGTCTCAGTCTGTGCAAAGAGCCTGGTCCCTTCCTACCTGGTACTGCAGTTTAGGGATTAAACAGCTCAGATTCACACTAAAGGGAAGCACCATGTGAAATGTAGGGGCTTCCAGTTATTTTTATCATTGGACTGCACCCACAGGGAAAGGATGACCCAGCATGGGTCACAGACCATGTTAAAATGGAGCTCAAGTCCTCACCCAGCATATGTGGGAACTGAGATCATGCACAAAAACCCCAAAATTAAATACATGAATGAAATACGATCAACGTACATACTGTTCGATTTGAGATTGGAGTGTCTGTATGAAAGAAACTCTCCTGGTGACCACCCAAGCCAAGCAAGCAGGACAGATAAATCTTCTTCTTTCTACAACATGACAACACCACCACCACCACCATCTAGACACAAGCCTTCCCTCCCATTCCCCCTGCTCCTAGCGACCACTCCAGCCTAGTTTGGGCTCCTGGAAGAGCACATTTCTCACACTGCCGTTTGCTAGTCAAGGCTTCCAGGGCTCCTTTGAGTCTGATGTTTTCTATCTGACCTCAGAAGCAAGCTGTGAAAACGAGCTACTACCTTTTAAAACACTGTAGCTATTCAAGAAACTTCTGTTCTCCAGGTTCAGAAAAAGTAGCATAGGAGGAACAAAAAAAAGTGTAGATTTGCTCGGTAAAAAAAGCCAGTTGCTGAAGACTGTCACATGCCTCAAAAATGACAGGAACAGATTGTGGCACCAATGACTGCAGCTGCACCAGTTATTTCCAAAAGATTATTATTAGTGAGTGAAATCTTATTTTCCCATTACAAGCAACTGTAGGTTCTCACAGAGATTTCAGTTCTTTTCTTCCATTTTTAATGCCGCCATGTCAAACATATCTGTACCAAAAAGTCTGTAACCTCCTCCAGGTAAGATACTTTTCACAAGTAAAATGACTCTGAAATAACTTTTAAGATCCCACAGTACGAAAGAGAGGAATGTTTTTCCTTAAAAACAAACACACCAAAAAAAAAAAAAACCCAAACCAACCCAGGAGCAGAAAAAAAGAAGGAAAACAATTTCCTGGCTTATTAAAAACAAACAAACAAGCCATTTTCAGGCAACTCAGCTACAAGAGAAAAAGCATGAGGAATTTAGAAGGAGCACATGCAATCTCTGCTCCAGGCATAACCGCAAATCCTCCCTCAACTGGCAGCCTAATTACATGCTAGGACATATTTAAGAAGAACCAGGTACAGCTTTACTGGCATATTTATAAATTAACGCAGAGCAATCCTTTCTTTGAAAGGTCTCTCTGGATATCAAAATCTTTCCATCTTCAGACACCATTTCCTCATTCTTAACTCCCACTTCTTGAAGTCTTTCGCAAGTGGTGCCAAATCCTTCCAGGGCTTGTTTTTTGCTGCAGGTTAAATACCAATTAAAATAATTTTTCTGGGGCTGACACAAATGTCTGAGAACATCCATGGACGCCCTGAAGAAAAACACTTCTGAGGGCACAGAGGGATCAAATTATTTCACAAGAAAACCTGGAGGAACAGCTCAGGCTTGGGAGAGCCCCTGGCAACAAGGTAGGACAGGGGAGATGCACAGAAGAGCTTATTTCAGTGGACAGGGCCATCAAATAGAAGAGCTGGGTTCAGTCTGTCCTTCACCACTCTGCTCCCTTAGACCTTTGACTGTGTCTCAATACGCATTTAAGGAAGCACCTCATCATCAGGGGACCAGATCTCTACTGAGCCCTCTGGGTGCTACTGCATCACAAGCAACAAGTCCGTGAAGGCTTTCAAAAGCCAGATCCACCTAGAAATGCAGTGAACAAGAGCCAAGGAGACAGGGGAAGGGAGAAGTACGTATAAGATCCAGAGAAGAACATTGCACATTAGCTGCAGAGGGTGCATTTATGTTTTCTAAAGCAGATTGATAGAAATCTGGATGCTTTTCTTCATCGCATCATTGAAAAAAGCCCTTTCACTTCCAACCCTGGCGCACTTCCGACCACAAGGCAGCAGCTGTGGGATCTGGATGCATCCCCAGGCCAGGTTCACCCACTCCAGTTTCAGCCAGGTTACTCTAGGAGAGCATCCACCTCCAACACAGCTGAGCTGGAAGCTGCTGGGCCCAGGGAAGAAACCAGCACTGCCTCCTGCCAGCCGGTTCCCAACAGGAGGGCCCAAAACCCCACCAGCCACCCACCAGCCCCTGACCACCATGCAAGGACATGAGTAGTACTCACTGGCTTTCTCCATTCGTGCAAACTGCCCCGCTATCAACCATGACAGGGCCGTGACTGCTGCAAGTGCTCCTATGTGCAAGAAAGGGGCTGTGGCCTGCAGGAGAAAAGAATAGGAGAGAAAAAAAATGACAGCAAACACCTCAGCACCTGGCAAATTCACTGATCTTACAGGTTGTATAGTGTATCAGACCACTCTCTTTCCAGTTGGATATCATACCATTTCTACCTCTGTTTTGGCCATCTCTTCTTCCAAACCCTACTGTTGCCTTTGGCACTCTGGCCACTATGAAGGCAAAGCAGGAAAGCTCTAAGCCCCTTCTTGGGGAAGGGCTCACCCAAACAACACAGAGATTTGGAAAAGGCCTCATTAGACACCACACAAATTCAGGTAAGGATCTTGGTGCCATCAAGTTTTAAATTTCTCATAGACCAGTTGAACACTGGTCAACGGCTCAACGTCCAGATGGAGATCAGTGACAAGTGGTGTCCCTCAGGGGTCTCTATAGCGACCAGTACTGTTTAATATCTTCGTCAGTGACAGACAATGGGATCAAGTGCACCCTCAGGAAGTTTGCAGATGACACCAAGCTGAGTGGTACAGTTGACACACTGGAGGGATGGGATGCCATCCAGAGGGACCTGGACAAGCATGGAAGTGGGCCTGTGTGAACTTCATGAGATTCAACAAGGCCAAGTGCAAGGTCCTACACATAGGTCTGGGCAACCCCCAGTATCAATACAGGCTGGGGGATGGAGGGATTGAGAGCAGCCCTGCTGGAAAGGACTTGGGGGTACTGGTGGATGAAAAACTGGACATGACCCAGCAATGCGTGCTCACAGCCCCAGAAAGCCAACAGTATCCCCGGGCTGCATCAAAAGCAGCGTGACCAGCAGGTCGAGGGAAGGGATTCAGGGTTGTTCCGCTTGGAGAAGAGAAGGCTCCCGGGAGACCTTATTATGGCTTTTTAATACTTAAAGGAGGCTTATAAGAAAGATGGGGACAAACTTTTTAGTAGCACCTACAGTAACAGGACAAGGGGCAATGGTTTTGAACTAAAGGAGGGGAGATTCAGACTAGATATAAGAAATGTTTTATGATGGTGGTGAAACAGTGGAACAGGTTGCCCAGAGAGGTGGTAGATGCCCCATCCCTGGAAGCGTTCAAGGTCAGGTTGGACGGGGCTCTGAGCAACCTGATCTAGTTGAAGATGTCCCTGCTCACTGCAGGGGGGTTGGACTAGATGACCTTTAAAGGTCCCTTCCAACCCAAACTGTTCTATGATTCTATGAATACACTGGACTGCGTATCACCATGGTGTATCATCACAATATATCACCATGAGAGAAAGTTTGAGATGGATCCTCTGAGTCATGCTTTTGTTCTCCAATTGCTTGCCTAAATCTTTAAAAAACAAGAAAAGAGAAGCACTTCTGAGAAATGTTAGCGTCTTGTGTGAATGCTATTTTTTCCCCCTGTATTTGCATATATTTGCGTACTCCCAAATATAAAGCAGCAATCACCATTAAAATCTCTGAAGCCTTTCATGGGAAAAATATTTTTGGACTCCTTTTTGAGGAAGAGGAAAACAAGGAATAGGGACTAGGTCTATCATGACATTAACAGTTTGTAACTACTTTCCTCTAACACATATAGCCCTGCAGCATACCACAAGTCTTTCTTAAAACAGGACTAGAGCACAGAAGTTGCATTCTTTTTTAGATATATATATAAATTTGTACGTGCAATGTAAAAACAAACCCAGAGTACTCCTCCCATAGGACTGGGAAGAACATGATGCTCCAGGCGTGGACACCAACATCCAGAGCATTGCTAGCCAAACCAAGTGGAGGAATTGCCCTCTCCATACAGCAACTCTGAGTCACACACAGCCTCAGTATTTTCCACCTCTAATTCTGCAACCAAGCCCTGGTTTGAGTTTAAAGGAAAAAGCCCAGGAGATGGAGACAAAGTGATATGGTGGCCTTGAGGACTCCCTGGGAGTTTTGCTGCAAGTTTTCTCATTGCCAAGATTTCAATTTTGGGAGTGATAAACATCAAGACAGAGCTTTATACAGTAGGAAGACACAAAATCCATGACGTGTAGCTGCACTGGCCTCTTTCCCCACACAGAGAAGCATCCTTGCAGACAACTTACTTGCAATGAAATAAATACCATCTCCCATTCGTCGTCCCAAAGCTGTGCTATTGATGACATGGTCACCACGGTAGTTATCAAGGTTGTCATCAGGCCAATCTGCAACAAATATGAGAGTAGTTACATACTGGAGCCTACTATTATCATAGAAGTTTTACAGATTGGGAAATGTAGAGAGAAAACTTTTGTATATAATAATCAGCCTAAAATAACTAGCCTTAGGACCCACCAGGAAAGAGGTTGAGCTTGTGTGCTGTCCCAGCAAAACCTCCCCTTTCCACCACTGAAGATAAGACACTTGACTAAATAGTCCCAGGAGGGCACATCTCATGGATGAGCTCTCACTTTCTTCACACGGTGGCCAACGGTATGGAAAGATCAGGTGATCTGCCCTGCCAGCAAACTGGATCTGAAACAGCTTAAATAAAGATTGGGTTCTGCCAGGCAACTTCAGGAGATGATCCCGGATTCTCCTGGCCCTACTGCAACAGCCTGCGATGCACCAGTGCTATGGGAGGTTGGCAGACTTTGCTCAACTTGACTCTCCAATGCTTCTGTTCAGGGATAAAACTTGAACATACCCGACAGACAACGAACATCACACTTCTCAGTAAAGCGTGAACGTGCGTGCAAGCAAGCTTGTACATCCCCATCACTAAACAATCATCTCTGAGATGGTTCAGCACAACTTTGTGCACAGATGTGACTTTGCCCGAGCCTGAAATGGCAACAAGCGTGCAGTCAGCATCCAAGCCATGTTGACAGAGCAGTTATAACAGATATTGCAGCTAGAGAAGAGGGTCTGGATGACAGTGGTTGAACTGAGATAGCAGAACAAGACCCAGCCCATCAGCCACTTCCCCCGGTTTCCCTCTCCACGTGGAAGCACTCAGAAGTCTGAGCAGAGCAGTCAAAAAGAAAATGTCACCTCCATTTTAAAGGTAAAAAGTTCAAACCATCAAAAACTGCCACAGAAATAACTCCAGCTGTAAAGACCTAAAATCTGGGCTGCCTGTCAAAAAATAGTTACCATCCTCCGCCTCTCCGTCTGGTATCTCAGTCTCTGCTGTACCGCATGCCTGCTTGATTAAAAGGATGCTGCTGCTCTGTGTCTCGATCTCATGTACTGTCTAGATCTGAAGTCTGTGTGGGAGACTTTGGCAGAAGAGGCCAACTGGTACGTAACAATGAACTAATCACCTAGGATGCACAGGACATCTCTAGACCGATTTCAGATTTACTTAACTTAGACAAACAAATTTAAAAACCCCACATTCCCAACGTTTACAGAAATCACTTTTGTACATAAAGACATGATTTCTTATTCTAGTTTAGCCCTTGGTTCTCACTTGCTGTTCCTCTTCCTCTCCTAGATGCCCACAGACCGACCTGCCAACAGCACAAGAGGTGTCTATAGGCCAGCAGTGGCTTACCCTGAACCTCCAACTTTTGGGGAACATGAACAAAGTGCATGGGGCAGCAGAAGGGGCCAAGAGATCCAGCTGCCCCAGGCTAAAGAGCATCCCCGAGCCAAGAGGCTGCATTCAAACCATCTACTAACCCTAACCAACCCATTCCTGCACATCCACGGATGGGATTTACTCACCTATTTAAAAGATACCTCCCAGCAACCTATAATAGCAAGACACACTATTTCAAGATATTTCAATCATAGAATCATCACAGACTGGTTTGGGTTGGAAAGGACCTCAAAGATCTTCTCGTTCCAACCCCCCTGCCCTGGGCAGGGACACCCTCCACTATATTTCCTCATTAAGGACTCTGAATTAATAAAGTACAAGGCAATGCATGTGGACGGTTACACCTTGCATGCAGTAATCATTCTGCTTCCCCATCCTGTGGTCAGACCTCTGGGCCATCTGCCAGAGTCTATCACCAGCACACAACCCGGATTGAATCTACTTTTCATCCATTTCATATCCCCTATAGCTGAACTCCAAATTCAGGAGCAACAGGAGACACTGTCAATTAGATTTCTTCAGTACAACCCTAATTCCCTGTGATGTTACTGCCCTGTGCAGCACAAAGGTGTGAAGTGTATCTCCATTTCAACATTTCCTCTTCCCATCAGCTCTGATTTATTGCTTCTTACCCTCCTCCATGCATCTCCAACTTGGCTTACGATCCTCAGCTCTTTTTGCAGCATTACAGGGGAAAATTGGGAGGAATCATGCTATTTGCACATACCAGCCTTTCCCACATGCTTTAATCCATATTTGAAGGTAATTCAGCACAGTTGCAGAGAAGATTAACTTAATCCAGTCTCTTATCTAAACCTCCTCAGAAAGCTGAGGGAGGTGTGGGAAAGGGAAGAGAGACACAGAGCAACACATCTGAGTTGTGATGAAAGGTGGACTTTTTTGGAAGAAGGGAAGGAAGGATGGGTTTCTGTAGGCAAGAACTAACTGATCTCCACCAACACATTCCTCTCCTGGCCTTACTCATCCAAACCCACCATCCACCTGGACCGTGTCTGAAAAATACCATTTCCCCCAATGAAGAAACATATGTTAGACTCAAGAGTCGACAATTTATTTTCCAGCAGCAGTCAGTCAGCCCCCACCCCTTCTTTGCACTGCTTCCCCTCCTCCCAAGGAAGCATAATTTCTATCATTTCTAGGAAAAAAAAAAAAAAAAAAAAAAGAGGGCAGGGAAGTCTCCCAGTGTTGGGGCAGGAAGGACATCTGTTCAGGCTCTGATCCTGCAAGACCTTGTCACATGCAGAGCAACCGGTTTCAGGAGGAGCTGTGTATTGGCAGATTCAGGACTGGTCCCTTAATTACCTATTAGCAGATTGCCAGTTACAATTGAATCCTGCCAAGCCTTTTTCTTTGGCACTGTCTCTCCCCACACCCTTCCTCTATTCCTTCTGTGCTCCGAACACCAGATCTGCATCTTACTCTTCACAGCAAATTTTTTTCAGACTGCTTTACAGAACAAATCAGGACCTCCTTGGGCTCCAGCAAACCACAACCTGCACGTTGCACACCCCCAGTTTTAACACCTACATCTTCTCCCAAGGCTTTTCTACAGACAATTCCTCCAAGCACATCCTGAAAAGCTTCACATCTGCTCAGCCCTTCCTCCAGGGCTGCGTTCAGCACAGAGAGGAGCACCAGAGAGGTTCATAATGGAATACCACACTAAGCCGAGACCACAGTCGAGCTGTTCTAATGACACAGTGTTTCTCAATCTCCAAAAGTGGGACCCCTGTCAGCAGGTACCTCAAAACATTTCACCAACCATGGAGCAAAGTTATCGTCCCCAGGCTTTGATTGTCCCTGCTGTGCAATTTTCTCAGTCCTCTGAGGTGAGGACACATGCACCACAGACATCTAAAGTTTATGCTCTTCCCAAAAAGGCCATGAAAGCAAGTATCACATATACCACCCACTCCTTAGACTCCTGTTTTATTGAGATCATGCTCCTTTCCAAGCTGAGAAGAGCCATTTACCTTGTGAAGCCAGTGCAGGTTCATTTGCTGTCCCACAGCTATGTGACATAGTGCTAGTATCTGGGAAGAAGAAATCAAGAGTCAGACAATGGCACATCACAACCGTCAAGTGTTTGCACCTGCAGGAGCACACCACCACCCCAAAACATAACCCAACGGGCCATGGCAGAAAGCAGGCCTGGGGTGGGAATGGGTCCAGCAGACACCACCTCGCTCATCTGTACAGATAGATCGTCTCCAAAGCCAAGGACGGTGAGGGAAAGACTGGCCTCCAAGAGGCAGGGAGTTGGAGAGTCTGGTCCATGGGTGAACAGCTCCTGGGATCTCAAGAGTCCCTGCTGGGACTACATGGGGCCAGGTACCAGCATACTACCTCAATGGACACCACCTTGAGGGTCCCCAGCACCCTGGAATGAGGGGAAACAACTTGTATTTGTGATTGGCAGATACACCAATATGGGCTTGGGGCCATACTAAGGGAGACAAAAGCTGTATTTCTCCTCAGGCCAGCTGCACCACCACTGTCAGGGTGTCTGTCTTTGCTCTTGATCATCTGAGGTCAAAGACCATGCATTTTTCACTTCCCATTTATTTTAGGTAACTTAAAGCTAAGAGAGAGGGAGAGAGAAATGACTTCTGAAAGGAAAATTGCTCAAGTCATAGGTGGACTGAGAAGTTCACACCCTTCTTAAAACAAACGCACAAACCTTTAGGAAATGGCATTTTATTCTACTCACCAGTAACACTGTAATGTACGTAAAGCCAGCAGCAGTTGTTACAAGTATTGGAATGGACCAGTCACTCCAATATCCCATTCGGTTATATAAAAACCTGAAAGATAAGCGTGAAGGACAGATTAAGAGATTCAACACCATAGCAACTTCACTAGGATTAGACAAAACTTTAGAAAATGGACCTTTCAGTTTCTACCGTACAGACAAGAGATAGGCAGCAAAAAAAACAAGTCACCCTGAAACAAAATGCAATGTTTGTGCTTTGACCCCTCATGGGTAATTAACTCTGCAAAGAGGAATCAGATAATTATGTCAAACACAACAATGTTACTTTGGAAAAAAAAAAATCATACAGGACCAGAACTTGAGTTTTCAGAAGAATATTCCCTACAAACAAGGGAAAAGTATCCTCACATGTGGTGGTGTTTGCCTATACAATAGATCTGATGCTGTCCCATGTGCTCATGGACTAGTAAATACAATATAGAGATAGCATCAAGGACAGAGGAAGAAAATGAATGTGGTTGTGCATAGCTGTGCTAGATACTCAAGGCGCAAACTCTTTGTAGAGGGACAAGTCGATGGAAGAAATTGTCTCTCCTGTACCTATTGGAGACTCTCTTATTCCAATGGACTGTAGAGAAGGTCCAATCCTGCAAGAGTGGAGACTGTCTGTGTTGGGCTCAGGGCTTCCCAAAATGGGTTTGGCTAAAGGAACTGCATCCTTCTGATCTTCTCATCTTCAACTCACTGAAGGGTTTGTCTGACTAGCCTGAAGGATGCTTGTGGGCTCTTTTGGCTCAGTGAGTTCCCTCATCCTGGTCCTTCTGTTTACTTTAAAGCTCTAAGTAAGAGACGAGCCATTCAATGGCTGTGTTCCAACCTTGGCAAGAGGCAGCAGCAATGTCCTGATGCACTGGACAATCAGAGCAGGGACTGAAGCCAGGTTAGAGCAGTGCTGGAATATAGACGACATCCTACAGGCATATCTCCAAAGCACATACCTCCAGCCCTGCTTCTTTGGTTCCTCTAGGCCATCACTCACCAGTGAATTCCTCAGTTTCCTTTCACACATGCAGAACAGTTGCCATCTCATCAAGGCTTAGCAGCACAAAAGCATAGAAGCTTTTTTCCTATATGTATGAAATGTTTTTCCTATAGCCTAGTGGTCACAGCAGTGCTCTAGGAAGAGAGAAACCCACGTTCATTCCCTGCCTTAGCTTTTGGAGTTGCAGTGTTCTTTCCCCACCACCTTCATCCTCCTCCTGAAGCGGTCAAATTTGCAATTAAATAGCAATACGCTTCCCAGTAAAACTGTCCTGGAGTTGGATTCAAGAGTCATTAAAGCACATTTCAGCAAAACTACAGCAAGGCACAAGACAGACTCAGTCCGCTACCTTCCCCAACCAGAAACGCAGAAGGGCACCCAGGCCCCACGACACCAGGAGAGAGGCAGCCAAATCCCAGAACCCTTCTTGCAACTTCTGAGAGTTCAAGCCTGAGCTGGATTAAAACTTTTTTCCAGTGGAATTTTAGAAAAAAACATCACTAAGTTGACCTGGATTGGGGCTAACTTTAACTCCATGCAAGTCCTCTGGTACAGCAAGGACAAGATAGTTACAGGGTGGACGATGCAGCAGGACTGCTCACACACGCCTAGCAGAAAGATGAGCCCTAGAGCAGGGCCTGGCTGCTGTGATCTCCTGTGCACCTCTGAACACAAGGACTGCATGAAACCCATCCTGACTTGCCAATCTCAAGATTGAGTCCTGCTGAAAAGGAGCAGCCAGGTTCAGAACACACCTGAACTCCAGAAGGCTGAGTTGAGACAGACCTCACTGTATTAAAGGATCCTATAACACAGTAGACATTGGGCTTCTCCAACATCTGACCATGTGGCCTCAGGTTGAATGGTCCCATTAGCCTTCTTCAGCCCTACTCATCAACTCATTCAATGAACCGGCCAAGGTGAACACCCAGTTTTTTGGTTGCTTTCTTTGGTTACAACAGACATAAATGCTGTACGCAAGGAGGTCAAAGACTCAACCTACTCCTCATCACTCAAATACAGCATCATTCATCAGCCACAAACTCTGGTCTGGCAAACGCCCCATCTATTCTGCCCAGGAGTAAAGCTCCCATGTAGGATCTGGAGAGCAAATCCTTGAACTCAACAATCACAACCCATGTCCAGGTTCTTCTTAGGGATTCAAAGAGCCATAATAAAAGGGATCTGGAGGGATTCAGATATGCTGTCAGTAAAAAAAAAAAAAAAAAAAAAGAGGGAAGAAGAGAGGGCTCCTCTGAAGTCTTTGCTTATGCCACCGCCAAGAGCTTCCCTAGCTCAGTTTCAGTACATTTAAGTTTTTTTTCTGACGTCCCTTCAAAGTAGCCTTCTGATAGTGTCAGGTCTTCACTTGATGTGCAAATGATTGTTTTAAAGTGCTGTTTCCATGGTAGTTATGAACCAGATGAACCTTCTCCAGAACTAAGGGGGAAAAAAAAATTTGCTACACAGACTTGCATTTATAGTCCTGTTCCAGAAGGAACACAGCCAGGTTCACAAATTACAGTATCTCCCACATCCTTCATTAACCAACATTGAGCTTTCTGTTGCAGTACATAGCTTGCACACTGGAGATCTATAGTATAATGCAATTAAGTGTAGGTACCACAAAGAAATGCCCAAAGCAATAAGTTAAAAAAATATTTGCTTAAATTTAAGAGGCACAAAGCCTCATTGCGTATTCAGCCTCGCAGAAAAAGGTTAAAAGCCTGCAGCGATACACGACGGGCTATAATTTTTGCCTTGTCTTTCTAAAGCCCATTTCAATCCTAGAATAGTCCCTTAAGTCTTTACAGCTTTAAAGGCCAAATCACCACATTTATGTAGGTAAACCCTACAACTGCCAAAATTTAATTAGGTCAGTTTGGTTTTACATAAATATGTGCATCCACTGCTGGAGCCCAAACACGCTGCCTGAACCGCAGGCAGGGTTTGCTATGCTCATCTGTAGGTTTCTGCTACCTCTTGAGTCACCTCTGGCAGCTTCTCAGCAACATTTAGCAAAATTCTGCACATCCGGGTTAAGAAATGAAGAACATCCTAATGAATTCAGGTTCCAAGTACCATTTTAGCCAAAAACACAGAAGAGAGGGGATTGCAGTGCATTGCAGTTTCAACTAGAACAACGAGGCTTTGCATTAGCATGCTAATAACTTTGCCAAGAAGGATCTGGGGTTATGGAGCACAAGAGGTTGAATGAGCCAACAGGGTACCTTCACTGTGAATAAGTCAAACTACTGGGTGACATTAAGAGAAGCGTCGCCAGCAGACCAAGGGAAGTTGCTCTCCCTTCTGCTCAGCACCGGTGAGGTGGCACCAGCACCACAGTGTCCTGGTTTGGGCCTGGCAGTTCAAGGAGGATGCGTAGGGGGTCCAGTGAAGAACTACCCAATCAAGATGGTGAGGCACCCGGTAAATACAGCTTACTAGGAAAGCTTGAGGAAGCTGAGCTTGTTTAGTCTTACAAAGCAGCAGTGATGAGATGATCTAATTGCTGCCTGTGCTGACAGACTTATGAAGATGATGAAATCAAACTAAGTGACAGACACTGTCACGAGGGGAAATGGCCCTTAGAGATTTGGCTTGGAAAAATCTCCTCACAGAGGGTGGTGCAGTGCTGGAACAAGTCCCAGAGAAGGGGGAAGTTGTCATCCTTGGGGTTTCAAGACTTCAGTCAACCTGGTCTATTGCTGGCAATCGTCCTCCTCTGAGGGGCTGGTTGGACAGATGCCTCCAGTCTTTCTTCATTTGCTGCGGTAGGACAAATTGAAGAAGTTCAGTGTAGTCACCTGCACGTGACGTGAGGAAGGAGAGCTCACAAGGATGAGCTTCGGAGGGCAGGAACGAGCTCAGCAGCTCATCACACCAACGTGACAGCAATTTGTCCCAGCTCCTCCAGGGAGCCCCTGCCAGTAGCTCGGTGTGCTAGGTCCTGTGCAGAGATGGTGTTTGCCTCAGAGCCCTTCCTCTAGTCTGAGGGACGTCATGGCTTGCAAATAAATCAGTAGAGCTGAGAGGACGGTAACAAGGACAAGTATCAAAGAAACCTTGTCCACAAACGTGGCCCAGAAGTTACAGCCACTGAGGAACTGCAAAGATGGGGGTTCTAAGAGCCAGGACCCCACTGTATGTTGTCAGCAACAGGCTCACAGCCCTGTTGGGACCAAAATGATGCTTTCATTTCCTTTACACCCATCTGGCTGAAAACTGTTCTGTTTTATCGGAGCCCACACATCTGCGCTGGGAGGGAAGAGGGCCAGGCTCAGCCTGAACTGACCCAGTGGAAATTGTTTCCTCTCTGTCTGGAACCGGCGTGGCTGTAATTAAAACCTCGCCCCATGTTATCATCCTCCCTCCCAGCCTTTCCGCAGCACTTCAGGCTGTTTTTCAGAAACCCTGCTGTTCTCCTCAACCTCTGGTGCCAGTGCATGGAGCAAGGGATCTAATTGGGGTTACAGCACATACAAAGCACTGACCCATTTTCAGCGCTGAATGGCAACGCTTGAACAGATGTAGCCCTGCTATTTTGCATCCAGAGAGCCTCTTCCATGACTGTTGTGCACAAGAGGGCTTCCTTTTCCAGTGCTGTCAATCCTGAAGTGCTTCTAGCACCCTGTGCACACTGGGTTGCATGACAAGGGAAGGGGCTTTGGTCTGCAGGTGACATCTGGGGGCATTTTAAAGTTCAAATACCTCTTGTATCCAGAGCAGACCCTAAACATCTCCTCCCATTCCTGCACAAATATTTGGGAACCCAAAACTCTGCAGCACTGTGGCTGCAATGCCTATTCACAGCGTTCCCAGGGCTTTGCTTCATCTCTGCGTGGTTGTTTTTTAGCTCTTTCTCAACTTTGAGCTAAGACAGATTTGGCTTTGCACTGGAGCAGGACTAGGAGCATTCACATCCTCTACTGAAGGTATAAAAATGAAAGAAAGAGGAGTTACAAAATATGCTTTTAAAAAAATAAGTTGGGGTTTGTTGAGGTTTTTTTCATGCTAGTATTATAAATAATGAAGAGCAATGGTGATGGTTTCAGTTCTCAGAGTGTGTCTGAGCAAAGAGAAAAACCACACTCCTGGGAGGAGACAGCTCACGTCATTAAGTTAGTAAACACTCTCCCTCACACAACTTCAGTATCTAAAGCAGGTGATTTAAGGGATCAACTACCCACTGCGTTTTAAAATACAGTTTACATATTATCTCTGACAAGAAAATGATGTCAAAGCAGTTTGGTTAGAAGAGAGCCCAAGTTACTGTCAAAATGTTTTAAGATACTGCTGAGACAGTAAAAGGGAGAATAATTTCCAGCACTGAGGGGAGCTGGCAACACCCTAAACTCCCCAGCACATCCCACTGGAAATCTTGTTTTCGGCTCCTTCCAGCCTTGCAAAATTTTCCACACCCGTGTCTGCTTCAGGCTGAACTTTTGTCATTTACATTTTGTGGAAAGTTGCAGCCAAATTGCTCAGCCACTTCCAAAACCATAGAAACAAACAATCAAAAAACAAACAAAAAGCTTCTACATGATTTCAGCACCATCTTTGTTTTCGCATGCTGTTCACCAAGCAGCCCACCTACCCCAAGCTCTGTTACAGCCACGGAGATGTGAGGACACATGACATCTATCAGTGAACACAGGCAGAAGAAGCTCTCCTCCAGTCTCACTTCCCACCTTGCTTTTCCTTTACGGTCATTAACCAACCCATCTGGAGGACCCAAATGCACCCAAACCAGCATCAAACAGCTCTTAGAGACGTATGATGGCAGCCAAATTTGTTAAGGGCTTGCACCTCTGCAACAGGGAAGCTCTACTCACCAGTTGATTTCATTGTAGTCGTTGTGAACTTCCCACCAGAAGTAAAACCAGACCAGGGTCAGGAAGAAGGACGAGGTGAGGATGAGGAACCAGAGGCGCTCCCACTGCAGATGGAGAGAGAAGTCGGCGTTAATACTATCCCATTTCAGGGCCAGCGCCCCATCCTTTCCCACATCTCATCAAGAAGCTGTTGAGATTAGATGGAGTAACTAGACATTTCCAAAGGCAGATTTCAGACCTTTCTCCCCTGGAGGAGGTGGGAGATGTAACCCTGGTCTCCAGCTCTGGGCAGAGGGGTCATTTATTTAGATCCATCTTATGTAGGGCTGGGACAGCATTTCTCCAGCTCCCAGGGCATGTGGAACGAGGGAGCATTTCTGGATGCAGAGCTGGGTTTTCTATTTGGTTGAGGGGTTTTGTTTGGGTTTTTTTGGTTTGTGGTTTTCTGAGACAATTGTTTAGCTTTTCCATTCACATGTGAGAGATGCAACTTGGCGTCTTACTCTCTCGTGGGTTCAGCCTAAACGACTGAGTAGTTATCACATGGCAAAGACTACGCAGCAGGTTAGGGATGGTGCTACTACACAGACATATGAACCCTTACTCCTTCACCCAGGGCACTCAGATCCTGCAGAGCCAAACCACCCATCCCACAACATTTATTCCCACCACCACCACATATGTAAGTGTTTTACAAATAATACAGCAGGAGGGGAGACCACACCAGCATCAGATGAAAGATATTTGCACCAACATTCGGTTTTGGTGAATATTTCAATTAATACTCCACCCTCCAGACAAAAAAAGAATAATAAAAAAAATTCCCAAAACATCTGTTCAGTGCCCCGCTCTAACAGCGTGGGTAAAATCCTAAGCCACAAGGACATCCATGAAGAGAACAGTGTTGCAAGAAAACTGTCCCTAACCAGCATCATTTCCATGTGCTCCTTGTTGGTTTTACTCTGCAGGCATTAAATCATCCACATATGTTTCCGTTTCAACTAAGCATCCAGTCTGTTCAGAACAAAACACTGAAATAAATTCATTATGGAAAATATTCAAATGAATCCTCTCTTCCCAGAATGAGCAAGAAGGGATGAAAATTGAAAAAGTGTATGAGCAACTCTACTACTATAATTTCCTTCTAGACCCTGAGCACGCCATTAATCTCTTTTGAAAATGCCCTTTTGTCTAGTGAGCTGTCTCATGGCTTTTCATTTATGCAAAACAACGTAACCAATATAAACACTGTTTTGGTGATATAAGAAACACTATTATTCTTTGTCGTCCCTTTCCATCTCAAGGGCTGAAGCTATTTACTTAACTGTGTATTGATTATGTTTCATCATGCATCACCCTGGATACCAATCTTGTGATACAGCTCTTCCTTGTACACTCCATCTCATAAAAAGTACCAAAAGAAAAAGAAAGCAACAAACAGGATTGGAATTATTTAAATTTTGCTGCACCAAAAATGATGTTTTCTGTTAGAAATTCCCAACTCTTGGACAGGGGTTATGGTTAAAACTTTTCTTCAATTCAGCTCAAGTTTTTTATCCAACTTCAATCAAACCTCAGGAGCACCAGGTGCCTAATTCTCACGTGGGACTTTGTGTTCCAGATAAATGGGGCAAAAGGAACCAGAAAGTGGTACAAAGGGACTTCTACAGTGCACCTACTGAGCACATCCAAAACCACATGGCCAAACTGCTCTGCCATGACCTTAGAGACGATCATCTCCCCACCCCATGCACAGACCTGCACCTACATGCACACATGAGCTCCTGGAGGGAAAGCACTGAGGCTGCAATGGGAGTTTTCCCCCCAAAACACACCACCTTTAGTACCAGGATGCCAGCCACAGCATCTACATCAGCTCCATAACCAACACCAGTCTTCCCCAGTCCCAAAAGCAGCACCAAGGCTGCAACATCTCTCCACGACAAACCTCCTCCACACCGATCTCTGCTGCACAGCCAACCCAACCCTTTCCAACCAAGGACTTGCAGATTAAAATCCACCCATGCAATATCTGGATTGTATAAACAACGAAACCAAAACTCACTCCCACCTTCACTCCATCCCACCAAAACTCCCCAGCGTGAAAGTGATTGCTAACCCTTTCACCAAACTATGACTATTTACTCGTGGATGCCTTCCAGTCTGCAGATCTCCAAGCTTTCAAATTTCACTTTCCTTATTTGCTGGTTTTTTTTCCTCTCCAATTGGGTCTAAACACCTCCTTGCACCTACCAGCAACACTGCTGAATCGGTTAACTGGACTGGGTTTTGTGAGGCAAGTGAGGTTTAAAGTATCTCAACTGCTGAGGACCAACATTGCTACAAAAAAATAAAATCCTCCGCTCTTTAAAGGTCATTATGGGATAAGCTTGGCCAGTATTCATGCTCTGGATGACACTGATTTGATAAACAAACCAAGGAAAACATTTCAGAACATGTTTGGTTTTGGTTTTTTTTCATATATATATATTTTCCCCCCCCTAATTTTCATGCAAGTAGCATAGCTTGTGTCAAGCTCTCCAAGAGCTATTTTTGATCTGTCCTTGATGATGCACTTGCCAGATATATTTGCCTGGCTGATTTTGTGAAAACCCAGTCAAATTCTTCAAGGGTTGACATACTTCACTGAGTTCAAGCACAGTTCTGGGTGGGCTTTCAGAAGAACCAGGGATCATCTTCCCAGCACCACTGAAGCTATCAGCACAAACTAAACCAGAATCCGAACCTACGTGAATCTGACCTATGTGCACAATATATTGGATTTAGCCCGGGTCCTGTACAACCTCCCTCCCGCAGCCCATCACCAGAACAGCTTTAGAGGCCCCTACTTTGCAAGCTCCCACATGCTTTAAAGCAAGGCGAGATCTGCAACGTGCAACAGCTTCAAGCCTCTGCTTCCAAAAATAAAGCCTTACAATCACATCATCCCGATCACTCAATCATAGCCACAAGTAGGTGGAGGAAATGGTGCCACTTCACCTACAGAAACTCAGGCAGAACCACTAGAAAGTCTGAAGGTGCTTGAAAAAATGTCCACTTTCAGCTCCTTGACATTTTATAAGGATGTCAGCACTGACGTTTTTGGCAGTTGTTCTAGAAAACCTTCCGTTCGCCACCGTTCGCATTCGGTTTCTCCCTCTTCCCACGGGAATAGGATGGACATGCTCACTAGTTACCAATTACTCACACTAAGCTTAACCATGCACAGCTCACACAGCACTCAGTATTGTCCTGCAAACGAACGCGACCAAGCACACCTGTATTAGCACCTTCATTCCTATCAGGACGCATTTTGGAAGTAGCTCACCCTTTTGTCCTGCTTTCTGTGTTCTCGTTCACATCACTAAAGGGCTTTGCATGATGCTAAACCAGAAGATGTGCTCCGGGAGTGAACCCAATGCACCTCAACCACCAACAGGCACTCAGTCCACAGGACTAGATTAGAGCTAGTCCTAAGTGACTACACCACCACCTCCAAAATGCTTCTACCATGGACATCAGGATCTCAGCACCCACTATCTCCTTCCACAAACCTCTTCTCTTGGGCCATACTACTTGCTAATGCAGATGTAGCCATAATGTATTGCAGAATGGTACAAAACAGTATTAACCTCATTATACCATCATTTAATTTTAAAGGAAGGCAATAAACGAAGAGTCACCTTTTTCCTCCAGCTAAATGGCTGGAGAGGACACGTGCCACATGCTCAATTAACCCCAAAAAAGCCAACTGGTACATGGACAAAGTCTTTGCAAACCACACACACCGAGATGGCCACAGCCCAAAGAAGGATGGAGAGAGTATCGATTAAAATAAGGGAAGTTACTATGAAGTGAGAGTATTTGAAGGGTCAGGCACAGGTTGAAGATTTTACGCTGCAGAAGCACTTTCAAAAACCGGCATCTTACACGTACCACTGCGCTTGTGATCTCAGGTCAATAGTGGGGCCACTTCTAGCAATAGGAATAAGATTCCTTACTCCAAGAGTAGCTACATATGTAATCAGAAGAGCCCCAAAAGGAAATAAATGAAGACTGAGACACATTACCAAGTTGCAGTTTGTCAGTGATTTTTAAATTTTTTAAAATCACAGAATCCTTAAAAACAACCAAACAAAAATCAGCATTTTGTCCACATTCTCCACCACTTTCCTGCATCCCCAATCCCCACCCTACGTCAGGTGGGAGCATAACCAACTCCAAAGTAAGGGATGATGGCACAAAAAACCAAACTAAATTGAATTGCCACAGAAAGAGCCAGTTTGTGATTCAACTGTGAAGTTGGATCACATATTTTACCTGCTCTTGTGCTACAAGTTTTAATCTAACTTGTTAAAAGCAACCCCAAACTTCATACCACAGAGCGCAGAAGAGATTTTTGCAATCTGGGGATTAGTTTTGGTTAACTGAAATCCACGCCAGCCTCTTTTGCTGCAGCTCCCTAATGAAGGTCGCCGCATTGTTTACCACCTGGCACCAGTGGCACAGGAAAGCAGAGAGGCTCAGGAAGATTATTTTATTTCCTGTAAGATCTGTAGGAGATATTATGAAGTTCATCTAAATACACACTCCCACCTCCCCCTCCTATAGGGACTATTTCAATTTAGTTAAGCTTGCTATATTAGAAGTGATGAGATTTCTCACCCATTTTTATGTTCTAACCAATGACACATATGCTGGAAGACATCTCTTGGTGTGGTACCATTTGAAAAAACAGAAATTCATCAACCAACAAATCCATACTTTTTTAAAAAAAAAAGTTTCTTTAGAGAGGTTCCCTGGCTGTCACTAGAAAGCAATCCTCTGCCAAAACTAGCCACGCACAGAGCTAACGCGTTTGGCTGCCACAGCTATTCCCTGCTGAATTATGGGGTGAACACAACTCAACGCTGTGCTGTTCTAGAGAGGCCAGAACCATGCCCATTTGATAATTTACATGATGAACCCTTTATCAAGCCTTTACATCACTAAATTGACCATTGTCTTCCTAAAAAGCACGGCATCAGGGTCTGAATAGAGTGTGATTTGAACTCAGAACAGAGAAGGAACCTTTAAGAACTTAAAATCAAGATTGTCCAGGGTGACACTCCATTGATCAGAAGTGGCTATCATTGCATTTACACATGCCCCTCTTCTTAAGGTTTAAATATTTGTTTATTATTAAGCTGAGTCTATCAGAAAGTATGTCCCAAGTTTTGTCTGGGGCACGCAGGCAAAACAGAGGGGTACAACATGTTGTGAGATCACAATAAATTCCTTATTTACTACCACGTATATTCTTAAAGGTCACTGAAATGCTGTGCAATGAGCTAAGCTGCCCCCCTCGCTGCTCCTTCGTGCCCAGCTGGAGGAGAAGGCTGTGTTTTCAGAAAGGACAGTACACCATTGGCTCAAGGTCTGCTCCATTAAAGCCAAGAAAAGCCAAGGCTAGAGCCAGCTGATTTGCTGGCAACCTATGGATGAAGCAGAACATAAACATTTAGCTTCACTGAAATTGCTGGAGTCACCCCAATTGACACTAGTCCTGAAATGTCCTCCTCCAGCTGCGGTGGTTGCTGGAGACCTCTGTCAGCTCATCCCAAATGAGCAGCAGGACTTGCACCATTGAGATGTGCCTACATCTCCTGGCCTTGGGATAAGACGGCAGGAGCCCATCTAAAGCAAACCCACCCGCCTCCAGCATCCTCTCGGGCATCCAGAAGCATCGTAGAGTTTCAAAATGAACTGGAAAGAGAGAAGCCTGCTTTGAACTGTGAACGGGTTAGAGGAAATGCCAGCGCAGGATGGATTAAGGGCTCCATTCCTACACGGATTAGCTCACAGCAGACAACGGTCCAGCAACCAGCGTGGGCAAAGTTGGGTCCCTTCCAACTTGCGCATCCCTAGAAACTTTCCGGTGAAGGAAGTGAAACGCCACTGCTGTAACGCTGCTGGGAGCTTGCCCCCCCTCTATACCAGGAAAGCCAATCATGGCAGCTCACAGATAGAAATAGACTTTTTTTTTTTTTTTTACGGTTCCCTTTTTGATTCATATCCAACTGTGAGGATTGCACAGATGCTCACATCAAACCCTCTGTGGCAGCAGGTCTCCAAAGCTCTCCCAGAGCAGCTGAAACCACAGCGAGCAAGATTTCACCTAAAGGGCCTTAAATGTAGGGGTGAGGTTGTGGTTGCTTGGAAGTGAGGAGATGTGCCACAAAGCAGATTTCCTGATTAAAAGATATTTTCTTTAAAATACTAAAAGCCAGAAAACATTAACAACTTTACACTAAGCCACCACTGAGACCAGTCAGAGGAAAAATCGTACTGTTTTGTAGAAGAAGTTTTAAGTCAGATGAGTGCAGCAAGTGGGGTACCGTAATTTTCTTTTTCACAAAATCCCATGAAGACCCTTCACAGAGAGCGTAAGGAGGCTTAAAAGGCAGCAAGAATAAACCTGCATTCACAATTCAAGCGAGTCAGCTCTACAGGTGCCTTGGTCTTTTAACAATATTTGGTAAAACAGAAGACCGCTCTCAAAAGAGAGGCTCAAACAGAAAAATGCAAAAAGAAAAAGAAAAAACCAAACAGCTATTGCTCCCTTCAGACTTAAATCTCCCTTAGCCTGGAGGGTGTCAAATCAAGAAAGATCATCACTAACATTTACAAAGAGAAGCCAAAAACCATAAACCACAGAGCAAGAAAAAAAAAAAAAAGAGGAAAAAAGCTCTTCACCACAGACCACTGTGTAAAGACCCAACCTTCATTTGAAGAGCAAAGGCAGGAAAGACAGGGAGCATTTGCTCCTGACCAGAAAGACAACGTGACAGCGCAAAGGCTGAAGGGCAGCAAAAGGATCAGACGAGCCCACTAAAAATCAATAGAAAAACTCCAGTTCACTTCCCTGCACCCTGGCTTTGAACAAAAAAAATCTTTTATTGCTAGATTCATTATTTCAGGAAAGTGGATAAACTGAGTTCCCTTTCAATGCTGCATTCCTCTTGGCTGCACCAGGAAATCACTCGTCATTAAATGTTATTGGCAGAGCAGACTCCCTCCTTGTCTCGTTGCTACTTCGAGCAGAACCAAGGTTTATTCTGCCAAAACTGTTCAGAGATCCCCTTTCTCCTTTTAAATGTGTATTTTTTCAACCTTCCTCTTAAAATAGTTGGTTTTCCAAATCCAAACCCTGAGTGCGCTATGGTCCCATGTTTGAAAAATGTCAGTGCAAACCAGAGCCATAAAAACATCTGACTCGCTTCTCCACATTAACACCGAGTTATAATAAACATCGCGCAGAGTAATCCAACCTAACAAGTTAGTTAAAATTATTTTTCCATTTCACCTGCTGATAGGATCTGTGCTCTGGTCAGAGGCTTCTGTGATCAAAGACATTAAGCCTCTTTGTAATAAATATAATGAGCTACTGAAAAAAAATGTGGAAGGAAGTTTCTCCACACTGGAAAAATAGCAAGTGTATTTATCTATAGCTACCGGGGACAAGAATTATTATGTATGCCTATGTAAGGCTATTGTGGTCTCCATGCACAGCCAACCAGAGGTTTTGCTCCAAACAAAGGTCTCGATTAAGTGATCTAAATTTTCTCTGGAGGAAATTGGCCCCCTCTTTGTTGGCTCTATAAAGAGCTTCCGAAACCATCTTCTCACTTTCAACACCTACAACTAGATACCGTGAATCTCCCCCCACCATCCAGCCCACGGGTCTTTTTACGCCAACATGAATAGAAACAAGTTCCACCTCCAGTCCTCATGACCGGAGAGGATTTTCACAATGACTTTGTGTACAAGGAGCGCTAAACACTCTCAACTTTCAGTCTGCTCCCTCCAGCATCTCTGCAAATACCACCATCCGAGCCAGGACCACGGCGTGCCGTGCGAGGTGGCAGATGTGCCTGCTCCCGACATAGCTTGTGCTCCCCAGCTAAAAATGAAGGAGCAATAGGAGGGACAGACTGGTTTCTGGAATTGCCAGTCATCCGACATGAAGAGGGCTCTTGTTCAAGTCAAAGTGCCTCTGGGAATTCATGGCTTTCAGTGTTTGGGGCAGACCCCACCCATTCTCTGTCTCCTGAACACAATAAACCTCCTGTTCATTCACTGAAAATAATTAAATAAGTAAATAAAAATCAAACTAGAGCAGGAAGAAGCTTTTTACAATGTCTTCACCCCCCTTCTTTTTTTGCCAGAAAAATTCCAGTTGTGAAAAATGGAAGCCTTTTATAGGAAATATAATATTTTAAAGCAAGTTCTTGCTGAAGGGCATCTCAGCTTGAGGGTGGAATTTCTGGTCAGAGGAAACCGGAGAGAGACTGAGCCCTCCGAAAACCTGGCAGCACATCGGTCAGGACATGCACAAGCAGATGAAGAGCAACGTCTGACCACACATACAAACACACACACGAGGAAAAAAAAAAGTCAAATGTGGGCATCTTTCTCCAGTTCCATCCATCCAGCCATGCTACTGGAACAACTGCAGCTGCAAACTGGACAATATGGGGGAAAACACAGAAGTCTGGAGGGTTGTTGTGACATGCTTGAGGGTAGGGACAAGTGACAGGGACAGATCTCAGCCTCTGGAATGCCAGCTGGTTATCATAACCCGAGCCACCAATCTCATTTGCTTTTCATTTGCACACAACTCAACCCTGGGTCCATGCTCTGTTGGCTTCAGTCTTCTCCCCATTACAGGTCACATCCGTAGATGGAGAAGCCATCCTACATCAGTTCTGCCCTGCCAGCACTAGGACCTCTACAGAACAACTATTTTAGACTGCTTGGTTGTTTTAATACACCCTGGCCAGATCTGCTTACAATTCTAAGGATATCATCCAGGAGCAAACCAGGGTTACTCAATTGTGTTAGAAGTGCATCAAAACCACTAGAGCAAGCAGTAACTTCAAACAAGTTATGTTAGTACCTCCATAGCTACACACAGATCAGATGTCCAGATGCCCACTGGCTTCCCTTAGGCTATGGTGAGGTCTGCCTGAATCCCTCCTCTGTTCTTGGCCCCATCACTATACATCTAAACACTCCTTCTGCCATCACTCCTTTTAAATTCAAGCCTTCGTCCCAGAAGAAAGCACCTACTAGTTAAATTGCAGAGCTTTCGGAAGAGATAAGCTGTATTAACCAGAGCACCTAAGCAGCCTGCGGATGAATCTCAACTCCATCTCCCCACCACAAGATATTTATCATTTTCCTACAAGACACTGTGAACCTCCGTGCTGAAGGCTTTACATTCAGACAGCATTTACAGAGACATCCAACACAACCAGGCCCTCAAACTTGCAAATGCAGCGAGACAGAAAAGGTATTTTATCTTCCTGCAGTGCGCACCATCCTTGTGTTCCTAAATATCCACCAGCCCTAAATATCCACTGCCTTTAGCAAATGAATGGGTTTTGTTGAAGGATCAAGGTCACATAGTCCTAAATAACTGCTCTCTACCTCAAGAGCAAATATAAGAGCTGACTCGAAGTGGAACGCCACCTTTACTCAAGTGTGTTTTCAGGTCATTTAAATTCACTCCTGGATACAATGAACAGTTTACTAATGAGTCTTCACTACACTATTTTTTGACATTTTCAACAATTAATTTCCTGCAGGCATTTTTCCAGTATTAGCTTAGAGCGGAAAAGAAGCAAGCTAACGTTTATCCAGTGAATACAAAGGAAAAATTGATGGCATGATTCTTCATTTCCGGATTACCCAATCGGGCCTCATTCGAACAAACAAAAGAAAATCTTCTTCAAGCAAGTTATTAAATCAACTCTGAAGATGAAAGATGACTACATCTCCCAGCTGCACCCATTAGAACCAGGAACTGAGGATAAACCACAACAAATATCAGCTGGAGCATTTTGTCAGTGTGCACAATACTTCAGTTCCTACAATGAAGTTACAAAATTTCATTAATAACTCATGGTGTGTGAATGCATAGTCCTTGAAACAGTGACTTGCATACTATAGTTGTGAACAGTTTTCCATCCCAGTCGATTTTGAGCTCATTAGCTCTGATCTCAAAGATCAAATGCAGACCCCGATAAACATTTAAAGATAAAATAACTGCGGCAGCAAGGGGCCTCTGGCCGGCTCTGCTCTAAACTCCCACTCAGAACAAGGCCAACCCAGGTCACGTTGCTCAGGGCAATGTCCCAGCAAGGTTTGAATGTCTCCAGGGGTGGAAATTCCCACCTTCCTCTGGGTCCTGCTCCAGGGTTTGACCATCCTTCATGGGGAGAAACTTTCCTACTGCCTAACTGGAATTTCCCTTGATGCAGCTTGTGCCCATTGCCTCTTGCCAAGAGCCATCTTCATCTCTCCAGCCACTCCTTAGTTGCAGAGAGCAGTAAGATCCCCACTTCCCTTCTCCTGCTGCACAACCCCAGCTCTCAGCCTCTCCTCGTATGACCCAGGCTCCAACTCCAACTAGTTTGGTGGCCCCACTGGGCTCGCTTCTGTCTCTTATTGCCTGCCTTGGTTTCACGGAGCCCCAAACCAGATTGAGTGCTCAGATGTGGTGTCTCAAGTGGCAGTAGAGAGGAAAACCCACATCCCTCAAGCTGCTGGCTGCATTGTCACTATTACAGCCCGGGATGCAACCAGCCTTCACTGCCAAAAGTACATCCAGTAGCTGAATGTCATATTGAAGGTGGATATAACAAAGGGAAAGTACCTTGCACTCCAAGGATTTGAAGCATTTAAGAGAGCAAATCAATATACTTGACTAGCAGATGTTGACCTACCAGACCTTACGTACGTCGGGAACAGAATCAAGGCGCCTGGGCTTCAATTCCCTCACCTCAAAGAGGCTGCAGAGGGATCAGGCTTTCATCCCTCCATTGGATTTAAGACTAATGAACCCAAGAGAGAGCAGACAGCAGTCTGCAGAACTCCACAGCACATCAGTCAGCTCTCACAGCACTTTGTAACCTGTCCAAAGGCTTCATTATCTCTCCAACTAACAACCAAGACCATGAACATCTGGTGCAAAACTCCACTTGAACACATTCTCCCGCTCTTGCTTTTTACTCTTCACCCTCAACTTTCTTCTCCCTACCTTTGCTTAGTACTTCCAATCTCATAAGGTATGGGACATTTTCCACTTGCTACAGCCCTCTCTAGGCAGGAGATGGACTGATTGGAAGGATGCATCTGTCAACACAACCGATTCCAGCCATTCTGGCCACTTCATAAACACTGCAAAGGTTTTGGCTGATTGACTACTCCTAGGTAACACTCTGTGGTCTTGCATGAGATGCATCTGCCAATAAACAAACAAACGTGAAGAAAAAGGAAGAAATTAGGTCTAACAGACTATGGGTCTGAAGTAAGGAGGGAAAAAAATATTCCTGCTGTTCTGGCTGCTGAGGCTTCGATAGCTAAGCAGATGCTTCCTGAAGTCACTGCACATCTCAGACATATCTTATTTGATTATTGTAAAGACTAGGCTAATAGCTCTCTGCACACCTTGTTAGAGAAGGCCATGAATGAGATTTCTGAGCTGTGACATGCTCCATTTACAATTCAATTTAGCAGGTCAAAGAAAGTGGCAGAGAACATATTATTGAAATATGCATTCCTGCTGGGGCTGCCGTAATTGAACTGTAGATCAACAGATGCAACAAAAAGAAAGCCAAATCGCTAAAAATAACATTATTACACTTTGTAAAACACCTCGGCTCCCAGCCTCCAAAAACACAACCAGAAATGGTAGTCAGGTAGGGCCTGACTAATTCCCTCCAGGCTTCAGGGATCGCAGCCTTGTAAAGCTGAGGAGCAATCGGGCAGTTTTGCTCGCCCAGGTAGCAAGCAAGGAGATAAAGGTACCCCAACTAAGGGATAACTCCTATTTGCCGGCCCCTCCTTCCCCCCACACTCTGGCATTACAGAGGACCAGTTTCTCTCTAGGTGTACTTCACTGAACAGAGGCAACATCTAACTGTAGCCCAGCAGCTGTATTCATCACAAAAAATGCTGGCAACTCTCGAGGGCGCTGCGACGGGAATTCCTGCGCCGCTCCAGAGACGGTGCACAGCTGGAGCCAGGGCTGTTTCTGGCTATTAGTGGCCCCAGGGGACTTTCTGCAGCAATAATAGCGTCCTGGACCAGCTCTGCCTCCTACAATTACATCCTCCCTCTTTCATTCAGCACAGAGGTAAACAAAAATCCCTTAGGGAGCCTCTGATTCATGAGAAAACAGGACAGAGCGATAGGGGTTCCCCAATCTACCCCCTGCAGCATGATTTACTCCACTTTCACAGCTCCCGACAACGTGTTTTTAATCTACTGGATCTTGCCCAAACACCATAACCAGCAATACCCAGTGCTTTTGGCCATACTAATGGAAGGATTCGAGTATTACAAACCTATTACTGATGCTAATGATGCACTATTCCTTCTCTTTAACAAAGACTTCGCATATTTGGAGGCTGAGTGGAGGCAGCTATCTTTTCTAGTCTAAACAGGTCCAGTTCCTTCAGGCTCTACTGATGAGGCTCATCTAGAAAAAAAAAAGTAATAATACAGCCCATCACTCTTACACAGACCAACTGGATGAGGTCCAAGCCTTGCCTAAAGTGGAGCACCTTGCTGGGCACAGCATCCCTGCTGAGCTCTCATCAGCATCAAGCAGCAGGACAGCCGCATCCTCGATACCTCCTGAGGATGTTATTCCTGCTAACACATCCCAGTCTCACGATAGTCCTTTTCACAGGCACATGATGTTGTTGACTTGCATTCAGCTTATGGTTCACTTTTAATTAAAGCATCAGCATCCTGGGGCAATGGGGTTTAAGATTAAAAATAGGTTTAATAAAAGCAGGTTTAATAAAAAAAAGAACTAAGTTAACTAAGAATAGAGCGAATGAAGTCTATTAAATGTAATGGCTTCAGTACCACCTCTTACTCAAGGAAACTCAGAAAAACTGATTACCAGGAGGAGGATCATTTTGTGCACATCCTGGGGGTTTTGCAAAGTCTTTCTCTAGCTGTCTGCTTCTGGCCTTAGCTGGAAATACGACATTTGGCTAGATGGGTCCTATACCAGGCCTAGAAAAAGGTTGTAGTCGTTAAAACCCCCAGACACCTTCGGCAAAGCTGTGGCCCAGCCACCCTGCATCTCAACAGATCGCTCATGCCATAGGAAAAAGCTCTGCTTCTGCCTTTGCTGATCCTGGCCCCAGACTGCTTTTGCAGTTTGTCCAGCTCAGTCTAATCCCAGGTTTTGACGTGCCTCCAGCTTTTTCCTCTTTGATGTTTACGAGTTTAATAAGCATGGCTTTCATTAGGAAGAATGGTAGATGAGATAAATACTGAATATTTATCCCTATTTAAAGAGAATTACTGTATTGCAGGAGTGTTTATAAGAATCCTGTTGCAAAATGCTCTGGCTCAGAAGAAACAGTCCTATCCCAAGTAGTCTGACACAGATGTCAAATGGATTCAAGGGCAAAGAACTGGGCTGGGAGAACAAACAGCCAATTAGCCAATTCCTTGGACAATTTCTTTCTCTTGCCGCATCTTATTCTTGCAGCAAATGTCTGCAAACCAAATGCTAAATGTGCTACTTTGTCATGATGCTTGGCACAAAAAAAAAAAAAAGAAAAACAAAAAAAAAAACCCCAAAGATTTCTTTGCTGGTTGAAAAGGTAAGAGCATCGCTAGCCAGTGCTGGAAGACAAAAACCTGACAGTAAAAGAGGCAATGGGTGCCATTCTTGACATCAATATGAGGTCTTCCACCTCCCCTCAAAGGAAAGGGAAATAGCCTTCAACTTGAAAGGAGGAGGAGTCAAAGGAGAGATGCACAGAAAGCAGGACCAGATGTTCACAGAATGACCAGGAAGGTCACCCCGGCAGTGGCAATCTGAAAGGATTCCTGTATTACACCCCAGATCAGACGCCATTTGGGTCTAGGGAAATCCTGCTTGGCTCCCTGCTTCACGTGAACAACAGATACCAACAAGTTGTACCTCCACACAAGGTGACAGGCTACGCATGTGAAATCTGCCATGCCCAAAGCCAAGCTTGTCTTGCAGCAGTTAGTTTGGTCCACCTGCAGATAGGACCATGCCCACACCAGCAGATGCAGAAGTAGAAAGCTAAACCAGGAGCATCAACAAAAGCTGTGCCAAAAGGCAAACCAGAACATTTCCCCATGTGGAAGTCCACATAAGCTCTTTCTTCTCTTTCCATAAGGTCACAAGGAACAGGCAATGACAGCTTAAAAAGGCATGTCCAAGGGCAGACTATCCAGTTATCCTGCCTGATGGTCTGCTGGAGGCCAGCTGAGGACATCAGCAAGGAAAACTGTAAAGCAGAAGATATCTAAATGCTTGTATTATTCAGAAATCACTGTCCGGAAGGCACAAAAATAACAATGACAATAAGCATAAATTATTGGCTAATAAAAGCTGCAGCAAAGAAACTGAAGATCTGGCTTATGCAACGTCTCCTTCCCACTTTCCAGCAGCTCTGACAAATCACACATCACTATTGATGCAACCGAGCTTTTTCTGTGATGTTTATAACTCTGGCATAGCAAAGTTGACTTATATAACAGCAGCTCTGCCACGCTTGTCTAGAGGGAAGCCACGAGATTCCCCTGCAGCTATTTCCTTTCAGTACCCATCACCATGACTAAAACGCAAGCAGTCAACTTGCTGACAAGAAAAGTTGTTTCCATCCTGTTTTAAGCAGGAGCAAGAGCCCAATTGCTCTACGAATGAGTTGAAAAAGGCATTGCAACTGCTTTGTCTCCTGGCGCTTTCTGATGCCAGGCCAGCACGTGAACTGTTCAAATCCCAAAATAACGGCACTGGTCAAATAAATCTATTTTTCTTCTCTTCGTTTATTAACGTATGATCATCTGCAGCAAAAGCGCAGACACGCATTGAGCAGGGAATATCGCAAGTGAGATGAGCTGTGGAGCCCCAGGGGAGAGGTGTTCCTGATTCACCTTTCCAGAATCACACTGAACTTAATATTTCTGCTGGGATGCCCAGTGGGTGCCCCTGGAGACAACCAAAGCCCACTGGAAGGATGCTCTTCAGAGGGAAAGCTCAGTCCATTTCCTTGCCATAAAATCGTTTGCAACTTCAGAAAAGACATTTTAATCTCTCTCATGTTCTCACTCTGTAAAAATGGGAATAATTATCCCTCTCATCAAGAGCTGCACATTGATTAGAGCACTTAAATTCCTCCAATGGAAGGTGTTCCAGAAATAGCAAGTCTGCCATACTGCTGTTTCTGTACCTTGCCATACTCGAGAGTTTTTTCAAAGCAGCACCACAACCAGCCTGACTTTCCACTCTCCTTTAAGAAGCTAACCTGAAGAGGACATTTCCTGGAAGTTCAAAAGAGCTTGCACTGAAAATAGCCCAGATGGTCAAAGTTCAAGATTTCTCCTGATTCACTACTCATTGGTTGTAAAACACGCCAGGCAGAAGTGCTAATCATGCAGCTGTCTTACGTGACACTGGACATTTTGCATGAGCAACCTGCTTTCACACAGTCTCTTTGCACAACCCAACATTGGTATTTAGCAAGTTGGAGATAAAGCCACTGTTCTGGCCAGGAGATGGATGGACTAGACAGATACCATGCATGGGAAAAGCAGCTTGGGGAAGTATGCAGGGAAAGAATTCCCAAAGCATCGCTGTGGGATTTTATAGACAACAAACAACATGGCTTTTGGCTTCACATCTAGGATACATGCTAATAAAAAAATATTTCCAAGCACAAGAATAGATCATGACACGGGCACTGCCCACAGTGTCAACAATACCATCCCAAAAGATACTCATATCGAAACCACACACAACCTCTCTCCTGCTGAGGAAGAGACTAAGGCAGTCATTTGCTTCAGCCCAAAATTAGGCACAACCTGCATCTTACCAAGGTATAAAGCCTGCATTCAATCATCCTTCACCAACTTTCTCACGGAGCAAAGGAATGTCTTTCCTTGACATAGGTCAAGTCACAATTCACCCTCCGTGATAAATAACAGCAGAGTTTGAGCTCTCCCCCACACTAGCACATATTTAACATGTCCAGAGGACTAATATATATATTCATTACTCACTTCAACTGTCCACGAGTTCTAAAAAAAAAATATTAACTGCTCACAAAGTTGCTTTTATTGGCATAAAAGCAAGCTCCTTCATAGAGGAGCCAAAAGTGTCATGAGGACCAGACCGTGACATACAGCTCAGTAAGAGCAGGACTGGCCTCCTTGGATGTAAACGTTGATTTTTGCAGCTAAGAGAGAAAGGGTGCAATTGCAGAGGCAGACAGCTGCAGGGCTTTGTGTGCACCAGCATTTTGTGGATGTGCTGCTTCCTCCTTGCACAGAGCAGGGTGGGAAAGGAGATCCATTATTTCCACTTCCAGACAGGCAGGCAACGGTGCTTTACCGACAGTTTAACCCCTTGCTGTGAATCAGAGATGCAGGAGGAGAACTCAACCCATGAAGCTATGCAAAAAACAAGGTGAAAGAAAGAGAGAAGATCACAGCAACATCTCACCCCTGCAGCTCAGATCCTGGAATACATCATCTTTCTTATCTTTAAAAACTGCTGCACCAGACAATTTATCTGGCTGGTCTTTCATTAGCGCTCCCCATGATGATTAGTGGGAATTAAGCTTTTCCCCAATGGGCTGTTTCTCATTTGGCATTAATTTATCCTCATATCTTACTGGACATCAGGACAGACAGGGCCATGATCTGAACGGTGGGTGTATAAGCCCAGCTGTCCCAGCACAGCCTCGTGTAATGGCCATGGGCTGACACATCCGTTATCGGAGGGTACTGCTCCCTTTCCATCCCAATTAATCCACAGTAGGTTATGGTCTGTATGAAGCTACTTAAGGCACAAAGTAACCCAGCAGACAGGCCAATAACATCCTCGATATACAAGCGCAGAAACTGGAATCCCAGGGCAAGGAATAGTGGCACTCAATATCTAGAGTTTCTAAAGATCAGCTCAAGGCTTTGCATCCAAGCAACCTTTCCCAAGTAGGCATTAAAACAGCCAAAAGAAGCCCTCATTGAGTATCTTCTCCTTAATAAAAACTTCAGTAGATGTGGCAGGAGAGAAGCAGGGAGGTGAAACCCATCCAGGCACTAACAGCTCAATAGGTGGACATCCTTCACAGTACTTTCCTCATGTGAAAGAGCCTTGCAGAGAGGTCAAGCAGCTGGCTTGGGCATGCAGGTTGCCACAGGCGTTTTCTTCACTTCAGAAGTTTAAAAGCAGCTCTTCAATCTATTTCTTGTTACACGATGGAAGAGAACCTTGGCAGACAGTCAAGATGCTCTAAGGGCTGCTGACCACATTGCTATCAGAAGCAATTTTTTCTCCTCTTACTCTGCTCAGACCATGACAAATATCTTGGACTTGAAGGAATAATGAGAGGAGATAAATGCATGGTAAAGAAAAACAAATATGGATTTTACATTAACTTAATTTTTACTTCCCAAAACAAAAGCTTTCCAAACCTCTCCCTCTCCCTGAAAGAGTATAACTGCTTGCACAAAGAAAAGACTCACAGTAGGAAAGTTATCTGCACAGTCACTGAAAAGGCATCTGTCATCTCTGTGGGCTTTCCCTAAGTAGAAGATTGTGTTGTTGAGGTAGATGTTTTGGGGGATGAATGGTTTACAGCGGGCCATAATTCTGGCTTTACTTGTTATCTGGGATTTTTTGGGCCCTGAGCTATTCAATGCATCTCAGAGGATCAAAGTTTTTCCAGCAAGAAACAGCTGGTGAGGAAAGGATGGCTAATATTTCAATTAATAGCTACGGCAGTCACGGTTCATAATTACAACTAATTATATCAAGGCATGTTAGGTATAAGATACCTGCTCACGGCCTGCTTATTGTTCATGATGACAATACAGTCAGCGTTGCCTACACAAAGCGCAGGACAATGGAAAAGTAAAGCCTGATTTGCAAACCCACAGCCAAATGCGAGGCTGTCAACTGTCTGCACGACACCCGTCCAAACAGTCCAGGTTTCTTTGTCACAGGAAATATCCGAATTATCTACAGCAACTCGGCTCCCATTTCAGTGGGACTGATGGAGCTTCTAAACATAGCATGCGCAAAGCCGTATTTCCGATTTTTTTTAATAGACATGATAAAAATCAGTCTTCAGCAGTCAGGTTATTAACGCTTCAAATTCGCTAAGAGAATATCACGGGTACGTTGCAGAGATGCATAAGGACTGTCTGTTCCTTCCTATCCAAAAACAGGCAAGGAAGCTCAGTGGTAGGAGGTGCATCTGCTGTTGAAGTCTACAAGCTCAAGAGGAGACTCGCCTTGGACTTACTCCAGTACCAAACATGCTGCAGCTATTAAAAGAGGCAAATAAAAGGAAAAGCAACAGCTCTAAAGCTAAGTACAAGCAGTAGCTCCCGACTCCCTAAGGGATACAATCTTCTGAATTTTCTTGTCACATTTACTACCAAATTGGTTATGTTTTATTAGGAAACTCATGACAAAGAAAAGAAAGATAAATTGAACTGTGAGCTTTGATCTGTGAAGCAAGGTGGCCCCAATGCCCATCTCCTTGATGGGCACAGCCATCCAGCACTCACATGCACATGGACTGCCATTTCCAGTTACACAGGATTATTCCCCACCGGTCTTCATTCAGACTTTGCCTGAATTATTCAAGCAAAGGTTCTCCCATCATCTCCCTCGACATTCTAGCTCCAAATGATTTCCATTAGATGCTGAACATTCGACAACTGCTAGCCTGAAAGAGAGCTGAATTTTCAATTACCTGTCTCATCTCCCAGGGGGCATTTCCCAAAGCATTTGCTGGCTGTGGCCAGTACCCCTGGGAGTAATGCAAAGGATTAAGATGATAAAAAGATGGAGCCAGTTCCTGCCTGGCATTAGAAACATTTTTCCCACCAGCAAAAGGGCATGAATGTTTGATGAGCAAGGTTTTTCTGCCAATTTCCATTAAGAAAACAACATCAGAACTGATTTCTCCAGCCCAGGACCCCCCACAAAAGACCTAACCCAATGATTGCACTATGCCAGACAAAAAACAAAACAAAAAATACCCACACACAACACACCCACCAAAAAACTGTTAATAAATCACATGGCAGCAGCCTGGAAGCTGCTACCACAGCTCAACCTAATTTACAGTTGAGCTTAAAGGAGGTGAGAGACAGGAAAAAGGTGGAATGTGACACACACCCCCGCCAACCTCAAATTAGGAAGCCACAGGAAGAACTGCATACGGATGTTGGTATTTCCAGCAAGAGAACTGTTGCCAGAGACGGGCGCTAAAACATCCAGTTTAGCCAAGTCTGCAATATAACAGACACTGGAACATTTAAACAAGAGCAGATCAAGGTTGCTGGTCCCTGACGCTTGTTCACATCATGTTCCTGGGTACATCTCAGAGTACAGTACCTCCATCTGGCTTGACACGTCCGTGCCAAAAATGCAACGGGGGAATGGAAAGGTCTCTCTCCACTTGGAAATACTCAAGGGCATAGGTTGCATGAATGGGAAACTCTGAGCCGAATTCACTTGCCTCTCAGACAAAACCCATGGGTTCATTCCATTTTAAGAACAGAACTAGCCCAGACCAATTTCACACTCGGTTCCACTCAGTGCCAATTGACTATTCACAGAAAGCATTTATTCAGCAGTCATTTGCACAGCTGGAAAGATGGTGCCCTGGTGCTTTCTTGTCACTGGTGGTGGTCCTCTGACTCTTGAGGTCCAGAAGTTGGTGTTGTGCTCATTAGACAGACTGAAGATCTCCCCTTGAACATTGCCTGCATTAGAAGGTCTCCAGTGAACAATTTGGACTTCCGAGGAACTGGTAGATTTATTCTTGTGGCCAAATCTTTTTGCTCTTGATATGCTTAATGCTGCCTGCAAAACTGAGTTATTAACATGCAGTGTTCCCCAGTGACTGCTGTTCCTCACAGTAGATGTGTATGTAGAAAACCTCAAGACAGGTGCAGTAGCTGCCTGGGGTCATGCAAGAAAGAGTATAAAATAAATGTGTCAGGATCACACAATAGCTTGGAGAAGAAGGTTGAAGTCTGAGTTTTCTGCTGGCAGGTGTTGAAAAAAGAAAGAATAAATAAAATTATACTCCACCTTACCAAAACTAAATTCTGTGGCACACAACAAATGTCTGATGCATATGTTTGAGCAATAAATGTAGTATACAAGTCAGTACTGAATGAAATCACTTCTCTGCTTTGTCAAAGGTCTTGATATAGCAAAAAATAAGGGGACGACTTTTTACCTGTTGTTTGCACTGGTGGAGTAAAGAACTGAGCATCCCACTACTCCACTGTCACATGTAAGGTGGTCAAGGCACATAGTTAAATGTGAAATCTTCTGATTTGAGACTGAGATGGAGTGTTCCTTAGATGGATTAGGAAGGGCTCAGTATGAGCCCATCTTTTTCCCCACATAGTTCAGCTTCACCCTTTCAGCAGACACTACTATGCAGATACCTCAAACAACCTAGGAGGTTTCCTAGCTTGAGTCACTAAACACTTGCTAAAAAAGGAGAGCCAGATCTTCTATTTGGGGCAAAGCAGCCTCTAAAAAAAAAAAAAAAAAAAAAAACAACAACAACACACCCCACTGTCCCTGCACCAGCTGTGGACTTTGAATCAGCAGGGCTCACACAGATACTCTGCAGAAAGCTTGTCTGAATGGGCCAAACATCCCCAAACAGCTTTGAAAGTGATGGGGCATGACTTCAGAGCAAGGTTCATGCCTTCATTTATCAAGGCTCAGCCAAACTAGTCCCATCCTTCTCTGGATTTCAGATCATTCAAGGACTTTGTGCCTCAAACATAATGCAGACATCTTCACTGCGCTGGACTGCGAACAACACAAGCGTCTTGACCACCTCCAGACTCTCAACTGATGTTAGAGCTATGCAGTCTGCATGACTAAAAGCTTTGGCCGTGCTCCCTACGGAGCACAAGGACTCCTCCTGTCCTACTTTTCTCTCACTTCAACATAAGAAATCCCAGGAGTTTCTTCCACCAAGCCACATCCAAGAAAGCATTCAAGAGCAATGAAGGAAGTTCTGCTCTGTTGGCCAAACTTAGAGAGCAAAAAGATCTACGAAAGCTATAAAATCAAGGCCAGAAAAGTCCACAAAAAAATTACACAAACGTCCCTTTCATCACTGTCATCTCACATCTATTGTTAAGAGTCTCCTCTCAGAGTCTCACCTCTCTCCAGCCCAGAGATGTTGGAAAGCAAGTCATATCACCATGTGGACAGACTCATTCCCCCCCCCATCAGGAGAAATTAGACAAGCTATTCTTGGATTGCAGCAATAAATTCAGCACACTACAAACAAAACAAGGTAGTGCCAACTGGGATAAGCCAGCCCATAAAAGCGATTGCACTGTAGAAGCTACAGAGCTTACTAAAGTGCTTCTAAATTATTAGGTTTGGCCTGCTATTAACATGCTTGCCTGCCTTGAGCAACAATCTATAGGTTTATTGGATTATAAATTAAAGTCAACAACTCTTGCAGGGTACAAATTAAAAATCTGTTTTGGAAGCATAATTATCATAATGCCATAAACAGTGATACATGGCACCTCCCTTTTTTAAATTTTATTTTATTCTTTTATTCCATTTAGGATTTGCTTTAATTTTACAATAAAAATTCTGTAGCATGATCATCTCTCCAACAACATCTTTTTAAACCAAATAATCTTTCTGTAGTGGCTAAGAAAATACCCAAAAAGTAGAACATTTACTCATCTATGCAGGAGGATATACAGAAGGAGACAAAAAAAAAAATCTACTCTGCATGATGATAAATAAGGAAGCAATGACAGCTCAGATTGAGATCCAAGGGATATATCTCCACCAACCCATTTGGCTCATTGATGGAGAAGACAAGAGAGAAAGTGGAGAAACTGCTCCAAACAGTAATTCAGGAGCATGGCCAAATTTCACTGAAACGCACCAACTTTCCTTGCTACAACAGAGCCCAAGCTGATCTAGTTAAATCAGAAAAAAAAAACCAAAACATTTTGCCTTAGCAAATCCTGCTTTTAGCGCGCTCTTTGAAGGAGTGAACCTATCTCAATGGGCTAGACCAGTGCAAATAGGTGCTGGAAGTTGCATAGACATTTTGTTTAGAGTGGGTACCTCAAAGATGTCTAATGAATCAGAAAAGTTATATGGAAGGGAAAGGAAAGCAAGGATGGGCAAGCCTACTGTAGTTTCCACCCTCTTCTTCTCCAGGGTTGGCCCAGCATCTGCCAAGACTCAGGTGTTCGCAGAATGTAGGATTTCTATTTCCCCTTCCACATCTCTTGTGAACCCAATGTGGTCTCTACAGCTTCCCACAATCCTGACCGTGGTTCGTGTTACCCAAACATCAGGACTATTTGACCAGCCAGAGCACACTGCAAGCCTTTGCAGCTTCCAGACTTTGAAAAGTTGCACCAGCCTTGCTCCTCAGCTGAGGTCTGTCCAGCCACCGCTGCCAGGGACAGACAGATGTGAAAACCACAGGCCCTGAAGATACGTGTTTGGAGGCTTTTCGTTATGGTCCTGCTTTGCTGACCAGAGCATGACAAATGCACAAGCAAAGCTGCTTTGTAGCCTTGAAAGTACCCATGGTAGAAAATAAAATAATAATAATAAGCAACTGTAGCAACTAGAGGGAGCCCCCTGAATCTAGAAATTCCCCCCAGAAGTTTTCCTCTGGGGCAGACACACAACTTTGTCTTCTGAGGACACATGGCAGACACTGGAAGGAGATTTACTGCTTGCTTAGTCCATAACCCAAACAGCTCTCCACCTTCGACAAGCTCCCCCCTTCAAGAATTCAGTTTATCTAATTTCCCCGCACCCTGGATACGTGCTCTAGCCCAGTTCTGTACTCTTCAACCATAAGGGTTTTTTTAGTGTAACATATTCAAAAAAAAAAACCAATTCAGCCTTTTCCAAGGATGAACTGTCATCAGATGCTCCAGAGGGAAAGTCACAGCAAGGCCAAAGGAATCAATAGATCTGTTTCAAAGTTCAAATAGCAGTCAATAAGTAATAAAAGTATCTTGAAAACAACTGCATTGAACATCTCTCTACAATGAGCAAGGCAAGGCAAAACCAGCATGCCAGCGAAACATTGAACTTGTCTCCTCCAGCATGGCAGACTGGCCTGGAGCAATACCTTGATGATGTTTTGCTTGGACCACGTGCAAGTCCTGGTCGTGTGAACTCTCCCCACTTTCTGCAGAAGATCTTATCCTTTCTTTCCCCGTTTCGTGGGTGTGTGAAAGGGATCACACCGGCTTTCAGCCACAAAAAAGAAATGCTGCTCAACAGCCAAGACAAAGGTGGTGCCTGCAGTGAGAAAGTCCAGCAAACCTCCCAAAATGCAACCTGACCCTTTTGCACTTTGTTTCTCCTCCTCCTCGTCCACAAATAGGGAGGATCATGTACTGCGAGGATTCATTCTGAGCCAGAAAAATTACTTTTTAACGAGCACGGTAAGCGGAGCAAGCTCAGCTTTGGGACCGAGTGAAAAGGAAGAACTACATGAGACAAAGGGAGCAGGGATAAAATAGCACAACTGATTCATAGAAATATGGCCCATTTTCCCTAAAAACCAATACCAGGAAAGCTTTTCCGAAGGAATTATAATGATCAACAACTTCACGCAACAGCCAAGCAGATCTCTGCTGCGCCTGTATTTTATTTTTGCCCCTACCTGCAGTTCAGAATCAGGGAGACAAGAGGTTAAGCCTTGAATCTTTCATGAGTCCACAACCCTGCCTTTTACAAGCAAAGAGATGTCAGAGTACTGTTTGCAAGCCCTGAAAACAATTAAAAATATTTGCTTCTTGCATCAAGCCCATCATAGGATACCTGCTCTGAAACAACAGCAGTAGGTACATTTCATCAGCGCAAGCAATCGCATCAAGATAATTCAACCTATTGGATTTTCCCCGCAAGCCTTCTCAATGTCTTTACAGGAAGAGTAACATTTTTAAGAAGAGACTGATCTGGATAATTTGATTTTCAATATTTGCAAAGCCTACAAAAAGATACACAGTGGCCCTGAAGTTGCCTTTCAAGCTCAGAGCCCGCAAAAGTAAAGTCTCTATTCACAGACAGCAAATCAATCCTGACACCTTCTCTAGACCTCGGAGAAAATTAAAATCATTTTTAAAACCCAGCAAACTCTGACATCTGGAATTTGACTGCAACAGGACCCTGAGGAGGATAAATAGCTGCAATTTTGCAGACAGGAATGACAGAGCACGCAGCTATGGTGGACTCCTTCCCTACCATTTAAAATAATTAGATTCATATGTATATAACCCTCCTCCCAACAAATTATATGAAAGCAAATCTACTGTAGAAAGCTATAACAAATATAAAGCAGTAGCCAAACACACAAGCAGCACATGAATTATTTCACAAGCTTTCATCATCGGTGTTAGTGTCCTTACATAGTAAATACAGCTTAATAATAGAGCTAAAGTCCTCCTTAAGCAAAATTTCAGGAAGCCAAGAAAAACAAACCATAATCCTATTTCAAGCCAGCGCTATGATCATAGACAAGAGTGTTTAAACAAAGCTCAAGATGTTGATACATGAATTACTAAGCTCAAAGCCTCTTTTTCACCAATTCAGAAGACACGCAGAAAGTATTTCATCACAACCCCATCAGCAAGCCAACAGTCCAAAAATTTGCCAGTACGTTTGTTCAATGATCTTTTCCCCAAAGCGTGTCCATATATTTATTTTTTCTCCACTTGTTAATTCCTTCCTGTTGCTCTTTTGTCTTTGACCACCCAGGTAAGAGTGTAAGCTCTCAATTTTGGGATGGGTGGACCTCTTCTCCGTACACAGTGCTCTCCAGGAGGATGGGCATAGGCTCATCCTCTCAACAATATGCAAAGCCATTCAAAAAGGCAATTTCTATTTCTAGGAATAATAATTCTTAAAAAACAACCCAAACAAACTTAGAGGTAGGGTTGGAAAACAAAACTCCAAATCCCCAAGCCCCTTTGACAAAGCAAATACTTCTTAGAGCCCTACAGTAAAGTATCTTTCGTACTTTTTTTCCCCTCTTTTCTGAACTTGAAATGCACTTATTTTACTTTTCTGGAATTGCCAGAATGACCAATATTGCACAAAATATTGAAAAGGCAAGAAGAATAGATAGCTACTTTGTCATGATAAATTCTTGTCCAAACATCCACTGTTTCTCTCCACCAACTCTCAAAATCAAACTATTTTTGGATATTTAACTGCATTTTCCCCACTCTGACCAAGACCTGGTGGGAAGCTGGACACAATGCAGGATGTTACACAAGAGTTGATTTCCAATTAGAAGACACCAGCACTTTGCATTTTGAACAGCTACATCCAAAGATGGAGGCTCGGATGTAGGTTAAGAGGCTTGCAAGCCATTTACGGATTTTACCTAATGTACTCAATTTTGACCCATCATAGTATAAAGCAGCACTATTTGCGACTAAAATGCAGCACAGTGATTTGCACTTACAGGTACATTTACCGCAGCTCGCTCCATGCTTTTGTTAAACTACCATGATCCCTACTTCAAAATAGAAAGGATTTTGGTCTTCATCAGATGGGAAATGATTAAATTATTCTTTCCTGCTATTTACTGCCCTGGCTCCGAAGGCTGCCTCATTATTTTAAGTGCACCTTAATCCAGGTGCTCCAGCAGGCTGCACCCGGCTGGTCGCATGCCAATCCACCCAGCAGCTGCAGCACTGGGTGCACGATGACAAGTCAAGGGCACTCCTTTTATTTGGGGTCACCTTGGTTTTTGCAGGTGTCTTCGCACCTCTCTGCCTATTTGGACCACCCCAGTTTGGCCCACAGCATCCAGGCGGGCTGGATGCACAAGTGTTTCCACTGAATACACAGCACCAACTGGAGGCAGGTGCATTTGCACTTGTGGTTTTAAACAAAAGAAGTTGGCACACCTCTAGTTATCATCTTGTCTTTCAGACATCTAGCCCCAGTCTGCAACATGTCGTTTGCCCAGCCCAATCTGACACATGGCTCTCCAGCTGATGACTAACTGGTATCCCATTAACGTAAGCCATATACAAAAAGCAGCAGTTCTGCAAACGTGATTTGCCTGATACAGAATAAAAATCCCAGTAAATTTATGCTACTGGTCTCTTATTTGTCCCTGATACTGAGACCAGAACTTTAGACTTTTGACTTTTTCCCCTAATGCTTGGAACCCATTTACTTATATCTAGCCAAGAAATTGCAATAGACACTTCTTTATAAAGTTAGGCTCAAAGACTACATCTTTCTCCCTAGAAAACTGAAAGAGGAAAGGAAAAAAAAAAAAACAGTCCTGAATAAGAACTAGGATTTTTCTTTCAGACTGTGTATTAATGCAACTTTCACAGTACCTCTTCCAAAGGAAGTTTTACCCCATAGCACAGAAGTGGGAACAGCGTGAGCTGACATTTTCATGTACAGAGATGAAATCATCATCAAAATCCATTATAAGCATCAACCTACATTTCAGAAGCAAGCTAGCATCCTAAAATCCTCTTAACATCCTCCTGAAGCTAAAAGGAGCCGTGGGTTACCTTAAATTAGGAGGTCATTTGAGACTTTGGGGAATGCCTCAGCGTCCTCGCAGTATGAGGATTTAATTTTAGCACCCATCCTTGAAAACAGTGTAATCTTGTGTCATGCTAGGGTGAGAACTTTATGTTCCCCAATCTCCGATCCGATATCCAGAGTAAATCTCATGTGTTCTAGCAGAGGCTGTTGGCATGGCCAACCAAGCCTACAGCCAGACAACCCAGGAGCATAGCCTGCCATGGTTCCTCCTAGACTTGCTACTTCTCTTCAGCCAACTTATCTTAGAGTTGAACTTTGAAGGGCTGAATCATTCATTACTGCTCAACTCATCTGAAAAATAACTTGTCTTGTCTTTTGAGAGGTTAATAGAGAAGACAGCCCATGCATGATCAAAAGCTCACCCCATAACCTTTCTAGCATGCATCAGTGACATCCAATGAAGGACAGCAAGGCCATGTCTGTATGGAACAATAAGCTACTTAATAGTGCTGCTCGGCTGAGACAGCCTCGCAGTCTTATGTCAGGAAAGGGAGAAGTGTCTATATAGAAAAGCCAAAAAAGTGCCAAAAAGCACCAGGACCCTTTGCGCTGTGCCTTCTTCACACACAATACGCAGGTCAGTGTTCACACCGATAGAGACTACTCTGCTAACCCCAAAGCACCCTGCTCTGTTAAAACACTGCAAAGCCAATTAGGCAGAACACAAAAGTCCTTTTGCAAAATGAGACAGTACACAAGAATAATCAAATTCAGTATGTTCTCTTTCAGATTTTTGCCTTCATTAATTCATAAGTGTAAAAGTGTTAATTAGGAGCCTTTTATCTTGAATATTTTTACTTCGAGTGTTTCTCACAGGTCTGGCAGATCAGCTCCTGTGCACTCAAAGGGTGACACTGGATACATCAACCTTGGAGCCATGGGAAAAGCAGGAATCCTCAGAACTAACACCAAAGGGTGTGAAAGCTGCACTTCCAAAAGCCTTGGCCTCCCATCAGACAAGAAACTCTAGAGAAGTTGGTCTGTAAAGGCTTTAGGACCTCTCATCTCATTCATGCTTTCCTCCAAACCATAGAGACTACAGAAAAGGAGAAGTTTCATAGAATCATAGAATGGTTTGGGTGGGAAGGGACCTCAAAGCCCATCCAGTTCCAACCCCCTGCCATGGGCAGGGACACCCTCCACTAGCCCAGCTTGCCCAAAGCCCCATCCAACCTGGTCTTGAACACTTCCAGGGATGTTTGGTAAAGAAAGAGGAAGGATGGGGGGGGGGGGGAAGAAGCAGACTCTAGACCCATCCCCTTACAACTAAAATAGAGGCAGGCTGGATGTATAGACATAAGCATGCATTGAGGCACATCAAGATGCTGCAGAAAAGCAGCAGATATGTCCCCTTTGCAGACAAGAGTGGTGGCAAACCAGGAGCCAAGGACAGGACCCCACTTGCCAGAGCAGTGCAGCAAACAGCAGCGTTTTCATGATACTCATTGGCCTTTTTCCAGAAAATCCAGAGCTTTAAGCTACCAAAACATATGTCAGCCAACACATCACTGAGCATAAGCCTATTTGGCAGAAGACATGGGATAGGCAGGACCAGGACGTACAGAACAGCATAGAATAGAGTTTATATAAAGCTGGGATTTTGAACCCAGCCAGCGCGGACTGGGACAACACTCAAACCTTGTTCACATAAAGGATGGAAAAGAACACGGCTCTTACCCAGAAGTTTCTGTGCACTGGCCCAGGGGATGCATTCTGCACAGTTGCATGCCAAGACCAGGTTATCCTAGGAATGGAACGGGACAGAAAACTCTGGTAATGCCCATCCAGCCCCATGTCTGATGTCTAAAGTGAATGCTGCTGTGTTTGACAGGCAAATGAAGAAATTCAGTTTTCTTCTTGCACACATGGTTGCAGAGTTATCATCACAGCAAGAATCAGCAGCTGTAGGTTAAGTAAACAAACCAGTACATTTTCAGAGCTGGTTTTGCAACACCATCCATCCCTGAGGACTACATTTCCTGGGGTTCCAAAGCTCTCCATAAACCAACTTTTTTCCTTTATAAAGGAGATGAATTATTCCCAGCTAGCTCTTGGGTGAGGGGGATGATACACACTGTACAACATTCATTTTCTCGTGCAGACCCAGACCCTGGGCATCCAGGGGATCTCCATGCAGGCATATGGCCCCGGCCTCCTCCCTGGACACCCAAGAAACAAGCAATGTACTACAATTCCTGTATATGTGTTCATGAGCAACCACAGGGTACAAAAAACCCCAACATATGCATACTGCAGGCCATCTCAAACCAGACATACCTCTCAACTGTCCAAACAGTCCTAGCAGCCTGTAAACCAGCCTGAATCACAGGGTGCTTGTAGAAGGAGATACCAGAGGAACCTGCCAAGATCAGGGCCTCCGTTACAAAAGCATCATCATTCCCATCCTTCAAAAGATGCAAATTTCTCACCTAGGAATCAACTTCGCAGAGATAACTGGGTGGGATTTGATGCATCTGCTGATCTTGCATCTCAAAGGCCTTCTCCATCTACAGGAGAGACACGTTAATTTGAAGACCATCATTTACAATTTTTTTCCCTTTCGGCTCCATGCCTAGAGTCCTCTCCTGATCCTGTATCCCTCTGCTTTTCAAAGCTTTCTTTAAATCCACTGTTTTGTCACCACTCTCTATAGTCTCACCCATTGCAGCATGGAGAAGAGGCGATTTTAAAAGTCCCAACTGACATTTGTAAAATTAACTCGATACTCTGCTCTGCCGGGTGTTCAGCCTTGTTTTTACAAGCTTTTTATTCCCCGTACAAGCGTTTCAGCGCACAGACCTCACTCCCCCATCCCCTTTAAAACATCCAAGGCTCTTTTTGGCAAGTGCAGCCATCCACGCATGCCAGATCAGATCACAGGTGACGCGGGACACGGCGTGCCCTTGACCCTTCAGCACGCAGCAATGGATCGGTTCGCTCTCAGGGGTCTCCTGCGTGGGAAGCAAGAGCACGTCTCAAGTGAGAGTCACACATTTAGCAGGAGGAAAAAAGGGGAATTTCCTCTGTGGGCGCTGTTTCGGGGGTGGTATCACAAGGAGGGATGCGCACATCCTTAGATATCGCTGCTATCATGAAATTTGGGCACAAACAGCAGCTGCACAGACAAGCCTGGAAGTGATGTGGGTGGCAATATTCGCTCTATAATACAACAGCTGGACTCGTTGCTACCCAGGGGTCACAAAGCAGCCCCAATTTGGCACAGCTACCTCTGACCCAAACTCCTTGCCAAATAGTACAGCTGGCCAAAGCCAGCCCCTCTGGTTTTTTGCAACAGAGCAACCCTCACCAGGAAAACCCCAACCTCTGTGCCCTGCAGCTTCATTTGCACACGAGCTATGGATGCCTGATATCTATCGAACTCTAACACCATATTAATCGCTTCAATTCACTTGCACCCCTCAACCCGTATTTGCTCAATCTTTTCTTTCCCCTGGTCTCCCTGGACAGAGGTTTTTATGCTGTTATCAGCATCTGCCTTCACCGTGGAGAAAGAAGTACATGGGGCACTGAAAATCCGTAGAGAGGAGAAATTGGAGCTGCAGAGCTCAGATAGGTTTTAACTTGCTCCAGGGAGGACACAAACATACACAGAAGAAACAAATGACAGCCTGCAGTTCTCCCCCCTCCTCTCCAGGAGCTTCCTCCCAATTTTAACACCTACTGCCCAGCAGGATCTGAGCAAGTTGGTCCTGAAAAGATTGTTCACACTCTTAAAAAAAAAACTAGGAAAAAAATAAGAATAACACTGTGCAGCAGAAGGAGCACACTCTGCCTGTTTGAGAAGTACCAAGAATGTCACCTAGTTCTTTTCTTTAGAGATCTCAAAGCAGGGGAAAAACAATCTCTTTCTCAGTTTGGTGTTGTCTTAAAATCAGCATTATCAGGAACAAGAGTACAAGAACTCACTGTCCTCAGGGAGCTCTAGTGAAAATGAGATATCCGAGTAAAAAGGAGTTTGCATTTGAACAGTCTGATGTTACTTGCATTGCATCTCTTGGGAGAGAGATTTTTGGCTATTTGTCTCCTCACAAGGAAAAAAGAGATCACGGAAAGAGGGAGAAAAAAAGAGAACAGGGAAGAAGGGAGGGGAAGAAGCAGCATGCACTAATTAAATCAAAAACACAAAACAACATGTGTAATTTTACTGCCGAAGAAGAAAAAAAAAAAAAAAAAAGAGTTTCTTCAGGGCAACATTAGATGTTGAACAAGCCTGTGTTGCTGGAAGCACTGCAGAAATGGAGAAGCTGGAGCCTTTCTTTTTTCCCTGTTGCTTTTTCTGACCTCAAATCCTCTGGAGGCTTCAAAGGGATTGTTCCCAGCAGAGACACCATCCCCTCATCCTTGGCCATTCCTGCGGAGGATACCATTGAGCGTCAGCACCAGGGCTGGGAGACCTTTTTCCCTGGATCGCGTTCACCTCCCCAACTTCACTGCAGAGTTCTGAAGAAAGTCCAGAAGCTGCTTCATAAAAACATTACAGGGTATCAGTGCTTTTTGTTTGCATTATTAAGCACTTACATTCAGCATTACAAGGCACCTCTGAAAAACACTTTAATCAGTGGTAACAATTATAATGGGGGCTTTAGCAGTCATTTCAGCCTCTAACTCTCTAATAGCTTTAACCATTGGTTGCAAGTGCTGAAAATCTCAAATTTAATTTGTTTTCAAGCCACAGAGGTACTGGACTAATAAGAAGTTGAGTGCTGGCCTCTCATAAAGCAGTTTTAGCACTAACTGCTCATAAACCAGTTAATGTGCAAACACCAGCAGATGTTTCCAAAATCCCCCCTCCAGTATGATATCTAGCATTGCTGATGGGAGTCACTTACAAAGCAAAGATAAGGCAACACCCTCAAGAGCAGCATCTGAAGGGTAAGGTGACTACTCTCGTTTGCAGACAAGTCAGAGGGAATGGAGGGAGGAAAGGAAGACAGGTCTTCATCTCCAAAGATGTCCTGTAGTGCTTTACAAGACAGACCTCAATAAGCAGAAGGGGTGCGAGTCAGGTACCCCTGAGAACAAAACGGGTCCAGGAGCACCTCTCACACGGCAGAGGAATGAGCCCTAGAAGGTCACAGAAAAGCGACCAGCAATTTGCTCCAGCAGCCGTTGTGGGTTGCTGCAAACCGTATCACCCCAACACCTGCAGTGACAGATTGCCATCATCCATCAGGTTTTATACGCTTGTCCAGCATCATTTTGAAGGAAGTGGCAGGAGCGTTTCTAGCCTGCACCCAACTAGAGATGAACCCATCCATCACTGTTGGCAGCCTCGGAGGCAAATGCATTCCCCCGGGGAAGCTGGTGTGCCCAGGTCACATCATGACGCTGAGAGCAGCACTTCCATCCATATGTAATGACAGACTGGTGAACAAGTGATAATTGATAAGGAAAACAATTCGGGAGCACAGGGAGTAAATTATCTCATGAATCACACCTAGACAGGGAGGGTGGAGAACTCTGCTAAACCTTAACCCTGTTGCAAAATATAATTGTTTAGCCCCAATTGTCAGCTGACTTCATACCTGAAAACATCCTGACAGATCAATGCAGCCAGGGACTAAAACGTGTCTAGCATCAGCATAGACGAGTGTTCCCTCTTGCCATGATCCAACACACAGATCCCTTTAGCAATGGTCCAAAATTAAAATAGAACGTCCTCCCAAACTTGTTTCACACTGAATTGCTGAAACACAAGGAGGATGCAACACTGGGAGCAAAACTAAAAAAAAAAAAAACTAAAAAAAAAAGTAAAATTAAAAAAAAAAGAAATATGGATGCAGAACTAGTTAAAAACACTCAATAAAAGGAAGATTTGAACCAAGACAACATCAGGGAGCCTCAGCCAGTTTCTCTCCCAGACCCTGCTCTAGCAGGCAGACAACTGCCACAGATTTGCAATTGAAATGTTAATGAGGACAAGCTCTCGCAATCAGAGACTCTGTAATTTAGACCAGAGTGCTTGTGATTTGCCAAAGAGAGAAGAAACGTGATTAGAACATCCCGTTCTCCAAGGCTGGTGCAGATCTGCAAGCGGGTCACAAGATGCATTTGCCTCCGGGGAGCATCTGCCTGCAAACCAAGCCCTGAGCTTGGTGCAGCCCATGCACCAGGCACCTTGCCCCCAACCAGTTTCCAATCCAACTGCTTACCTGGCAAAGCCAGGCTAGAAAAATAATTTAGGCTTTGACCGTTGTGAAAGATGGAGAGAGAAGGGAGAGACATTGTCACTTCATCATCATCACTCTTCCCCAGCTGTAACTGCTGAGATGCTCCCACACAGGTCTGCTTTTAAGGAACAAGTTCAACATGGGAAAGTTTTGTTTCACAGAGCAGGAAAAAGTGCTTTCTTGAATTTTGCAAGAGATTCTAAGAAAGGGAGAAAGCAATAACTTTAAATAATTTAGCCTGGCTGCTCCACAGAGAAGTTTATCCACTGATCCCTGTTTTTGTGCACAGCAACGCATGTTCAACCACAGCATCTCCCTGGAGGGCATTTGCTCTCAGTGTGAGGACATCAGACCTGGAGAATTGCTCCAGGACATAGCGCAGCCCTTTAGGACACTGTATTGCATATGTCACACATAAGTGCCTGTATACATCAGCATCCTCCTGCAGCCACTCCACTCTCCAACAGCCTTTGAAGATCCCTTGCAGCATCATTGTGCTGCTGTCACATTCAGAGACAAAAAAATATCACCTCTTCTTGCCGTTCTGTATCCACCTCTACTCACTTTTTTATATGCCAGGGAGGTATTAAACACTTTTGTTACAAGATCCCAGGAGGAAGAAGTTTATACCAGTTATTTGGCCACGCACTAGAGGAGGCGGCAGAAAGAATCCTAATAAACTTGTATGTATGCAAATATCCAACGAGACAGATTCTGTTTAAAATGCTAGAAAAGCAGAGAGAAATCAATATGTATTGCCTACCGAGGGTTAGACAGGTCACATGCATTCCTAACTTATTTTCCAGCCTCACCATGGGTGGCATTGCCCACAGTCACAACTTTAATTCACATCGCCTTGATACAGGCAAAAGCACATCTTTTTGGCCACTGCAACATTTGGTCCCCAAGCGATGGTACACACACACGTTAACCAGCTCACCACCACTTCAGCACTTTCACACGTGTATTTTCACGGCACTCAAAGCGTTAAGCATCATTTCGTTGCTATCAGGCCAGTGCTCCCCATCAGCAGATGAAGAAAGATTAAACTGACACCTTGAAAGCCAAAGACTGGTAAGACAAGGGCCAGACCCCAGGTCTACATTTAATTCACCAACCCCCATCATATCCATCATTCAGGGCTTTTATTACAATAAAAAAACCTCAGGGGAAAGACAGAATATTAAGGCAAGAAGCACAAACGTAGTCCAGGCTGCTTAGAAAGATAAGATTGCAAAAAAAGACCCAAACCCAACCTTAGGACTAAGCACAATTTTTATCGTTCAAGGAATTCCAGTCATTGCGCACAACGAAATGCACTGAATCACGGTTTAGTAGCATAATGCTCAGCACCACTGTCAATACTCCACATCTCGGCTCAGAAGACTCCTGCACAAAACAAGCAGCTCCCTGCGCCCTGAAGAATTGGTAGTTTATGGAGGAGGCTGAAGATTTAGAAGAGCACCTAAGGACACACCTTGCAGTCCAAGATGGGGACATTCTTGGCAAAGCAAGGGAAAAATTGGAAAGGTTTTTGGTAAACATCAAAGCAAACACATGATATTTATTTTATTGAAACAGACAGATCAAAAGCAGCAATGAAGAGCAGCAGCTCCTGATAGTGCTCCGGCTTCCCCAAGCAGGAATAAGCTCATTAGCTAAAAGCGCTGCGTGGTTTCATTTCATATCAATCCATTTACTTTCTGAAATATACCTACTTCAGTTAGACACATCCAGGTACAAGAGATGTTTCCGAGATGAATGGCACCTCTCTGGCTCAATAATCAGCTCAACATCACCACTGCTCTGCTAGTGTAAAGGAACCTGATCAAACCTTGAAGGACACGTTGATTTTGGAAAACTGGTGAGCCAGATGTGTTTGTATTTCACATTAAGTAATCCACTGTAAAGTCAACTAGTTCCTCACCTCAGGCTCCATCAAACCAAGTGACATAAGGCAAATTACTTTGGTGATAAATATTTTTCTGCCCATCTATAATGCACTGGGGAGAGGAAGGCGTGATAGACTAGTTATTCAAGTGGTACTGAGATAACACCAAACTCCCCAGCAGAAACAAGCTCCCAATCATACAATGGCTTGGATAGTAAATACTGCAAAAAGCAGGGCACAAAGATCCCAAAACTTAATCAAAAAGTCAAATAAGGAATTTAGATTGAAAGGAACCACCAAATGCAAATGCTTGGCTTAACGTTATCCAACAAGTGGTGGGAGTCCAGCGTGTGGGCTGTTATTAGAAGAGTATTATCCTACACCCAAATCAGACCTTAGTGGGTTGAAGTCAGAATAAATCCATTGTGTCACCTCTACCCACAGCCTAGAAGCGGGGAGAGTAAAGGCAAAGCACTCATCCATTTCGCACCCATGATCCTACTTGCAAGGGAGACTTGGACAGCCTCGGAGATGATGGGCTGAGCTGCGTGTCCTACAAAATAGTCCAGGCTGTATCTCAAACAGTCCCTGCGTGATCTGCTGCACAACCACCATCTCCCTCCCATGACAGAGGGTGTACCTGCCTGGGATGTGCCCCTGTACGACACCACAACCCATAGGGACACACTTTAGGCTCGAAATTCAGGCAGTAAAGGAGTGTTTTAATTATAACGCTATCAATAGGCTTCCAGATCGATATGTCACACCGTGCTGAATTACAAACCCTTCTTCCCAGCGCACATTTATCTCCAAGGACAGAGCACTTGTACACAGTCTTAAGGGAAATACACCCCTCCCATCAGTTTCTTTGACCCCAAATGAATCACCTTTGTTAAATCAGGTAGCAAGACACAGCTCCGTGACTGCACATCCTCCATTTGAAGGGACTTTTGCAAAGATGCACAACACAGAGCTGGGGCCAAAACCCTCCTCCCGCTTCCTTCTTCCACCAGTTCCCCCCAGTTCAGACCAGTTTTGTGTTGCTCTGCTGCACAACACCTCTCAGCAGGTCTGAGGTTGGAGCAGGACACTACACCAAGCCAGGAAAAAAAAAGGATATTAGGGGGAAAAAAATCTGAAGAAAAAAAGAAAAAAAACCACACTTTGAGATTAGCATTTTCTTTTTAATTAAGAACTGTTGCAAACTTAAAACTTGTGAAAGCAAGTACCAGACCTGCGCATCAATCTATGCACTAGCTCTTCTCACTAAACACAATTAAAACCCTTAAGCATAGCTAGAGGGTCACTGTCTCTGCACTGAGTAATTATTTAAAAGACAACTCTGAGTAGAGTTTGTCATCAATCCCAAAGAAATTAATTTTCCAGCTATCCCTTCATTCAGCCCTCTGGGTTCATCCCAACGCTGACATAAAAGCTCAGGTTGTTTTAAGGGTATTTGCTGTCACTTCAGCCCAGGGTGGGTAGAAGGACTATTTTTATTTTATTTCCTCAGTTGCTTTTTATAGGAAACGACATGCCACCTCCCATTGGGTTTAATATGGTTGCAGAGGGCAGGCTGGCCCCATCATGAAAATCTCCCATCACAAGATGAGTAATAAAGTTTGAAGTACTGGCAACTCAAGTTTTCAACGACTGCTGGTGAAAACTAACTGTAGCTTCAGAAATACTTTCTTTCAAATGAATTTCCATATTCTGCAACCATAAGCAGTCCAACTCAAAGAAAACAGGGAAAGCATTTTTTTACTTTTATTGAAAATAATAATAAAAACAACCACATATGAAATGGATAACTTTTTCCTCTGGCTCTAACTTAAACAAATGAATATATAAAATTCCTCCCAGATCTCTGCTTGAAGGCTCATACATACACAAAGAAAACCTTTCACAGATTTATCTGCTGCCTACAAATATTGCGGTTTATTATGGAAATAGTGACAGGCTTTCGGTGAGGAACTGATGCTAAAGCTGATGAAATTAAACCCAGCGAGAAAATCCACTGAATTATAGAGCAGGGAGTTGCTCAAAACCCTGTTCCAGGCAGCCAGGGAAGATGGGGAAGGAAAAAATAATGACTGTTTCCCAGGTTGGCTGGAAGTTTTAAAGGGGTATTGCTGAGACTTAGAGTTGTATTCCAGAAATCAGCAGAGATTTAAAAAAAAAAAAAAAAAAAACACAACAACAAAGTCTGTTACTTTTTTTGGAATTTTTACTCCAAGGGAGAAATGGGCTAGTCGCTCTCAGAGGAGCCAAGCTCCCCACATCACACGTTCAATGGTGGGTAAATGGTGCTCTGTGATTTTTTTCATGCCAAGCATTACAAAGACGATCCAGGCTGGCAGACACCACTCATCTCCCTCCTCCTAAATGTGTTTACACTATCGGCCTCATGGGAACTATTCAGCTAGCAAATTCTCCAGCATGATCCAAGCTGTCACTGTCATTAACCAGCATTTCCGCTGAAAACAGACCTATAAATACTCAGAACCTCTTGGTGCCTCTGCATTGGTCATGCCCTGGCATCAACCTCTCCCACTGTAGCAAAAAAATGTCATGACACTTTCCCTCGAGACCACTGCCTCACACCAGACCGGCCACGGCATCCCTAAGGAATTCCTAAGGAATCAGGATGAATGCAACAGCAGCCTTCCCCTACCCTTCTACAACCTGGGAAAAATCTCTATATATAACCTCAGGACACCAGAGCATTACATCCTTTGGGTACAGACAGACATGAGTTTACTACTGTAGAGCACAGGTCTAAAAAAGAACTGGTCCAGATGCAAAATACCAATTTGCTGGGCAAGTTCATCATGAAATAAACATTTTGGGTTTATTTCACATAATTTGCAAGTTACAGCACCCACAACCTTATCCTCTTTACCTACAGCCATCTCTCTCGGAACACGAAGTCAAATCATTCACGAGCAGCTCACAACTTGGGTCTAGGTCAGACGCGAACAAGCCACATTGGTTTAGATGAGGTCATTTCGGGTGCCCGGTTTGTGTTTCTGAGCAATGAAGATGCAAAGATCAGACAGAGCTATATGTAAACAAGTTGGGAGAAAAAGCACTTTATTCACAAGTTCAGGCCAAATAAGATATGTGCTCCCTAGAAACATTATGAAGATGGTGTTTTAGCATGCACTTCTGAGCAGAGCTGAAGCCTACCTTAGGGAAGGAAAAAGAAAAAAAAAGTCTTTAAACAGCAACAGCAGAAATTCAGCAAAAATATAGCCAAGAGGTGATGATCCTGAATTTGTTTCTACTCCCATGCAGGTAAGCCCTGAGTCCTACAGTACAGGGAAAGGCTCAGAGCAGCACAACAATATCCTACATTAAGAAATATATGAAGATACAATATATGGAAGGAGGTTACTGGGACCATTTCCAACCACTCGTCCATTCTCCAGTCTTCAGAGGAAGCGTGCTCAAAAATTACCCTAATACCATTTTATTAGTCTAAGAAGTTTGTGTGTCTACCCAAAGCAATCTCACTAGAAAATTATTTTTTTTTCCAGTTGTAAGATACTGTCAAGTGATATACGCTAAATTGGAAAGGTTTTTCCGTTCACTTTCCAGGCAATTTGATGGACATCAGATAACTAAAATCAAAAAGTGCAGCCAGCTTTTGGATCAGAGTCATGTCCCTCCTCACTGCTGGGTTTTTCTTTCCCCTTCATCCCCCAGCTTTGCCTTGAGGTTTTACAAGTCTCAGTGCATCAGGACAGCAAACACGTATGAAAAACAATCTCATAAGCACAAGAAAAAAGATTGGAAATTCAGTCCATCCATATAGCTAAAACCTGCTGCTCATAATCCCCAAAAAACAAGGGTGCCAGGCAAGTTGCAATCCCTTTATAATCCTCCTCTTTGAAATAGAGGGGAAAAGAATAATAATAATTTTTATGTTAGAAGAGCACTTGTCCCCAGCCCATTCTGGGACAGACCAAAAGCTTGATTCATCATCTTGTTCCACATCTCTCCACTATCTCGTCCCTCCGATGTAGGGACCAGATACACTGACCTGTGTCCACAGTTTCTGGAGATTTAATGCTAGACAACCATCCATAGGGAAGATCAAGGGGTCCTCAGCACGTGGGCCTCCTCTGTCAGAATGACACAGGTGCACAGCCAGCATCGCCTCTTCTAGCACCTCCAAAAGCTCTTGCTGAGACTCTGTGTGCACCTTCCCACCCCCATTTATCCCTCCCCTTCCCACCCAAGGCCCTGTCTGTCTCACCATCATCTTCCTCTTGGCCAAATTGACCATCCACTGCACTGGGAAGAGGAAGATGCCCAAGGTTCATGTTTCATCCCACATATTCATCACTGGGCAGCATCCCTAGCTCTTGGTGTACCTAAAGGGAACAGTGGATAATGACAGATGCTTCACTTGTGTCCCCTTCCAGTTACCCTGAAAGCAGTCACAGTCTGTTCACCAGCAGGAGAAGCAGTGAACGCTTGCTGTCCCTATCACAGGAGGCTTGGGCTCTCCCTCGCCTGCCTGACCTCTGCTTCTACTCTGCTTGCTGTTAAGGAAACTTTCCTCTGGACAGAGATATCAGGCTGCAAATATGTGCATTGATCCTCCTTTTCCCTTCACGTATCCTCCTTTTCGCCCTGTAAGTTCAGCGAGAATTTCTCGAACAGGCGCTCCTCGTGCATAGGAGTTGCAAGCCCTATGAGCAGAAATGCATCCTCCAAAGACGCCAGTTCAAGATACAAGCCAGTTCCCAGTTTCCCAGGAATTCCTCAAAGCAATTCAAGGATCATTTTTCAGACCATGAGGCAAATTTTCTATTTTACAGCATTTCTGAAGCAAACTGTTGGCACAAGGTCACTCCAGATGAGCACAGGCAGCTTCACGGAGCAATGCAACATTTTGCATTCAACCATTGCTTGCCAGAAGCCAGAGAGAGAAGAAGGGAGCACAGAGCACAAACAGACACCCATTGCTGGACCCTCGCAGACACAGGATGCCGGGCAAGACGACCTTTTGTCTGACCCAGTCGGCAAGTCCTATGTGCTTGCACTTTGCTCCACGAGACACAACCCCATCAATACACAGACTTATTTATCCCATGTGATGAGATCCAGAGGGCAAAGACGCATCTGTTAAAAGCCATTGAGCAGGCTAATATGCAAAATGCCTCCTCCCCTATCTTTGGGGGCAACCCAGTGACCTGAAGGACTATAATAAGAAAGATTTAGAGCAAGGAAAACTGAAGTCTCTCTCTTTTAAGGGGAAAATCGATAAGATCAGGGTCCTCCCCAGCCTCCACATGCCCAGTTAATGTGAACAGAGACTGAAATAGTGGACAGTGACATGTCAGATTTACTAGCATGAGGTTAGAGCTCGGCTTCCCAGAAACAAGGGTGCACTTGTTTCTGTATCTGCCAGACAACGGGACGCTTTGTGCAAGTCAAAGAAATCATGTATTTTTCTAATACTTGACATATGGAAGGGATTTACTTATTTTCCCTGTAAGAGATTTAAATGGGTTCAGTGCACTGCCAGAGGGAAACCAAATGAAGTCACAAGCTTCAGCAGCAGCTGAGTATCCAAAGGCAGCATCCGTCCGGAGAGAAGGCAGAAGCTTTCCTTGTGGGATTTTATTTATTTTTTTTTTAACCTCACAAGGGCTAAATGTTAGGGAGAAGAGGAGAAAAAAAAAAAAGAAATCAGCCATCATGGGAAAAATTTAAGTGCTGGAGTTTGCTCACCACACAACAGCTTATTCAAGGCCTTATATCCACGGCAGTGCCACACTTACGCAGTATGGACAAAATGCCCTGGAGCATAATACAGCAGCATCGAGGCAGGTTTCACTTTGTGTTGTGCCATTTATCATTCACTTCTTGCTGAAGAAGCAGGAACCCCTGATGGCTGCAGACAATTGCAGTAAAATAGCTCAGACTCGTGCACATTGCTAATAGCATGTGCATGTGTTTGCAAGAGTTATGTCACATTGACCTCAAGAAGAAAAGTAATGAAATGAGATCCCCTTTCCAGATACTACTCAGCTAAAAGCTACACCACCCCACCAGATTCAGCTTCAGGCTCCTGACCTTACTGGGGAAGGAAAACACCAAGACAATAACGTGCGGCTCACAGCAATGTAGTTTGCTCAAAGATCTGTGGCAGTTTAGGTGGTTACGAACCAGGTTCATTAAGCAAACCCTAACGTAAGGCACAGCAGTGTGTTCTGAATTAAAGGAACCAGGAGGTAGTTTGCTTTTTCCAGAAAGCCCAACATAGCTGCATCAAAAAAAAAAAAAGCATAAAACATGAAGAGACAGCAGCTAACAAGAACGAAAGCAGTCTTGCGGTGAAACCAGCAGTCTAGGAGAGCGAAAAAGCCAACACAAGCTTTTCCTCCGCCGTTAACCTGCGGTCCTCAGCCTGGCAACAGGGCTGATGTCAGCAGAGTCTTGCTTAGCACCGCTACCAAAAAAAGCATCGCCTCAAGCATCACCATCAAGAGAAGGGTTGGCTTCTCCTGGAAGGGATGAGAAGACGGATGTCTCTCCTCTCCCTTTTCTAAGCATCCAGCTGACTTCATCCCATTGAGATGGTTGAGTTTTTAATCACTCTGGGAACTTCAGCCCAGAAGGGAGACGTGCAAGGTGAGGTTAAAAGCACCAGGATTCCACTAGTCAAGTCACCTTCGAGTCAAGAGCTGTCTATCACAGCATGGTCCTTACCCAGCAGCCTCAGACACCCAGTGGATGGGGTAGAGGTAAGAGCTGCTCTCCTTAGAGTAGGGGCCATCTTTGGCACACACAGAGCGATTTGAACAACCATCTACGCTTTATTTGATGGTAATTGATCCTGCTTTCTGTCACCCAAAAGTAAATTTCAACTTTGCAACTAGCCAGGGAGGCTTCAGGAAAGCACGCAAGGAAGTTAACTCAATTTTTAAGAGTTAGAATGCTCCAAGTTTAGGAGACTTGAACAAGGCATTAGTTGTTTCATTTTTTCCCCATAATTGTCCCTGAAAAGGGGCCTCTTTTGACTGTACTGAAGTCAATTGATTCTCAAGTGCTGGCTGACGTCATCTGCAAATAAGCACGCTGCCAAATAAAGGCTCAAAACCACACGTCAAGGAGAACATGACAAATGATGGGTCCAGGCCAGTTCATCAGCTCTTCTCCTTTAACAGATCATTGGAGAGATGACACAAAGGGAAAGAATAATTTTCAAGGTTGAAATAAGCTACAAATACTAGTCACCAAAAAAAAACCATTAAAACCTTGAGCCACAAACACAGCTTCTCTTTACACATCTCCAGCTGCTGCTTATACCCTTGAAATCACACTTTGGAGCTCAGCAGGAGTTCTGGAAACAACCTGGAGAAAAAAGTTGAACCTGCAAGCCAACACTCGTAAATTCAAGGCCCCTTTTCAAGGGGGACTCAAGAGACAGTAAAGGCAGACAAAAATCGTAGATCAACTTCACAGCCAACACTGAAGAACAGTCGTTATATTTTTAAGCTTTGCTAATCAATGTTGTTAATAAGCCAACACATTAGCGCAGAGGTTCCTAATTCATAAAAAACCACAAGCATTTCTGGCACCCAAGTTGAGCACCTCAGCGTTGAGGCTCCAGACAGATCCCCACCCAGATCCCGCAAGCAGCCAAGTCATCTCTAAAACAACAAGCTGGCAGATTACTGAAATGTCTTTTGACGGATGCCAGGAAAGCCACATCTCCGCATATTTTCAGGTTCTTCTCCACAATGCTGTAGAGCTACCTACCAGAAACCAAACCACCCATGCACATGTGGTCATGGCACATAGCCTCATTTTACCCACACCCAACAACACTTTCGCAAGCACCGGAAGCCTGCATGCGCCACAGGACACCCCAAGCACCCAAACAAGGTGTAACTCAGACATCCGTGAGCTCTCAGGCTTTTCCACCACGTTGGCAAGCTGAGGCATAGCCAGCTCAAATCTTGTTTGCAGGATTATGCAAAGGTCCTTACTACAGGCCAAGGACTGAACTTCATTAGTCAGTTTAGCCCCACTTGCACAGCAGTATTTCCCCTCTTCACCCCACTAATGCATTTATTGGGCTGAGAACTGAATTGCAGATGGAACCTCAGGCAACAGGCAGCCAACAGCACCACACAGCATTGTGGCAGCACAGTTTGCTAGCAGAGTTCAGCAGGAATGAGGTTGCAGCAACTACAGCCAAGCTCTGACGCTAGCAAAATCTAGTATCAAGATTTCACACATACACACACACACACACCCCCAAGTGCACAGACCTTTGGGTCAGGCAGCAGAGCTGATGTGGCAGCCACTCTCGGTGTTTGCTCAATGTCCATCAAGAGCAGCTTGAAAGAACAACCCCCAAATCATCATCGTAACCCATCTGTGCTCCCTAGTCTTTACTATGAGCTTTCCAGCTTCAACCAGTCTTTGCTCAAAGAGGAGGAGTCTTCACTGCAGGTCAGGATCTGGCCACCTCCATGCACGTTCTGGAGGGCTTTTTCCTTGGCTCCACCACACAACCGGCACAAGGGAAAGCACTGCGAGAAGCCTGGTGGGGCTGGCTATGACCGCATCGCTGCTGAGACCTGAAGGGGATTCAGAGCAGGCATTACAAGCAAAAGTTCAAGAGAATTAAGCGTGCAATATTTGGCCTAGCTGCTTGTTCACGTATGCACATAGGAGAGACTTTGCTGCCAACTCCTCCTATTTGTTACATGTCTCTCAATCTCTGGTGATGCTCTTGAGCTTCAGCTGCTGAAGAGCCAGACTTTACAGGAGACACCCAGCTCCCGCTGCAGTGGTGGTCATCTCTCACAAGGCTTCTCTGCCCTCACATGCAGGCAGGATGGGAGAGGGCTCAGGAATGCAATTCAGGTGATGGACCCTGGAGGTTTAGAAAAATCCCATGGTAAGCATCGCTGAACTCCCAGAGTAAGGAAATTTTGCAGTCATGTCCACGTTTCACTGGACCCAAACCATAGCTTCCTAAAATCCTCTGTGTGCCAGAATACACAGCCTGGTGTAGGAAAAGGTGTCTGCTCTGGTCCTAAATAATACAGCACGATCAAAAGAATGCATCAATCGCAACGTCTTTCTAGATGCCAAAACTCTTTGCTTGAAGAGTAAGCTACATGGGAAATGGAGAGTCTTCTGATGCAGAGATTTGCTTCCCAAAAATGCTTGCAATAAGCACACATACAGAAAAAAAACCCCACCTGCTGAACTGCTAACAGCCTTTTCCTGGTAAAGGTGGAGGAAGGCACAGCCACAACCGTCAGATTCAATTCCCTGAATGAGCATCACTGCGATAACCCACACACAGCAAGAAAGCTGCAGAGTTTCAGTTTGTGGTGGCTTTTTTAATTTAATAGGACTAGCTTGCAAACTACAAAGAGCAATTGCCCCATAGGGAAATATGCTCTACCCACCCCTTTACTGCAAAAAACAACCGTGTGTCTGAAACAGCACATTGTTGGATTTATTCATGAATGGATTGGAAACTCCAGCAAGGAAATTAATCTCCGGCTGTACCTGTTCTGGGATGATGTTGGGGTGAAGGACAGGACTAGGAACTGTGTGCAGTTCCTCTATGTAGAAACTTGGCCAAACTCCCAGAATAGGAGGCATGAATGTGAACATCTGTATTAAAAGGCAGAAAGATATTATTATGCAAAAGCATTTCAGCTTCCAAGCCTTTCTGTTCCAGGACTTCTAGCAGCCTCCCCTTCCAAATTAGGATGAACAGCTGCGATGTATTTGGCAAGCTAACCTCTGCCCTCAATTTAGAAGCTTTTTACATCACAAAAAAACACATACATTTTAAAAACCAAAGGGACCATTAAATCATCTAGTTTGACTTCTGTACAAGAAAGGCCACTGAACGTCACCCACTTACTTGAATATTGTGCTACAGCTAAACATGGTTTCTAGGCACACTTTCTGAAAAGGCATCCGATGCTTTTTGGAGACTGAAAACCCTAAACATTGCCTGCGGTAAAACAAGGAGAAATAGATCCGAGTAATCCACTTTTGCAAAGAATTGTTAGAGCCTGTTCAAACAAAATCATGTCTGGCGATGCAAATGAACATGGTTGCTGCAGACTTTAAACCATCCCTGCAGTATTTCCAAAGGCCGCAGAGGAAACGTGACAACTCCAAGTAATACAGCCACTCTCCGAAACTGCAGACCAAACGCAGCGCAAGACGATGCTGTTTTGCAAAACAGCATCAAAACCATTGAAGAGCACTCAGAACATAGCATCGGAACCTACAAGTTAATCCTTAGTATGTCCATAGGTCTGTGGCATGATGCAATCACCACTTGTCATCTTTAGACATGGCAAGGTGTGCCTCATTTAGAGCTACATCCCACAAACACCTTGTGAGGAGAGCCTGCACGGTCAACTGCCAAGAAATTCAGTTTAACAAAAAAAAAAATAAAAGTCAGCTTAAAAGAAAGCAGCAAATCAGGATTTTTCGGTGCAACCTTCCAAATAAGTGCCAGTTATGGAAGTTTTCTGGGAAACCACAAGATCTTTCATCAGGAGATTTCATAAATCCAGGATGCAACTTCTGGTCTAAGCCAGAGACCACCAAGATAGACCAGTCTTTATGCTGGGCAAGAGGAGGAAAAGCCAATGACTCTGTGGGTATAGCATTTGGATCGGATGAGTGTGTATCTACCCCCCGCTAGCTGGGTTTGTGCTCACTGGCCAGCTGGTTTATGCTCGTGGGCCAGGTGGCAAGCCAGACAGAAGAGAATTCTTAGCTGCAGGCTTTCCCATATGTGTACAATACATTGCCCTCTTCCCAGATGCTCATTTTCAGCATCTGTAGGAACTTAGGAGCTCCAAAACCTGCTACCTCTGCCAAGATTTCTGAGCAAGGCTTATTGCACAGCTCCGTTCATCATGACTTTACAGCCCTGCAGAAGGACTTGGTTTTTTCCCCTACCATTTTTTAGCCAAAGGACCTTCCCACACGCAAACAGCGTTCTGCAAAGGAACACGAAGCTGTCGCAGAACAGTGGTATGCAGTGGGTCCGGGGGAACCACAGCACGACACAAACACTCGCTCTTTCACACAGCGCTGTGTCTCTGTGGCTTTCACCAAAGCAGCAGGATGTCTCACCCAAGGAAAGTAAAAGCAGATACACATGCAAACAAAATGAGATCAGTAGTGGAAAAAAGCGTACAAGAGCATCCCACTCCCCAGCCTACCTTGCCCTCTTCCTGACCTCCAAATCAGTTAGCAGCAGCAGAGAGGCAAGACTTTTATGAAATGGAGGGGAGAGAAGATGGTATCGGTGTAGATCTCCTGTTTCCCGTTATATTGGCACTTCTCCCCTGCCATAAACACACGGGATGGCAGCAGCTGTTCAAAAACAACTGCCTATTTAACTGTACTTCACTGAAAATTTACTCTTTACAAGTGTCTTATTCCTAATTCTGCAGTAATCCAGAGGGATGAGGTTGAAGCATGGTGCATGTCTTTTTTGGGCAGAGGAATTAGTAGAAATAGAGGAACACTGAGCAGGCTCAGCTCTGTGCCTGACTGAAGCCTACAGCAAATATTTCAATCTCTCACTCGAGCACCTCTATACTCATCTGTGCAGAGCTTCCAAAGAGCTCTTTAGCACAGCAGACACCTAGACAGGTTTCTCCCAGATGATGCAGGACATGGGAGCATCTTGCCCAGCTCAAGCCTCACCTTCTCCCTCCAGTTCTCCCTTTTCACCCCCGCCAAAGCATGCTCTCCTCCTCAACATTTGGCAGCTCATCACTATTTTGAAGACTTCCCATCCTAAGCTTGCTCTGTCTCCCCACAGCAGCAACCTAGACATCATCTTGTGCCCCACCATCTGCACAGCAGCATCTCCCACCCATCACATCTGGCAAGAACTGGGCTTACCATCACCACATCTTTCCTCCTGTTGGTGAAGTACCAGAACCCTCATGGAGCACTTAAACCCACTCATACATCTCCCATGGAAACTGATATACATCTCTGAGAAGGGCTATAGCTGCAGGACACTACCTTCTTGGATCATCTGTGCTCCACCCATGGCTTCACAGTAAGTTCAACCTCTTCAGCACAGAGATCCCTCTACTTACTTTTCTCTTCCCTGAAGGCTGCTATTCACAGCCGTTTAAAATTAATGTTAAAGTGGTGCCAAGTTTAAATTGTTCTTATAAATATCTAATCCACTGCTGAAAATAAAGAGAGGAGACCAACAGGAGGCTGTTTGCAAAGCACAGCTCATCAGCAGTCCCCAAGCAGGCCCCTGTGGGAACACAGCCTCTTAGCTTCCATCAACATCTTGCACGATTATTTTCAGCTGTTCATAGCTTTGGTGGGAACGGCTGGCTGCGAGCTGGGATGGGGCCAAGCAGTAGTGACAAGGAGGAGGACACTGTGTCCCAGGTGACAGGACACATGCTGGGGAAGGCAGGAGATGTCAGCTACCCTCAGACTGTTGGTTGCATGACTTCCACCTCTGTCTCACCACCTCTGTCCCTCTACACAAGCTTGGCAAGGGAACACCATCACAAGCTAATCCTGCTCCTTCTTATTTCCTCTGTTTCATTCATTTACTCACACTGCTGCCAAGTTTCCTTCTCACCTAGCTAAATTTTGTGGTCATTTTGGACTAAGAAGCATCCTTGATCAACTACCACAAAGTCTACTTAGACAAGAGGCAGGAAGACTTCTTTTCGGGGGGAGCCTTCTCTTTTGGCTAATACACCCTCCCAGGGCATCCAGCCACCCAGCAAAGACACACTGCAAAGTTGTTCTCCAATGTTTTAAGCACAACTGTTCTTGAATCTCTTCCAGGACACCTGGAAATCAGGGAAAGGTGCTGGGAGAGTAGACTCGGTGGATTGGCAGACTGATGAATTCAAACCCAAAAGTAAATTGCTCAAGTCCAGCTGATGGGCAGCAAAGGTCACACTCACTTCCCTCTGGGTGAGAAAAATAAAGGCTCTGCTGGAAAAGAACCCTGTTTTTTCACCATCCTTGTTGAGACTAAAAAGAGGTCTTCAAACACCAAGAGAGATCAAGAAGTCAAGCCTCCATGATTTGACTAACATTTCACTTCTATCATTTCCTCTCTTCAAACTTCATACGCTTATGGCTTTAGACACGGGAAAGGACTAAACATCTAAGGAAACAGCAACACATCGAATTAACCTGTGTTAGTGCAGCTACCAACAATGAAGTTAGCACTGGCAGGAGTGCAGGTTCCCATTACCTCTTTTGAAAAAGGAGTTATCCAATTCAATTAGAAAAGTCTAACTCTAGCACTAACAGCAACTACACAGCCAAGAGGTGAAACATACTTGTTTTGGAAAGCAAGCAGATGAGCAATCTCATTTTTGGCCACAAATCTAAAATCTAGCACCCTACCAGCTACTATGCAGAAAATTATCTCTATTCCAGGCAAAACTAGCACAGGGAACTCACAGGGACACCCTGGGAAGGCAATATGTTAAATCACAAGTTGATTGAGCATCCAAGTCTCATCTCTCACCCAACATCTTTCAAGCTGGTAAAGATTTTATTTTGCAAGAGTGGTTGTACACCTCTGTCTTTAGACTGGAAGGACATCACCATACCCAGGTGCCTAGGGAAAAGCCCTGGAAAAATCCAGCTGATAGAGCTTCCAGTTATTGTTACCAAAGCACAGGTTTAGGTCTAAGGGACCGCAGCCCAAAAATCCCCCTTTTACCCCTCTTTTTCCTTGTCTCCCACCTGCCTCCCTCCGCCCTTCCTCCAGATGCAGCTCCAGTTCGGTGCTGGCTGTTTATAGCCCGAAACATATTTTGCAGATGCTCTGCAGTAAAAACCTTTGACACCTATAAAGCATTATAAATCATAGGGCACGTTAATCACCCAGTCTGAGCCCATAATCCTAACTCAGGCACAACAGTCAATGGGTTCTGCAGACTCCCTCCCACAGGCATTTTGCCTACATCAGGACTAAGCCAGAGATTTACAATTAGTCAAACGTCCTTGCCCTGACAGTGTTAGGCTGCACCGGGCAGCAAGATAGCAAACACTGCGGCTTTCCTGGAGTTTCAGGGACCTGGGATTTCCCATCCTTCAAACAAGCATTACTGAAATAGGAAACATCTTTCACCTGAAATAAGCAGGGATTTACGGAGGCCACAGTATCTGCAGTCAATGGCCAACTATTTATACTGAAGAGTGGCTTTGGAGGAAAAAAACACAACCCAAACCCATTAAGGCTGGAACTGTATTTATTGAATAGACTAACTTATAATGCTGCCCAGCAGCTTGGCCTTTTGGTCAAGCAATCACGAATACACCAGCTTTCTGGGCTTGTACCTCCATGGTAGGATCTAGAGATGGCCTGTAATGGTCTTCTGCAGGCTCACCTGTCTAGGCAGACAATGGCTTTAACATTAGCCTTGCCCCGTGGCAGGGTCATCCTAGCCTTTCTAGGAGCTGAGGATGTGGGTCTCAATGATAAGCAAGCTCCTGGCAGGTTAAGCCCAGTTTCTGAGGCTGGAACACCTCTCTGCTCCTTGCCAGTCTACCATAGGACTCCTACCCAGCCTAAGGGAGGTCTTGCTCCTTCATGAAGACCATAACATGCCATTCCCAGATAGACCCAGTAACGCTGCTTGCAGTGCCTGGTCTGATGGCACCGTGCATAGCAAATGCAATTCCTGCCTGGCTCAGCTGACCACAAACCTGCTTTAGGGAATATGCAATGAAGAGACAATGAGATAGAGAAGGGGAAAAAGAACAACCCACATGTTATAATATGACAGCACAGTGGCCTGTGTAAATTCAGTTCAGCCTTGAAGGCTAGCTACAGTCACACGTTAGACAAGATCTTCTTTAGCAGATGGCTTTGGGAAAAATTTGGGAGAAATCCTGCCTTTTCAGCTTTCCCACTGTGGAAGGAAATTTCCATCACTGTCGAAGTTTTGAATACATCTCGGCAGCTGAATCCAAACGTCACTGAGCAAGACAACGCTTGAATGGTGCCCACGCTCCCAGGAGAACAACCTACGACCCCAGACACAAGGAGAGGTCTGCGCTTATCCCTGACTCCCAGACATCTCCCAGACCCACGAGAAACAGATTTCATGAGGGAGCAAGACTGCAAACACAGACAGCACAATTCCTGCAAGGCAGCGGAACCGCAACGATGACAAACCTGAGGGAGTTCAGCAAAACTTGCAGCAGGAGCTGGAGACTGGGCAGGGTGAGGTGTCCACATGCAGCTATGAGCATCTCAACCCCCTTCCCTGCATGGTCATCCACCCTGTGTCATCTCACAGCCTTCCTGTAAAATGAAGGGCTTAAAGGTGAATTTAAAGGATAAGTGATGCAGAAAGCCCTGGAAACAGGGTAGTTTTGCTTTCAATTCCAAGCATTGGGGAAAAATTATTTTAAAAAAAGGAAAAAATCAATATTTAATCCAACAATTGGATTTTCCTGTATTTAGCCCATCGCTCCCACATAATTTGACACATTCATTCATGAGGATTCAGCTCTGAATCACTGGTCATGTCCGACGTGCAGCATCCAACGCCTTAGTGCCCAACCTCAAATCAAACAGGCTTGAAAGAGCCTTTTTCCATCAAAAACTCCCAAGTCCTCAGGCCTACGGTCACGAACATTAACAATTTGAAACCACGTGGAAAAAGGCAAATTCACCCGTCCTCTAATAGTGGTTTTCAGCAAAGCAAGCAATTTCTGTGACCAGTGACCTTTGGCTGTCTGGGGATTAGCACTGAAGACCGAGCAAAGTCCCAGCTCCAAAGCCTGCAGTCACACAGATATATCATGCCAACGTGGTTTAGATCATCTGTTCGGGTCATTTAACAGCTCGTGCCAAGCAGGAATTACAAGAGTATTTCAACTATAAAGTGAATTAATACACGTATCACAGACGCAGCACAGCCATCCATTATGCTGATGGATCACAGTTCCTCATTTGTCTTTTCACAAAAGGACCAAAAAAAAAAGCCATCACAAGCCTCAGTTCAAGGCCACGTGGTGTTTTTAACCAGATGGACCATCTTGAATCATTCACATTTCATTTTAAGGGAATAAATTTTAACAGCAAACGCCTAATTCATTAAGAAGGGTTTGATATCTCATTTATACTGGCTTGCAGCTACAAGAGCAGCGATAGATACTTTAAAAGCAGGGAGCGGCATTACAAGCATTAGATATTCCCCCTCCAATCTCTCCTCCCATATCTACACAGTTCAGACACCTTGCTTTTATTTAACCAAAGGATTAGGAGATGTGTGATGTAAAAACACCATCTCCGAAAGAAAAGCAACGGTGCAGCTCCTCGAACGATGCTGCTGCTTTCTAGCAAGCGTGTTGAGCTGCCCCGCGGGCCATAGCAAACCCACTGCCCTCACCTCTCATACCACACGCCAACCAGGGCATCTGCACGAAGCACTTATTTAAATCATAAGGGGCAATTTGGTTTCTAATCTCCATTACACCAGCTCTCCAGTTTTTTCTGCTAAATGAGTGCCAGTGATGTTTAAATGAAGCTGCTTGCAGAAAGGACAGGGAGATGCATCTGGCTCTGGGCATTTCCGTATTGCTTTTGCACATGCCCCAACAGTCCCCATCTCTCTGCTGTGACCACAACATACCCATGAAAGAGCATGTCTTGATAGCTCAGCAGCCAACGCATGCCGTGACACTACCTATAGCATCTATAATGTACTACTCACACCAGTGTTGTCACCCTCCATAACGCAGCAGCAGCGTTGTGAGCAGAAATTGGGGGTAGCAGAAATTGGGGGTAGCTCTGCTCCTCGCTGGGTTGCTTTAACTGCTCTGTGCAACCGCTTCTTGGGTGGTAGGAAGGGGTAGAGGGTTGCGTCAGCTAGAGTATGTTCTGCTGCAGACGTGTCTGGAGCTGGTTGATGGACCGAGAGTGCACCTTTGTATTATCCAGATTTAAAAATAAAAGCTACAAAGCAAACGTGTTCAGTAAGTCTTGCACTGCATTATCCCAGGTGGGACACGCTGCATCAGGAGGCAATAGATCCATCAGGACTCTTCTTCTCCAGGTACCAAGATCTGGATGATTGTCATGGAAACACTGGTACATTCATAAATATCCAAGGAGGAATTCAGAGAGAAATCTCAAGGAAAATGATCAGGGTGAACATCTCAAGCTAAAGCAGAGTACCCCAGGTCATTTTTGTTGCTGTTTTGGTAACATCCACAACTTCCATGTCTCAGTTCAGCTTTCCCAGCACAGGGCACAACACAGTGGGCTGTAGCTTCCTCCCATCTCTTCCAGCAGCCACCCCTGGAAGCCTTCAAACTCTGGCCCCATCTTTCTCTCTCAAAAAGCTCACTCCAGTGATAGGTCAGAAATCAGTGTCCTTGGCCAACTATCTGAGCATTTAACGTTTCTTCTTTCAGCAGTGATTATCTTCAAGAGTTTCAGGCATCAACCGTATCTGCTCTCAGCCCTTCTTCTTCCCCAAGCTGAGCAGGGCAAGTTTGAAGTCATCGCTTTCCAAATACTTTCTAGGAAAGGCTTGGTTAAACCCCCTGATAACACGTAATGGATTTCCTGGGAAGCACAGGCAGCCTAGACTTCTGTCTGAAAATCAAAGATAAAGGGGGGAAAAAAAAAAAATACAAGAGCCATCTCCTCAGGCTGCTGCTGCTGGAGTAAGGACAAAAGAAACATGGAGATTTCTTGAATATCAGAAACAGGACAAGTCCAGTTTTGTCCTGGCTTGTCTGGGGATCTTTAGAGGGTTCAAACATCCCTTCTATCTGTGTATCCTTCCCTAATTTTAAGGTGTTGTTCCCATCTGTCTTCCCCCAGCCCCTCCCCAACAACCCAAAGCCTCTCTTCCCTGCGCAGAGAGAACTTGGCCATCAGCCCTTGGACCTACTTGCCTACACAGACTACAGACACGCTAATTATTAAGCCCTGTTTTAAGCTGTTAATTCAAGGTTACTTTTCACTACAACCCAGGATGAAAAACAGTGGTGGTAAAGGTCCATTCCTACAATTTTCTTTTGGTTTGCTATTCTGCGGTTTTGGAGCTTCACCGGTCACTTAGGGACTTTCTGGTGCATCTTAAGTGGGTTTCTTTAAGCAAACAACCTTCTGACATTCAGTAGTACTGAGCTCACCTTCCCCAGTTACACTTTAAGGCAAGACCACGCACACAGTGGCTTCAAGGAGGACAGGAGAAGCAGCATCTGCTACATCTGAAAAGGTCCAAGAGCAAACGGGAGGAAGGAGGGATGATAGGCTCTAGCGACGTAATTTTTCACCCAGATAATTAGTACAATGCATAAAGAAAAAACAGCTGGAGGGAGCACATCTGGCAGCTATAACAAGGAAATGCCACGATCTGAATAAAACCCTGGAGGCCCGTAACATTGGAAAAGTCACAAGGCACCTTTGTGTATCCGAGGGGGGCTGGCCCAGCCGTTTATCACAGGGAGCTTGTGCATGGATCGCTTCAAAGTTTCTGAACAAAGTAGTAGTGACAAAGTATTGGAAATTCTGTAAGCCATTGCTATATGGGCTAATCAATCACCTATAAAAAGGTCAGCCCTGCTCAGGGACTACTTATAAAATTACCCAGAGGCTGAATTTGCAGGCAGACAAGTTAAAGCTGCAGAAAACATAACTGCGACCCACCAAGTTAGCTGTGATTCCTGGTGGCATCGGCTGCAGAGACACATGAGATACTGTCCCTAGCTCCTTACCTCCAAACCAACAGGCAACAGCCAGTGCTATCAGGAAGCCCCTAAGCACATTGACACGTACCAGGGAGATTTTAGAAGCATGTTGGATAGTTTCTGGGAGTCAAAATTCAATGGTGGCCATCACCAAGTCCTCTCAACAGCTTGACTTCTATGCCTCAGTTTACCCAGTCAAAAAACCCCAAGCTGGCAGAGGGACTTATGCCACTTCACACACTAAATATAGGAGGTTGTGTTGATTGCAAGCTTTTGAATTGCTAATATTCAGGCAAAATACCATTTATTAACACTGGAACATTATACTGGAGAGGAAAGGGCGGGGGGTACCTGGAGAGTGCTGAGCAAAAACTGGTTGGCTTAGGAAATTCTCAGCTCCCTCCCACTTCAGCGTGCCCATCTGCTGCAGAGGCCTCAGGTCAGGAAGGTTGAGGCACTCTGCCAAGCCCTATTAAAGCTTTTATTGCACTAAATCACAGCAGCCCCAGGAAGGCGTTCATAACACTTCTCGGTATTTTCCCCAGCAAAGGTATAAAAGCCTGTTTGTCAAGGGAGATGGTGAATGAAGCAACACTCCTGGCCCAAGGTGCTTCCAGGGAGCCTGTAATATTTAGCTAGTGCTGCCCTTTTATTGATAGGGCACCAAAGACCCTCAAACTGTGATCCATCAGCATATAACAGCAGATCCTGAACTCCACAAACTGTGGAGCATCTGCTGCTGGGTTCAGAAGAGCTGACGCACTACAAGGCATTGCTCCGGGCTTGACAGCTCTTCACTGATGGGAGCAGCAAGCCCACAAAGCAACGAGGAAACATCTCTGCTACAATTACTGAGTATTTACTGTCAGAAGAGGATGGAGGCAGAAAGGGAAAGGTTGCAGCAGGTACTGGAATGACCAGAGAAGCCATGTAGGACCAAAAGATGACACAAGAGGACACATGTTCAGGGAGGGGACAACAAAAAAAAGCAAGGATGCTTGCTGGCACATAGAAATAGAGTCTAATACAGCAGTGGGCAAATGCCACCCAACAGCAGTGCTGGAAGCAGAGGCTGCAGGAGTAGCTCTCCCAACACCAGAAGCTGGTGGGTACAAAGCAACCAACATTTCCAGCTCTTGGACCAGGTCCCTATGCTGCTCCCATCAGCAACTAATGGGGATCTCTGAGAAAAGGAGGGGGCAGTGAGAAAAAAAAAGCTTCAGAAACATGAGGTTTCTGGGAGGCACAGAGGAAAATGCAGTTCCAAGGCAGGAAGGCAAATGCAAGAGCTTTAAACAGGCTATGTTCGTATATGCATCAGCCCTACAAAGCCACACTGAAAGATAAGAGGGATTATTTTTATTTTTTTTAAGCTGGATTCTGAACAAGCTGTGCTTTTAAGGACAAGAAAACATTAGCGTTATACCCAAAATCCAACCCTGCAAATCCACGTTTCGTTGACCATCAGCCATGACCACCTCCAAAGCTTTCAAAGAAATCCAGTCCCAAGGTTGGATGTGCATCTCATTAGCTCCAGTTTCACCATCTTCCCAGGGTCTTAACAAGGAAGCGGTTTATTAGATGCTCAGGTTAATACCTGTGGGGTTAGAGCGTTCAGAAAGCAGTGGGATTTCATCACTAACACTGCTGCTTTCACTCACAGCGTCTCAGCTGTGTTTACAAGAGAAGTGGGAGGAAGAAAAGAGATTGTGCAGGTACCATGAAGTGCACCACTATTGCACTAAAACAGAGCAGCTGATGAAGAGACCTCATGAGGAGACCTCCATTTAAATGTTGTGGATGACACTGAAGAGCAGAAAAATCACAGGGATCTTGCAATTTCAGTCACCTGGGATCCAAAGCTACCAATTTTGGGTTCATTCCCAGGTGGCGATGGCTCTTCCTACTGTGTGTAACCAAACCAGGCACCGATCCTTGCCTATTCTTGGCAATTTTCTGGAGGGAAAGATAGTTTTGTCAACATGGGATGCTTCCAAGGGAAATTGGGGAGACAAGAAGAGATCCCAGTTCATTTTTTCTGCCTCAACTTGTATCTCAGAAGGGTTAGTGGTTGGGAAGTACAGTATCAGCCATGTCTGCCACTAAGCAGAGAAGCCAAAGCCCTTTGCAAATGGTGATAGTATTTGATCCTATTTGACAGGGAATGAAATAAGATAAATAAAATAAAGATCCCAAGATTTTTCAATACACAGCAGCTGCCAAAAAAAAAAAAAGACAGCCAATAAAAGTCACTACTTCTGTTTGTTGCATAGATAAAAAATTATCATTGCAATTCTTTTCTGCAGAAAATCTCTTTCCCAGCTCCCACCTAGGATGATTTCCCAGGTGTGATATTTGCTGTGTACAGACAACAGTTTTAGAAGCAATAAAAAACCTGAACAAAACCAGTTGATAGATTTAACTTCATGTTTATACAATGCAACCCATCAACATCTCCCATGTGGATACGGATCCTGCCACATCTCTGGATGGATTTTAAAAGATGCTGCAGCTCGTCCTGGACTCGACCCCAGGAGCAAGAGCTATTCTGGTGTTGTAATACCCAGCAGCAGTTCATTTCGGGTGAAGCACACAAGCTGTGCACAGAGCATTGTGTTTATACACTGCAATTAGCAGCACCGCTCTCTGTGTTTTTAATTGCTGGTAATCCATCAGCAGGATCATGGTATCTGGGAGCTACCTTGGAAACTGCCATCTGAACTTTAGACCTGTAAAAGCACGTGGCGACTACAAGCCAAAGCTTATTTGCCCACATTTTCTGTGTTCAGGGCAATAGAGCCCTGTTAAGATGATGCGCTGACTTCATAAGAACTTCCTTGGTTGACTATATGATGAGCAAGCTGTAGTTAGATCAGAAATTTCTTCCTCACACCAGCTACAGAGATTATAATGGTCTGAATCTCAGCAAGACCATTTCTTCTATTTGCCTTTCATAAAAATTAAAAATGTGAAAGAGGCACTTGCCATTAAAGCTGAAGGCGCACAATAGAAAAAAGGAATTTTGCAGCTGTTCAAAATTTAAAAAGAAGACCAAGTGTGCAGGTTGGGTGCCTTCAGCCCCCCTCCTGCATTCTCAAAAGGTCAGAGGAAAGCAAGAGATAATTACAATTCTAGCAAGTAGTCTCCCAAAAAACTTAGAACTCAAGCTTACAATTAAAATTCTCATTTTCATGTAAATTTTTAATGTGTAGTAGAAAGCTTGATCCGCATACATTTAGGGGAAAAAGGAGAGGAATCATTAAAAGTCTGGCTGTTGAGCTGCAGCACAATTCAGAAAACAAATATTCACAGTCACCAGCAGAAGATTTCAAGAACGCAAGGCTGGGTCATAACCCAAATTTAGGTGAAAGTCTTTCATTCTAAAAAGTTTGATCTTTTAAAAAGAAAGCAGATAGCCATGCTGTAGCCTACACTAAGAAAAGTTGCTCTTTGAATATGTGCCTTACTTTCTGACAATTAAAAAGTCTAAACATAGTATGTACGTACCCTATTCCTTCCTTCCCAGGTAAGTCTCGCAAAAATCTAGAGCTAAGACCTCTCAAGTACGCCATACACCTTTTCATATGGGCCATGCTCAGGAAAACACGTATTATACTACAATTGCCTCTACTCTAGGCTTGCAGCGGCTGAGTTACTACTGGGTTGGATACAGAGCAATACAATAGGTATTGTCATCAGTATGTCACTGCCTTTGCGTAAAGCAAATAGGCACCTAGGGTATGGTATGGTATTTTCCTGGTTAATCCTTCACAGATACACTTAAATACTCTGGCTGGATATACATCAGCTGTAGACAATTAGCATGTGAAAAACTTCCTATCCCCATTCCATACCTTGGGATCTTGGCAAGTTTTCCCACACATCCCAGAAGTCCTCTCACGCAGACTAGAGATCACTAAACCCCAATGCTGAGAGTACCCTGTGTGTTGGGGTCAGTCCATCCCCGCTTCAGAGCTTCACTCAGCTGCAGAGATTGGAGTTTGCAGTACAAGTGGTCCTGAATTTGAGTGATGAAATGCTCCTCGCACCCAACGCAGAGAGGTGGAGGGATGCTAACGCTGGTTTGCAGCCCATAGAAGTTACCCGGTTGCTCAAACAGCCAAGGACTATTTTGCAACTTGAAAAATAAAAGGTTTCTTACTGATCTCTTACACATATCCCGGAGTTCACACCCATTCTCTGCAGTACTCAAGCCCATGCCAATAGACCTGTGCAATAGAGGACAATTAGCCTTCATTTGCACTTTTTTCCTCCCAGATACAGTCCTACAATCTCTCACTCCAGCAGTAACACCTGCAAGGCACTTCACTGGCAGCAAGATGGGAACAGATTCTTCATACCTTGGGTTTGCATAGCCTGTAGCTAATTTTAGACTTCTCTTGCTCCTGCAAGAGCTATGTTTTCTCCATTTCATCATTAGAGTGGAAGTTGAGGCCTCACGTAGACCTTAACACCAACTTAGAGACTGGACATATTTGTAAGCCTAGCACAGGTACTTTAAACACAACAAATTATTTTCTAGCACTAGAAAAACAACTGCAATTCCAAGTGGAATTGGAAGGCTACCACTGATATTTTTTGGTAAAATAAATCAGTGCAAGCAAAGATAGTTAAAAAAATTAAATCAATGACAATTTTTCTATGGATTTTTAGCTAAGAAGCATAATATTCTGGTTCATAAGGTATATGGAATAAAGCATTTTGAGTATTTAAGTTAACATATACACACATGCCATGACATTACGTGCCACTGTTTTCCTAACAAAGTCTTAAAAACCCAACTACACCCTCTGCTACGGATGTGCCCAGCTATTTGCTCAAAGGAAACTTCTGCTGGCTGAGAAGTGGTCATTCAGACTAAGCTGGCCAGACTGCAAGTGGAGGAAAAACAGCACAAACATTTCTACTTTGCAAAAGGAAATTTGTTTTACGCTGCACAAACGCAAGCCGTCACTTTTCAATTCACATGGGAGCTCCAGCCAAGCTCCACCACCAACAATCGATGCAATTCAGAACCAGGAGCATTTCTGGCACAAGATCTACCGCGTAGAAGTGTTTTCTCCTTAACAGCCTCTTTTCCAGAGGAAAAGCACTCCACCGCCCAGATCATCCCTGGTTATAGACTTAAAAACAAAATAGAGCAGCTAACTGTCACCAGAGCAAAACTAAGCCCTCAAAAAGTGGCGAAAGAACCTCCTGGGATCATTGCCAGGAGAAACGAGATTGAAGTTCTGTTTTGCACTTTTTTATTTCTTTAAGTAGCAAGCACACTAAAAAACCACCCCAGACAACATGAGCACTCCGAAGAACAGTAATACACAACCACCATTACCCAGAAGATGCAATAGGGCAGCTTTGACAGCAGGTTTTTTTCATGTCTTCCTATAAATACATCAGGTCTCACGAGACCCCATCTCACAACCCCAAACAACAGGGAAGGCACAAGTCCAGCCCCGCTGGCTGGATTCCCTCTGCCAGAGCTCTTAAAAACAGCATTTATCCAGGAAGAGGATAAAAGTCACCTCTAACAGCTCCCCTGTTTATCCCCAGCTAGTTCTCACCTCCTGCTGTCTTTTCCCTACTACAAACTTATCTTCACATGCACAGAAGCTAGAGACTGTGCAGAAATGGAGATCCTACGTATTCAGCCAAAGAAACTGCAAGCACACTGGTAAAACACAGAGCAAGGAGCAAAGCAGAAGTGTCCCCCAGTTCCAAAAGGAAAATATGGATAGATTTGGCCAAACCATACCACTCAATGCCTTTAAGCACCACGACCAGCTAACCGTGCCCATCTGCTACATCAACCACATGGTGAGGACTTCTCAGACCTCTGAGCCATGGGGCCAGTGATTTCCATGGTCTATCCAAGGCAGCAACAACAACAAAAAAATAATCAAATATCCATCACTTTCAACCAAGACCCACTACCCACCTTGGTGGTGTCATCATGTGACCGCTGGTACCGTTTCCAGCGGCAGCCGTAGATCCCCGTCAGACAGGACAAACATAGCTGCGGCTCGTAGTACTGCAGCGGTTGGTGTTTAACCATGCTCCTTCCAGCCCCTCAGGAGCGAGGTATCAGAAATCCATCAGGTCCTGGGAGTGCCCTTCAGCAAGGGGAGAAAAGAAAAGAAAGGAGGGGGGGAAGGAAATTAAAAATGCCAAACAATATTTCAATACATTAACAAGTGATTTAATAATTAACCATGTCCTCTGGCTATTAAGAGAGTAGGAATTATAATCAGATCTATTCCCAGCCCTGCCAACATTTCTCAACAAGACCGAGAAGTTTAATTAGTTTGCAAGTTTTATTTCCTTGTGTAGTTTCTCCCACACCAACTAAAAGCAAACGTATTCATAGGGGTTATCAGTAAGAAAAGCCACACAAGGACAAGAGCAGTAGACAGATTATTTGGAGCCCAGATGATTAGATTTTTATGAATGATCAAAATGTAAAGAGCCATATCCTCCGCAAGCACAACCTTAAAATTGATTCAGAGACCTCTGCAAAGTTGAAACCCAGCCAAGCTAAATCCGTTTATCTTGAGCATCCTACGGAGCCTGCAAAACAGTCTCAGACGAGGAACTAACACTTCTGTGCGCACTGGAAAAGGCAGATATTACCCTCTTCCTTTACATGCATCTCCAATGAGCGCCCACAGGGATGCAGGGTTGGTTGCAGCCTTCACCCAGAAGAAAGATTCCTCTCTCCACCAAACAGCATTCACTCCCAAAGGACCAGACTGACTCCAATTCAACTGCCATGCGTGGGAACATCATGTTTCAAGGGAAAGTACTCTGCTCCATCGATTACATGTTTTTTGCGTCATAGGGCTTTTTTTTTTTTTTCCTTTTTTATATATATATATTTAGATGCTCGCTTTTGTCTCTGGTGAGATTAGTTTCAAGAACAGACCAAGCCATTGTACACTCTTACTAATTCGAGTCAGTGTTCGTGGATGGAAACCTCAAAGCAAATATTTGCCAGTCTGGTGGCGTCATGCTGCCCTCAGCTGTGCTTAACTCCCACCAGGGGTTTTCCACAGGTTCCTGGTGCACGAGTGTACACCCACAGCCCCACACATAGCACACTGACTATCCACGGAACAGCAATGAGTGATGTTCAACAGCAATTGAGCTTGCAAAGTGCTTGGCTACCTTTCCAGAGCGTGCACAGTTGCGTGCATGACATGTGGGCAGTAAGGAAATCGCACCCTCTCTAGGGGAAATGCTTCATTTCCTTATCTGCAGGATCCCCAGTGCTCAGGTCTTGCAAAAAGCTATGACAACTACGAGTAGCAACATCCTCACTAGCATCAGCTAAGCATGACAGGGCTTAAGGAGATAACCTAGCCACCTAAGAGCCTTTCATTGCCACGTCCCATGGAAGGAAGACCCCAAGAGTGGGATTGTCCGTGTTTTTTCACTATAGCCAATGCATAAGGGGACGGTGCAGGTGTTGCAGACACTGTGGCAGAGTCTAGAAATGTCAGCGAGGACACAAACAGCTCAACCCTTCCAGCTTCTGTCCTTCTTTGGGTCCATTTACACTCTGTGCCCTAGGCTGTCAGCATGACACAGCCCTGTCCTCACTTCCTCTAATCAGGACTCAGCATCCAGGAGGCAGACAGATCTTGCTAGGCGGTTGCTGTGGTTTCAAAACCCACCAGACCGTTACCATGCTGTCCCTAGAGCCCACAACCCATAGGTCCTCTGCCTTCCTCTTATACAGACACAAAAAAAAAAATGTAGCTTTGCCCTTTCAGCAAACCTCTCTATAACGCTCTGGGCGCTGCTCGAGGCATTGACCCAGGCGGAGGACATGAGATGTGCAGGACTTGCATATCAGTTCGTAGCAGGCCTGGATCCCCACGTGGTTTGGTTCATCCCCTCAGGGAGGACACGCAGGATGGGCACAAACACATCCAGTCTGAAACAAGAGCTGTCTGCTGATCGTGTCACCCCGTGCTCTCCCAGCTCATCTGCCCCTAAGCGCTGCTGTACCACCTCCATGGCCTCATGCTTGAGGTCACCTCCCCGCCTGCGTTTCTTCTCTTCTCACGCTATTTATAAAGCTCAGCATTAGTCACAGCACAAGTTGCCTCCTATCTTCAGCTTTTGTCTGCTTCAAGATTGTCCCTAGAGTTCCCTGGTCTGCCTTCCCCATGCGCCAGCAGCACACTGCAGGCAGAAACAACTGTCAGAATAGGACAGAAGCACTGAGGGCATGCAAAGTTAGATGCTATTTAAGGGTCTTGGACAAAGCCATAATCTCTGCCCTGAAGATCCTAAGCAGCAAGTGATGTACAAGACATTGCGGGACATAAGCAGGACGTAAAAATTATGCACAGCCTATTAACAACTCCACTGCCGAGTGCCGTATTACCATCCTGGAAACCTACAGTGATTACAAAAAATCCTTCACGAATTAATCTCCAGAGGACAGCATCTCTCCTGATTCCTACCTCTTCTTGCTTTAGTCATGCAAGTCAAGAGGGCAAACAGAACACATCTATCTATAAAAGCTTTGACCGCATATTTTGTTTGCATTGCAAACTCAAACACAAGTGGTACGCTCGAGCATTTCATCACTCCACTCTTCTGGGAGGCCCCAAGCTGTTCTCCAGCCCAGACACCTGGAGAAGTGGTGCTGTACACCAGCCACACGCATACAGAGCGTCAAAGCCGACAAACCCTGACTTTTCAAATAGAAATCCAATTCATCTGAAGTGGCAGGAGCCTGGGAGCGCAGGCTGCCCTTCGGAAATAATATAACCCATGTTATAGACCCATCATCCCACTAACAAAGTTGAAACTCAAGCACTTAAGTCCCTAGCTGAAACTTCACAGCAAAGATCACAGGAGGCAACTGATAAAGCTAGGAAGGGAATCGGGTGAGTTTGGGCAAGCCCCACAAGTTAGGAGGTCCATGAAGAGTTCTCATCTCAGGGCTACCGCCAGGATCCCTGATTCATCCTGTTCAAGATACAAACATCCCTCTCATGACCACATTTCCAAAGTGATCGGTTAAATGCATGAACTCTGCTGCACAACCAGAGATAGCGGAGGCATCAAAGCCTTTTCAAACAGCATTGCTTTAGTAAGGTATGAGTGCACTTCAGAGATGGAGAGGGACCAGCAATCAACCCTTCTCCCTGAAGAAAAATCCTACCAGGAACACCAACAGCCAGGCTAGATGCAAAAGCTTTGAGTTTATTGTCCAGTTCTGAAGAGCGTCTACCAACCTCCTGCAGCAGCATCTAATCCAGCATCTCCCAATCTCCTGGCAGAGTTCGGGAGGGACACAAGTGGTTTTAGTACAAAGGGGCAACCCAAAAGCATGCCTGCCCACCAACATCATCACCAGAAGGCACTGCTGGAAGGTTTTAAGAGCAGTAGAATCCACTAATAACAACCAAGAGGATAAAAGTTATAAGCAAGGCAAAATACAGCTGAAAAAGCTCCATAAGCCACCAGGTGAAGCTCCCACCCTGGTTCCCCTGGCTGAACCCCAGCACAGGTAGATGCTATAGGAGCCCATAGATTCAGGCTGCTCTCCATAAAAGCAGTCAGGAGAAGCACTAAGAGAAGAAATCCAACATGGGTTTAAAAAAAAAAGCGCCATTCCTAAATGCAGTTGAATTGCATAAGGCACAACCTACAAGCCTAAAATCATTCCCTCTTCTCCATACGAATGTCATGAGCAGATGCATAGAAGCCCACAACAGAAAAGAAAGCACAAAAACACAGCACCCATCCTCCCCCACCACACACGCAGACACCTGAGTAGTAACAGGAGATGCAGGAAGAGACTGAAGCACAGCAAGCAAGATGCTGCTCGAGAGAAACCACACTGATACCATCTGTCCAGAGATCCTTGCTTGGCCAAGATCATGGACTGAATACTTACTTCTGCTTCCAGAAATTAATTTAATGGAGAGAAACAGAAAGTCCATACCTTACAATCACTGTTCCCATGACATCTACAGCTTTGAGGTGGAGAAAGCAGGCTATGAATGATTCAAACCTCTGCTGGTTAGCATTACATACAGAAATGAAAACAGGAAGCAAGACAACATACATTAATTATTCAAATTCAGCAACACGCACCAGAAGGAAGGGGGGAAAAAAATAAAATAGAAAACACAAACCCACACAAGCTATCAACCTTGACTTTAAAGATGCATCATCTGCCAATGGCTACAAACTTCTTACAGCTGAATAACCGAGTTTGCCAGCTAGCTTACCCCAAAAAGGGGGAGTGGGATAGAGTCCATCTGCAATACAGCAGGAGCATTTTCTGAAGGCTTCAGGATGCCTAATTAGCACACATTGCATTCCTGAGATACTGGACTGTAGGTATCCGTTACAGCCTGTGATACATTATTCCTTTCCAAACAGCTTTGTAGCAAAAAAAAAAAAGTATTCAAGTTGCCATTTTAAAAAGGAAACTCTCTGGGGAGATCTGGCCTAAAAAATTGGAATTTTGTCTCTGAGTTAACTCCTCCATCCCTGTAGCCTTAGATCAATACTCAGAAACCTGGCGCAGAGAGGGAACAGAGCAATCAGGACCAATTGTTAAACCATCCCAATGCTGTCATTTTAGCAAAGGGAAGAGCAACAGCACGAGTCCCGAAGTGCACTGAATAAATAATACGAATGAAGCCATGGAACAGCAGGTGCAATAGCATCTAACCCTTTCACAAGGCTTGGAACAGTCCAAGCCCTCCCTTCTAATCCTCCTTCAAATTTTTTTCTTCTATCAACCCAGTTTCACGCAGGTCACACTGATCTCATTCTGCATCTTAGGACAAATCTTTTAATAGCCCAGAGACAAGCAGCTTACCGCACATCCAGCAACACTACCAACAGCACTGTTCTTAATACCTGTGTTGTTTGGGGGAGCTGGGGGGAAAGATGAGAGCTATGGGTTCTTGCCTGCCTTACCTTGACCTGCTACCTCCAACCTTCTCCCAGATACTGAAGGCTGGTTCAGTACGATAAGCACATGACTTCTTGCTTGAGCCTGCCGAGGGCTCATAAATTGGATCAGCACATTCAAGAAAGAACCCAAACATAGCCAAGGATGCTTTGATGCATGCTTATGAATCCTGAAGTCTAAGGAGATGCTGCAGTTTGAAAACCCAAGCGCTTGGGGAGAAGAGGACACCCGTGGTGGTCTACAACATCTCCATCCATCGCGATGTGTCTGGAAAGATCCAGCAAATGGAAAGCGTAGGCTTTCCATGAGGAGGCTCCCATGGTTTCAGAGAGTCAGATTTGTTTGGAGGGTGCAGGGAACAGCACAGAAATGCCATCACTGTCACAGCTGTACCTCCATGCGCTCCCTCCATATCCGGAGATACCAAAAGGCCAGTTGGACACTTAAAAACCAAGCAGGCCCCAAACACACAAGGTGCAATCTTCCAAAAAACAGGCTTAAGAAAACTTGCCCCACTTGCAATGCAAATAAATGCAGAAAATACAGACTCCAAGGCTGAGATATTTTTTTTTTTTAGCTAACCCATTTTAAAAGACCTTTGACAGATTCTACCGATTTCCACATTAAAAGAAGTGTTTTTCCTCTCATTGGTGACTCATGGGATCACTGTTTATCAAGAAGCTCTGTATAATTTCAACATCTCCATCTCTTATTAAAATTGCTATCAAGCTATTTACACTTAAAACCTTGGGTTTTTTAATTGCCTATACCAATTAGGTGAGAACATCACTGATAACCAATTATCCCTATTGATATTCTTGTAAGTGTTCCTGTCAATTGTTTCCCTAATTATGCTGGAAAATCCTGATTTTCCTTAAATACTTTCTAAACAATAGAAGTTAAGATCTTCCAGAGCAAACCCTCCAGTTTTATGCACAAAAAAGAAATCCCTTCTATTGCCCAGCCAGGACTGAAGTGATTTAAAGCGTTATAAGGAACCGATCTAAAGTCTTATGACTTTCACAGACTCTTCATAGTTTTCATAGCAATATTTTCGTTAATTTACTGAACTCATCCAAACCAAAGTAACGTAATTTCACTTTTCCCCGACTTGGAAGATAGAAATGGAAGAGGGACAATATCCCCATCTGTTTAATAACAGAACAGCTCTTACAGAGGGATGTTTGCTACAGCCGTTCCCGCAGGAGGAAATCTATATGCACACACATGCTGAGCAGTACTTTTCACATTTTGTTGGCCCAGGCCCAGAACATCTCAACTTCCAACATCAAGATTTCATTTCAAGGCGGGAACGGTAAGAGAACACCCCAAAGCCATAAACAGCCTCAACTGCTGAGATGATGCATTTTGGGGGTGGAAGGTGCCCAAGTAACAGCTGTGATGACCCCCTGATTGCTGAAGACCTCTTGATGACCCAGTGGGGTTATTCTTTCCAACACATTGTTTATGTTCTGCTCTGGAAATTGGGTTGGGTTAGAGGTCTCCCACCCATTTTTCCCAGGCTACAAACATTCAGTTTTATATAGATAACACTGAAGAGTCCCTGCACAAATAAAAACAGCAGATGCATTAAAATGTCAGTTACCATCTAAAATTTTTCCCTTGCAAACAGCAACAACAAAAGATAATCTGAAGCAAAGTGTTCCTTGGCATGAGCATGTGCATTTGTGCAAGTAAGTGGACTCTTTTGGATGAGAATTGAGGCAGGAAAGCACCCATTGGCAAAATACCCTTGCCCTAAAAGCCAAACGCTTCTGCCCCAGTGACAGAAAACAAGGGGGGAAAAAAATAAGCAAAAAATTTGAAAGAGGTCTACAGGCCTTGTCTTGATCTAGTGAAGAAGTTTTACACCTCTCAAAGGGAATATCACCTTCTCCCTGGTGATGCCAAAACCCTACAACTACATCCTAATCCAGGGCAACAGCCTGCAGAGCCACTTTGATTCACAAAGTGACAAGCGATGACCCAAATAGTCAGGACCTGGCTGACGCGTAGCCCCTATGGGTCTGACCTGTTGTTTATTGCTCTTAAATTATTTTTAAAAAATTAACGCTTTGAAACTAGGGCAGCATGTAGTTTGGGGGTTGTACGCTTCCAGTTAATGAGAATTCAGACTTCAAAAGATAAACACTTCAAAGGGATTACAAAAGAAAAATTTAGACTTTAATCTCACTAAATAAATAAGCACAGTACATACTAACGCCCTCTGCAACCTAGCTTCTTAACGTTTTCCACCAACTAAGGGCATGTTGGGTGCCTGGCATTTTAAAAAGAGTTGAAGAAGCGGAACAGGACACCGGAAAAACCTGTACAAACTTCTTGCAGAGCAATAACCCAATGCAATCTCTGCTTTCTGCCCAAGTTTGAGCCTTTGCAGGAAAACCTTGCAAGTAAAGGCCTCAGCACAGCTCTGAGAGCCCAATATCTACTATAGTCAAAGCTGCCGAGAAGAGTCAGGTTCTCTCCTCCCCTCAAGCTGGGAAGCAACCAACACCAGTTACACAGATCTTTCTAATATTAATAGAATATGTGTTGCATTTTTGTCTGTGATGGCAGTTGTGGTGGTCACACATTGCCTGACTTCAGGTTGTACCTGCACTGGCACGTCACGGCAGAGTCTCTGCCCTACAAGCATGCCCTCAAGGAGGTGTCACAGCATGTGGCAACCATTCTCAGTAAGGGGATTCCCCAATTAGTTCAATTTCTACCTAAACAGCAGTTTGCAATAACCCCAGCTACCAGCTATGATGTCCAAGACAAAGACCAAGCTACTTTCTGTGTCTTGGCAAAGACCACTAGGGATGGACAAGGCACAAACAATCCTGTTTGTGGTCAGTTCAGATTCTTCTTGGAGTGATATTCAGAAATGGCGACCTAGCTGATAACAGATGAGAGTTGAGAAATACATGCAAGGAGCCCCATGAGTCGTGGCCACCTGGTTTCTAAGTGACTTTTCACTGGAAACCAATGCAACAAGTTCACAAGTTCTCTTTCATGCTCAGAAATTAGAAAGCAAACAGAAAGTTAGACATAGACAGAGAAGTGGTGAGGACACTCGACATACTTACCTGGAATGCTGTCTTGCCTAGACATAGCTCCAGAATCAGAGAAACAAGAAGTAATGTAGACCAAAGGTTTCTGTGCAAGGGAGACCAAAGTCACTTTAGACTATGAAATAACAGGTGATAAATAAGATATGTCCAACATCTCCCAGGCTTCCCTAGTTGGAAAAGTCCAAAGAGGGTACCTGTAGCTTGCTTTGGAGTTTAAACAGCTCTGATAGTGGGCTGATGCAGCACAGACTATCTTCCCAAACCTCTGCTTCATAGTTAGATCCGAGTGGCCAAAACACAAACTCTGCTCAAAGCTTTTCCTGCCATGGAGATAGTTCTTGTGCAATAAACCTCTGTGGTTCACCAAGAGGGACCTCAAAACACAGCTTCCCTTTTGCCTTGTTTGGCTCATCTCCTCCATGCTACTCCTTATTTTTAACAAGCCCTGTGAGCCTTATCTTGCAGACCTCAACTACTCTTAAAAATAAATAAATTCTAAAATAAATCAGGTGAAACCACAAACAGATTCTGAATTTACTGGAAGAACAAGGCAAAACACAGATGGGACATGAGGACTTTTCATTAAGAAAAAACACGAGATACTTTTGGTCTCCTCTGCCAAAGACTTCCTGGCAACCCAAGTATGAAGAGTTTGATCTTCTGAGGGCTGGTGGAGAGATGGGCAATGGCTCATGAATTGCTCACATCTGCAAGTCTAATGAGGTTCTTGGCTTTTAGAAGTAGCAAAAGAGGAGTTTTTAAGCAGCCTAAGAGGTGTAAAACCCCGTTCTTCCTGGCAGAGAAAGTCAACTACTAGCCGCTGCAGAGACAGATGGTTGGGAGAAGTCAAAAGTACCCAAAAAAGCTAGAAAAATGCATTAAGTGACATGGATAGAGCTGATCTCACCCTTAGGGTAGCTGGTGGATGTGTCTGCTTCCATCTCTGAGCCTATGTCATAAGGGAGGCCCAAGCTGTGGTGCCCATAAGAGGATATCTCCTGTGCTTGACAAGAAAAGCTAGCAAATGTCAGGCAAGATAGACTAGTGTTCAACAGGCACAGAAAGATTTATGTTACAGCAATGGAATAATGATGAATTCAGTTGTAAGCAAAGCTGAAAGGGAGTTGTTCCCCCCCCCCCCCCCCAAAAAAAAAAGATTGATAAAGGCAGTAACAGCAACACCCTGAATTCCCATGCCAAGCAGTTAACTAGCCCTATAAGCACATTTCCTTTATATGGTGCTTTCTAGCTATGAAAAAAATCTAAGAGTCTCAGTGTTGCATCAGGGTCACTGACCATGATTAAAGATGCAAACAGTTTTACATGAAAAGCTACAGCAGCCCAACTGCCAATGATCTAAATTTATACTGTGAGAAAGGATAGATACCCCAACCCTACTGAGAGCCAGCACTCAGTAAGCACACGCTAATTTCCAAGTTAGAAACTGCCAGAAAACCAGTGAACTTCAGAGACCAAGTTTCAGTTTTATTGTCCAAGAACAAGTCAACTAGACTTTCCAAGAGGGTCTTGCCAGTATTGCCTTAAAGGAGCTGCTCGGTGGTATCCAGGACCAAATAAAAATACATCACAGCATGCTCTCTGGTTCTGTACAAAGATGGGCTTGACACACTGAAAAGTTCAGTCAGGCACCAGGAGGTGCTGATGGGTTAAATGGTAAGAGTGATGAGGACATCCTAGTGCTGCTCAAAATGAAGGCTCTGAAACCCTTAGGCTGATCAACCAGAAGAGATGCCAGTGACTTTGCTAAAGTTTTCCTGCATTCCAGCTAGCAGGGATGGTGGTGTTTGGGAAGAGGGAGGGCAGCATCCAGGAGGCAGTCGGGAGTTTCCATAATACAACAATCAACTCTTTATGCCACTGCCAGTAAAGAGTAGAGATACCACAGGGAGGAAACCTCTGTGTTACAGCCAGCACAAACCACAGAAATAGGCTGGGTGCAGAGGGGTTTTACTAGGCACAGTCCTGAATCCACACAAGTGCCTCTGACTTCCCCAGACACGTACAGGAACAGCGACTCCAGTATGTGTCTGGTCTTGGACCATCAGCTCCTCCAGGGAGGAAGGCATGCAGGTCACACTAAAAGGCATCGCAGCACATCACTTTGGAGGAGTGGTGAGCACTGCCTTGGCACCACGCCTGGTGGAGTGGCCTTGGGACAGCACACCAGAAACATTCAGACCAGCACAAGAACACAGCAGTTCAACAGTTAGAATAACAGTTCAGCAGTTAAGCTGGAGTTAGACAACACAAGGACCCAGACAGCACCAGAAGTGGCTGTTGACCTTGGCAGAAGACACAGAAGAGGAGGCGTCTGAGCCACAAAACCAAAAAGACATGCAGGAAAGTACTGAACAGGTCTGGGAGAAGTTGGAATGGGAAGGAGGCCGAGTCTTGACTAGGACACCCCATGTTCAACCTGAGCACAGAGACAGCCAAGGTGAGAGAAGAGAAGAGAAGCCATCCGTGGAAGAAGACAACAAGATCTAGGAAAGCACAGCTAGATGTTGAAGAAAACTTTGAGGGGACTCAAGCACAGAAAAGGAATTAAAAAATATTTAAGAAATTAAAAAGATTGCATGATATTTTTCCTCTCCACAGACTCCAAGAGTTCTGCTATCTTCACCAAGCTGCGAAGCAAAAAAGTTTACATCAAGCCTTATCCATTTTCAACATGTGTTTTTGCTGTGGAATTAAGTGGAAACAGAACTGGTTTTGAACATGCACACCCTGACAAGCAGTTTCCTTTACAGACAAGCTTTTCCCCCCCCTCCCTGATTACCCTTTCCTACACACACACACCCCCGAAGAGTTCACTGTAATCACACGTGAATTGTATTAGCTGGCCCTTCAAGGGGCAGTTTTAATCTTCTCTGGAAGGTGTTAGCAGCTAAAGCAGAAGCCTGTCCAACACATTGCTGTAGAGGACTTGTCGTCTGCTTTCCCTAAGACACACTCCCTGCTGCATTGCTGAAAATTTGGTTCATGCCAGCAGGAAAAGGAGAGAACTGCATGAACCATGCCAATAGCACTCATGTGAGAATGAGCAAAATACCTCCACACCCACTGCACGCACTTTAATTGAAACAGTAAGGAAAAAAACAGTAAGATTCATTTTACAATCAATACTCTGCACGTCTGCTGTGCAACTGCTATCCAGAGAATTAAGCATGAATGTCTCTGGCTTAATGAGAGATGGAAAGTCCTAGTTAAATGGATTACAAGCTCTTTATTTCCTATGATTGATTCCTTCCATACGGCTGCAAGAAACATTCTTCAAAAAAAAAAAAATGTTCTTAAGCAGCAGAGAAGCTAAATTAGTGAAGGAGCAAACTTGCTTTCACATACTTGCTGCTCCTCGCCTCCTGTTTGGCACACAGGCGATGCATGCAGCACAGCACCAAAATACCCTCACCGATCGCGTCGGCAGCAAGAATCGCACGCACAAGACAGATTCCCTCTGTATCTTCCAAGATGTTATTTCTACTTCCATTTCCAAAGCAAATATTCACTGCTCCATAGCCGTTAGCGGCTCCTCTGTAGCTCCCTTGTTCTACAAGCCGGATACTGTTTTGGCTTCCTACACCAAGAGCACATTAATTAATTTGATAAGACTCTAATCATACAATAAACTCATTCCCACTACAAACATACTGGATGTGCTGTGGCCAAAGTAATCAGGAAAAAAAAAGTCAGCAGGATCTGACAGCATGAAAGACTCAAGTCAACTCCATCTCCCTGATTTTGGAGAGCTTCTGGCTCTAGCAATTTTTGTTTTCTTCTCATTGCAACTGGACTGATTTGGAGCAATTAAGACAGACCATCTGACACTGGAAAGGTCATGTAGGTTTTTGCTTTTGGATAGAGCACTCTAAAAAAGCCACATACTAACTGATGAAGCCCAGGAGAGTTCAACAAGCAGAATCGGCCTGGATTAGGAGATGAATACAGAATGATTGTTGACTGATCTTTATGACATAGGTGTGGGGTGAGAAATACCAAAGTTCTCTGCAAAAACAAGAGCATGAATGCATGTGATATGAAGAAGTGATGGGAGCTGCTGCCTCATGCCTGGGAATGCCAGATGTAACACGGTTTGAAAGGTTCATGGCACACACAAGCACCATGTCTCTCAAACCTGAAGATACCATTTCTGACTCAGGAAGGCTCTCAGTGCTAGAGGTATCTCTGAAGTGTTGTACGAGGTCCATCCGTGGAGGCTTTCAAGACTTGTCTGGACAAAGCTCTGAGCTCAGTGTTGACCCTGAGTCAACAGGTGGGATGGAGTAGAGCCCTCATAAGGTGCCCTCCCAAGGTGGCCAATGGGTCCAAGATTAAACAAAATATCAAGTCCCAGCCCCCACAGGAACCTCAGCTTCCAGAATAACAGGCACATGCAGGAAGCCTTTCTCATAAAGCGACTCCAAATTCAACATGTTGCCCCCCACAGCTATTCCAGTCTGTGATAAGATAATCCCCTTCTGATGAGTTGCCAGGGCAGACTTGCACAGTTGGCTGTTTCCATTTCATCACCTCCACTACAGCTTTCTACTCACTTGAAAAACATGGAAACAAAAACAATATCAGAAAAAGGGAGATATTCACACACCCCATCCCCTCCTCCATCCCTATTTTGATATTTTGACTTCTGACAGAGCAAGGTGAAACATCCAGTTTACCCCTCTTCTGTTTTAAAGATGCTCAATAAAACACAGGTTTGTCTCGTGTTCCTACAGCCTCTTTCCAGTTATTACTGAATTCTTTCCAGTTCTGTATAAATCAGTTCAATGCAAGGAGACAGATGTGACAGTTTTCCTCCCAGAGGATTTTCAAGCTCAACCTAGACACCGCACAGTAAATGAAAATTGCATCTAAGGAGACAAGTGGGTAGCGAGAGACAGGTTACAACCACCCCATCACACAGTTACTCAATGCCAGGTAAATATTGTCTTGACTGCTGATGTGTGTATTCTTTCAAAACCTGAGAGTTGATCTTTAGGAAGACATTAATAAGGACGAGGTGATTTTACTGTTTGTAGCAGCATAAATCTTTCAGAAGGGAATTTTCTCAATTGACTTGGCAAGCGGTTGCGACTTTCTCAAACGCTCCTTGCTTTCCAAAGAGCACCTTGAAATGCTGGTCAAGGTCATTCTGACTCTGACATTAGAAATTATGCATCAAGGGAAGAGGAGAGAGGGTGAAGTCAGGAAGGAAACCACCCCTCCATCCACAGGGTGACTCCCAGAGTTCACAGAGGAGATTCACAGTCATTTCTAACCCATGCCTGGAGAGTCCTGTTGTAATAAAAACAAAAAACAAAACTCCATCTGCCAGTTACATCAGCTACTATCTTGTTTTCCTTATGGAAAGGACCAGTCATGAGGGATTCAAACTCATTTACTGATGCAAATCCAAAACCTATTAGTCAAAGTGCTTTCAATCATTTTTGAGGACTTTTTAATACAACGAGCATTAACCCAGTCCATTCCAGTGCTCTCCCCAGCATCAGTGACATTCTTCCAGACAGTTACCAATGGCAGCACCACTCAGCACGCTATCAATGGTGGTGAACAGACTGGTAGATACAAGACAATCATCATTAACATGAAAGAATGACATCTGCAGCAAACTGCCTTCACAGCAAGGCAACCGCCTTCCCTCTTCCCCAGCCCCAGTGAAATTCTATGCAAAGCTAAACAGGAGTTATTTGAGTAGTCAGTAAATCATAAAGAAAAGGGGTACCCTGTAACTTGTGAAATGATAAGCGTTGCTGCCCATTCGCAGTCATTTCTACTTAGAACCATAGAATGGTTTGGGTTGGAAGGGACCTCAAAGCCCATCTAGGTCCAACCCCCTGCCATGGGCAGGGACACCCTCCACTAGCCCAGCTTGCCCAAAGCCCCATCCAACCTGGCCTTCAACGCTGCCAGGGAGCCAGGGGCAGCCACAGCTTCTCGGGGCAACCTGGGCCAGGGCCTCAGCACCCTCACAGGGAAGGATTTCTGCCTCACATCTCATCTCCATCTCCCCTCCTGCAGCTTCAGGCCATTCCCCCTTGGCCTGTCACTCCCTGCCCTTGTCACCAGTCCCTCTCCAGCTTTCCTGGAGCCCCTTTGGGGACTGGAAGGGGCTCTGAGGTCTCCCCGCAGCCTTCTCTTCTCCAGGCTGAACAACCCCAACTCTCTCAGCCTGAGGTCTCCAGAGCAGAGGTGCTCCAGCCCTCCCATCATCTCCGTGGCCTCCTCTGGACTCGCTCCAACAGCTCCATGTCCTTCTTGTGCTGGGGACCCCCGAGCTGGATGCAGTACTGCAGGGGGGTCTCACCAGAGCAGAGTAGAGGGGCAGGATCACCTCCCTCGACCTGCTGGTCACGCTGCTGGTGATGCAGCCCAGGACACGGTTGGCTTTCTGGCCTGCCAGTGCACACTGCTGGGTCATGTTGAGCTTTCCCCTTCCTCATTCACGACCACCAGGTGATCGATGTCAGTCAGGTAAAGATATCCAGAGCAAACAAGCCATGGCATCTCAGGGTGCTGGTGCAGAGCTCTCCATCTGGCATGCTTCAAAGCACTAATGCCCATTTAGGTCATTGCTTATGATCCTCAGCCTCACGCTACAGAGAGCATGGTCTTGAGGCAAGACCCCAAGGGGTCCATTAATATGTAGCTATGTAGTTTGGTGGGAAATGTTCCCAGCCCACAGCAGCTTATCCAAACATCTGGAGCAGCTAAGCAGCAAGTCCCACAGCAGCCCAGAGGCCAGGATGCTAAAACACCAGTATTTCTCTTCCCTTCCCTGTAAAACACAGCTTTCTAGGAAAAGGCCTCAGAAAAAGAGAGGCTGAAAGTTCATTTTTCTTAATTAGCTCTGTGACATTGCAGTAGTGAAAAAAAAAATACCCAACAAATTTTTACCAGGGCAGGGCACTCAGCATCACAGATTAAACATTCAGTCAGTGCTAATAAGACTGACCACTGGGAACGTGTGTTCATTCAGCAAGACAACCAATAACCTTTCCTACCTAGAAAGGCATAGATGTCACCACAAAGAAAAGAAAGGCACTCATCAAGGCAGGTCTTTCAGCACCAGACCAAGAAAAAAAAAATTTTTAGAAAAAGCCTTCCTACACATCTTTTGATGAGCCATCCTTACGGAAGCACCAAGGAAACAAGAGAAACACATGCTAGTCTTCAAGGCTACTCTTGCTCTGAAGACAGAAGCACCTACCCAGGTGGGTCAGGCACCCCACACTTAGAAAACAGCCCAAAAAGCAGCCACATCCCAGGAGAGCAGAGAAGAACTTTCTGGAACACAGAACTGCCACAAAAAAAAGCATTTTTTGTTGTTGTTGTTTTCATTCACATACCCTCCAGGGTTTATTTATTAAAAGGTTCCCAGGAAACTTAGCCTGTGTAACTTGAAAGGGCAAGCCAGCTGCACACAAACACAGCATTTCCAGGATTAAATGGCTTTCAATTCAGCCTACTTCACTTCCAGTAAGCCACTTTGGGTTTTCATCTTCGGTCAATCCAGATTAAGAGCCTGCCTCGATAAGAACATTGAGGGAAGTTACTGCCTGCAGAAAACAGGCAGATTTCCTTACATGAACCAAGAGCTAAAAATATCTTTATTTTCAGTTTGTTTTCCTAAGAAAATACAGTGTGATTGCATAAGTATCTCTGTTCCTGTTCTCCTTTGCTCTCCCCTACTCTTCCTTCCCTCCCCAAGCAACAAAGCCCTGGAGCATCAGCCTCTTCCAATCCATGAAACAGTTATGCGTTGGCAAGCTCTACAAGACAAGTTGCTGTCAGGTGGGAAAGGATCAAATGAACCTCCTCCCCAAGAGAAGAGCAGTTCTAGTCCAGTCCACTGTCAAAGACTAGTCAGCACATACAGCTGGAGACATGAAAGGATGGAAGTGGGAAGATTAAAGATTTGAAATTGATCCCAAAGAAACTAGACTTCATTTGCTCTTGGGTACACTTTTTTTGTTTGTTTGTTAAAATGTAAAACATTGAGAGCACCTCAGATTAAATAACTGGATGGATGGATGGCCAAGCCAGTTTCCACCATCTCTTAAACATACTGAAAAAGTCCTGAAGAGATACTGGCATATTCATCAAATCTAATTAAGAGAAAGCACCAAGTACCCAAAGCAGCATCTCTGCAAGTGTGAATTCAGCAAGAAATTTCAGGATTAAGCTCTATAAGCACTAGAAGCAAACAAACAAGACTATCAACTAGCAATACCTTTCTTACACATTACTGAAACTCAAGGGCAAATCAACATAAAAATTACTGTTCCCTGGATGAGCACACCTGAGTTCAAAACCACCAGTATCCAGACTGGATAAACCAGAACACTCTTAATTCCAAGGGAAAAGAGTTGGCCAAGAAGCAAAGAAAATGAAAGCTATAGAACTGGAAGAGCTTTTTCCTAAAAAAAAAAAAAAAATTAAAAAAAATACAATCCAGACTAGAGAGGTGTATTTGGAAAGTATATATGGGAGTAGAAAAGAGAAGGGGGTATTTATCTCTCTGCCATTATGAGTGATTGTAGTGGAAGGCTGCAGAGAGCATTTCTCAGCTGGGTAACTGGACCATTGTTTGTACCAAGTTCAGAAAACACCCCTCAAGCACCCTCTGGGCCAAACAAACCTTCCTCTCAAAGTATTCCAGGGCAAGAAACTCCTGAGGCCAATCACTTTCCCAGTCCTTACGAGGTGTTTAGGGCCCAACACAATCTCCCCATTTACAAAAATGGCCAGGAACCTCCCGAGGTCCTCAGGGGCTCATTGAAAGCACAAGGCAGAAGGGATCTGCACTGGCATAACAAGTTAACAGGTTAGTGTATCAATAAGAAAAAGAGACACAAGTGGGGGAAAAAAGTAAGAATTTTTTTCCCAAATCTGGCAATCTAGCTGTTTCTGCATGTCTCAAGAACTATTTTCAACTGAAAACCCATAATCTGACATGAATGCTCAGTCTGCTTCATCACTGCAGGAGCTTCAGACCTTCGGTTTCCCCTGCATCCATGGGATACGAGCATCATGGTAAGGCATGGGAGATACAAAAGCTTCCACACTGCTTGCCAGAACTGGTAAGACTTCACTTTCCCAGCTAGGACACAATTTATAAACCATCACAGGTCTCCTCACATCAAGATTACAGTCCAGCTGATGTGTGACAGCAGGTCTATCTGGCTCATGGTTGATTTCAGTCTCAAATTTCTCTGTCAAATCTCTAGCAGACCATTATCTCCAACAGGTCCGTCTTCATTCCCAATAGCACGATCCTATTTTTGGATTCTGTGGGCTTATCAGCAATATGTTTGACTAGGGGTTGTTTTTTTTTTTTTTCCATCTCTGCTATCTCTTAGGCTGGTTTAAGAACAGTTATGTAAGAGTCCTTCTGGGTTACAATGGGAAGGAAGCACTTTCTTCTCTGACCTGAATTCTGGCATTATTAGCACATCTTCCAGGTCCGAGCCCCAGTCTTAACGAAACTACTCATTTCAGAGATGCAAAACAAACCACTTAGCTCCCCCAAATTCAAGCATTTTGGGTATTAGGCCACAGAGCACTCTCCTAACCAGACAGTGACTGTTTCTCCTGAAAAGACACTGAATGGAACGACTGAGAAGCAACACCTGAAGCAGCGTCTTACTTCTCCCAACATGGTCAAAGCCAGTTTCAGATGCTCTGCAGCCAAGAGAGCTGGGGAGAAACAAATACATGCATCTTCAAGTCAGCAAGAAGCTGATCAAGAGGTCCCAAGGGTGGATGGCACACAAGATGCCCAATTCATGAAAAAAAATTCATTCTACTCTCTGCACCTACTAAAGCTAATTGAGTTAAACTAGTTACCTTCCTCGGCTCTTCTAAGCCCATACGTGTCAAGTGAGAGACATGAATCAAACTTTGCATATTCTTCCTGTCCTCTCCACGTGAGCCACTGATTGTACTACTTTTATTTCAAAGCAGTCCAAAAGAAATCCAAGCAACTACTAGAAAACATCTCCTTTTCTTGCCAATTCAAAGAACAACAATTGATTCTTTTTAAAAAAAAAAAATCTGTTGTGAATTGCATATCAGTCAAAAAAACACAGCAGACTTAGACCCCTTAGCTCATACTTTTCTGTGTCATACAGAGTGGAGTTGTGGTGGTTCCTGCTCATCTAGGACTGCTTTTGGAGTCATCCTATGCATTCTGCAACATCATACCAGGCTCTGGCAACCCACAAGATTCAGCTGTCAGGGTTTGGTTTGTTTTTTTTTTTTATCAACTTGCTCTTCAGATGATTTCATAGCTGACCTGAGCAAGTGGTTGGACTAGATGACCTCCTGAGCTCTCTCCCAAGCTGAACTATTTAGTCTGTGATCTTATATGTACATAAATCACTTTCTCCAAGGAATGTAAGACTGACCCAAAACCCAGGTTTAGCATTCCAAGAAGTTCTCAGAAATTGCTTGACAGCAAATTACAGAAAAATATTTTCTATTCTGCAGACTGCTTGATCAGAACCAGGCTTACAAACCCACTTGAGCTCAGAGGAGCATCTAGCTCTCAGCACCCAAAAATCCATGTTCTCTAAGCTGAGTTCACTTATAGGAAGAACATTCACACAGAAGACAGGCTGAGTCAAAAGTATTTAACTCTTTTAGAGCAAGAGTTGGGAACACTGATGCCCTATAGCTCTGGATACATGCTTGTCAGCCTTTGTTTCCTCATCTCATCAATGAAGACAAAACATGGTCCTGTTCTGCAGAAGACACACCTGGATTCTGTTGCCCTTTCCACCAGTAGGACCAGTGTGACCAGTCCTAGGCTGCCTCCTGACCAGAGTTGCCACTGACACACTGGTGTCAACCACATTGTGCAAGAACATTGATGAGCAAGGCATGTCCGTGCACTGAATGATGCCATCTCAAAGTATCATGAGGGTGGTAGAGCACTGGAACAGGTTGCCCAGAGAGGTGGTAGAGGTGGAAACATTCAAGGTCAGGTTGGATGAGGGTCTGAGCAACCTGATCTAGTTGAAGGTGTCCCTGCTCATTGCAGAGGGATTGGACTAGATGACCTTTAAAGGTCCCTTCCAACCCAAACCATTCTATGATAACACAAGAAGCAAACAGAACAAACTATTGTTTACTAGCCAAAGTGGAAAAAAAAAAAAAGGCTTTTCAGGAACTTGAAAGCCCAAAGGTGTTGCATTTCCTTCACAGACCCATGACAATTTTTCTCCCATGTATCAAGGCACTGTAGAGAAGCAAGGAAGGCAGCTCTCAGGCAGCTTCCATACAGGAAAAAAATTTGGAGAGGTATCTCTGCTTCCTGGCTAGAGAGAGGACAACCCAGTGACCTGGGAAAAATTGACCACCACTCACACTGTGTTCAGAAGTGACTTGGAAAGAGGACTCAAGAGGATTTAGTATTTTCCCTTTTTCCTCCCTTTCTAAATGTATGTTTCCATTAGAGAAATTAAGTGCTTTACCAAGTTTTAAAACAGCCTGAGGTTTGCAGCCAACATATAAACTCCAAAAGAGTGCGGCTGGTTAGGATGGAAACATCTTTTCCAGCATAAACCCCTCAAGCTAGCAATTTTGGCCAAACTGCTGTAAATTACCATCTTCTCCCTCTAATCCTGGCTATTAACTTTTAGCTTTCTAAGCAATTTTATGTATTCCAGCAAGTTGGGGTTTTGGATCATGCTGCTTTCCAAGAATGCCCATTGCTGTCTTTAGCAGCACAGCAATTGCAAGCTGTTGAGTAGCCTGTGAGACCTCAATTAAGAAAGTCCTCATTCCTTAGCTTGGTAATCCTTCCTTAGTAATATTTTAAAAAGGGTGATAACATTTTCACTGGGCTAGAAAACACACTGTCCCAATATTACTAATATCTCAAAACCACCTTGCATTCTAGGCATTTTCAAATGGAGTTGTTTGCTGGTCAATCTTTTGCCAAGCCCTTGAGAACTTCACGTTTTCTCCTTTTTTGTTCCATTTAGACTGACTGTCTGTTAAAACCTTCCCTCTTTTTGCAAACAACTGATACCACCTGCTTCCAGCAGCAGGGACAAGAGCAAGAGCATCACGCACCCGTTTCTATTCCAGTGACATTACGCAAGTGCCTTCTTCACACACCACCTACGCTTCGGTGCTCAATCTGTTTGGCTTCACAGCATCCCTCTAGAGTGAAAACAAGGAGGCAGCTCCGTGTCTTGTCTAGCTCTGTCTTTCGACAGGCTGTTCATGGGGTTTGGGTTTTGTTTTTTTTTTTTTTCACAGCTTAATAAGGTTTTGTTCCCCAAGCTGGAGAAGCGTCTTTGCCACCTAGCACTTGTTCAGTCCACAGGTTTGAACCCAGCATATGCAGCTTGCTCAGCATGCTCAAGCTCAAGAGTCCACTCTCTGCAACAGGTGGCTCAGTTTTTTTGATGGGAATGTAAGCGTGATTTCTCTTAAGTATCTCCTTGAGCTCAAAGTAGACATTTGAAACACAGGTGCCTGAAAGCCCTTGGGTTTTCTCCTTCACTAAACCGACATGTCAAAGCTGTCATTTTTCAAACCTGCACATGAAAACCCAGGCTATTTGCTATATGAGATCTGCAAATTTGTCAAGCCTAGCTTTGGTGGTTGGCCACCAGGCACAAAAATACTCACATATATAGACACTTGTTTTAGAAGTAGTAGAGAGGGGTAGAGCCAACCGTTCTTTGGTAATGGGGTGCTCAGTAAGCAGCACCGTTCCCTAGCATGGGATCCTTCAGGGTTCAAGGGAAGTTCCTTCAAGATCTTAAGCTTCATAGAGAGTCATAACAGCCTCAGCCTTAAAACGCTTCAGCCACATGGCACGAGATAATCCTGCTGGCAGTTTGGTCATGACTGCAAAGAGCTCCACACGGTCCACAGCCAGCACATAGCTAGATCGCGCCCAGCTTCAAGATAATTAGTACAAGTCAACACTACACTGCTGTCTGCAGGCCAGAATCAGGGTAAACCCAGCCTTACATCCAGCCAACACAAAGCAGGCTGCTTGAGGTCCCATTACGAAGTCCCTGCCATATGCTAGAGGAAGCCCACCCAGTCCAATGATCTCACTATTGCAGCAGAGGTCAAAACACAGCTGGATGCCACAGGATATGCTTAAGGCTCACAGCACTGCTTTAATCTCTCCCCACCAAGAACCATTGCTTCCACATTTATCTATGGAAAAGTTTCCAAAATATAAGGCTTGGCTTTCAGATAGGAAAAGACTCAGTGGTTGTGCCACTGGGGTCACAACACCTGTTAAGGAAGGTAGCATGGAGGGGAACATACTGTATTTCAGACATCCTTTCACACAAAAAAACCCAAGAGTTTTGCTTTCTTCTGTAGTGAGATCAAAAGAGTTGACATGACCCCAACCCTATGCCACCAGCTTTCACATCAACTTCCCCAGTTCCCAGTCCCTTGTCTCGTTCCTGAGGTCTCTGAACAAGATGCAAAGTAATAGGATTGCCAAGGCTTCACTTATTAGGTTATCTCTTACAACTCCCTGCAGCTTGTTTTGTCTGTCCCAAGAGACCTCTTCTACCGAGCAAATGACATCAAGACACATCCATCCTGTAGCAGCACAGTGAGGGTATAGCAGAAAATGTTGAGCGTTTTATGCACAGATGGCAGCATCTTAATTCTTTGAAAAATTGAGACTTGGGGATTTCTTTTTTTTTTTAAGGGAGTGAGCTAAGCAGCTATAAACTTATGCATCTTGCAAGGGCCAATATCCCTAAACTTCAAAGCTTCCTCCCGTTATCAACATTACTTTAGGATGAGCAAAACACACAAGCGGTGGCATCCTCAGAGCATCAGCTCCAACCCCCTACCAGAATCCACGGGTATCACTGGAGGAAGGAGCAGAGCACACAGAGCAGATCAGAGAACAAACGAGACAACAAATCAGTCTTTCATTACAACCAGACTGTATTTAAGAACACTCTCATCCTTGCCACACTCTTTGCTCCTACAGAAACAGCTTGAACTTACCAGAATATAGGTGTTTCCCTTTTTTCCCCTCCCACCCAAGATATCAAGTGGAAGTGACTGAAACAAAACCCTAGAAGGAAGAGGGTCTGACATGCTTATGAGCACCTAAAATGTAGCAGGGAGACACAAGGAGGTCCACAAACTTCTTCCACAGCACACCCAAAAAATGACATTATAACAGTTATTATACTTACAAGTTACTACTTTTCTCCCAGCCATTAACATCCTGGGTCTGCGATATCCTGTGACAGGTTTCAGAAGAAACCTGTATCTTGGTTGCTTGGTAGCCCCAACCTTTCCCTACACATTCTAGAAACCAAACATGACAAGATGACCTTTTTAGATCTCAGAATAAGTCTATCTGTTTTGGGTTTGGTTGGTTTTTTTTCAGGAGAGTTTAGCAAGTGGCACACACAAATTTCAAGGCTCTCACATATTGCACTGAAGGCTGCAGAGCCAACTGGATCATCTGGTTTGCCCCAAAACAAAAAAGCCTAAACAATCTGCTAGAGCTGACCACTTCATTGAAGAGGGAGAAAGCAGGTACAGGACAGACAATCCCACCAGTCTCAACAATACCATTTAAACACATTTGCATTTAATTTCAAGAGAAAAAAAGTCATCTCTCTCCCCTACCAGCTCTACTGCATTAACCTTTGTCAGAGGTAACTGTCCTGCCACGTCTCCAGCGCGAGGCTCAGAAGCAGAAGAAAATGAGAGCTTTTAAGAGGACAGTCAATATTCTTAGCAAGAAGTTTGAGATTTGCATATTTTCTACTGCATAATCATGCTTTTTAACAAACACTGTCTCCTATGAATGCTGAAGCATTGGACTCCCAAAGATGGCACTCAGCAGCAGCTTTTCTCCTCCTTTTATGGAGCAAATACTCTCCAGAGTAGTTGCTCACTCCTTAGTTCTGTATTTTTACCTTAGCAGCCTTAGTTGCATTCAAGATCGTCTCCATCTTTGTAGTATGACAGTCTTGAATTTTTGCTTTAAGTTACAATGCAGCTTATCAGCTGAAAGGATTTCCAGCTGCACTTATTGCCTAGTAGGAACTGAACCGGTATCCATTCATCATCCTCCTACTTGCAAGACAAGATTGCACAAGAAAGCCAAAGCTCATCATCAATTTCCTGCTAAAATCAGGTCCTAGAGGCAGAAGAAATTCATTATATATTTTAATCTTGTTGGGCTTTGAAATTCTCCTCACAAGATGGTTTAACTAATACAATTTGGAAACTTGCAGAATAACTGGAAACTAGAGGTGGCCAAGACTTCACCTGCAGAGCAGCTCAAACATTTTGCCTGTCTTTATCAATGCAACACAGAGAAGAGATTCCAGACCAGGCAAAGCCTGTCACATTTGTGCCTAGACCCAGCAGCCATCGATTAATTCTTTGCAGCAATCTGGGTGCTATTGAGGGCACGTAGAACAAGCTATTCACCGAGACACTCTCCCAAAGTACAAATATCACTTGGGCATCAGCAGAGAGAAGTGAGAAATTTAAGAGTTCAAGATAATACTGGTTTCTTCAAACCACACCTGGAGGTGAAGGGAAAGTCAGATGCAACACAACATAGAGAGGAAAGCTGTTTTATAGAAACAAGGGATGTTGAGCAAAAGGGAACAAGATCTTCGCAGCACTCTTGACCGCAGCAGCATCCAGGGACTAGAGCCACATCCCACAGCTGCAAAACCAGTACATGATTCCCCCCCCCCGCTTTGTTTGCTGGAAACAGGAATTCATGATGAAAGAGGTATGTTAGAGCCACAAAACCAGGTTACCTTAAAAGTCCATATAAATCATGATGGTTGAGTGCTCTGGGTGGGGAGGATTAGCTATGTTCATGCACACACATGTGCAGGATGTTGTTTTGTCTCCAAGGGTATTTCAAGCAGAAAGACAATAGGCTCACAGACTGGTTTGGGTTGGAAGGGACCCCAAAGCCCACCCAGTTCCAACCCCCTGCCAGGGGCAGGGACACCCTCCACTAGCCCAGCTTGCCCAAAGCCCCATCCAACCTGGCCTTTCACAACCTCTCCTCCCCAGATGATCTTTTACACACCCACATGCCACACAACTCCGAAAAGCAGTTCTCAGCATGTAGACACACTGCTTTTAAAACACAACAGCACAATTAAAAGCCTCATGCCCGAAGGGAGCAATAGGACATCTGTATGGAGCAATGTGAACAGCAGGCTGGATGACAGGTACGAGAGGGAACAAAAAGAAATCAAAGGTGCTTTCACTGCAATCATTGCGATTCCCAAACCTACCCTCAAATTAAGTTTTTCCAATCCTTTAAAAAAGACACAGACTCTATCTTATATTTACTTTTAAGCAGCCTTCCTACTATCAATGCTTGAACATGCAAAAGCCCCAGGGACAGAGATCAAACAGCAAGGCAGGATGGGGAAAAGTTCAACTCCCAAAAGGTCATTCCCGTGCAGAGACATCTCAAAGCCGCTGACACTTTCTGGCAGCTAAACATTAGCAAAGGATGCACAAATGGGAACAGATGTGACATCGCCTGCTATTTGTACAAGCCTCAGACAGATTCGGGTTGCAGTTTCACTTGCATAAAGCAAATACACCAGGTAAGCCACACTGAAACTTCCTTGGAAAAAAAAAAAGCAAGCCTTTTTTTTGCTAAATGTGTGTATGCACTACAAAAACTACACAGCAAAAGTTTCAGCGAAATATATTATCCCTACTTTAAAAAGTAAAGTGAAAAATCCATTAAAACAATGATCACATCACATTAATATACTTTCTATCACTTTTACCCATACACCTGTCTCCAGACCACACAGTTTGCTTTATATTTCAGACCAGCAAAAAAAGCAAATAGGCCTCTAGAGCAAAACCACCAAAAAAACCCCATAGCAAAAGTCACCTACACGTACACAAATGAAGGTAGACCAGAATCGCGCAGCAGGTTTCTCTTTCCATCATAGCTTGAAACCCTCCCCTATGAAGAAAAAAAAAAAAAAAATCACCCAATTTCAGGACGTTACATTCCGCTTTTTGCTAGATTACTGAAAAATCTGCTAGAGATGCTGAATCACACAGGAAACCAAACCTTGTTTTCAACTGGGGAAAAAAAGCACAGTAATAAGAGCTAGAAATCCTAAGAAGAGACCCCACACACACACTCCCTAGACCACAAGACAAATTGCCATCATGCTATGAGGGGCTGACTGACCCAGGTTTCTGCAAATCTCTGGAAAAAGAAAAAAAAAAAAAGACACACCAACGGATGGTGCCCCTTTGCACCTTTAAACCTACAGGAACACGTAAGGATGCTCCCCTGCCATGCAGCCCATCAGCTAACCCCAATCTCTGTCCCGGCCTTCGTGCTAGACGCCCCATCACACCAGACCTCATCTGGCACGCCTGTTACTTCAGAGCGCTGTTGCAACAAAGCTCTTTTTCCTCACAGTGCACAAAACCGCGACAAAACGATCCTTCGACTGCCCTGCAGCACTTCGGCAACGCTCGGATGCTTCTCCGGTTGCCACGAGCGTGCTCCGCTCCGTCTTTCTCTGTTCTCCCCACCAGGACATTGCAAACCAGCAACAAAACACACGGAGAAGCGCTGAGAAGACATCTCACCATCACGTTTGCAGCACGGATGATTTCATCCCAATTACTTGCTCTTGTCATGCAAAAAAGCTACAGGAGAAAATTTAAATCCTGATCCAGACAATACAACAGCCAAAAATGAAGACACTGCCCCAAGCATTTATTTCAGATTTTTACATGCTGGGATCAGCCCTTTGGAGTCTGAGTAGTCTCCCAGAAGTGCTCTTGGAGAGAAGACAGACATTAAAGCCCCATTATACATCTGAATTTAAGTTTTCACCCTCTGATTCAGGGGAGCCCAAGGAACACGCACATACAGGAACAGCTTGTTTAAAAAGAGGACCAAAAAAAAGAAAAAAGTGTGCAAGTTATGCAGAGAAGCTGAGCAAAGAATGCAAATTCTGACCTACTTCTCCCTCCTGGCTGGGAGAGGGCACGAGGCAGCTGCTATTGCTGCTCTGCAAGCACAAGAGATGAGCAGGAGCCCTGCCAAAATTTCTGCAGCGATGCCTCTTCCAGACACAGGCTGCTCCGTGCACGCTGCTTGCAAGGCGGGGGCAATCGTCCTTCTGCCCAGGCAACAGGACCGCAACCACCCGGTCTAGCAGTGGGTGAAGTCAGGATGGCCAGGGGTCTCTGAAGAGCCTGGATTCAGCTTTCATGCCAGCAGTATTTCCCAGTGGACTCCTCTGCCAGCACACACCTCAGTTCTGCTACAAGTAGGATGGGGAAGAGCAGTGTCCTCCAGGTAGGTAGGAGGTTAGGTGCCTTCATAAAGCCTCTCTCAAAAACCAACCTCCAAGATGGGAAGGGGGACAAGGACAAAGCCATTGAGATGATAGACACATTGGCTTGACTACCAACTGGACACCCAAGGACAGCAATGTCTTCTCTGATGAAGATCCACATGAAAGTCATCCACTCCCCAGGTGCAACAAGGCAAAGGTGCAAGGAAAATACCAGAGGAGAGGAACAAGGAGGCACAGAACAGGGAGAATTTCACTCAGCAGCTCCTCCACTGGATGAAGTTTCTCATTCTTACTATGCAAGCTGAGGCTCTCAAACCAGATCTTCGTGCTGGACTACCTACCCAAAAGCCACCAACCTTCTGCAAGGTCAGTCTGCAGGAAAGTCACTGGCCTTCAGCCACCTCTCACCCCAGCAGGATGGAGTCCAGTCAGCCCAGTTACTGCAACTTTACATAGTCCCATCTTACTTCACCCAGAGCACAGGATGCAGCTGACTCGTGGAGGTTATTGGATGTTCCTGGCAGCTGGAAAAAAAGTGGGACAAGCAGAGCGGTGCTGAGCATAGCGGTTTTCAAAGGGCTCCAAGTCTCAGCACTTTTCCAGCGCTAGCATAAAGGCACACGGTGCCCACAGGGGAGAGAAGTTACCTACCAAATTTCAAGTGATGGGAACATGAGCAGCACTGACAGTCCAACGTCCCAGTGGGAGAAACAAGTGTCTAAGACTGTGTCCAGTGATGCATTTCCAGAAACGCACTGGTTTCTCATCAGTTCTTGACACGCAAATCCTATCATATATCATATACTTTAATCTCTTAACGATACAGGCTAAAGTATATTATTCAGTATCTCCCAAACCTCCTGGTTGGCATAAATGCCATTATAGAGCCATGAAATCCTTGCTGCACTGGCCAGCAATCACAATTTCTGTCCAAAGCCTACTGCAAACTCTGATTATAGAAAGGGCTTTGTTCAGCCAGTCTCCTTCCTTTCCCTTGGGAAACCTACATGTCAAAAGACCAATAAATGCCGGTAATTTATTATGTGGACAGTCAGTCATGTAGAGTAAGAGAGAACAAGTTATATGCACATAAATATTTGGGGGTGAAGGGATGTAAAGTAAACAAGGATTATCAGCGTCACAGGAATGTTGGGCAGAAAGATGTAGTTCAGATTTAAAGACTGTTCAGGGATTGTGTAAAGAAAAAAAACCCCAATTTACCAGGAATCAGATAGCTCCAGTTTAAAGAGTCTGTTTATCAGCATTGATTAAGGAAAGATTGGTTTCCTCCTGAAGGACAGCAGGTGAATCACGACAAGTCCTTAGACCTCTCATCTCTCATTAATAGATGCCACTACCCTGGGCTCTGGAGGCATCTCTGGTATGATTTTGATGGTTAAATAAATCAGAGTTAGGTACATGGTATTTAGGGTTCTTCCAGCCTCCCAAGCATCCAAGTAACCCTCCAGCAGACAGAGGATTTGGTACCCTGTTCATCACCACCTATGCAAATGCCTAAAGCACAACCCGCCAGATGATCACTCATTTCTCCCTGGCCTCTCCTGCAGCATTCAAACACCACCTGGATAATTCACTTGCCCATGCCTTTTCCGTAGGGCTGCAGGCAGAGCAGGCAGGGAAACGTGCCTGCATTACAGTCAAGTACAACAAGGAGAACAGCTTTCTCCAGCTCCATGGCATGCAGCTTACAAAATTCTCCCTCTCCCACCCTAGAGAAGAATGAGCTGGGATGTTAAATAAAGTGCTTCATCCTTCCCACCAAAACGAGCCTGTAAACAGCCCAAGGGTTTAGACAGGTCCCTGGGATGTGTGAGACTTTCAAACTTGTGTTGTTTTCCTCCCACATCCCAGGTGAGCCACCTGCCTTGTCCAACAGCATTTCTACTCAAACCAAGAGTAAGAGAGCTCTCAGCTCCAGATGGAGTGTCACCAAGCACATTGTGCCCCTATTGCTTTGGTTTGGGGAGTTCTTCTAAACATCTGCTTGCTGTCTAAGGTCTGCCCTCATCTGAACCACTGCTACTGGACTAGCACAGGGACAGGGAGCTTGGGAATACTTTACCACTCAAAAATACTTGTTCTCAGCAGCCTTGCTGCCCTGCCTACCAAACCCATTTGGCCATATAACTTAACCAGCCAGCTCCTATCAGATTTGTTGGCAGCTGCTGGCTGCTCTTCACAAGGATACAAGGGTTTAGCAGGTCATGCAAGGTTGCTGGCAAGGCACCACTGCATCTGCTTGCACATACACCTGTGCTGGTGCACCAAGGTCTCAAGCCAGCTCTGAGCAAGTCAATGCATTGCAGCTGATGAGATGCTCTAATCAGGGTCCAGGTAGTTCCCCCTGCAAGGAATCAAGCACCATATGGACATCTTTGGTTCAGAGCTGTTCAGCATGGTGCTCCCATGAAGATCTGTCCCCACCAGGTGTTGGGCAATAAAGACATTTAACTCTACATTGATAATCTTTGGTTTGGAGGAATTTAAGATACCAAATGTGTACAAAGAACAAGGCGGGGGGGGGGGGGTGTAACATAGGCAGTTAAGTGTTTTGGACAGGGCAAACACCGTGTGGGGGATAGGAGAGCACTGTAGCTTGACAAATGAAGCAGACGGTCTGAGTCTTGTGTGGCCAGTCACAAAGCAGACACTTGACAGAAATAAATGTGCACTGCTACCTCCACTTCCAAGGAGACAGTAGGAGATCCACTGACAGAAGAAGTAGAAACGTTCATGATCGCATATCAACTGGAACTGACCAAGGAACCCAATTCTTACCTCTGATGCTGCACTATGATTGTGAAATGCATGCTTTGCAGCATGAAAACTAGGCAGGGTTTCTTTCTGCGCCACTTTCTAACTTCACCAACCCTCAGCGCAGCTTCACAATAGCTCCTGCACCCACCTGAGCTCCCACTCCCAGTCTTCATCAGGTCACTCATAAGCTCTGTGCTCTTTGAGAGGAGGAACAGCCTTTCCCCATGGGTTTGCAGAAGGCCCAGAGCAGGACAAGCAGTTTAGTTTTATTTGCTGTAAAGTGGTAGAAATGTACCTCAATAACTTAAAGACGGGTTTTTGGGGGGTTTTTTTGTAACAGCAATAGCTACTGCAGGAACGTGAGCACATCCACTCAAAACAACTAGGGAGGCACCCAAACCCGAGTTCTTTCTGATCCTGCTCACTATTCTTCATCCTTTGAGGAACACTGCAACTGTTCCTCTAGAAAAGGCACAGCAATTTTTGTGCAGGAAATCCAACATACAAGCTGTGCTGCCTGTTGAATAGAGCACTGCCGGTAGCTTGGGTCACTCTGCTCTGTTCTTGCCCTCAAGTTTTCTCCATAACTGAAGGCAAAGCTTTTACTGAAGGCAGAAATTCTCAGGTTTCTGTGTGCTCCAGACTGGGAATTTCAGAAAATTCCAACAGCCACACACCAGATTCAAAACGGGAAGGGTGGGTGGAACCAGAGCTACAAGCCTGTCACAATCTGCCCCAAAGGGCTGGACACTTGTCCTTTCTTCCGCATCACCCCTGGCCTTTCTTCCAGCAATTCCATGCTGGTAATGCAACTAGTTAGCTGGGAAATAAGAAGCTTCTCAGCCATCCTTCCTCTTTCTCCCATTTCTCCATGGCTGAGCTGGGATCATCTCCTGGCCTTTTCCAGAGAACCTTTAATAATGCATTGAATATATATGGGCTCATGCACACAGGCTACCTTTGGGGTGTCATCCCAAAAACACACACCACAAGCTACCAACCACCTGTTCCAGAGATGCTCTGTACCATCTTTAGTGGTGACAGTCACATCCCCCATCCCTGGAGCTCACTCTTCAAGGATGACTCATGAGTGGCTTCACTGTCCTACTGCACAGTTTCTGGACAAGAACTTCATCTCCCAAAGTAGTGAGGAAGAAGCAAGGCCCATCAACCCTTCCCTAATGTTTTTTAGGATGTAAACTAGCTCCCTAGCATATTTGGAGAAATGTTAATTAACTGTGTCTCTACTCTTACAGTCCTAGCTATCTTAAGAGTCTCAACCACCTCAGGTTTTAACGAGGTCATTTCACTATCTGCTAGAAAAGCTGTATTTTATTCCTCACCACCTCTAGCCTTTTTAGATTCAGAATTAAAGTCTTTATACACAGCTTAGAGCAAGATGAAAGGGATCATATGGATTTCTCTTCACCTCCAAGGCGAGTTAATACCGATCAATCAAAAGGAGAAAGCAAGTCACACAAAGTAGGGTTTAAACCTTTACAGCAAAGTCATTTTCGCAGCAGAAAAGACAGACCAGCTGCTAAGAGAGCAGCCAGTTTCATTTAATAGTGGCTGGGATTGAGGGAGCCCAGGGACATCTCAGGTCCATGTTCTGCAGTGGAGACAATGGAAGAAGAGACCTCAAGTCATCATCCCTTTTTTCCTGGTTTCCTACGGCTTTCTCCATTCTTCTGTGAGACACAACAAATGCATCCTCTGCAGTTTTCATTCAACCAGGGAGGGACAACGATTATTTTTTTTGGAGCATTAGAGAGAGTGGTGGTGGTGGAAATCAATAATACATCACAAACATTTCTTGCTTTGCAAGGTTAATCACTCCAGCTAGCTATTAACATATTTCAGAACACAGTTATCTGCCAAATACTAAGTTTTCGGTTACACAGAACAGTAATTAAGATATTCAGGTCTCCAAGAGTCAAAGAAGTGGTTGTGCAACCTACCAAGGTGGCAGCTTGGCTTCCCCTGAACAGCTCCAACATCCCACCAAGCACTGGCTCACAGAGAAACGCTGAGTTCAAGGCTCTGCCTTTGCTATTTTTTACTCCACCTGCCCCACAGGTTCATGCTTTAAAAAGAAAAACTGCACAGTTGCACAAACCTTGTTTTCCAAATGGCCAAAAAGGAGGAAGAAATTAAAGTCAAAGGACTAATTTATGAAGATGTTGATTTATACGCTGCAAACATATGCTGGAAGGGGGAGGAGGATAAATTAGCACAGACAGTCCAAGTTGACACATCTTTGTTACTAGCCTCCTGTCATTTCTGGGACAGACATCCAACTGCAGTGGAGAGCAGGACTCTGATCTAGTGACTCCGGGTCTGCCAGCCCCAGTGATTAACTGCGCGTTAATTACAGGGTGTAAGCAGTGCCCTCGCCTGACCCATAACTTGACATCAGGCATTTACAGCTCAGAGGAGCCAGTCGACCGTACAACGTGGTTGCACATGCGCCCCCTCTTGTCAAGCCCTTGCAACCCCTTCCCACCATCCTCCCAGTTTGAGGCAGGAGATGACATCAAGTGTGACACCACCCGTACTTTGCACACTATTTCTACACCCACTTTTTCCATTCACAGGGTAAAAAAGGCTCCTCAATGCTAAGAGCTCACAAAGCTTCTCTACCACAAATAACAGATCAGGATTAAAGCATCATGTCAGCCCAAGCATCCAAGAAACACCTTGAGGAATGCAGATCAATGCTTTCACAGGCATCCCTGGACCAACACCAGTCCACAGCATCCACAGAAGCTGGTGGCTCACTCTCATAAGAAGCCCCAGAACAAGACCCTTAAACACTTCCAAAATTTCCTCTGCCACAAAGGCACCACTGGTGTCACAGCGACATTTAGCAATGAAGGACTCCCCAGTCAACAGCCCACAAGGACTGCACTGTGTGACCAAGACAGACAACGCTGGCATCTTAATACGTGTCACTGCGACCTTCTGTTGCTCCAGGAATAAACAGAGACATAGCAAGATAACAGAAAGGGAAGTACACCAAAGAATAAAGCAGTTATTCCTGATGAATATTCATTAGTGTCTTTCCTTATTGTAATATTCCCAAACATTTTTTTATCCAAACGCCTGGGAGAGGAGAAGAGTAGATCCCACCAGCCCAGGAGACATCTGACTGCCAGTTAATAAAACCAACACACAGCTTTACAAACGTACTCTGAGCCCTTCCACCAAAGGAAAGGCAGAAGCAAACACCCTCCCGTCTCCCAGAAAGTTTGCCTTCATGTTAGCTTTCCTCCCAGTATTTCTGTAGGGAGCTTTTGAAATATCTGAAAAGCACCGTTTCATGCTAAATTCATGTCCAGAAGGCACAGACACTGAAAGAGCACGTGAAGCAGAGTCAGGTTTTCTAGACTGCTTTTTAAACCGTGAGCACTTAGAAGAGCAGATGACCTTAGGTGTAGCAAGCTGATGTTAATGAGAATTCAACACCAGCCTCTAGTTTTGGGTACTCACTTTGGACGCTGAGCATCAGCTCTTCCCCATAAATGAGCCAAAGAGCTGCCTATGCACGGCATTTCCAAGTGCCAGGTTTTAGTGTGTGGTCACACACACAGAGGCCAAATCCTCTCATGCCGCACAAGAAAACAGTTTCTGCTCCTCTATCCATCAACCTGTGCAACACAGGGACTCCTGCTCATCTCACAGGGATCGACGCAGAAAAAACACACAGGACCAGCAGCCCATTCCTGCTTAAAATGAACGGGGCTCCTGCACCCTGTGATGCAGTCCCTGACACAGAGCAGCCTAAAAGATAAGGCGTTTGGTTATCCTCCATTTGGGCCAACACAGCCCCAAACCACAGAGATTCATTTCTTCTTGGATGTTCCAGGAGACGCAGGGAATTGGGCTGGAGGAAGGCACGTGCCATGTCACCGTCACCCATCCCAAAGGGGTGGGAAAGTCCCAGGGGGACAGGACTTGTGCCAGCACAAGCCACCACTGCATTTTGGTGGTGCTTCCACCTACACCATGCACACCTGGGGGTTTCTTCAACCACCCCTTCCCTTCCAACAGCTCCTCCGATAGTTTAAAAACTGTATTTTTTCCCTCCTTATTTCACACACACACAGAGCACAGTATGAAACACAAGCTAATAAGCTCCCCTCAGGCCAAACGTGATGGCTATAGATAAGGTCAGTCTGGTGCTTATCTCCCACAAAGCTGCCTATTATTAGCAAAACGGGCTCGACTCTACAAACAGTGCATTAGTGCAGATCAGCCAGATCAGATCAACACAGGCGGCCGGGCCACCCCACGGCTGTCACCTCAACAGCACCCAGCTTGTGTCAGCATGCTGCAGGAGGCCAGCAGAGAACTGGGATGGTTTTACTTCAGGATGAAGGAGCCCTTGCATCGGGTATCCCCTTGCACTACAGCCCTTGAGGCAGCTCTCCAGTAACTGGTTCAAAACACAAGGCTTAAAAAAGCCGCAAGAATTTGGGGGTAAATTTTAGCTCTACAAAAACTTCAGTATTCTCTCCACGCTTTTGCGGGCAGTCTCATTCATCTGCCGCTAATCTCTGCTCAGACGCTTTCTGTTGACACCAATTTTCAGTAAGTACAGGGATTAAATGGGGTGATTCAGACAACCAAGGTCAGGCTGAACTGGAGCTGCAGCCACCCTCACAGCAGCAGCACGGACCTACCCCATCCAGGTAGTTCATGGTCCCTATCCCAAGGGACATGACACAAAGGTCCTCCACTGCTTTCTGCAGCACCACGGACCTACCCCATCCAGGTAGTTCATGGTCCCTATCCCAAGGGACACAACACAAAGGTCCTCCACTGCTTTCTGTAGCACCAAGCTAAGGCTGGTGCCTTTGCACATGGTCTGTCTGGGGACCAAACTGCAAAGATGTGGCAGCATACAGGAAACCAAAACTCACCCGAGGAGGCAAAGAGCCTTCTCGGACTCTTCACAACATGGTTCCACCAAGAGTGGCAGTTCCAACACTCGAAGTGGTGGTCACCAGACAGCTCATGTGCAAAACTCCTCAGCATAGATCTCAATCTTAAGAGTCTTTCCCAACCTAAATGATTCTACAATAGGACACTGGGGAGACTTTCAAGAGAGATATGCTTTTAAGAGCAAAATTCCACCGAGACCTATTGTAAAAAAAAAAAAAAAAACACCAAAACACACCCCACCAAACAAACAGTTGTTTTTAAACAGGGATATAAGTGTTACACAGCTAATGCAAGAGGTCTCCAAGCAACAGGCGTGGAGGCTGGAAATGACTGTCTCACAACAGCATATCTTTAAGCATCGACTCTGTTCCTCTGCTCTTTTCTACGCCACCAGATCAACTTTGCATTGGTGACTTTCCAGAAGTACTTTCCCTAGGGCCCAAACTCTGGGGCAATTCAGCTAAGAAAAAAAAAGGACACAAGAGAAGAGCAAACAACTTGTGCACAGTCAGCAGCGTATTCTGGCACCTAAATCAACTGACTTGTTTTCTTTTGAGGAATTGGAAAGGAAGGAAGTGGATCAGCACTTCAGAAAAACAACATTACTACAGCTGTATCCGTGAAGCATTTCTGATTCAAAACAGGCTCCAGCAATCTAAGGGCTGCTGCAGATTACACAGGAGCTTGTCTTGGAGACTTATTTGACATTTCTGGATGAGCCAGTGATGTTATTCCTTGCACAAAAGCAGAGCTGTATGTGCAGTGCTTAGAAGAGCACCCAAGTTGGTCTCTGAACTTCTCCCCAAACTTCTGCCATCCTCCTCCAGCAAGGTGCGCCCTGGAGAACATGTTATCACCTCCCAGGAGAACGGAAGGGGGAATTTCAGCCCACCTCCCAGAGTAAGACAACCAAGAGATGTCTTAAGCCCCAGATCCTCCAGCCTGGCCAGCATTAGGTCAACATTTCAGTGTTTGGACCCTTGGCTCTGGGGGGTTTTTGTTTGTTTGGGGTTTTTTGTTTTGGGGTTTTGTTTGGTTTTGTGAGGGCTTGGGGGGGGTGTTTTGGGGTTTGTTTTGTTGGTTTTTGGAGGTTTTTGGGTTGGGTTTTTTTTTTTTTTTTTAAACAGCCATAAGGAATCAGAGAGATCCACCCAACAGTTTTGCTCAGCAGCATCAGGGGTAGCATTTGAGATGCTGCAGCCACCACAGTTCCAGTTCCCACTGGATCAGCATCCCCGCTATGCTTCCCACAATGCCCAAATGAGCTCTCAGTGCAAGAGAAAAGTCCTTTGTGCAATGACTCTTGTCCCCATGAGACAGCATTAAGCAGTTTTGACAACATCTATTTAAACGTTGTCTAAAAATACATCTGGCTTTCGACCACTGCAGATGCAGGTAAAGCCTCACAGTGACTGATGTGGCAAGGACAGATGCTTAGGAACAGCTTAGACCGCACTGTTTCGGGGTCTTATGTGTCAAGTCAGCAAACAGCATCATTTCCAAGCAATTCTCAGTCAACAATCATTTCAGAGGATTACTTGCAAATCCTAATCTCCATGTGCTTTGAGAAGGACACAAAAAGGATTTTTTTTTTTTAATATAGTGAATAGTAACAACAACAGATGCCTAACTAACAGCTCTCATGAGAAGCCAGAGTGAGAATTTGCAGTGGTTTCAATACTTTAAGACACCCAACAGGCAAGCACACCCTCCCACTCCCAAAAAAAAAGGATAATTAAAAAAGAGTTTCACCTTGGCCAGAGCAAACATTAGATTTGCTCTGCAGTACTACAGTACAGATTTAGCCCAATATTTTTGTGGGCAAAACATCTGCTAGGAGGTAATTCCCATTCCTGTGGATCCAGAAGGACTTAGAGGTGCTCTTGCTTCCCCACAGCCTGGCCCATGTAGCATCCATCTATCAACATCATCTACAAGCAAAATCGCCTCACCATTTCCAAAATCCAGGGGGCTTGGTACTGAGCTTGGCCACAACTTGGGACATGAGAAAAACAGGATTGGAGGTGGGAAACCACTGCAGTTCATACAAGAGTCTCAACAGTTATCTCTGCAGCCTGGAGTACTCTGGTGTCTTGTCCTCCATTTATATAGAAACTCACATTTAGGCCAGGCAACATGTTGACACCCCTGTAACCTTTCAATTTGCTTCTCTAAAGAAATTAAACTAGTCATGTTTAGGCCAGGTTCCACCTTACCTGGACTGCCCGATGCCTTGGCTAGCGCCTTGACGTATCTGGTCCCCCCTCATTATATGTGGAGGAAGGAGGTTAAAGAGAATCATTTGAAATTAATAAAAAAAATCCTTTAGAAACAGTAGAACTGATGACTCCACAAATACAGATACAAATAGAGTTAACATACGCACTAGGCCACTGCTCTACATTTGTTTTTTGGAGGATTCCATTAACAACGGAAAAGTCACTCCCCTCCTCTCCATTTTTTGTTAGCTGCATTGGCTTTCTAAAAGCAACCATGACATCAAAGTGATTGAGAAACAATCCAACCAAACCATTAGTAATGCCACTGAAGCCAGAAAACTTGAATTTCACATTCTAGGGCAAAGTTGGAGCCTTCCAGTAACAACTGGATCCCAGACTTACCCCTTGGACTGTACTGGAAGCAGGAGGTGGTGTTAAATCATCAGATTTGGCTGATTATTTGTTACAGCTCTATCACAGTTCTCACCATGTGTCTTCAAATTGAAAACTACTGCAGGATCCAAGCCAGATACTAACATAATTTCCAGAAAAATTGGCCTCATCCTCCACGTTATTGCATGAGGTGTTTTCCTTAGAGGACCACACTCCCGCAGAGCATCCAGCTATGCAAGCCTCCACCACAGAAAGCCCCCGGTTCAAGTCAACACATAAATCTGAGCTTTCCAAGAGAAGCTCCTATCCAAAACCATAACTATGGCACTAAGCAGTCCCATGAAGATGAGTTTCTGCAGCAGAGCTGGATTAAATCACCTACATACACCATCCTTGCTCTGGGGAGTGCACTAGTCACCCACCCCACCAGATAACTTCATCTCCAGCTCTGCCAAGTGAAAAGTTTTCAGATGCTCATCAGCTTTGTACTGCAGGGAGACAACACCCTCTTCTCCTCTACACTAGTAATTTTTAGGAGGGAACTGCAGATGTGCTCTCACTTTTCAGTTTCTTCTTCATCCTAAATTCCAACCCCAAGGCTCTCATTTGCTAGAAAAAGTGTTTATGCACCAGCTTGCTAGAACAGGTCTCGTAGCTGCAGTGTTTTATTGCTGCTCTGCAAACCGATGAATGAGAACACAAAGCAAGCCATGAACTGCACAAGGTCAAGGGATCCGGCTCCAAAATCTACACACAAAAGGACAGATCAACATCATCCCAATGCTCCAGGACAGACCCTGGACACCAGGACAATCTTTGAAACCCAACTATATAAATCAATAAAATCACACACTAGTTTGGGTTGGAAGGGACCTCAAAGCCCATCGAGTTCCAACCCCTGCCATGGGCAGGGACACCCTCCACTAGCCCAGCTTGCCCAAAGCCCCATCCAACCTGGCCTTCAACACTGCCAGGGAGCCAGGGGCAGCCACAGCTTCTCGGGGCAACCTGTGCCAGGGCCTCAGCACCCTCACAGGGAAGAATTTCTGCCTCACATCCCATCTCCATCTCCCCTCCTGCAGCTTCAGGCCATTCCCCTTGGCCTGTCACTCCCTGCCCTTGTCACCAGTCCCTCTCCAGCTTTCCTGGAGCCCCTGTAGGGACTGGAAGGGGCTCCAAGGTCTCCCCGCAGCCTTCTCTTCTCCAGGCTGAACAAGCCCAACTCTCTCAGCCTGTCTCCATAGCAGAGGTGCTCCAGCCCTCGCATCATCTCTGTGGCCTCCTCTGGACTCGCTCCAACAGCTCCATGTCCTTACGCTGGGGGGCCCAATCACATAAATTGCAGCTGAAAGGATTTAGGTTCACTTCTCTCCATAAAATTAATTATGTACCCTATGCAAGAAGGTAGTTTACCACTGCTCAAGGGAACAAGGTTTTAAATACCCACCATGGGCTTCTCCAAGCTGCTTCTTTGTTCTCAAGTTACAGCTTCCCATTAGAGCATCTCGCACAGGCTCAGACTGTTAATAACTGTTTACAGTGGGCGTTGGCCTTATCAACAGGATGAATGTGTTCTGGCTGCGTGCCCCGTTCTGCTGAAGCATGATATAATCCCTTAAAACACATTATCAAGAACTGCTGCTGCTTAACTAGACCATGTGATTTCCACCTAACAGGAGAGGACAAAACCCACCAGTTTGCTGCTGCCTTTCCTAGCTCACTCCATGAGCTAAGCAATCCAAAGCTTATCATGAAATATTCACACCAGGCACCTTTCCTCTTCCTCCTCGGCATAAATCACAGACAGCTCCCTGCAGGAAGCTCTTCTGATAAATGCTGAAAGGACCTGGAAGTTCTTATCTGCTGTGTCATGGAGTCTGGGGGATATTTTGTAAAAGAAGTAGGTCATAGCAAAGTAACTGCATAATCAGGTGGTTACTTACATCCTTATGCCTGTAATATCCAAGGGCTTATTATTTCTGCATATGGCACACCACGAATTGCTCAGGTCCAAGTCAATCCACACAATCACACTGAAGGCCTAGTGAGCAGATGAGCGTCTTTCCCATGCTGCTGTCTCTGATTTATGACAGCTTTTCCTTGGAAGTGTTCTTGGAGAACAAATTCAATCTTATCATAGAATGGTTTGGGTTGGAAGGGACCTTTGAAGATCATCTAGTCCAACCCCCTGCCATGGGCAGAGACATCTTCAACTAGACAAGGTTGCTCAAAGCCCTGTCCAACCTGACCTGGAATGTTACCAGGGATGGGGCATCTACCACCTCTCTGGGCAACCTGTGCCAGTGTTTCACTGCCCTCATTGTAAAAAATGTCTTCCTTATATCTAGTCAGAATCTTCCCTCTTTTGGTTTAAAAGGACCCCTTGTCCTACCACAACAGTCCCAACTAAAAAGTCTGTCCGCATCTTTCTTATAAGCCCCCTTTAAGTACTGAAAGGCCACAATAAGGTCTCCCCAGAGCCTTCTCTTCTCCAGGCTGAACAACCTCAACTCTCTCAGCCTGTCTTCATTGGAGAGCTGCTCTAGCCCTCTGTTTTTGTGGCCTCCTCTGGACCTGCTGCAACAGGTCCGTGTCTTTCTTATCAGTAGTATTCAAGGCAAGTCTACTATTTTTTGGTATAGCAGATGGTATATGGGATTAATATACCACAGAAGTAGAGATTCACATGGCTTTAGCATTTCATCAATTCATTTGCAAAATACTGGCTGGTCTGAGATGGACACTATCTCCATCTATTTTCTTCTTCTCCTGCCCCAAATGAAGAGGTGAGTGTCTTCTCCGTTTAGGCACATGGCTGATAGTTGTTCAAGACCCACTGTCTAGTTCGGCTTTACCTCCTCTGATTCTGGTCCAGGAAGAGAAGATGTAAGGCCTGACAGGAGGAAGCAAGGAATTCTTGGGCATTGCAGATGTAAAAAAAAATATAAAAATAAAATCTAAAAATAAAATAAAAAGTCTTGTCCCTGAAAATGAATGTGTTTTAAAAGGTTTGATATTAGGCTGATCACAAGACAACCAGTTTTTCCTTGAGGAAGAAAGCAGCCCTCCAAAGAGGAGGCTACATCAACTTGAGGGAAGACATTTAGTGGTACTATGAAGTCTGTTAGACTGTAGTCCCATGTCTCTAGCAGGTAGAAGCTGCTCTCAGTTAATTCTCTCCATCAGTGCTAAAACATCTGTTTTTGTGGATCCTGTCATGAGGATCCAGGCAGAAATTATAAAAGAATAAGAGGGACCTGAGCAGGACAAAGGAAAATAAACCAGAGATTAAAGTTGAGCCCATACATCATCAGGAGAGCACTTCCCACGATGGAGAGGAAGGAGAAGGAAGAGAGTCAGCCACACGGGGAACAATTGCTGAAAGGAACGGGAAGCAGCATTGTTTGAGAGATTTAACAATGAAGCATATAAACCAATCCCCCAACCCCATCCCCAAAACAATAAAAATTTAAAAAAAAAAAAAAAGGAGAAAATCCCATAGTCTTTGGGAAGGCTCAGAGCTACCTTGACATCACCTACCCGCTCCGAGCCAGAAGGGAAGAGAAACTGCTTTGTTTGATTTTTCCCTGAACTGTATTACCAGCCCTTTTCCCCAGGAAGGAAACCTTCCATGCTCCCCTTCCCCCTCAAATTCTCAAAGGCTGAACCTGGCTCCTTATTCCACCTCCCCCAGTGAAACAGGCCACAGGACAGCAGGGCCATGTTCTCACTGCTCTGCTCAATAGCTCCCAAGAGCCCTGACGGCGCAAGGAAATAGGAGCAAAATGCATCAGCTCACCGCTGGGTCACAAATTCAAATCCAACCTGGGGTAGCAGGACATCTACAAGCTTTTCAGGACCTTTCATGGGAAAGCCTGCAGACCCATCACATCCCTTGCCTTTGTCCCTTTCATTGAGAAGATCTCCCTCTTTCAGCAGGGAAGACCCCAGGGACGTCTGCACAAGCAGGAGAAACGGGGCTGTGCACATCCTATTTAGCAATGGTAAAACTCATTGCTCCGGCTAACTCCAAGCCTCCCTGCTGTAACATGATCGCAGCTGAATTTTATTCCACTTAAGCCTTTCCCAAAATACCTGTGGTCCTTTGAGGTACTTTTTCCTCTCATCAAAAGCTTTGCAGAAATTAAATCCTATTAGCACATAACAATCACGCAATAACTGTAGCATCTGGTTGTTTGGTTTTGTTTTTTTTTTTACTGACACTGCCTCAGCAGAGACCTTACCATACCTTCTCCTTCAAATATGAGAAGTTCAAAACATCTGAAGCCTCAAAGCATCCTTCTGTGCACAGCATTTAGTGCTAATCCCACCAAAGCTACCCTGCCCTTCACTGCTAACAGTGGTAGTGACCCACTGTCAGATCTCAGGTCTCTGCCCTGTCCTACCCCAGCATCCACGAGCACAACTTCACTACACATAGGACCATTCCTGGTCCTTCAAAGTATAGGTCAGGGCAACCTTTAACTGGTCGTGTAAGAAATCACCTCCCCATGATGGCTGGCAGAGGCAAAGCACTTGCATGCTTGGGCTTTAATTGATCTCAAATGCTGCAACAGCCTTAAAGCATTCTTCTCCACCTGCTTTTTAGTGCTAGAAACATCATGTCTTTGCACGTCTTCCCAAAGGAAACTGGACACATCTGCTTATCATTCACAAGCCCCGTTATCTTTAAGCTTTTTCCTACAAATATCTGTGTGTTTCAATGCTACAGCAGCAACATCAGGTCAGATACCACTCCTTCTTTAATGAAATCTTCTCACAAGTTCCTATAGGCACTCTGGAAATGAGCTTTCCACCAAGCAGAGGAGAGGGACCAACTGAGTGGACTTATCTACGCAGCATCAAGGAGAGGGATGGGTCTGAAGCACAGTGCTGGGGAGACCCTTGGGATGCCAGCCAACTTGATTCCCACCTCTGCATAGGGGATTAATTGTCAATCATGCACAAGACCTGTCCAAGTGGGTCAAAACCGGGAGTGTTGAGGCCCCAAAGCCATGCCCCAGAACATCACTACCAACAGAAAGATGTCCTGCTACTAAACCTAAGCCACCTTATCTCCAGATGAAGATAAAATCCTTCCTCTTTTTTTCCCTAGTTCTCCAAGATCTCAGCCCAAAACTGGAAGTGCAAAAGCCTGCTAGAAAACAATTATATTCCCTTTTGGTTGTCTTGTTCCTTCAGCCAGCCATCAGCCACATTACCACCTTCTCCTAGGTCCTAGATAATCACCCATTTCACCCCGTATCTTGCCAGAGCAAATACAGCATGGCATCCAGCCAAGGCCGAGGGCCAAGAGGACTGCTTGCATGTGCCCTTTGCTTAGTTCCACTCTTGTTTTATCTTAAACCAGGGACATCCATCTGGCCGCCTGTGGTGTTTCACACACCTCAGGGCATGAGGAGCCAGGCAAGAGGAGGAAGGTGCTCTGGCACCCATGGGTTTGATCCTCTGCGGATCAAGGCAGCAACAAAACCACCCACCTTTAAAAAGGGATCTTGTTGGCTCACATGTGGCTTGATATCATGTTGGTCTTTCAAGTCATGGGGTTCACAGCAGTCAGATCTCCCTTCTCTACCCCCAGTTACCAGCAGGCAGTTTTATTTATAAACTATTCCTGCATCCCAAACACAGGAGTGACAGACCTGCCAGAGAAGCTGTTCTCCACAATCCACCGCTCCAGGTTAGAGTTTTGTGACAAGGGTGACTTCTAGAAGAAGAATTTAAGAATCCTGCTATAGCAGCCAGCTTCCCAAACACACACACACTCCTCAGGTCTCAGGTTAGAGCAGCTCACCACCAAAGTTTGCAAAGCAAAGTCAAAATTCTGAAATTCACTTTTTTTGACCTGCAGCTTTTCATTGGCATCTCCCACAGAGCCAGAGACCAGTTTCTAGGGAACACTTTCAACCCAAGTGTTAAGGGAAGAAGCATGCAATTCAACTGTGAAATCTGCTTTCCAAGGGCATTTTCTCTTCTGAAAGCTCAAAGGGTAAAAAAAGAAAACCAACCAACCTTATTAAGCATAATAGGAAGTCTCACAATAACTTTGGGAGGTGAAAGTTTTTTAAAAGGCAGATATTTTTCTGTCCATTATCTGAAACATATTTCCAGGCTTCATTAAGCACATTACAAATTTACTTTTTTCAATGGAAGTGCAGATGCCATTTGATCTAAAGATTAGGATCACATTTCCTTCCTCTAAAGCAAAAGGCAAACATTAGCAAGGACTACTGGGGTTAAAATTTGATTATTGCTTAGGAGAGGTCCAAACTTGCTGAGGCAAGAGACGGGTTTAATAAGTTAGTTGCAACATATTAAAGGGCATTTAGCTACATGTGCTAGCAATGTTTAAATCTTGCCTTTATTCCACCCTCTCCAACACATTCAACCTGGCCAATAAGTCATCCACAGACTGCAGGGAGCTGAGTAGAGCTCAGCACCACAAATACAGCTAGGGATACACAGGAGCATCTGTGTGCAGTGCCGTGAGAAAATTATATTGCAATACTGCTACTCGAACAGATGTCCTCCACAAGACTCCCCAGCCCACGGCCTCAACAAGCTCTTCAGATATTTGCTCCCCACTCAAGGGAGAGCAGGGACCGCTCAGCAAAGGGGTGCAAAGCAGGGATACACCCAGTTTGGGGAGCAGATCCAGCCAAGGCTGAATTTAATCCCTTCCCCGGCTGAGTAAGACCAGTTGATAAATAAAACAAAGGCTTTGGCAACAGGCGCAAGGCAAACAAGTTTGGAAGCTGAAGTCACACCGAAGGCTGCAGACCATGGTAAGCGTTCAGTTCAACACCTTCACAAATATTTTTGCTAACCAAGAGGATGGCTGCCACTCGCTGCCTTCTTCCCCCCCAAGGGTAGTTCCTTCCCTAGGGTAGTTCCACAGTTTTGTTTTCCATTTTAGAGGATGGGAGATCGTTGCATAGCTATTAATTTAGCTAGCCATACAAATTCAGTTGGAGACCTCAGCAAGCCACTAAAACATAGCTGGCAAGCAGCTCTACCCAACACGCTGGGGTAAAAGCGCTGGGACCATATCCAGCCTTCCCACAGAGGCTTATGGAACAGATACAACTGCTCTTCAATAATTTAAGGAGCAGCTTATGGAGCCCAGAAGCTATAGAAACCTGAACCAACCAGGAGACTCACAGAACTCAGAAGAGAGTCCTGCATCTCACCCCAGAGAGTGAGAAAGGCTAATATAAAAAGCTCTCTTTGAAATGCTCTTTGATCTATGGCACCAGGCAGCCTTTTTATCCGTGATACAGTCAAGTGGATGGATTGCAACTATCCAACCATGACCCAAAGCATTGTGTACCTTCATCCAGACACAAAGCTGAGACCTCTGAAGACCTCCGGAAGCCCTGGACACAATGGTGTTCTGCAAAGCCCAGCTCTGACCCTTCTGTAAAATCAAACTTTCGTGCATCAAGCACAGAGAAAAAGGGGAGGGAAGGGAAATTACGGGGAGATAGTACACAGTGGCTGAGCTGATTAGAGCCAGCAGTGACTGACTGAGCACCCAGCACCTCCTTGTCCAAACGCCGAGCAGAACACCCAAACTCAGCGAGAAAACCAAAAAGCAAGTAAACTACATGAAATCTGTTTCACTTCCATACTCATTCCCCAATATACAGCTGGACAAGTGTTGTGCATGCATAGTGAACAAGTGACAGGGGAAGAGGGGAACTCCTAAGGCTCTTATCCCTTAGATCCTCACCCGTACACTAGCTGTGACATCCCTTCTCCAAGAGAAGCCTTCAGCTATGGGATCTGTCACCAGGTTGCAGTTCAAGAAAAATCTTTATAATGCCCTGCTTAGCACCTTCCCCAGTGGAGGCCTACACAAAATGTGCCAAGTGCAGTTTCCTTCTGGTGGCCAAGCTTCTCAAGTGTGGAAATAACCAGCGTACGTGCCAGGCATGCCTCTCCTCCAAGCTCAATTCCTGCTTGTCAGCATCCAGGCTGTGGCAGAGTTGTACCTTTCCACTTCCTCTGCAGTAAAATTGAGTTATTCTAGGCTCATAATTGACACAAAGTCAAACTCCATCTGTTTCCACCAAGATAAAGATTCCTCTGAGGTCGCTCTGCTAAGTACCTGTGACTTTGCTGCCCTGCCTCCCACCACAGCTCTCCTGCACAGGGAGCCGAGAAGTGCGTGATGCCAAAATTAGTGCCCAGATTTCCTCGGCATTTATTCTGGGCTGGTCGCAAGGCAATATCTTCATGCTATTTAAGTGCCCAGACCAATGCAGCAAGTCCAATGCTATGCATAGCATCAGTAAGGGAGGGTCTTACAGTCTGGAATAAAGAGGAAAAAGCAATAATCCCAGGAAAAAAAAAAAAAGAAAAGAAAAAAAGAGAAAGACATCAGGAGAAGAGAGCTCTTTCTGAAGCCTTTTTTGCTACACTGAAGTTTCATAAGTTACAACAGAGTCAGACAAGTATCGCACCCATACATAATTCAGTTCACTGCTTGTTTTAATTTTAATTACTAATAAAAAAAACCCCTACCTTTCCAGAGGTGCTACAGTGCACAGCCAATATCCAGGATGGGAAAGCAGCATTGATCTTTGCACCCAACAAGAAACAAGATTAAAAAGACTCAAGCATTGTCTGCAGTCTTAAAAGCAGAGAGGCTGCATGAAAATATTAGTGAGCTGGAGGAACAGAGAAAGCCAAACAGCAAGAAAGCAGGTGTGCAGGCAGGAAATAAAAAGTGTGATTTTCTTCGACGATATAATTATGAGCGATCAAGCTATTGGGTGACAAATTCATTTGTGCTGTATAAATAGAAGCAGTCAAGTTACCCCATTGCCAAAACTAGCACCAGGAGGCCAATGACTTACTGCAGAGTCATTGCACTTAGTGACAGTCTGGATGCAATTTGATTCTGTCACCGTTACAAGCTAGCGGGCAGGAACGGGGCCAGCAAGACCAGCACGTTCACCAGCACCTTCCTCAGCTCCGCTCGGCCAGGCAGACGCTGTGTGGGAAGTTTTGTTGCACACTTAGTTCTTCCAAGCCAGAGTAACCACTGAAATTTCTAACCATGTTTCCAGCAACCACCCCATGTAGGTAGCCACCCTCCCATGAACTAGCTCTGGTCTGCGAGCAGCACAGCACCATACCCCAGGGTACAGTCCTGGATGGATAAATGTCTCTGCAAGGTTTGGGTCTCTCTCGTATCGCAAGATGTTCCTTCCTCCGTTGCAGTGCATGCGTGGTGGGCAAACTGTGCATTTCCCAAAGGGACAACGTGGACCAGAGGTCTGTCCTTTGACGGGTAAAATATGGCATAAAGCAGCATCATCTAGAAAGATGAGGGAAATAATTGCTGTGTATCTGCATCCATGCAGCCAGCAGCTTGCACTGAGAAGGGTTTTATGAGGAATCCAGCCCTTCCTCAGCGTGCATGAGAAATCAAGGGTGCAAGTCTGCCAACAGCAAAACCACCACCGGGCTTCTGCTTTGAAAAGCATGAGCACTTTCTGAGACAAGCCAAAAGTCTTTACAGACCAGAGTCCTCTCTCCAGCAGAGCACCAATTCCCTCCTCCAAGGGCCACACGATTGGGGGAAAATGAGAGGGAACAAGGTCTGAACACAACCCCTGCCCAGGCAGCCTGGATGTATTGTATTGAATCTGGATGCCACGTAGACCTTCAAAGCCACCACGTGATGGGCATCTCACACCACATCAGAAGCTGTTCCAAACCCACAGCCCACACACCTGAGCCATGCCATGTATCAACCCTGTTACAGCCTCCAGGCTGGTCCCAATTTGACCCAGAAGTCCCTGCTGATGGCCAGAAGCATCACCCTCGGATCTAGCAAATCTCTGCAGAGAACAGTTTGCCTTCCTCTCCCCTCCACATGTGAAGGCCACTGAGCTTCACAGACATATTTCACGAAGGAGACTGGAAGTTAACTTTTCAGTTACTCACCAGCATTGTATGTTCCTATGAACATATACCTAAGTAAAGGTACCAAAAGCCCTTGCTGAGCAGGGGCTAGGAGAGGCATCAAAGCATCCTGCCTTACAGTGCAAGGGATGATGAATCTCAGTTAAGGTCAGGATCTTCATATACCAGCAATGCAAGTTCCTATATTGCCAGAAAACCACAAGTCTGAGTGACATACAAAGCTCCCCATATCTCATGGCAGACAAATCCCACTGCTGTCCCCAACTTGCCAGCAAATAAACTCATATCACAAGGAAGCCCTTTTGAAGATGACATCGTGGAGAAGATTTAGTTTCTTCTCTCCTTTTGCTCTGGATGGACTGAATACTTTAGAGACTCTATTAATATTCCCTCAGCAACCCCCCCCCCACCTCCATCACACCCCACCCATCAGCTTCACACTATTTCATGACAATGTGTATTGTGCTGCTTCCACTACCCCGTGTAGACTCACCAGGTTAGCAGCCCCAGCCAGGGTAGGGGTACAGAGTAGCCTCAAACTCTCTCCTGATTAAATCAGTTTTCACTTTATTCTGTGCTTTATCCTATAATAGCTCATGACCTGTCCTAAAAAGACCCATGGTTTAGTCTGAAAACCACCCTTTTGCCAACAGTTTCAGAGAAACTAAGTCATGCCATTCAAAGCAACCCCCATGCTGTTCCCACCTCCAGTGGACAGGTTATTTTGTGTGAATAAGCACCATGAAAATGATGCTTTACAGTTTAACATCAACCTTAAGATCAGCCTGAGAACACCAGTGGAAAGCTGAGCCTCCAGAACTCAGCAGACCTCCCATGCTCATCAGCTCCAGCGACATCCCCCCACTTATTACCACCCCCACATGGGAAAGTGCCATTTCCATATCGAACGCAAGGAGCCAACACATTCCCTACTGCCCTCCTCCCAAATTATTCACAGAGCAACCCACGGAGTCTCTCTAAACCAGGCTGGTCGGGGTGCAGCTGTCAGACACTTCTGCACCGTGTGCCAACATCTCTCGGGGAAAAGCAGCTAAAGATATCTCATCGTCCTGTAATCAGACCCATAAGACTGGGATTTTACTCCCACCCCAGCTGATCCGTGGTTACTGGGATAGACACCTCCTTTATACCCAGGAGCTGCCTGGGTTTGAAGACCTCCATCACGTTCTCAGTACAGCCCCAGGGTAGTGAAAAGTACCCAGCCATTGGAATGAAAAGCAGCAATGCTCGGGTAATGGTTTCTAGCTGCAAAACACACCACGGTGAGCATCCCACAAGGTGATGAAACAGTCCCTGTGTCACTGCTGCAGGAGCAGGAAGGTTTTCCCATTACAACCTTCACACCCCGCTGACTCCAAAGATACTCTGTGAACTCAGCCCATTGGCACGCTCGGGATAAAGTGAGCGGAGTCCTTTGCCAAGTACCAGCCCCCACAGAGCTCCCAGCTATTTTTGGCAGGTTGTGTTCAAAGCTGAAAGTATTTATGGTATCTAGTTACCATCCATCACTGGGAGAACAAAATAAAAAAAAAATCACTAATTAAGTGTTCATCATTTGGCTATTGCACCAGAGAAAATCAGTTAGAAAAGGGAAGGACGAAAACTATTGCAGATTCCTTTTTCTTATCCCATCCCACGTGCTCCATTTCTAGTGGCCATGGTCCTCCAGTGGGGGACCTGCTCACGTGAAACAGTGACATTATGCTGAGGTTATCCTTGTAACGGAGCAAAAACTACATAGTAAAATGTTGGAGCCAGGCAAAGGCTCCTACACAGCATTTTCCAGACCCCCTCTCACATCAGCCTGTACCACCCCCAAAAAATCCCACCTCTCAGGCATGTCTCACCACCTTCATGCAGGTGTAGCACACCCTACCCATTCCAGCCCATCACCAAAGACAAATCTCCATCAAGTCACCTCCCTCCCTGCAGAGGCCACCCAGCTCCTTCTGCAGGTTGGCTCAACCACCACCTTCAAGTTCTCCATGGCAGCTCTTGGAGAATGTTTTTGCCCACCGCAAGAGGAACGCATACCTACAGAGTGCACGCACAAAGCATCTGGGAACAGAAATTGCAGGACAAGGCTTCGAATCCCAGCTTCATCACAAGCTCAGTGGTACGGATACTCAGGTAGATTTGGTTTAAGCATCTCACCCCCTGATGGAAAGAAAATGGGATGCTGTGTGGTTGAGGGTCTGCACCCAAAAAGGCACCCACGGTGCATTGGAAGCGCTGCCGACAGTGAGCTGCAGTCAACCTGCTAAAAGTACTCTGAACATATCATTGGAGTTGTACTCCCACTCGTTAAAGCAGGCACCTGAAAAATTGAGTTTGCTAGCTCAAACTAAGAGTACCACAGTGGGAAAAGGCAGCCCACCTAAGGTCAGGTCCTTTCCAGGAACAAGCCTCTCTTTCCTTCACATATGACTGCTCAACAGCTTGTTTGCATGAGTTCACTGGGTGAACGTAGGAGAACGGTGCACGAATACTCCTGTGGTAACACCTATCCTGCGGATGGTTTATACAGGCTGCTAACACCAATCTTCAACTGAGGACACACATATTGACCTCCCAAAAGGCAAGCCTTAGAGAAAGAGGTAGCTCACACCAGGTCTTCCAGGTGCCTCTCCCATCCCAGGTATGTCCAGACCTGGTTGGAAGTGTACTGGAAAGCAGACACCTGACTCCTCACATGAAATCTTTCATTTTTGACACCATCAGACATGTCTGCAGAGCAGTTGTGTCAGAAGCACAATTAGCCAAAGACCAGCACCCAAGGAAGTTGGATTCACAGGAACATACCTCAAGAAGAGAAAAATCTACATATCTGCCTGCCTTTCTACAGCATCCAAGTCTTCACATCCTCCTCCTGCCCCACTGAGGCAGTGCCAGGTCCTTTGTTTTGCAGTCACAGAACTAGGAAAGACACTTATCTCCTTGACCAAAACCACAGAGGATGCCTGCATAGAGCAGACAGATGAGCCCAAATCATCACCCAATACCTCAGACATCCTTCCTTCAGACTCATCATCAAAACATCAATCCAAGACTTTACAGCTATCTCACAGTATCTGAGGAAAAATAATCAACAGCTCAAGTGTTTCTTAATTTAAGAGGCAGGATAAAAAGCTCTGTCCTTTCACATTCCCAGGGTGAAAAAGGAATTAGACAGCACAAGCAAGAACTAAGCCCTCTTCTCTTCAGACGGTAATTTTCAGATGCCTTGATCTTGCTGGAGAGGAAGGACCCGGAGTTCACCAGTTCCCGCAAGCAAGCATCTCTTGCATGGCCAGGGAGGAGAAAGATTTCTGCTTGGGACTTCAGGCTGCCCACAGCATTGCAGAGGTGAACCACTGTGAGACAGGCTCCCAGGTAGAAGCGAGACCTAAGACCCACCAGACAGTATCCCTGAAGCTGCAGCAGATGCACCCGGCTGTGGACAGACCAACCAACATTTCTGCTTTCTCCTTCACTGCCAACTGTTGATACACCATGCACCCACTCAAGCTCTCTTGGTTAGGCATGGAAGAGGCCCGCCAGCCCCCAAGGGCCCAGGGACAACCTGTCACTCCCTGCTGCCATTTGTTCTGCAGGGCCCATGCAAGCTGAGGTGACCACATCACAGTCAGAGAGAGGGACACAGGCTGACATGAGACACCAGCCACCCACGCGCACAGGTGAAGTTCTGCTTCCTATGATCCCATGAGGCTCAAAGCAAACGCTTGCCCTAAAACCCAGCATGACTTGAGCTGCACAGGAGAAAGGTCTAGCTTTCAGGAGGGGAATAAAGGAAATCAAGGCCAAGACATTTTTGTGGGGTGGTATGTTCAGGCAAGTTCTGCTCATCCTCCCAGTCAAACTCTCGCTCTGCAAGGTAGCTACCAGGAGGAGAGAAGAAAAAAAGAAAATCAAACAAACAAAAAACCTCAAAAAATATGTTTTCATAAACATAGGCACTTTCTGACTAAGCTGAAGTGTGACAGGTCACAGCAGGTCTTCACTAAGCCTATGCCACCACGACACCAAGCTATTTCAGCATTTTACAGGTTTTTTATGAAAGCAAGAGAAGTGGCAAACCCTACTTGGTCCATCATTTACAACATGAAAAAAAAACGTTAGAAGATCAAACTCTGTAGCTAGTTTCAACTCTAGAACAAGAAAATTACTTGAACACAGCCCTCATGTTTCATGGCAAGGAGAGGATTTATTACTACTGGGACACAAGACTTTTCCCACAGCAGGTAGCTGCTGCCTTCCCAAATCTCTCACCTGGCAATGAGCCCTGGGGGGAATCCAGACAGCTCAGTAGTCCCTATATATCCACTCAGTCACAGAACAATTTATTTCAAAGCTCAGCCACTTGCAGCTACATTTTTTTTTTTTAAATACCAGCTATGCTGCCTCAGCCCAATGCTTTTTCTCGACAGCTCTGCCATTTAGCAAGCATTAAACCTGATGGTGCATGAGACATAACAGGGTTTTACTCACACCCCTGTCCAAGAGCTGGCTCAGTAGAGCTCACAGCCACAAGTGTTTTAGGTAATATTTATCTCATACCTTTGCTTCCAAAAAAAGTCTTTCATAAACATATGGGATCCATCACTAAAAATAGCCAGTTTGGGAGCAGAACATCTCATCAGCTTCAGGCAATGCTGAAGCACAGCAATAAGTTTTAAGGGAGCCAGGTAAAAAGGAGCCAGCAGAAGACAACAGTGGCCGAGCTGAGACATGTACAAGGAGAATGTGAAGTCCAGCTTCTTGACCAAGCACCGGGACACTCCCGTGAAACAGCAACACTCAGATAAGAGCTTTCCTCTCCACCAGATGCTCCTCCTGGGACTCCAGAAGCCTTTGCAAATAATTATCTTATGGAGCCTAATAAAGGGTTGGCAGGGGGGCGAACAACAACCCAACAACACATGAGCAAATAAATTGGGCTGAGGTCCAGATTTGATTCCAGAGCCTGGAAGGTTACAGGTGAGATGGTACACATACAACATGATTTAAGCAGTGCTTGCTGCCTCCTCCTACCACCACTTGCTTATTTTCTCTTCCTCTTAGACCTAATCCCAGGCTCCACCACAGCTGTATTTCACTTCCAACTTGAAGCAGAAAACTTCTTCTAAGAAGTATGAAATGGGTCAGGGATCCAGTTAGCAGGTCTCAAGGTAAAAAGAGGATTTGAAATCACTGCAACAACCTTCCCTTGATCCAAAAGTCTGGTTTGTGATTTCTGACTGCAATATTCAAACAAGAGACACTTCACAGGTGTTTGAGCTCTAATAAGTACTAATAGATGCTCTTTCTCCCCAGCTTTACAACATTTGGAGTCGATTCAGATATAATGGTTAGCATATCAATTCTGGTAGAAATCAGATGGCTTTGCTACCTGAGGTACTGGAATTGGATAGCCCCAGGAACTCACATTTTCACTTATTTTATCTACAGCTTTTTTGGATTAGGTTGCTATCAGAAAGCCAAGTTAGAAACACTGGATGCTGTGTTAAATCCCATTAGCTGATTACACATCTGAGCAGCAGCGAGTGTTTGCTGAAAAAAATGAACCCAACTGCCCAATTTGGGAACCAAACGGTCACACTGACCTTGTGCAGAGCAGCATGTAACAGCAGCAAACGTTTGCTTCCACTTTTGCCAAAAGCCATCTCTTTCAGCAGCTCGGACTATCTGTAGCACAACCAGAGCTCATGTTCCTCAGACTAACCCTGGCTCAACCAGCCTAAACCCCAGAGCAAGGCTTTGCAGAGGGCAGGCATGTTTCTGCCATCATACTACTGCAAGCATCACTCTTGCCAAGTCCCAGCTCCTCCCCTCCTCCATCTCCTGCCATGCCACCGGTTGGTTCAAACCAGCCTTCTTCATGCCCTTCTAGAGAACCCCTCCCAACACATCAATACAACAGAAAAGGAAATTAAAGTTATTCTAAAACTAGAATAAAAATAAAGCCTTCAAGAGCAGGGTCTGGGACAGCCTAACGCACACAACAACCAGGACTGATTTGTCCTGTGTTCACAACCAAGGGGACGCCCATGCAAGAGGACAGCAACCTAGAAAGACCTTCCCGCCATGACCAACAGCAGGCAAACCTCAGGTTTGACTCTCCCATGTCTTTCTGCACATTTGTGGCATTGCTGGCAGCAGTCATGGAAAAACAACAGGGAAACAAACAAGGAAAGTGCCTTCCCACCCCGGCTCCACTTCCCAGCAGGAGCAGCCAAAGAAACAGGCTCCCTTTTCAGGTCCTTGACTTGTTCTTGGCTGTCTGGTTTCAACCTCCAGGCTCCATCCCTCCTGGAGAAGGAGCTTTTGCAGAGGCTGGAGATGAACATTTTCATTTCCTCATGCCAAAAGGAAAAGGAAACTTCTAAACAGCTGTTCTGATTACACCACTCTCCTGTAAAGCAGGTATCACCATGTCTCCCACTTGGGGAGTTTAGCACAAGAAAATAAACCCTATTCACAGTTTTAGAGAGAAGCTGTGGACACCCACCCTCTGGAGAAGGCTCCGGGTTGCAGATCCCAAGAGGACGGAGATGTCTACATAAGCGTGGAGTGAGCCACCCAAATTTGAGGAGGACAAGACATGCCCACACTCAGGCTGCAGCAGCCTCTCCGCTCATCCAAGTGCATTCAGGCAACACATGGGGGCTTCTGGGAATTACATGACCCCAAATCAAGGTTGGAGCCAGGTGATTCCTGGCCCAGGTCTACAACACTGTACCCTTTACTAGCTTCAACCCATGTTTTTGCCATCCTTGCAGAGCTCAGTGCCCTGAAAGACCATCAAGCCAAGTCAGGAGAACTGTCCTCCCTGCACTAGTGTTCAGTAGTTGCACAAAAGCATCAGGACATCTTTCTCCAAGCAAAGAGCAGACTGGAAAGATGCAAGAAGATAGATCCTTCAATTTAATTCAGTCCACATTGAGACCAGCTACCACCTTCATTAAGCGTCAGCCGGCTCATTACATGCACATACAGCACAGTAACCAGCCAGCTCCATTTAAGATGCATGCTTGACCAGTTTACAAGCCTCGTTCCCCGAATTGTCCACTTTATGTATATAAAAAAAAAGCACATTCAAGAGAGACTTACAGAGCAGCAGCACTTCCATCGCGATTCCTCATCGAACATTTCTGTACTGCTAAAGGACCCGAAACACCCACATCTCTCCAGCCTTGCTGATCGTTAAAGTTTTAATAGTGCTGATAAGCTCTCAGCTGGAACAGCTCTTGCGCACAGTGAGTTTTATCTGCCACAGGGCACAGTTGTTACAAAGCCTTCCTTATCACTATTGCAAATATCAGCAGAGATAGAGAGAAGCACGTAATGCCCGGGAAAGGAAGGTGCAGAAGTACAAGTGGACACGTCGTCTTTTGACTCCGTTTGCCCAAGCTCATGACCTCAGGGGCTCCCTGCTCCTCACCCCACATACCCTCAAAAACTCCACAGCCCCCAGCGAGGACAGCCCTACATCCAGCCCGCAAATTGCTCAAGGAGAGGAGCGGAGCAGACTCCAGACCTTAAGCCAGTGGTCCAGATCTGTCCCTCCAGGGAACATGCAGCTGAGCTACAAAGTTCAGAGAAATAGGGAAAAAGCCAGTATTTTCTCTGAGTTGGGGGGAAGAAGCCAAGAAAGCATAAGTGATGGTCTCATGGGTCCAATACAGCACTCGGTACAACCAGACTATTACCCCAGAAGTTTGGATTTAAAGACTCTTGTGATAGAAGGGGTTTAACATTGTAAGACAAAACTTTTAGAAATATAGAGGACTTCCTCTGGTTTAAGCTTATTCTGCTCTTAGAAGTGGATTTATAACTGATCGCTGCAGGACATCTCTAAGAAAGTTTGGACATCAGGTTACAGCTTCACAAAAAACCTCAAAGGCTTCATTCCTGCTAACTAATCACATTCCCCACGGTAATATAGCAGCGTTTAGCACATCGAGATAAAAACCACGAGGGGTTTTCAGCCCAGCAGAAACCTTTGCTTTCAGGTCACGGGCTCAAATCCAGCCTTGCTATTAACCAGATGACGTCTCCCACACACACACACCTCTCACCCCTTACCAGCATTTATCACCCTGCTCCAGGTGACACTGGGGCAGGTCACCAGCATCATTAAGGCTTCCTAATATATCAGCATTCAGCCAAGTATGGTTTGAGATCAGCGTGCACCAGACCTTTCCCAGCATGGCAGATGGACTGTAGCAGGCAAGCTACACCATGGAGGTGACTCCTAACAAACAGCGTTTCCAAGCGGCAGCAACTTGTGGTGGAGCTGGAGTTGCATTACAGACCCAGCGCAGAATCACAACAGAGAAGGCTTTGAAGGCTGGAAACTCAAAACAGAATGAATCAACCTCGCATTCGAGATCAACAGATTGCACTCCATGTCCTTCTCTTGGGGGAGAAGAAAATGTATGTTCAGATTTGATCTAGGTAGGCATAATGCCCCAAGAGCTCTGACAGCTCCTAGCTAGAGGCCATGTATTTTAATCTTCCCTAGAGAGACAAAAATAACGCAGTAAAAGGCTCCCACTTCCCCCAGTTGCTGGCATCCCCTGCCCACTTGTTAGTCCATGTGGGATCAGTCACTGGTACCCTTTGTGCCACGGCAGGTGGTCACGTGAACTCCTGCCGTGTTTTTCACGCCCTAAAAAAGAGGCTATTTAACAGCTTCTTGGTGGTGGTCTTCACTGCCCAGAGAAAGATATTGCTCCTTTCCACCCCCCAAGCAAGCACCAAGCATGTCCCCAAGTGCCACAGGTGCCAGCAAGCATGATGGCTTCGCAGGACTCTGCGGTACAGCAAGAACAGGATTGCACCCAGGTTTCCCATGCTGGTTACCCCCATCCTGGTGGCACTGCCACCTTCTCCCCAACCCCCTCACCCTTCAACAGGGAGAGCAATTTTCCAGGCTACATCGAGTTAACAGAGTGGTGTTACCAGATACGTCCATTCGCTTCAGACAATGCTCACAGCTCAGTTAAAGACTTTTGCCTTAAGTAAAGAAAAATGTTGGTAGATGCTAAATCCTAGTCACCAAATGCAAGGTGTTCTAGCTGGACTTTTTTTTTTTAAAGGCTCTCAAGTTATACATGTTGGCCCCATTGACAACATCTAGGAAGTTGAACAGGTTCCTGCTTCCACCACAGCTCCCGCGACAGCAGGAGAGATGCCCACCCCCCTCAGAGGCTTTTGTTGGGAATGGTTTGCACCAAAGGCACAAAGACCCTCTTGCATCCAGAGACTCCCTTCCAGCTCCAGAGGTCTAGCAAACAGAGCAAGTTCTGAGCTCCTCGCCACCCATGTTACTCGTCATACCCCACGCAAGCTCAGGACCGAAGCTGAAACCACAGCACGTTGCAGAGCTGGTACTTGCCCGGGTACAGACGCAAGGAAAGACATTTCCTTGGATTCTGGCCTTCAGCCGCACGGCTCCTGCCCATGTTTTCAGGGACAGCGGCTCTGTTGCTATAGTCCCACAAGCGGCTTTATTTTTCTTTACAAAGCAAAACTGTTTAAGGAGAACGCACACAGTTTGCGTTTCAGGAACACGCGTCTACGCGGCAGCGTGACCTTGCAAGGCTTGACGGCTTGCCTGACAGTGTAAGAGACACCAGAGCACACTTATTCCCATCACATTAACATTTTAACATATACAGCTGTCTTAACCACAAGTACACTGCATTCCTTTAACATATAGCTCTCCAAGAGCAAGAGCCTGGAGAGCCAAACAAAAAAAAAATCATCCTTATGCAAAGGAGACAGATTAGGAAACACTTGTGATAAGGGAAAGTATCTCCAGCCGAACTGTCAACCTTGCACTTTAAATTAGGCTTTTAATGAGGACTGCAAGCACTCTGCATTTCAGTGATTAACTCAGAGCTAAATTTGAGTATAGGTGCTTCGTTTTTAACGCAGATTCTGCCTCCAGGTTTCAGGCAGGAGCAGAAACCGAGGAGAAGACAAGCACAACTATGAGAAGTTTGCAGGCTGTCAGACACCAGCAACTTTTGAAGCTAACAACAAAGCCCAAGCAGGTGGGTAACCCACCCCTAAAATAAGAGCCACCCACCATTTCATATTTACAGAGAATCAAATGCAAGGTAGCAGTGGATTGGGAGCTCACAGGATCCAGCTTGTGAGCGTAGGGAAAAATGAGACAGTAATACATATATTTTTGGCAGGCATTTTGATATCTGTGCAAAAGCTGGAAAACAGGGCTTACAAGTTCAGTGTACTAAGCGCAGCGCAATCCTTTACAATAAATGTAATTTGCATGTGAACAGCAACACATCTAAAAATAGACGTTTTGAGAAGCCATAGGTCTTGCCCTACCTCTTGACTTGACAAATTCCAGCGCCCCTAGCAAGCCCAAAACCATCTACAGATTACAAGGACTATTCAGCCATTATTACTGTGCAGATCTCAAAGCTCAATCAGCCAGCTCATGGCTGGATGGAGGAATCAGAACCCAAAAAGCTTGAGAGAAATGGAGCAAATCACACAGCTGGATTTCTGCCTGGACACCCAGACCAGGACACGAGTGCTGCCTGTTTGCTGGATTTCAAACTGCAATAGGTTTGACTGACAGTTTAAAGTCTCATCGACAAGATATATGAATAATTAGTAGGTAGATTGACACCAAAATTCCCACAATACCTGCAAACATAATCACTGCTGTATCAGGCGACTGCCTACAAAACATCACCTACTTGACAGCCTCAGGAAACTTCTTTATGGGGCTTCTTCATACAAGAAAGTAGTTAGGCAAGAAAGACACACTGGTTTTGAACATACACTTCTTACCTTCTCCATAAAGCCTTTTTTGTCTCCAAGAAAGGTCAAAGGGTTGGATGACTCCTTCCTACATCAACAGCTGAGACACACAGGAAATATTTTAATCCCAAGGAAAGTATTAATTACCTCTTGGCAAAAAAACCCAACCCAAAAAAAACACACACATACACAACAAAATCCACCCAAACATCACCGAGTGACCTCACCACCATGGTAAATCCCTGTAAACAAGCCTAAGCCCTCTCTCCATCTCAGAGACAGGATTTGGGCACTGGCAGCACCTCCAGTTAGCATGACCTGAGAAGCCCCCAGCCCCACGGCAGCATGAAGGAGAAACGCTGGGCACAGCAAGGGGACCTGAACATATCCCAGTTTTACCACCATCCTCCAAGGTTTTGCTCAGAAAAGAGCTCTGCAGTCAGCACGTGGGTTTCAGATGGGGTCACACACAAGGAACACCTTGGAAGGGCCAAGCCTGCCCCTTAACATCAGGTTTCTGCCCTCGTGGCAAGGTCCTAAGAAATTCAGCAGGACAGCAAGCCTAGACACGTGCCTCAAATCCTCTCCAACCTCTTAAGTGACCTGCTCCAGGATTAGACCTACTTCCTAACAATCTCGTGGAGCACTCGGTGCATCACCTTGCCACCCCATGACCTTTGGGTACCAAGTCCCAACCGCTAGCCATGGGGCTGTAGCCATCTCCAAGTCTGACAATGTAACATATTTTATTTGTTTTGCTGCAATTCTGCAGTACGCAACCAGACCGTTGACTTGTTTTTAGACTCAGGCAATCTGATTTATGATTAGGTGACTGTCAACTCAAGAGATTCATCAGAACGAGGTAAGTGGCCCAAGATATAATCTATTAGAGTGGCTCAGAAGAACACTTGGACATTGAAGGGTACAGCCAGTCCATTACATCTTTTTAAATGCTACATCCAAAATACTTATTAAAGGAAACTCCGGTCTTCACCTTGTGCTATTTAAGTCAGATGCTAGATGCTTTCCGCGCGCAACCTGCGCAAATGTGAGCCTGAAACTTGGCATGGCTAAAAACAGCGGACGACCAGAATATTTCTGCACTGTGTGTCTAACCTCAGGCTGGGGGAGGGAGAAGTTTCATTTCAGCTCACCAAGGGAGGGGGAAGGGAAGCAAGACACAGGGACCAGACATTTATAAAGAGATTGTGCAAGTCACAGCAGAGTTTTAAGAGAAATGGCAGAATTAAAAAAAAAAAATTTGAAATTAAAATTAAAAATTAAAGGCAAGCTTGCTTTAAGGGGAAAAGTGTAAGATAAAAGCTGCTTTAGCACAGTGTCACATGGTAAATCTGAAAGTGAAACAGATCCTTTTGAGCATTCCCAGACAAGAAGAGCATAAACTTACAGTCCATCACCTCCAAGTCCTCCGGGATCCAGCAACCTGAACACCAAGCGCCAGGCAAAGCCTCGCAGAAAGCCCGGCTCCCGAGCAGAGGACACAGTGGTTAAAGAGCAGGAGGGTTGAATATCGTCATGACTAAGGAATTACGTTAAAACCAGTATGAGCTATTTCCAAGGAAGAGATTAGCTGCCAGCGGGACTCTGCGCAGATGCGGGAGCCCGGTGACAGAGCTGGTGCCCAGATTTGTGCATCACCCCAGGCAGGAAAAAAAAATAAATAATGCCAGCCCACTTCAACAACACCTGGTTCAAAAGCCACCAAAAAAAAAAAAAATCAGTGCAAAAAAAATATTCACAAAAGAAACACTTTTCATAAAACTGATCCTGCCCCAAAGACCAGGCAGGCAAAAGAGACAGAGCTCAATCACAACATGTAATGGATTCAGTATGTGAAAACACGCGATGCATCGAGACAGCCACGAGCACGGAAAAAATTTCCAATTGCCACCCAAGAAGGTCCTTGTTTGAATACCCTTCAGGGGAACACTCTGTACCTTGAAACCACTCCTTGGCAGAAACCTTATACAAATATTTAATTACATATAAAAATAAGGCTTTCTTCAGGTTATTGAGCAATGACAGGCTATTTAACCAAATATTCAGGCAGTTGTCCTGCCAGTATCTGTGGGTATTTTTTGAGGAAGTGGGGAGAACACAGCGGTTAGCTAAAGAGGAAAAAGCAGCAAAGCCAAGCACCAGTGTGCAGGTTTTGTTTTTTTTTTTTAAAGTCAAGACATGCATTAAAGTAGCTGTATCTAATCACTGTTTATAGAGGGGCTGGCAGGCAAAAGCAACTGCTATAAACAGTCTTTTAAATCTCTTTTCCCAGCATCATGCTTAGAATATCCCTACAAAGGTCTGTTAAACACCACCAGCGTATTCAGGGTCAGGGAAAGCCAGCGGGGAGCAGGGCTGGAAAGGGAATATTTTGCTTAAGGAAGAAGGGAAGGGGAATGAGGTGCCCGGGTCCCACATACACACTGGATATCACACCCCTGCAAGACCCTCCTGGACCTCTGGGTGGGCAAAGGTTGTCATCTCCATGATACTTTAGCATGGTTAAGGAAGCAGCTGGCTGGTGTGACACTGCCCTCTCCTGAGCAGAAGGAACCGCTCAGCTTCAGACCCAGCTCAGTACAGTGATTTTTGGGGAGCAAACACCCTACTGCAAGGGGAGAAGCCAAGAGACACCACTCACCCCAAAACAGCTGCAGTTGGCACCAGAAAAGCCCAAAACAGCCACAGCCTCCTCACACCGAGAGCACTTGCTATTTCTCTGCACAAGGGCAAACTACCAGAGTCACCTCCTCCCCCACCATTTAGTCTCCTTGAAACATAATTATCAGCTGCTGTAGCCTAACGAAGCCTCTTTATGGCCACAGCCAAGTGGCTGCCAGGTGGATCCCCTCCCATCATCTCAATATCAGCAAGATGGTGCAAAGCATCTCATTAAAGGGCTTTTGGACAGAAGCATGGACCTGCTGCATGCATCTTCTCAAGGAAAAGGAATTTCAGACCAGTATCATAGCCTTTAGGGAAAGCATGTTCCTACACCCCATGTTTGTAGGAAAGCTGCTCTCAGGAGGAGCCCTAAATGCCCGTCTGCGTCCAACCCCACTGTTCTTAACCTTAGCAATAACCACACCTTCACGCACAAGCTGGTAGCTGTACGGCAGCAATGCCATGAGTATTTCAAAGGTGCAACCATACCCTTTTATCTTCACCCTCAGGAAGACTTACAAAGCAAGTTAAAGGACAATATTCCCTGCAGGTGTGTCTGTTAAAAGGAGACCCAGATCTAACTTCCACCACCTATGAGCATCAAAGTGCCTCTAAGCAAAGAAGAGGGTGAATGAGCCATCTGCTACCGGAATCTTGACCTCAACCCATAACATCATCTGCGACCGTGAGTTACTGTAACCCACGCATTAAAAAAAAAAGAAACAACAAAAACTTAAATATACTGATTTTGGCACTGAGCGGTGAGAAACACTACAGCAATTTTAATGCAGTTACTTGAGATCAAATATGCATGGCGGTTTATGAATAAAAACGTAACAAATAGTGCCTGGCCCTTGCAGCTGGTTCAGTATCTCATTATAGTCTTTCTGGTTCATAAAAGCAATTTGTTGCCTTGAAAAAAACTAAGCCCTTTATCATTAATTCCAAGCCAGCAGTTTCTGAATCTACAACCCGACACCAAATAAATTGATCGAACCAGAACTCATTTTCTTCGCGCTGCTCATTGTCGACGCACAAGACAAACATCAGTCATGCTTCGCCTTCAAGTACGGAATTCATCGCAAGGAAGAGCGTAACGTGCAGAACATGCTTATTTAATAGAAAAAGTACAGCTTGACAGAGACACCCACTCTAAAATTAACTCTGCCTCAAAGCAGAGCTTATATTTGCCGCTAAAGAAGCACCTTCTAAATCACAGAGAAATATTCCGCAGCTAAATATTGCTGGGGTATCAGTGTGAAGATGCTTCAAGTCTTGGCAGAGGAAAATATGTGAAAATAGCAGGCTTTAAGGATCCAGGATGCTCGGGTGGATAAAGGCTGTAGAATGTATTAATGGACCACTTTCCGTAGCAATCTGATGACTGGTGAACATAGACATGCCAGACAAAACGCAAGGCAGGAAATCCATTTACTTCAGCTTTTCCCCAGCCACACCTGCCAAGTGCAAGCTAGCAATTTCTAAGAAGGAAAGAAGGTAGAAAGCATTTATCCTGCATCGCTGTGTGATCCAAACTCAAAAAAGCTCTTTAAGAATGAGCATCGGTCTAACTTTTGCTCGCTAATAAGCAACAGCCTAAATTTCCTGGCAGCTGGGAGCAGCCCGAGGAGAATACAGCATCCGAACGGAGTAGTCGGGTTTAACATTCTCCATGCACGGCAGAACTTTCTAACGGAGAAAAACCTGTACAGGCTTACTGAGCGAGCACTCATTTTCCTTCATACAGGGACAAAGAGCCAACAAAGAGAACCGTAATTCAATTTTTTTTTTAATTTCACATGCAGCATCATCATGACTATTCCGATCATCTATCCGTAATCCCTTTCCAGCCCCAAAATAACCCTCAAGCCAACGCGATTACGAGTAATAATAGTGGCTGTAGAGACCCACCCCTGAAAACCCGAAGCATGGCGAGTTTGACAAAGCCAGCTTTTTTCTGGCTGAAGAATCCCCATTTCCATCTTGCCAGGGTGAAATTTCACAGCTTCAACATCAGGAATTGCTACAACAGACCTTTTCCAGAGGAAAGCTCACATTTCGACTGCAACTCCTCAACGCCCAGTTTTCTAGGCAGTGAATATACAGGACTTGGGAGAGAGCTTCAGTAAAACAGCAATGAGGGATTTTTATTTTTTTTTTCCTCTCTTTCCTGAATTACTCCTTTTTCAGAGCAATTTCTTTGCCAAGTATCAAGACAAAATAATACCCTCTACATCCACCCTCTTTTCTCAGTCCTGGGAAGAAATATGGGGTCCTTAACACGGGGCTTTGCTCTGCGGGAGGGGATGTCCCCAAGAGCCATCCAGGACATCCCTATCGCATCCTCAGAAGGTGCTAGGAGAGCTCGGGTGCTGGACGGGCACAGGGTGCTCCTCCAGCCCACGGTGGGCAAACAGCAATAAATCCTTCCTGGGATTTTGCTGCCTCAGGATTTTACGGCGCCGGACAACCCCGGTGTAAAGCCCTGGGGCCGCGGGACACTGCAGATGCCATTATTTTGAGAGCGGTGTATAAAAATGAAGCGTTACCTGTAAAACAAGTACGGCCTAAAGGAGAAAAGGGGGTGGCCAGATCCACGCCCTGGCAAGTTGGGGGGGTCCTGGAGACCCGAGGGGGTACCCTGGGACCTCTCCTCAGGTGGGTGCCCACCCATGTCCCCCACCACATGGTAGCACCCCCTCACCTCCCAACTTTGCGTGGGATGCTCCAGGCCAGGTGAACCACCCGGAGGGGTGGGGGGCACACCGCGTTTTAGGGGGCACGAAGGGCAAAGAAACACCTTTAGAGGAAGAAAACACCTTCTGGGGAAAAGAAACACCTTTTTGGACAATGGAGCACCTTTTGGGGGTCAAACCCAGCATAACTGTCACACACTCAACAACCCCCCCGGCTCAACAGCATCCCCCCCACCTCCCGGGGGAACCCTGCACCCCCTCGCCGGGCAGGCGTGGGGAGGGGGGGAAAGGGGCGGGGGGGGATGCAAAAGGCCACCCTTTCCCCCCAGTCCAACCAGTCCAACCCTTTACCTGCTGCCGCTGGGAGATCCTCCAGGTCGCCAAGCCCCGAGGAAGGGGGACCCCTGCCCCACCGAGCGATGCTCCCCTCGCCCCGCAGCAAAGCCGGCGGGGGAGCCGTCCCCTGGCAGGGGGTGGGATGGGGGCAAAGAAGGGCCGGGAGGGACAGAGGGAGATGGCACCACCGTGTCCCCGTCCCCGCAACCCGGCGCGGCTCGGCTCGGCTCCGCCGCCCGCTCCCGGGAGCGGGGCGGGGGTTGGGGCGGGCGGCTCCGCCCCGGACAGCGGCAGCAGCAGCGGCAGGAGGAGGAAGAAGAGGAGGAGGAGGAGGAGGAGGAGGAGGCGGCAGGCTGCACCCAAAGGTTTGCAGTCTCTTTTTTTCTGGGGGGGCGATGTCCCCGAGGGGATGCGCCCGGCTGCGAGCAAACCTCTCAGCAGTGGGGTGCCCCAAGGGTGCAGGTTTGGGGTGCTCCCCCTGCCAAGGGAAAGGGTTGGGGCACCCCTGCCTAGGGAAAAGCCTTGCCCTCCCCACGGTGCTACCCCAAACCTCGGCCTTTGGAGTCCCGAGGGGCTGGGAAAATCATGGGGTGCTTGGCACTGTACCATGGGGTTTGGAAACGCTGAGCCCCAAAAGGGCAGCGAACGCCTGGCTTCATCTCACATCTTCATCACACATCACCTCCATCTTCCTCCTCTGAACCAGGATGTCTGGAAACTGTCCACCCCAGGGAGCAACGTGTACATACACACACACAGGGTGTAGCTAAAATAAAAAGCTAACCCGGAAAACCTCCGCAAGTTGGAGGAAATGTATGGTCCTGTACATCCCGGGCTGCCGTAACTGGGCACCAGTAAATCCCCGCTTGGCAGCAGGGAACGGAGTGGTCACAAGGGAAAATACATCATTCGCATTTCTATTTCTTGGGTATTTATATCGAAGGCAAACATGTCTCAAAGCCTGCGAGGGGGGATGTTTTGTGCAGCAAGGTGTTCCCACCTGGGTGGATGGAGGAGGATGAAAAGGTGTCAGGTACAGGTTTGGGCTTTGCAGCCTCCTGATTTCTCCTGCTCCTGTAAATGTGCCCTTTCCAACCCACCCATTTTTTATTTTTCCATCCACTTTCATCACCTGCACTTGGTCTTACATTAGATCCTGATCTCCCAAGCATGTAGCTGCGCCCTGGACAGGACCCATGGACCTCATCTACATGCTATGGGCATCCTGGTGCAGGGTCCTCATGTTGTAGCAGTTTGGGGAAAGGATGAGCGTTTTGAGGTGTCTATACCCACTCAGGACTTGTTTTCTGCACACTGCAACAGCACAGGTGAATCAGAGCGAGAACGATGTCCAGAGCTGCCCGGCACTGTGGCCAAAACTGAACTATATCCTTGGCGTGCATTTTTTGCCCTTCCTGATGCAAGGTGGCAAAATGCTCACCCGAGAGCAATGGATCCCTTTTTCCCTCAAATTGGCCATTTTCCACCATTTTGGCCAGCGCTCCGAGCCAGCCCTGGAGGTGTGTATGGTCCAAACGGTGCAAAAGGAGATGTTGTGCTGTCAAAATAATAAGCAAGTGCAAGACAGTTGCCAGGCTCATCTTTACCAAGACAGACAAAGCCGATAGCTCGCTAGCAACTGTCTCTCTTTTCCTAAGAGGCGTAGAAATAACCCAAGAAGCTGCACCCACCAGCAGGGAAACCTCGCCTGGAGGAAAAAACTGGAGGCGAAAAATCAGTATATAAAGTCTGATCCACAGCGACGATCCCCAGCCCCAGCAGAAGAGACGCGGGGTTGCATTACAGGCAGCGTTACAGGCAGCGCAGGCAGCGGTCCTGGTAGCTGTTTGCCAAACGCTTTTCCTTACAGTACTGCTGACGGCAGGCGTTTCAAACTCAGAAGTCCCTCGGAGCTGTGATTATGTTAAATCCTGATGAAAATATATCCTGTGGGAGCGTTTTATTCGCCGCCTGGTTGCTGGGTCCGTTGAAGAGCTTTAGGATGTGTTTTCCCGCAGGCTCGAAGGGGGGTACGGGACAGACGCAGGTATTTCGAGGCACATAACAAAGTCATGACCGTAGGTCCTTGTGACTTTGCCAGACTTTAAACACCGGGGATGAAATTTTACATGCTTGGGTGTCTGCCTAGGGATGGTCTCCTTTTAATTTCAGCAGAAATAGTTCAGCCATTTGTAAGATCAAGGGAAAAATATTTTCTTCTGGCACCAGGAGAAGATATTCTTCTAACTCATGAGGTTCCAGAAACACTGCAGCTGCTCCTAACGTCAGCCAGTAATTTGCTTTTTACCCCCCCGTTTGCTGAGTAAAATGCCTCTGAAAAGAATCGGAGTTTGCGCATTTTCAGAATATTTCTCCGACTTGGCCAGTTGAATACGACACAGGCTCCCGCCGGGGATGCAGGCCTGGGGAAGGTTTTCTTTTCAAACCACCTCCAAGCAGCTGTGAAGAGAGGAATGAAGAGCAGAACGACCGTCTTTCCCTGCTGCTGGCAGCACTTTGGCTGCTAAAGGCCATGCAAAGTCAAAAAAAAAGTCACGGAGCGGCTGACGGAAGGAAATTTCATATGAATTTTGAGACAGCTTCTAGGAAAATAGATGCAATTTTGGATTAGGAAATTTGTTTTCAGATTTAAAAGTTCCTTATCCCATGCTTAGAGCCGCGAATGCTCAAAGCTATTTTAAATATCTCCCTTCGGCGTGGCTAAGATATCTGCTGTGCTCATTCCTCACCGTATATCCCCAGCCACGTTCATTTCAAAACAATGCACCTATAAAACCCTCATTAAAACCACGTTCACTCCAGTGACACTCGCGGCGTGTGATCACTTTTTAAGCTGCTCCATTAGGACCCGGCTCAATGCCGATGCTTTAAACCAGAGGCGAGTTTCAGGCGTAGGCAGATTTCACACCACATCCTGAAAGCGTTTTGCTATACACTTATGGAAGGGAAAAATTGGTCCAGAAGGGAAATTTTTGTTTTCTGGCAGGGAAATATGAAACCGGAGATCTGGCAATGCAGAAGGGCATCACGTGCGAAGTCTCAGAGGAGACGGCGCTTCGGTATTTTGGGTGGGGGGATAGTGCAGGAGATGCTTCCTGCAGGAGTGGGAACAGAGGGAAGGGGGTGAACAGTCCTTAACCACGGCATCACCCTCCTCCAAGCCAAACTGTGTTTTCATCCTCTCTGTAGGTAGAGGACAAAACCTCTTTTCCTCCTTCCAGGCTCATGGGAGGGAAGTCTTTGCTGGAAGCACACTTGCCTGAGCCCTTCTGATGGCCCAGCCGAGGATCTTTTTTGGTGTCTTGTTCCTCCCCGATGTCAGAGCATTTTCGGATGTCACTTTTTTGCATTTGCTGCTGCGTTCAGGGGTGGGAAGGTGACCATAGGAAGGTCTGGGAAACAAGAGAGGGTGTGGTGAAAGCACCACAGATCCCTCCACGGCTGGCTTTTTGGGGAAGAGGAAGGAACATCTGATTAACTGACGATGTAACCGACGCCACATCTAGATGGAGGGCACTGAGCAAGGCTCATGGATTTGCAATGCTATCTCAATTTTGCAGAAGAAGAAAATGAAGCATGAAAACAGCAAAGCCAGATTTATCTAGAAGATGTCTGGCAGGAAGCGAGCCAAGACGTGTCTGTCCGTCTGTCTGTCTCTGCGTGGCAGCGAAGCCGGCGGGAGGTAAATCCCCGTCGTGGCTGCCCCGTAGCCCACAGCATCCGACCAGCCCTGGGCGAGGGGAAGGAAGCGTGGTAAGGGACACGCTATTGTTTTGCCAGTGCAAATACTTGGGGAATGCAGGGCAAACAGAAGGGAGATCTGCGCTTTCCTGTGTTTGTGCTGTGAATATTTTCATTAAGGTGCTTTTTCCTAACTCTTTCTCTAAGGCCTTTGTGCTTCTAATGAGTGTAAGGAGGGTGTTGATTGCAAGCGTCCCCTTAGGCACAATTATTTTACCATAATAACATTTACAGGGAGAACTTGCAGAGCTATTTTGCTCTTACATCCTCTGTATTTCAACCTCTCCTTCATGTTTTTTTTTACTTATCCGTCTGCCCCAACAAGCCCATGCAAACTATCCATCCCTGCAGCAGGAGCAGTGGTGAGCTTGTGAGCCCCAAAGAGATCGTTGAGGGCAAATATGTGAATGTTTGATGTTACCCAGCAACTAGAGATGAAGATATCGTTTGTCCGCTAAGTCAGGAAACACTTTGCCTGTTTGCACAATAGCTGTGTTTGCCTGCTCTGTGGTAGGTTAGCCAGCAGCCCTGCAACCCTTTCAGGAGATAAGATGAATATACTTAAATAGGAGGAATGTCACCGGCATGGTTTATTGCTGCAGGTAAACCAGGTCCCAGCCACCCTCAGTCTCCCCTAATCACTGCACTGAAGTCTTCCAACATGAGGGAGAAACCATGACCATATCGGTAGTCCAGTCATGCAAAACAAAAAAAAAAAAAGGACTAATTTTGTCCTGGCACAGTCTGGAAGAGAGAATTATAGTCAGCACCCTGCATCCCCTCCCCACCATCAGAGTAAAATACTTTGTGGCGTGTCATCAGTACAAAATTAGCCCTGAGCACATCTTCACATAGACCAAGCGGCTGGAAGTCAACAACAAATTCAATCGAGAAGACAAACAAGCATTTTTTTTTGGCTGTTAGGAGAAATGACATGGGAAAGTGATAAACAGAAGCAGAAGTCTGCCCATTTGATGTCTTTATTGCAAACTAGGTGCTCCTCCGCTGCAGGGATGGTATTGAAATATAGGCTGGTTTATATAAATAAATGCAGAACATGACATAAGGTGTTTTATCAAGTCAGTCACACAAGGTATTTCCTCATCTTTCGTACCTGAAAGGTGCAGTTGAGCCCTTGAACAAGTGAGTGGAGTACACCTGGGCAAAGGTTAACCAGCGTTTGAGCACACCGTTGGCTATCACAGCCCCATCTCCCCCTGCGGATGGCCTCTCTGCCACCATCCTCCAAATCAATTCCTCAGGAGCAAAGTATGAACTTTCCCAGCAAGTGTCTCTGTAAACTCAGAAGAAGCAGCTTTACTTTCCAAACAGAGTAAGGATAAAGCTGGCAAGGTCCAAACAGTGAGTTGCAGGAAGCTTCGATTGACTTCAGATGTGCAAAGAGGCAACATGAGGATGGAGGAGTGGGAGAGATTGGTTGTCAAAAGATGAGAAGATCTGGAGGAGTCAGGAGGAGTCTTTGTGGTGACGGTGGTCCAAGGAGAAGGACAGGGATGTCTGTCTCCATTGAGGTTTCTCAGGAGGAAGAGCACCCTGTGCCCTCCTTTTCCTCTGAAGCCCTAAAGGACATTGCCCTGTAGCAGTATCTTATGCAGACAGTTCCTGGACTGGCACCACAGCCCTTCAAAGGGCTTGGTTGGAAAAACATGCGTCTGATCAGTCTATCCACAGCCTCCTGGAGGGAGGTGAGGTGGGAAGCGGTACATGATCTTGTGCAGACGTCTTAATTGACAAGGACAGCCATTGCCACAAAGGGTATCCACAACTGAGTTGGTGGCAAGTCTCAGTCTTGTATCCCAAGCTTTTGAACTTTTATTTGTTGACATTTTTTTCCCCCACATTAAATAAACACAATTGGTAGTAATGAACCCGTCCATAACCTTCAGCTACTGCTCTCAGTATAAATCTTAGGATAAATCCAGCTCTGTTACAGGAGAAAAAAAATAGGCATGCATTAGCACAAAATCCCATATTGCTTCATGCATCGGCCTTCATTACCAAAGGTCTATGAGTGCTGGAGACATTCATGGCTGTGTTCAATTAGTGGAGCAGTAAAATAAACATCTGGATATAAGTCTGGACTAGTGGTTCCCCATCCAGCTCGGCTGAGGGGCAGGGAGTTAGAACAGATGTCTATCTATCTATCTCCCCATCCGCCTATGGTCTGCAGCTGGCCTCGCTCACAAAACATGTGCCTGTTGACTACAGACACGTGTCGTTCGCAGAAAGAATACACCTTGAAGATGTCCACATGAAGATGTTTGGACAGAAAACAGTGGATGGAAAACCAAGGTGACTGAGCACGCTGACCCAGCCAGCACCATTCATCGCTGGGATGCAATGCACGGCGTTCCCAAGACCTGTCCGTGCATCCTCATGGTACCAAGGAGCAGTTTCCATCTCCTTTCCTCCCCTCTATCCACACAAACCAGCATCATGCAGATGATGAGTGTACAGATAGGACAAGTCTTTGGTCCTGCTACTCCACCCTCAAGGGTCAGGAGGACACAGCTGGAGCACTCTGAGGTGTTTATACACCATATCATCTATGAAAAGGGATGAATTAAGATAAATTGAAGCTCTTTGCTCCTGGAAGAGAACATCTAGGCACCACCAAGGGCCTTTTTCCTCCCTTTTTTAAAGCCATTAAACCAGCATCCTCCTCACTATCTGGTGATTCCCTGAATGAAGGTAGTTTAAGGGAGGAAAATCCAGTCCTGAACATATAATTGGTGGCAAATGAGACAATTTCAAGCCTGCAATTCCTTTTTTGAAACATGCGTTTAGCTGTACGTGGGAATAGCTATCCACCCACTGCCAGACTGTGTTTAGATATATTGCGAGAACTTCAGGGCACATAGGTAAAGCCATCTCTCAACTAATGACTCAAAGTGACTATGTTAAACAGCATTTTCTAGATCCTAGATGTGGTCCACTTAATAAACAAATGTGGCTGAGACAGCAAGGAAAGAAATATATTTGTCATCACGTGAAGCAAGCTTTCCCTGCCCTTGTGAGAAGGAGCTTTACCAAAGATGCCTCTGATTCCACCTGGCTCAAAGAGTCAAGAGAGGATGAGTGTGAAGGCCAAACCTTGCTTGCATCGAAATCATGGTGGCTTTTGCTGGAGGAGCTCCCATCACAGCCATCCTGGAAAGCAAACCCCAGTGTCCTCCCAAAAGCTGCTCACCAGCTTCCCCGTGCAAACAGGGCTGCATTGTTTCCTTCTGCTCCCTGCCTGCCCGCCACTGGTCTTCTCTTAACCAAAACATTAATCAGAGGCTTTTCGATGATGCCTTTGTTCTGTGCCTGCACTTCACATGGGAAGGTCTGGGCTCACGGCTTGTGTTATAGAATCATAGAATGGTTTGGGTTGGAAGGCACCATAAAGCCCATCTAGTTCCAACCCCCTGCCATGGGCAGGGACACCCTCCACTAGCCCAGCTTGCCCAAAGCCCCATCCAACCTGGCCTTCAACACTGCCAGGGATGGGGCCTCTACACCTGTGTTCCTGGTGCCAACACAGAAATCTGTCTTTATTGACCAAAACGATCATCTATACAGCGCCCTCCAGGAGGACTTTCACCTGCTCCAGTCTGTGCGAGGCTTTAGCCACATAAATATGACTTTGGAGGTGATGTTTATATATAAACACACATAGGCACACAATCAAACCTTTCATAGATGTGCACTGGTCCAGTTAATATTAAACAGCACTTTCAGGTGATATCTCTCCATTTCTCCAGACCGAGAGGAACCTACCACATTCTTCTCATAGCTTCTTTGCAGGTAGCTGAAATAAAATCTCTTGCAAGTGGCTCTGCCACAGACCTGGCCTGTGTCCCTGAACAAAGCCTCTCTTATTCAGCGAGGCAAAGGGGAACATTGGTTTTCCGATTATCTCCATCCCGGCGTTTTCTTGGACAGAGACGTGGGGTTTGAAGGTCTCTGTTCGGTGACCCCAAAACGGGGGCTTTATCTGCAGGCTGGGATGAAAGACCCATCACAGCCTCTGGCTAAGTCTGTCTGTGATGGAGCGTGTTTGCACAAACAATGCCAATATTAAACCCCCGGAGTTCAAAACCTCATTGTCTGAAAAATGCCATTTCCCCCCCTTCTAATAAAGAAGCAATGTATTTCCTTCCTGTTGCAATATAATGTGGTTCTACATGATGCTGTTCCACTGGTTTATACAAATTTAATCTGTAAATTGCTTTTTGATGGGTGAAATACAGCATGTGTGGGGCGCATCTGAATTCAGTTGTCCAAGCATCGGTAACTATGCACAAATACACTCCTCTACTAAAGTCAGATTGGCATTTGGGGGCCTATTCAGCCCATCAGGACTTTAAGATCTTGGAAAGATGAGTCCTCCTTGTAGAACACCACTTGTGTTAGCCAGCATTCGGATGGCCTGGGCTCATGGAGAGGATTTTAAGCAGAGTGGAGTAGTCAGCGTCAGAACTGATATTGCCTAAAGGTTGGGTGCACTTGAAAGGTTCAACATCTCCCCCCCAAAAAAAACACTAGAAAAGCAGGACCATTCTCCTCTTCTGCTGCAGAGTGTTACGACCTACTGCAAAGTGTTAACCATAACGTCAGTTAATCGGTTTGCATAGTAAGGATAAATGCAAAGATGGACCAAGGGGTTCGCCTCTCATCATGCAAAATTAGTCTGAGCGTAGCTGCAGCGTTGGACCTCTGGTTCGTGTGTCTGAGCCAAGGAGGACCCAGGGCTTGCGTGGCGGGAACCGGACAAGCGGTGACTCAGGAGTAAGAGTGAGCAAGACCCTGTGTGCAGCCACCCAGGAGGACATGTGCATGGAGAGAGCACGAGCACCTTAAAATAGCCGGAGGTGAGTCAAAGGGCAGAACTGCCAATGTGCTGCCCGTCCTTTCCTGGAGCAGCTCAAGATCTATGGCCCCAAATCCTTCATGAAGACTTTTCCCAGGAGATTTCTAGTGCCACGTTAAGAGATGAGACCACATCGCTCTGCCCAACGCCTCGCTGCTCCGTTTGCATGACTAACGTGCCGTGCTCACTCCTACACGAGTTTATCTCTGTGTTCAAGCCCAGAGTCCCTAGGCAGCGTCTGTGCTCTCCTAGATGAAATCAAAGCAGGGTGTGAAATAGCAGGAGGAGGCAAAGGGCCTGGACACAGCGAGGATTTCACCTCTGCATCCCAGGCTGTGCTGGCAGAGCTCCCGCTACCTCCTCATGGTCACCAGCAGCAAAACAGTTCCATTGAACTGGGGGCACTGGTTGGGCCAGGGCTGGGTCAGCAATTACCTGCAAGGGCTCCTTGTCCCTGGGGTCCTGCAGTGCCAGGGCAGGATGAAACCCAAGGGAGTTTCAGCAATTATCGTACAAATCCCTAGGGATGCAAGACAGGCAGGATGGGTAGGGCCAGCTGCCTGGCCGAGGATAGCAGCGATGACTATTCCCAGCCCGTGGTCAGAGCAGGGTTGGGCAAAGCAGCGTCAGAGCATCCTGCGTTCCTGAGGTGGGAGCGTGGGCTGCACCCCCAGCTGCGGGGACAAGCCCGTGTCTTATGGGTGGATTTTACCAGCCTCAAAGATGGAAGGGATTTTGCCTTCATCCCCTGGACTGCAAAATCCACCAGCACCCATGGCACTGGGACACGTTGTGCCAGCCCTGGTGGGATGGAGGGAGCGGAGGTAGTGATGTGGGATCAGCATCCTCCTCTCCAACCAGCTCATGCTGGGCTCTGTGAAGGAGATGTGAACTAACTCATTTGATCCTGGTAGATTAAAATAACTCAGGGGTCCCCTCATGCAATGCAGCAGGTTGTCCTCGGGGGACAAGCAGGAGGGCACTGTGGGCAAGACCTATGTGTCCTGCCATCACTTGTGCAAGTGAGTCCAAACCATTTCCCAAGCATGGTCTGGACTCGCTCTAGAGATGTCATGGCTAGTAAGGGCCACGCAAAAATCCTCCCTTCGAACCAGGTTTGTAAAAGTCCCTAAAGTGCTCATTTTGGCCCATTTCATGCCTAGCTAGATCAGCTCAGCGCCTTGCTCTTCAGCAGAGGGTGGATCCCAGGTCAGGTATGTAGCTGCCGTCCGAGCGGCTCTTGCAGCCCCAGCAGCATGAAGAACCTGTTGGTCTCGTCTTGCTTCCAGCTTCCTGCTCGACCTGCCAAGAGCCGATCCCAGGAGGAGGCATCTCAGCCGGGCAGCCTCCTCACCTGCCGGAAGCATGGAGAGAGCAGAGAGACATATTCAGCCTCTCCTCCTTTCTTCCTGGGGCCAGACCTGCCCTGTCTTCTGCTGGTTTCATCTTGAATTTCCCCTCCTCTTCCCGGTCTAGGAGGCTTTTTCCTGCTCCGAATGATCTCCGGTGTTTCTGATGCTGTAAACACAACTTGTTGTCCTCCCATTGCAAATCCTCCAACCCAGAAGCGGTTGCATTTCACTGGCAGGCACCCCAAGCCCCAGATAGGTTTAGCAGCCACCTCAAGTCCTCTACACTATGGGGATAGTGGTGTGAATACACACATTTTTCAGCAGCACAGCAGATGCGGAGCAAGGGCATCTCCGCTCCTTGGGGCAGATTTCTCCTCCTGGTTTGCAGGACAGGTCGGACAGGACACGAGATATTTGCTTTGAACATGAGGTAACGTCTGGGGTGGAAAGGTTACAACAAAGATGCTTCCAGTATTTACGCTAGCGAGACCAGCAGCCACCACCAAGCTGTGCCGGGCAGCGGTGGTGTAATGAGGAAAGCAAATATTATGTTATATAGGTGTAATGAGCTGCTGCTGATTTTTAATGCTGGGCCCATCCGGAGAGAAAAACCTCCTTAACTAGTTGGGATTCCTCCGACCAGCGTAGGGATGAGAAGAATAATATTTGGGAGAGGAACACACCCCAGATAACAGCATCTGTGTGGAAAGCAGAGAGCAGCTGGCATCTCCCAGCCACAGATGGTTCCCATCAAGACAAATTTTTTTCTTGTTAATCCCAAAACAAGCTTGAGATATATTTTTATTTCAGAGTTAAGTGAAGAAAAAAAGAAACTCCAACATGACCCCCTGTTTTTCTGGCCTCACTCCCTGCTTGGCCTCTGAGCAAGCACAGAAAATTAATTTTGTGTTAAAGGCAGGTCCTAGCAGAGACCCTGAGACCAAAAACTCCTAGGGTGGTTCTTCCAGCTCTTCTTGACCTAGAAATTTATCCCATTCAAGCTAGAAATGGAGGTGGAAATCTAAAGCCAGGACTGCCTCACTCTATTACTGAACTTAGCCAGAAGAGGGAAGCTGAAAGGAGTACTGAACTTTGACAAGAGCAAAAAACGTAAATCTCTTTGGGGTTTGTACCCCTGTCGTGCATCCGTGTCCTGCCTGTGGCATGCTTTTCAGGAGGAGGAAGGGGTGAAGAGAAAGGAAGCCACATATGAGAAAGCAAATAGGTTAACTGCCAGGTAGGATGAAGGGAGGGCAGATCTTCTGGATGGAAGATCTGGCTCTGCCATGGCGTGGGCGAGCTCCCACCGTACCTGTGGAGGGGAAGGTCCCCCACACTGTCCCTCCTGAAACTATCATCCTAGGGTTTCAGGTTTTTCCCATTTTACAGCTGAAAGAAAGAAGAGAGGAAATCAAGGCCTTGATGAAAATAACCAAGACACCTTCAGGCTGGCTGTGAGGAGCATTCCTACCACCAGCAAGTGCTTGGCAAGAGGGAGGGTGATTTGGGGATGTGTATTTGAAGCATCCTCTGGTGCACTCTGTGCTGTTCATCGAGGGACCGATGATATTCGGGTGTCTGTGGGGGTGTCAGTATGGATGTCCAGCATGGAGGACCTGTCCATGCTGCAATTCTCACCTTTAAATCTAAACCCAGCTTTGAGCATCAGGGATGAAGTCCTGAGCTCATCCATGCCTGAAGCCATCACATGCTCAGGAGCATCTTTACCTCAATTTAAAAAAAATAAATATACAAACCAGATCAGTGAAGGGACTGGAAATTAGTTCTACTCAAAAGACATCCCAAAAGCCCTGCTTTGTGGACTTGCCAGTCATTCCTCCATGGCCTCCTTGCCAGTACGGCATGATGGATGGCATGGTTCCCCAGACTTGGTATGATGGAGCTACCAAGAGGCACCCCTTCGCATGTCACAGGACAGGTCTACAAGGGCAGCTGTGAGTTAGGGATGCGGCACTCCTCCCGAATGATGAGCTGTGGGCCATCTGAAAGGACACAGATGGAGGCAGGGCCGGGCAATAACCTTTCCTCATGGGGTGACACTTTTAGTCCATGGTGGCCCTGCTAGAAGCAACCCTACAAGGTGGTGACTTGTCCTTGATAGCTGAGTGAGAGTTTCATTAATAGGAATATTTTTCAGACAGATCTTCTTCCTGGGACATTGACATCCCCCGATGAGGCTGGGCATCCTCCTCTCCTCTCTGACACCTCCCTGCAGTGACTCAGCACGTGCAAACGCTGACTCATCGCAATCTCCCAGCAGTGACGGACTTCCCACGCGCTCCGAGACAGGGTGGTGGGAGGAGAAAAATGCTCGATTCTCCCTCCCCTGTGCCTCGAGGACACATCAGAGGGCATTGCAGACACATCAGCAGGGTGGGTAAGTTGGGGCAGGCTGGAGCAGCACCATGATTCTTCTTCTGGACAGGGATGTGCAGAGATAAGGTGATCTGGTCTAGGAGTTGCTGCCCAGCATGGGAATGGGTTGCCAACCATCGGCCAACACGCAGTGGGACCTGCTTTCCAGGATATACTTTTCTGGCTGAAGAGAAGGGCTTGGGATGTGTTTAGGAAGAAGGATTTGCAGAGGTGAGGAAGAGAATGGGTAAAGCCAGGGTTGGTGTCTTGCTTTGAGGTCTGCCAAGGGCGGTGGCACAGACCTTGTAAAGTTAGGGAGCTTGGCTGCACAAATCACAGATTTCAGCACAGACATCAGAAGATGATTATTCCATACAAGGATAAAAATAAATGGTTTCTGCAGCAAACAGCACCACTGAAAAGGCTGCCAAGCTCTTGAGTCTGTGACCACCCACTGCAAATCCTACTGGAAAATTACGGAGAAACCTGCATTCACTCGCCAGGGGTGAGGTGGACTGCTCTCCTGGAGATCTGCAATGTAAATGGTCATCCAGATATATAATTGGTCATCCTAAAAAAGATATTCCCTCATGCCATTGCAAGTTGTGGGGGACAATGCTCTCTGACCTGTTTCATAAGTCAGTCAGAGCAGACGAACAAGATGTTCCCTTCCAGACTGAACAAATAAGCTTTAGAAAGCTTTAGAAAACATCCCAGGTATTTCACCCAAAAGATCCCGTGATGAGGGTGTCTTTGTGCAGTTGCGATCCAGGTGCCTGCCACACTTCTCTCATGGACAGATGGACAACATTAGCAAAAGACAAGGATGCAGCGTGGCTGGGCACTGCCCATCCATGCAGCGCTTCACCCCAGAAGTGATTGCATCCTCAAGGACCTCTTTTTTCCGGGCGTGATCAGCCCTGCCATGTCTCAGAGAGATGCACCCACTCTAAAGTTTCCCCAATGCCAGGGCTGTACCTTGTTCATTTGCATCACATTTGGCTCTTCTGCTCCGTTAGCCCTGGGCAATGGTCTGTCTGTGCATGGCCTGGGGCCATGGAGCTGTGGAGCTGCAGCAATGGGTCCATCACCCTTCTGCTCCACGACCTGCTCTTGCCACCCACTCCCTCCTTTCCCATTTCACGTGGGCTTCAAACAGCCCAGGAGAAACCTGGGAGAGGTCTGGACACATGCAGCAGCAGACAGCTGGGTCCTTTCCCTGCTGCTCCGAGCGGGCAGGCCTGGAGCTGGGACAGGTCTCCAGGTGGTACCACAACGTTGCTTGCTCAGCACCAAACCTGCGCTGCCAACACCAGCTGCCCCAGTGGGATTTCTTCAGCAGAGTGATTTCTAGCCACTTAGTGACCTTTCTGCCTTTGGCTTTCATGCCTAGTTAAATTACTCAGTTAATTATGCTCTTCTGAATTAATGACCCAATTAGGAACTCCAAAGTGTCTTACCTGGAGGTGAAGCCTCCACGTATAACCATTCTTTCAACAGTATCTCTGGCTTAGTAGAGCATTGTGTTTTAAATGTCCTTGGACTATTTTTAGAGTGAGGGATGCTCTGGGCACATGGTACAACTGAGTCAAACCCAGGACAGGCTGTGGCCATAGAGGCTTTCTGCCATGTGGATTCTCCAGGGTCTCATAAAGGGTTGTGCTCACATTCAAGACTTTCCCTCGTGGGTCATTTATAACTTCTCTCTGCCTGCCCAGTTTCACAAAGCTTGGTGGCTGTTACTGCCCATCGAGCGTGTCTGTCCAAAAGCGGGTTGGATGGGACAAAGAAGCAGAAAGCCCACCTAAGCCTTGTTTTCCCTCCACAGCAGAAGCAGAAAGGATGTACAATGCAGCGCCCGTGCCCATTGCTGGCCACTAAAGATTACGGGCTAGTCCAGAGCAGAAGGATTGTAGGAGTCAATCCCATTTAAGCCTTTCTATTTAAAGGAATAAACTACCCAGGAAAAGCAGTCTAAGATTAGAAACTCACAGGATTTCCTCAAATTCCAGCCATCAGCCAGAGATTCAGCCCAGGGGGCGGTTTATTATTCTCCTGGTGCATGAATCCTGCACCTCAGCAAAATTAAGCATGGATTACACTCTGCAGCTCCATCACAGAACAAAAACCCACACTCAAAGCTGATTTAACGCTGCTCCCTCTCTGTGTAAACCATCTCCGGTATTGCCTGATTGATAAATAGTTTTTTCAGGCAGGAGTGTTTCAGCTTTGGTGGTGAGGCACGAGCAGGGGATGTTTCCTACAAAATGCATGCAATGGTTTGGTGCTCAGAAGGAGACTCTTGTGCAGGAGGATCTTTCAGAAAATTTAATGCTAAGCAGAGTGGGAAGCAGAAATAAATGCAGTGGTACGATTGCTGCCCACGGTCGGCAGTAACAGCACGAAGACAGGGAGGTGGATGGTAAGTTTTGCTTGATCTCGAGGCAAAATGCCACAAAAGTAAATGTGAAACAGAGGAAGAGCTGGTAGGGAAAAATCCAGAGGGTTGGAGAGGTGGTCACTGCCGGGGTAAGGAGGCAGAGGAATTTGGTGTGAATCCAGATCTTGCTCTGTTATGGCACTGGTACTGCATAGCACCGAGTGCTGCATCCAGCCCTGAGGATGCTCCCAGACCCCGCAGCACAGATAAAGCTTTGTGCCTGCGCCCAGCCCCGACTATCAGTGGCTGCGAGCAAGCAGCTTGGGTGCTGTGTCTATAAAATGGAATACTGTTTCTCTGGGAGCTGGGATGCTTTTTGCGTCGTGCAGAGCGCTGGGGTTTTGGCACTTGTGCAGTTGTTCTGGAGGGAAAAAAAGAAAATAGAAAAAGCAAGGGATGTGGGTGAAAAAGAAAAAGTCACCTTATGCTTTGTGCCTTACTCGCTAGGAATTGGGCGGTCATTTGGGATTTGATTCCCGACTTTGCTGCTCCTCCTCAACCTGGGTGAAACTTCAGCCTAAAAATTCTCCCCTTATCTTAGAGCAGAAAAAACATAAAGCGTGTTCCTAATGGAAATGTGGTGAAACCTGGTAAGCACCATACCAGCTCACAGACGTGCATGCAAGGGTGAGTAGAAACAATTAGCATTTTCTGAAGAAAACCATTTTGGGGGAAAAAAAACCAACAAAACACCAAAAAACAACCATGCCGGCGGCTCCCCCTTACTTTCTGTTTAGGCTAGAAATGTCTGGAGGCTGGGAGCGTGTATACAGCAGCTTCCGCAGCACGGCCCACCGACAGCTTGCTCCCATGCAACAGTCGTACCTCTAAACCAGGGACTGGAGGGGCTGAGGTTCCCCGTGGGTGGTCACTTTGAAATGCACTGAGCACAGCAGGAATACTCCTGCTTGGAGAAGCAATCTTACACCAGCCCGGCTCCCCCTAAAAAGATCCTTTCCCTCTTTCCTTCTCCCGATCCCACAGCGTAAACATCACCGGGCACTTTGGTGTGATGCCGGAGCAAAGGTTGACACGTGGAAGAAGGGGTTGCAGCCTCCCAGTGAATGCTCAGCCCTGCCGTGCATCCTCATTAAAACAAAGCAAGCCAAAAAAAAAAAAAAAAAAAAAGGTGATCCCAAAGGAACCGGCGAGTCCTTCTTCCCCCCCCCAGCACCGCAGCAGGATGGGAAGCAGTTGCCAGTGGTTGCTTTTTCCAGGCGTAGTCGTGCACGTGGAGTGTGACTCATCCCCAGCAGGAATTTCCATCTCACGCTGTCCCCTCTGTGGGAGCACTCCAGCCCCTCTCTCCGCCTGGAGATTTCCAGCCATCCCCTGGAAAGCAACGAGGAGGAGTCGCAGGGGTGAAGGTGGCTGTCAAGAGCAGCCAAGAAGCAGAGACCTCCTCTGGCCCTCACTGTCAGCAGCTCTGCAGGGATGTGTCCGAGAGGCCCCGAGGTCCCCACTCCATCCCAGCTGCTTTGGAAAGGAGGAGAGGTGAAATTCTGAAACACTGGGGAGAGCTGCCCCATCATGAGGGCTGGAGGAACTGGACATCAAGACAAAGACATCTCATGTGCAAATTGTCCTGGTGATGGTCCTTAGGTGCAGCCAAGGCTTTTGTGATCATCAGAGCTGGGTAAGGCACGGTGAGGGACCTCAGCCCTCCCAGGAAGCCTCAGGTCTATTTGCAAGCTCAGATTAGCTGCATGTGCACAGACAACAGGTCCAGCCACATGCTAAGAAGGAGGCATCCAGGGATGACCAGTCTGCCAGGTAGCCCATGACTCATGGGTAACCACATCCCTCACCTGGGTAAGCTGCAGTCGCTCAACTTCTGCCTCCATTTCTCCTTCGAGACAAGCAGCAAACCCACAAGAGCAGAACCTGCTGTGCCCACAGAGCACACTCTGGTCCTGCAGCCCACATCCGCAGGAGCTGCCAATACCGATGCTGCAGCAGCTGCTTATGTGATACAAGACCTTAGTTCGGTTGTCCCCACAACAGCAATAAATCCAACCCTGCATGATTTACAGAGCTGAGGTAGGTCTAGGGTAGGCTAGGGGGCAAGCCTTGATTTCTGATGGGAAGCGTAAGGTGCTGAACCTGAAAAAACTTGGAAAGCTGAAGGTAGAAGGAAGAAGTCCAGATGTGGACCTCATTTGCAGCAAAATATCAGAGAGGTCACCAACATACAGGGACACAGCAGTCACCTGCAGCAGGATGGTCCTGTCTGAGCTGGTCCTGCCTGTAGCCCCAGTCACAGCTTGTGCTGGCTGGGATGTGTTGGACTTAGTGCTTGAGGGATATGCTCACTAGGAGACACCTTCCACTGTCACAGCAAGGCCGAGGTATGTTGAAACCATAATCCTATGTTGAAACCATACACAGTTCAGGGCCTTCCACGGTTTCATCAGATGTTTTCACTGAGCTTCATTAAGGGCTCAACAGGAATTTGGAAACCTGGGTGCAGTCCTCAGTTGCACCAGGGCATAGAGCCTCACCCAGACACTGCTGAGCTCCTCAGGTGAGTCTGGTTTTCTCAGTTCCCCACTTTGTGATGCAGAGAAGATCCTTGCTGCCATGAATGGGACCTTCTGATGCTCAGAGTCTTCCTCCTGCCTAGCCATCACCCAGGCTAGACCATACTGTCTCAAAGTTGTCTCAAAACCATTTTTTTTTTTCTCCAGAGTGTTTATTGCCCCTTCCCTCTCTAGACTCCCTACATATTTATAGACAGTGATGTCTCATTCTTTGTTTTCCTAGACTAAACAAATTCTTTTCACTTGGAATCACAGAGCCCTTAAAAAGCCACTGAGACATCCCTTGCCTCAGGCAGGCCCAGCCATGGTACGTGTTTATCTACCATGTGCTTTAAGTCCTCCAGTGATGGGAACTGCAAGCCCTCTCCAGCCTCCCCTCTCTTCGTCCTTATAATTTTTCCTTAATGCCTGACCTTAATTGGTAGGATTTAAGCCTGTAACATCTCCTCCTATGCATCCTGGGCATGGAAAAGTTTGTTCCTTTCCTCTTTGTACCAGCTTTTTCAACGTATTTGAAGGCCATTTTATGTCTCCGCTTGTATTCTTCTGGATAAAAATCCTATTTCAATCCATCTTTCCCCAAGAAATTGCATTTTTCTGATTGCCAGTCTCTCCCATCTTTTTTTCCCAAGTCTCATTGGTCCCCCCTGTTTTGATATCTGCACCAGGCTGCATACAGCTCAACTGCCAAAGGCTCCCCAAAGCATACCACTGCAGGTAGACTGTTTGCAGGACATGCATGCCAGGTTGATGCTGACCTTCTTTTCACATCAACACCATCTTTGCCCCATGTTCAGCAAGTGATAGACCAACGTCCCCCCTCTCCAAACTTGCCATGTCTTGAAGAACCCATCACTGCTCAACAGCACTCGCTCCAGGTTGACTTGATTTTTCTTGATCCAAACTGCAGGAACTGTATGTGGCATTTCAAGTGAACTTCAGCAGGGCCTTAGTATTTCCCCATCCCCTTAGAAATACTCTTTATGGAAGTTATAGAGTTTGAGGCTGCAGATTACAGTGGGCCAACTCAGGATAGATTCGACCCAAACAAAAATATCCACTTGGGGCAATCAAAAGAGGGTTGAAACAGCTCTGAGCTCAAGCAGCTCTGAACTGAACCCAAGAGTGCATCTGCTATATGCCCAACTGGGCTTTCTTTTTAGTGTAAGCCATGCATTTTACGGAAGAGCTTTAGATTCAGCCCCCTGTACCTGAAGCTAGCCAATTAGGAATGGAAGTTCAGATCTCAGTACCAAACTGAAATCTCTGCCTTGCTTAAATGTATTGCCAGGTTGATCCATCACGGAGGTGAAAATCTAGTCACTGGAGCTTGGTGCAGGTCCTTTGGGACTTGAACCTGTCTCTGGTTTAAAAAGACGGACAGCTAAGAGATATACCAGGGAGAACAGCAGCCTGGCTTAAGAAACATGATGTCTTGCACCAAGGGATGCAATGGGGCAAGGCAGAAAGCAGTGGTTTTATCACCGTGATACGAAAACTTACTTGGAGCTGAGTTTGATTTCAGAGCAGCAAAAATTCAGGAGGCCTGCGCTGCTCAGACCTGTTAGGCTGCCATAAAAGAGTTTTCTTGACATCTTTTTAGCAATACTCCTTTAGAGGAGAGCTCTGCAGGTGGAGGAGACACCCACAATACCGTGGAGAGCTTTGATCCCCCTCTCCAACCTAAAAGAAAAATAGCAATTTAATACAGAAGACACTCATGGGCAGAACACCTGGGTTCTGGAGATGACATCCAAGGTCCAAAGGGCTGAAGGCTGGTCTCCAATGCACCCTGGTAAGTGACCCACAATCTCTGTGTAAGTATTCCCAATTAAAAGTCTGGTGCTAAGAGGCCTTGGAAGCCTGGGAGTGGACACTGCAGCCTGGAATTGCCTCTGATATAATTTGGGTTCAGCTATGCCAAGAATGGCACGTGGAGATGAGCCTTCATGGGCAGTGGTGCTAGCAGAGAGCTCTGTAGGGGCAGCGTGGGACTGGCAGGTCAGGGGAGAGGATGGCTGAGCATTTAGAGAACTGGACTGGGCATTGGATGCTTGAATTCACATTCCTGCTCTGTTGGACTCCCTGGATGTGCAAATCAGTCTGTGACAGGCATTGGGAGCAGCAGGAGTTTGGTGCCCCCATGGATTTGGGCTGGTCTCTCCATGCCACCAGCAAAGTGGCTGTGCAGGAGGAGTTATCCCAAAGGGTCTGTGTCGCGGCTCTAACCCTGCTCTGATCTGCTGAAAACATCCTTCCAGATGCATCTGGGGATCTCAGTTGCCTTTGCTTGTGCAGCATCACACATTTAAACATCCTGTGATGAGCCAGAGTCCCCCAGCCTCCTCCTCCTTATGTCCACCAGACGAGCTCAGAGTTGACAGGGCTGGTGTCCATCCCCCATGCATGGGACGTGCACACTGGCAAGTTCATTACTCCAGCTCTCAATGGCATCTAACCCTGCTGAACAAGGGCATGGCCTCCTCTGCTCTGCCAGTGCCTCCCAGGCTTCTGCCATCCCTTCCCATCATCACAGCTGGTGCCGGGGGCTGCGCTGCACCCCATAGCTGGTCGCATCCTATGCAAACCCTCTTCAGGGTATAACAACAAATCCTTTGTTCTCCTAGAGGAAAAAGCTGTTTAAACATTAAAAAGTGTTATGCAGCACGGGGTAGGACCTCCCTCCGTCATGGTACTGATCCTCATACCTGCTTTGAGAAGCTTTCTCTCTATAGTGCTCATGCTGGCTGCTCAGAAGACGATTTCCTATGGAAATAGAGGTCTTCATAGTCCCAGCCCATCCGACTCTATCTAGGATAAAAGGTTGCAGGTAAAATCCCAGACTGGTTTGGGTTGGAAGGGACCTCAAAGCCCATCCAGTGCCACCCCTGCCATGGGCAGGGACACCCTCCACTAGCCCAGCTTGCCCAAAGCCCCATCCAACCTGGCCTTCAACACTGCCAGGGAGCCAGGGGCAGCCACAGCTTCTCGGGGCAACCTGTGCCAGGGCCTCAGCACCCTCACAGGGAAGAATTTCTGCCTCACTTCTCATCTCCATCTCCCTTCTTTCAGTTTATAACCGTTACCCCTCATCCTATCACTACACTCCCTGATAAAGACTATAGCAGATAGTGATAGAGGTATGGCAGAGACGTGCCCCCATCTCCTGGGACACTGTCTGGCATGCTTTTCATTCACCAGTTATGCAAAACATACCAGCTCACCCTTTTTTATCCCCCACCCTGTGCAGACACAGATTGAATGTCAGTGGAAAATAATTCCTTTAATGAGTGTGCCGGGATAGATCAGCTGACTGGGTTTGCTTCAGTAAATCTCGTGGTCACACAGCCCTAAATGCGCAGCAATGTCTGTCTAAGCCTTTCCGTTTATAGGACAGAGAGGGGAGCCAAGAGGATGGAAATAAAGTGTTTGCAAGCAGAAGGCCATGGGGTTTAGAGGTGGAACAAGACTCCCCAGGGGAAACAGGCTGTGGTTGCAGAGAGGTTTGCAGGGTGGGTAGCAAGCACATATCAAGGCATGAAATGGAGCTGATCGAACATCCCCGTGTGCATCTGATCAGCAGAGGTCAGGGGAAGGGCTGTGCTGTGCAAGGAGCTCTGGGCACCAGGAGGAAAGGACTGGGGTTCCTTCGGGGAGGCAAAGCTCCAGTGGGGCTGGGACCTGCCTTCCAGGTCAGGTTGGGGATGCGATGTTGGAGTGGTTACAGGAGGGGTGCTGGAAGTGTGAAACCACTTCTCTGCCTCCTTGATGCACCATGGCTCATCTCTCCGACTACGTCTCACCGCCTCGTTGCACAGAAGCAGAAATCCGGCTCCGGAATAAATCACAGCTGTCTCCAAGGCGGGGTGAAGCGTTGGCTTTCCCCGGGCGAGCTGCCACGCCGTGATAAAGCAGATCCTCCCTCGAAGGCGAGACCCTGAGCTGTTGCTCCTTGGGAAGCCGGCCTGTTGATGAACTGTGTCAGTGAATAACACATTCCTTTAATTCCCCCTTCATTTAGCAGATCCCTGCGGGAAGCATCGTGTCCTTAAGAAAGGCAAGCGTGAGGCACCCGGAGATGTGTGCATAGGCACTCAGATGCCTGGTAAATCACCACAGACAGGCTGTAATAATCCTGACAGGCTCTAATTGCTCTGTCCTGGATATATATAGGGTAAAACTTATTGCTTCGGTTGGTTATTCCAATGCAAGGGGCTGTTAGAGCAGGTCTGTTACTCTGCAGGGATTTTCCTAACTACTAGCAATGGCAAAATCAGGAGAGGAGGGGATTGGAGCAGGAATTGTTCCTGATGTTTCATTTAAAATGTCCATTCCCTGAGCATGAAATGTTTCATGTCAGATCTGTAGGGGGTTTTCAGGTCGATCCGTAGGTTTTGCTGGCATTTGCACCGACACCACTGAGGCTGTCAGCTCTGATCATGCACTGCACAGCTCAGGGCTCACTGGCAATTCAGAAAACGTTTGGACTCCATCCAGTTCAGATCGAACTAATTAAAGAAAATAAAACACTTCCCCACAAGGCAAAACCCCCTTTTTTTGGCTGGTGTTCGATCTGAGGCTGCAGTTTTGGTTCAGACCTGGGTGGGAGACCATAAGCGTGTGACTTGCAAGTCCCCTCTCAGGCTCCAGACCCTTTTTTTTTTTCCGGTTGCTAGTGCTTTGTAGGAAGCCAGCCCTTCCCACCCTCTCCTAAAGGGATCACTTGCTGCTTAGGTTGGGCTGTTCACCCTGACACGTCCCTCAAGGACACATGGACATGCCCCAGAAGCAGGAGATCTGGCACCTTATGGTGTAGTGACAAACAGCTACAGCAAAGGAGGACAGCACATCCCCCTTCTCAATATAACCACCAATTTTGAAGCACACTGGGATATCCAGAAGATGCCTGGACCTCGACTGGTCCACCCAAAAAAGATTGACAATACAGAATAAGGAAAAAACAGTGCACAGCAGATCCTACGAACACTGTCATCCTGACACCAGGGCTTAAATTGCACATACCCTGAACCACCCATGACATGGGACATGGTGGGACATGGCCTTTCTTCTCTTTGCATCACTCAGAAACGCTCTGAGCTCCACGTTGGCTCCAACACAGGGTGTTGAAGGATTTCTGTGACTGCAAGATTGGCCCTGCAGCTCCCCAAGGGCCTGCCCTCACATCTATGGGGGGAGGTTCAACCTTCCAGTAAAGTTTATGGAAAAGGGCTGTAAAGTGGGAAGAGAGAGCGCACTGGACATGGATTTAAAAATAGTACAGACAGAGGAGATGGGCTGGATGAGATTCAGTAGCTAACAGAGAGGTGGGAGCATCCAGGTCAAATCAGTGTGCTGCAGGATTAATTTAGACCCTGTTCCTACATGGGTGGTGAGACGCCAGCCCTGGGCAGGGCTTTCCCCTGCAGAGACTCCCCCCATGCCCGCGGCACTGCCGCCTCTGCCCCGGGGATCCCGCTGGGCAGGGACCAAGCACGGCTCCCACCCGGCTCCACCACGTCCCCCTTCTGCGGAGCGCCGGGTCCCAGCTCAGCCCACCCAACGTCCCTCTCTGCGGAGCTGGGGGCTGGCGGGACCCTAAGCCTTGTCCCCCAGGGAAGCTCTCCCCTGGCTGCCAGGAGCCTGGAGACCTGCTGCTGCCCGGGGCTGGGGGAAACCCACTCGTCCCGCACCACGGCCCGTGTCACGGTCTCGCTGCTCCCCCCACTGCCCGGCTCCCGCACCGTGCCGCGGGGTGCGCGGCTGTCTCCAGCCGTCCCCTTCCACAGCCCACGCCTCTGCGGGACTGGGACCTTGGCACCAAGGAGGACAGGGCGGGCACTTGGTCTCCACCGCACAAGCCCTGGATGCCCCACAGCTGGTGGGGGCACAGGGCTCCCGCGGCCGCACTGCCTGCGGAGCACAGCGAGCAACAGGTCAGGGGTAAAGCCGTCAGAGCCTCCGTTTGCAGGGAAGAGGCCTCTCTCCTTCCACTTGCTGCGGGAACGATGCTCTTCCAGGTCAGTCCTCCCCGCTGCAAGGAGGACAGCGGGCCAAAGAGCTGGCTGGGGCCAGGCAGCACACAGGGTTTGACCTTCCTGGTGCAGGGGTTGGAGCTCAGGGGCTCGTGGATGTGCACTGCGAGCTGGAGAGGGACCTTTTGCAAGGGCATGGAGTCATCAGACAAGGGCGGGGGGGTGGCTTGAAGCTGCAGGAGGGGAGATGGAGATGGGATGTGAGGCAGAAATTCTTCCCTGTGAGGGTGCTGAGGCCCTGGCCCAGGTTGCCCCGAGAAGCTGTGGCTGCCCCTGGCTCCCTGGCAGTGTTGAAGGCCAGGTTGGATGGGGCTTTGGGCAAGCTGGGCTAGTGGAGGGTGTCCCTGCCCATGGCAGGGGGTTGGAACTAGGTGGGCTTTGAGGTCCCTTCCAACCCAAACCATTCCCTGATTCTATGATTCTACGATTCTACGATTCTGTGATTTTATATGAGAGCAGTGTTCTAAGTCCCTCCTGTCCTACTGCCCTTCCTGCAAGGCTCTCCTGCAGATCCCGTCTGCTCCCTGCCTCTCCCTCCCTGCATGGGAGAGAGAGACAAATGGTTCAGAGAGTCCTCATGGCAATTGGGTTCTGGGCAGTCTGGGGAACCCTCTTCAAGAGAAGAGGATCCTGCAGGTGCTTCAGAGAGAAGGAGAAGGACTCCCTCTCTCTGCCTTCTAGCAGAACAGCAGCACTGACCAAAGCTTTTAAAATGAAACCTGAAAAGACACGGGATCTCCTGGCGTGCTTCATGCTGGTCAGGCACCCATTCGATGCTGCACAATTTGGGGTCCTCAGCATCTGAAGGGGCATCTATCATGGCCTTCTTTCTGGTGTTAACTCTAACAAATCAGAATTTAAATAATACTTTGCAGAGTCTGAGTGTCTGTCTTACCAGGATAAACCCGGAGAGAAGACGAATGCAGAGACTCAGGGCATCACTCACGTCTGTGTCCCCCTCTGCTACATGCTGGGCAGAAGTAACCCTAATTCATGGAAATCCCCTCCATTACCTCCAAAATAAACTGATATTACAGCCAGGGGTATTGCAGTCAGAACTACCCACTGCTCACAGCTCGGGATGGGCTCCAAATCTGTAGCATCAGAGCAGCATCAGCCCCCCAGGGTCGTGGTTGCCCCCAGTAGTGTCACCCTGCCAGAGTGGGTAGAAGTTGGGTGAGTGCCCAGCTTGCTTCAGCATCCCTTGTGCTGGGGAGTCACAGGTCTGGCTGCCCCCTCCTAGGAAGGCCAGCAACATTGATCGTCCTCAAAATGTCCCCTTAACTAACGCAACACCCCACACCAACCGAGCAGCACACCGGGGAGTCACGAGGGAGTGTCGTGGATGATATGAGTGAGCATGGCTGGGGGATTAATCTGCAGAGAGCACAGCAGTCCCACACGGTTAAACGGGAATGGTGTTTCCATGCAGGCAAAGCCAGGTCTCTGCAAAATCAGCGCCTGTTCCTCCTCCTGCCAGGCTCCTCTCCAACGTAAGCAGAAACATCTGCTGACAACTATATAAATACCACAAGCTGTTCTTGCCACCAAGAATAATTTACCACCAGGCTGGCTACCCCAGGGATGCTGAGAGATCGCTTCCATCACTGGGAGCCTGCAAGCATTTGCAGAGCCAATGCAACGAGCAGTGAGCCAACCTGAGCTCCAGGAATCAGCTAGAAAGGAGAAAGCCAAGACAAGGATGTGAGGGCAGAGGATGGCAGAGAGGATGGCAGAGAGGATGGTCCCATCAAGAAACAAGGAAAAGAAAACATTCCCTGTGAAATGTGGTACGTGCATCCATCTTTGCTTCATTTTTTTCCCTCCTGGCCCAAGACAGCCTTCTTACTGTGCTTGGCTCAGAAATAAACATCTACTGCGCTCTGGTGAGACCCCCCTGCAGTACTGCGTCCAGCTCGGGGGTCCCCAGCACAAGAAGGACATGGAGCTGTTGGAGCAAGTCCAGAGGAGGCCACGGAGATGATGCGAGGGCTGGAGCACCTCTGCTATGGAGACCTCAGGCTGAGAGAGTTGGGGTGGTTCAGCCTGGAGAAGAGAAGGCTGCGGGGAGACCTTAGAGCCCCTTCCAGTCCCCAAAGGGGCTCCAGGAAAGCTGGAGAGGGGCTGGTGCCAAGGGCAGGGAGTGACAGGCCAAGGGGAATGGCCTGAAGCTGCAGGAGGGGAGATGGAGATGAGATGTGAGGCAGAAATCCTTCCCTGTGAGGGTGCTGAGGCCCTGGCCCAGGTTGCCCCGAGAAGCTGTGGCTGCCCCTGGCTCCCTGGCAGTGTTGAAGGCCAGGTTGGATGGGGCTTTGGGCAAGCTGGGCTAGTGGAGGGTGTCCCTGCCCATGGCAGGGGGGTGGACCTAGATGGGCTTTGAGGTCCCTTCCAACCCAAACCATTCTATGATTCTGTATGGTACAGCCCTAGAAACAGCCCCAGGGGCTCCTGCACCAGCCCACGGCCCCTCTCATCCTGTGTCCTCCTGCTCAGGACCTCTACTATCACATCATGCCTCTGTTCTTCCACCCTGCACCAGTACAGGAGAGGCATAAATATTTCAGTCCACACAGATAAACTGCTTGTTCCTAATGTCTATATGAAACTTCGGTTACACCAGGCAAGGACAAGGAGAAGTAAAACAAATAAGTCATAGCCACTTGGTTATGAAAAAAAAAAAATGCAGTTACATCTAAATCAGGGGGAAAAAACCCCTAAGCTTCAGGCAGCTCAAGACAAGTTAAGACAAAGCAGGACTGGCAAACCCCGTTCCTGAGGTCCTACAAACCCAGCACCAAGCCTGCAGCCTGGCCCTAGCAGTGGCCAGTGCATCTACTGGGCTACAGCAGTAGCCATAATGGAGAAGAAGGAGCCCATGTCAGACCTTCCTCAGGTCTGCGAATGCTTCATGCCGGGTCCCTGGTCACTCACTCACAGGAGAGGGTGGCACAGTGGAGTCAGAGAGCAGGAGCTGCTCAGGAGTCTGCAGGGAGCCCTTGGCCAGGAGCAGAAAGGCAGAAAGCCATGGGGGGGGTGGGAACAGTATCAGCCCCTCTGCAGAACGATGTCAGGGCCAAGAATCAGAATTACAGAATCACAGAATCATAGAATCATAGAATCAGGGAATGGTTTGGGTTGGAAGGGACCTCAAAGCCCATCTAGTTCCAACCCCCTGCCATGGGCAGGGACACCCTCCACTAGCCCAGCTTGCCCAAAGCCCCATCCAACCTGGCCTTCAACACTGCCAGGGAGCCAGGGGCAGCCACAGCTTCTCGGGGCAACCTGGGCCAGGGCCTCAGCACCCTCACAGGGAAGAATTTCTGCCTCACATCCCATCTCCATCTCCCCTCCTGCAGCTTCAAGCCACCCCCCGCCCTTGTCTGATGACTCCATGCCCTTGCAAAAGGTCCCTCTCCAGCTCGCAGTGCACATCCACGAGCCCCTGAGCTCCAACCCCTGCACCAGGAAGGTCAAACCCTGTGTGCTGCCTGGCCCCAGCCAGCTCTTTGGCCCGCTGTCCTCCTTGCAGCGGGGAGGACTGACCTGGAAGAGCATCGTTCCCGCAGCAAGTGGAAGGAGAGAGGCCTCTTCCCTGCAAACGGAGGCTCTGACGGCTTTACCCCTGACCTGTTGCTCGCTGTGCTCCGCAGGCAGTGCGGCCGCGGGAGCCCTGTGCCCCCACCAGCTGTGGGGCATCCAGGGCTTGTGCGGTGGAGACCAAGTGCCCGCCCTGTCCTCCTTGGTGCCAAGGTCCCAGTCCCGCAGAGGCGTGGGCTGTGGAAGGGGACGGCTGGAGACAGCCGCGCACCCCGCGGCACGGTGCGGGAGCCGGGCAGTGGGGGGAGCAGCGAGACCGTGACACGGGCCGTGGTGCGGGACGAGTGGGTTTCCCCCAGCCCCGGGCAGCAGCAGGTCTCCAGGCTCCTGGCAGCCAGGGGAGAGCTTCCCTGGGGGACAAGGCTTAGGGTCCCGCCAGCCCCCAGCTCCGCAGAGAGGGACGTTGGGTGGGCTGAGCTGGGACCCGGCGCTCCGCAGAAGGGGGACGTGGTGGAGCCGGGTGGGAGCCGTGCTTGGTCCCTGCTCAGCGGGATCCCCGGGGCAGAGGCGGCAGTGCCGTGGGCATGGGGGGAGTCTCTGCAGGGGAAAGCCCTGCCCAGGGCTGGCGTCTCACCACCCATGTAGGAACAGGGTCTAAATTAATCCTGCAGCACACTGATTTGATCTGGATGCTCCCACCTCTCTGTTAGCTACTGAATCTCATCCAGCCCATCTCCTCTGTCTGTACTATTTTTAAATCCATCTATTTCCACTGGTCTCTCTTGCTTTGGTGCAGCTTTTTCCATACACTTCACTGACACTTACATCCCAGAAAGTCCTCCTAAATAGAATTGTTCTCCCAAGTGTAGGCATCAGCTCCACCAGGGATCAGAGAGAGCTCAGAGACAGCAGCACAGGGATTGCGCTGTTTCTTGTGGTTTTATGGCACTTTTTGAAGCATGGGAAGCTCTTGGCCACAGCCACACGCAGCCAGAAGTTTATTCCCAGTGCAGGATTCAGGGCGTGGGATTGGGGCTGGGACAGGCAAGAGAAACGCTGGTGGCAGTCAAGGCTGGGGGAGGTTTTTGCCTCTATTTGATCCCTAAGGACAGTGGTCCTGACGGACTAGGGAAGCAGGGGTGACATCAAGGCACACAATTTTCTGTTTAACTGAAGCAAGATAGAAGACAGGCCGAGAGAGTTGGGCTTGTTCAGCCTGGAGAAGAGAAGGCTGTGGGGAGACCTTAGAGCCCCTTCCAGTCCCTACAGGGGCTCCAGGAAAGCTGGAGAGGGACTGGTGACAAGGGCAGGGAGTGACAGGCCAAGGGGAATGGCCTGAAGCTGCAGGAGGGGAGATGGAGATGAGATGTGAGGCAGAAATTCTTCCCTGTGAGGGTGCTGAGGCCCTGGCACAGGTTGCCCCGAGAAGCTGTGGCTGCCCCTGGCTCCCTGGCAGTGTTGAAGGCCAGGTTGGATGGGGCTTTGGGCAAGCTGGGCTAGTGGAGGGTGTCCCTGCCCATGGCAGGGGGCTGGAACTAGATGGGCTTTGAGGTCCCTTCCAACCCAAACCATTCTATGATTCTATGATCTTCCATTGGACCAGGTTGCCCAATGCCCCATCTAAACTGGCAGATGTTCCTGCCCACGGCAGGCAGGTTGGAACTAGATGATTGTTAAGATCCCTTCCAACCCAAACCATTCTGTGATTCTGTGATTCTATGATTCAAGACAGCTGAGGTTCTCCAGCTAATGGGGAAATGCAAGTGATGATGTCCAACAGGACTTGCTGGAGAACATGGTGCCATGAGGTCTAGTGCTCCTCTGAAACCTCATGTGCACAAGGATTTATTTGCACCAACTCTACATCAGCCCTGTGATGCCCAAGATGGTTCCTGCAGGGCTTTTCAGGTGCCTCCCCACCCTGCTGCCTGGTGACGCACGTACCACTTCCTAACTCCTTCCACAGGGTGCCCACAGACCTTCCTGCAAACGCTGTGGCTCAACCTGCCATCAGGAAAGCTTGAGGCAGCGGTGAATCGCTTGATTCAAAGGTACGTGGTGACTCAGTAGCAGAGCACAGAGTGGATTCATTATGCATCCCACATTTTTATGAACTTGCCTCCAGAAGATCCAATTATTCTATTAGCAGGAATTAGGGAGAATATCATTGTTAAATAGTTAATTCATCAAGACAGGCACTGTCACAGTGACTGAAGATATTTCTGAATTTGGGGAGTGTTTGTAAAATGGGGCAAAACCAAGCAGTTTGTTTTGATGTCTTCAATTATTTTTTTAATTTTCTTTGTCTGAAAATTATATTTGAGGCTACATTAAGCCCTTTTTTACTTCAGAAAAATAGTGAAACAAAAAAAGAAACAAAATGTTTCCTTCAAATTAAGTGTTTTGGATTTCTCTTTTGGCTGGAAAATTACCCCTTCTGAATTCATTTGTCCCAAATGAACAATGAATTTGATCTCCTGGAGTGACCCTTGGGACAAAAACTCCACTCCTCCCAAAGCTGTGCCTGTAACATCAGAGAGGGTTTGTGCATCTCCTCCACCATCAACAGAGCACCATTTCTAGCAAGCAATTCTTCCCACCATGGGCACACAGGAAACGTCTGACATTTTGTTTTGAAAGCCACATGAGTTGTGTAGGGTCATTATGTCCTACAGATACTTCCACCACCACTAAAACTTACTGCACTGGGGTGTCTCCCTGGTTTGCAGAGGAAGGAGGAGAAAACAGCTTCATCCATACCCAGCACCCAATACCTGCCAACCTCCAGCTGCTCATCACTCATCAGACTTTTGCTCCAGACCAGTGAGTAGCCCCCAGCAACCTCCCTACGGGTTCAGCTTTCTGCATGCCCAGAGATGGAGATGATCATATCCCAGGGGACCCGATTTTGTGACCTTGGTGACCACATCGATGACTTCCCAGATGCGTGGGTGCTGCACACATCAGTTTGCCTTTGTTTTAATGAGGTTGGGCTAAGAGCTTTCCACCAATGTGGCAAGAGTAGACTGGAAACGTGAACCACCAGCTCTCAGGCACTGCTCTTTTAGTCTCTTCTCACTGCTGCATCCACATTTACCCCTCTCTCCACTTGAGATCCAAAGCTGCTTCTTTGTAAGGTGCTCCCACTCAATTCCCTACAGTGACCACCGAACGAATCAAACACAGGAGACCTTCCCAGCACCAAGACCAACTCTGGCCCCCAAAAGCACTCTCAGCAATTTCTTCCATGAGGGAAAATCCAGAAGTTTCTGTCCTGGGTTTCTAAATGCTCTGGACTGCTGCCCACTTCCCAGAGTGATTGTGTGATGGAGATGCCACAGGAGAATCAAGACCCACTCACTAGCTCTTAAGATATACAGGCAACCCAGTCATCTGCCTGCACTTCCTAACACCGACACCAACTGAGTAATACACCACCAAATCAACTCGTGAGCTGATTGCCCCTGGATTTGCATGAACAGGGCATGGTGTGAACAAGAGTGAAGTTGAAGTGGGGATAAGGGAGGAGGAATAGGGGAACTCCTTTAGTGAGCATTCCCACCAGTCTTGGTGTGATGCAGGTGCTCATGGAGTCTCAGCAGGGATGGGGAAATCATGTCCCTCTCACAGGTTTGCTGTGTCGACTGCCCACCCCTGACGTGCACCAGGATAAATGAAAGGTCAATGCCAGGCAAGCCTCCATTGCCACTGCACCGTAAGATGTTCCCTGGCAGTCCGTGTTCACTCCCCAATAATTGCTGATATGAATTCTCCGGGTGTACAATGCTCCCAGACTTCAGACATCGCAATATGCACCATCACAGGGGAAGAACATAAACCAGCCTGGAGGTGGATTAGCAGCTGGAGGTCAAGCCTAGAGAGAGGGTCTACATGTGCTCTAACATGAGACCTGGTCTCAGACTTCCTCCACGATACAAAAGACCTAGATTCATCTCATGAGGCTCCTGTCTCTTAGGCGAGACCCACACATTTAATTTCAGTGATTGAAAGGTTCTGAGACCTTTGGATATGTTAACCAAAGTGAAAGCCATGGTGCAACATGCCCTCACTGTGAATTATCCCCCACTAGTCGCTATGAGGAAAGCTTGTACTAGGAGTCCCACCACAGATGTGCTCAAAGCAGAGGAACAGAGTCGATGGAAGAGATGGAAAAATGGCTTTTTCTCGAACTCCTGCCATTGTGTCCAGAGAAAGAATGGGAAAGGGTTAAAAAAAAAACACTTTAAAAGTTAAAAAATAAAAACAAACAGGAAGAAAAAGTGGAGACAAAGAGATGCTCATGGGAGATTCCTGAAAAAGTGGGAAATCAAACCTGGAAATGTGGCATTGGAGGGTATTCATGAATCCAGGTGAACAGGAGACACCAAGCATTCTGCATTTTACTCTGCAAAGCCTCATCACAAGTGTGTTCACTGAGAAAACAGATTCCCGTGCCACTGCGATTTCCCATGTGGATGCTGCATCTCTGAAGAAGTACCAGGAAGTTCTCCTGGAAAAGGACCGTGAAGGGAGTGCTTGTTAGGTGGGCTACAGCTCACAGACACGGCGCCAAAGGAGGCTGCTGGGGCAGGAACCATTTACGGGCTTGAACAGATACTGGGATTTTGGATCTGGAGATCTTCCAACTGTCTCCACCTGGGAGCAAATTTGGCTTGTGTACCAATTGTACAGTATACAAATTCATTTCTCCATGATTTTGCGTGTCCAGCACACAGCTTTGCCGTTGGAAACTGCAGCCAACAATAACCACAGCTGAGTATTTCCATATCCAACAGATACCTGTGGCCTTGGAAGTTTAGGATTTGAGTGTTTCCCTTTAAATAAACTGCAGCCCTTGGTTCACATCCTGAACTATTCAGCTCAGGAGCTGCCTTTCATTCTTTGCTGCTTCTTCTCTATGTTCGGGCAGCAAATGAGCTTGAAATAAATCCCAGCTGGATGGGGCTGAGCCAGATCCATGCAGGGGAGGAGAAAGGCAGCTGTAAGAGGCTTTGATTCACATGTGTCTTTCTAACCACAGCATCCCCCTGGGTACCAAACCAGGAGTGATCACAGGGGGATACAGGTCTTGTCGTCAAAGCCAACAGAGTCCAGAAATGCAAATGATTTTAAAGACCAAATCCAAGCCGTTTATGCATGGCTGGTAAATATCCACCATCCCCCTGAAGGTAATCAGTGAGTGAAACAACGATCCTCATTCATCTAATCCTCCTACCCCACCTCTCCCACGCCTGCCCAACCACCTCTGCCCCACATTGAACAAGAGATCTTGTGTGCAAAACCAAATTCATCAGCACCGATGCCTCCTCCAGTGTTGGAAGCAGCCTGTCAAACCCCGGGTGCTATGCGAGAAATGTTTAATTTGCTGTGCGTTGGGCCAAGAGCACAAACGGTGCTGCCTTTTGGGCAGCTGGAGGTGCAAAGAGAGGTGGTTTCTGCATCTCCTCCCGCTGTGGGAAACAGACGGCTCCTTGCTTAAAGTAAAATTTGGGCATCCACATCGGAGAAGGGTCATCGATCATGGTCCCATGGTGCTAGGGGTTACAAAAACACAAAGCAAGAGCTGGTTCCTGCCTGGGGTTTATCACAGAATCATAGAATCCCAGACTGGTTTGGGTTGGAAGGGACCTCAAAGCCCATCTAGGTCCAACCCCCTGCCATGGGCAGGGACACCCTCCACTAGCCCAGCTTGCCCAAAGCCCCATCCAACCTGGCCTTCAACACTGCCAGGGAGCCAGGGGCAGCCACAGCTTCTCGGGGCAACCTGGGCCAGGGCCTCAGCACCCTCACAGGGAAGTACTGCATCCAGCTCGGGGGTCCCCAGCACAAGAAGGACATGGAGCTGTTGGAGCGAGTCCAGAGGAGGCCACGGAGATGATGCGAGGGCTGGAGCACCTCTGCTATGGAGACCTCAGGCTGAGAGAGTTGGGCTTGTTCAGCGTGGAGAAGAGAAGGCTGCGGGGAGACCTTAGAGCCCCTTCCAGTCCCCAAAGGGGCTCCAGGAAAGCTGGAGAGGGGCTGGTGACAAGGGCAGGGAGTGACAGGACAAGGGGGAATGGCCTGAAGCTGCAGGAGGGGAGATGGAGATGAGATGTGAGGCAGAAATCCTTCCCTGTGAGGGTGCTGAGGCCCTGGCCCAGGTTGCCCCGAGAAGCTGTGGCTGCCCCTGGCTCCCTGGCAGTGTTGAAGGCCAGGTTGGATGGGGCTTTGGGCAAGCTGGGCTAGTGGAGGGTGTCCCTGCCCATGGCAGGGGGTTGGACCTAGATGGGCTTTGAGGTCCCTTCCAACCCAAACCAGTCTGGGATTCTATGATTCTATGAAGCCAGGACAATCAGCCTTGCCCAATTTCATAAAATATTTGGACATTTTCAGATGCAGAACTTCATATGTGATGAGTCAGATCTTCCCTTGTGTGACTCAGCTTGCAGATGTTGAGCTCTGCATCACTGTGGCCATCTCCCATTGAACAGCTTCCCCTGCTCCAGAATCCGTACGTGCCATTCGTACTGCAGCAACGCAGCCACAGACGTTCCCGAGTGCCTGACTATTCCCACAACTAAATACTTCTGTGAGTTTATAGATCCAGTTGGAAAGAAAAATCTTTCTAGATTAAACACTTCTGTTAGCAATTCAGGGGTCATCACAACATCTTCATCAGCGTGTTATGAATGAACACAACCTCTGGTCCATGCAATGATGTAAGAGAGAGACAAAGGCCAGGGTATATTTGGCTGCCAATGCCAGCAGTAGCTAATTTAACAATAGAAACAGCCACAAAGCATTTCTACCCGCTCCGTCTCATCCCAGTCACCTGTCAAAGCCTTCAGGTTCCCGGTGGCCAAGGACACCAGCTAAACGTAACAAGACTCAGCCACACGCGCAGCTCAAACCCTGCGAGACTTGCTGTGTCCAATGGCCGGAGGGCGATTCGTGAGGAAAAAGCAAAGAAGAAACGTTTGCAACGGCTGGGTGTATTTTTTTTGCGCTTTCGGTGAAGACTGCGACAGCTGTGGTTAATTCTAAAATGGGAAATAGAGAAAAGTTCATTGGACGACCGACAGCTTTCCTCCCTGCAAGTTATAAAAGAAGGAAAATGGAAATCTAACGGTGGCTTTCGCTTCTAAAAATTAACATAATTCTCCCTGACGCATAATGTGGCTCTGCAATACCAGCAGCACAAACCCCGGTGCTCTGGCAGGATGGACATCTGACCCTGGAAAAGTCTTTAATGTGTGGATGCAGCCCGTTGACATCTGGAGCGAAACGGTAGCAGCCCCTTCTGAAGATTACACTAGCAGGCGTCGCTCTGCAAGAATGCATCAGGGTTGCATCATGAGGGCTCCTTGAATTTTCCAGAAATTCTGCCTGCCACCTCTTTCCTGCCAAGTTTTCTCTGAAAATCTATACAGTAGTTAGGGAATACACACTACGATTCTCAGCTCGCATATTTTAAGCAGGCAGGAGAATTTAGGCTAAGCGTAGTATGTGGGGTTTGACGCATGGGGACGTACAATAGATGTCCCTTTTTGCTAAGGGTGCTGCATGCCCCGTATTCTGGGATATAGGAAACTTCAGAAATACAGGGTTAAATGTATTGAACATTACACGTGACACTATGTATCCATAATGCATTGCAAAATGACATCGGAAGTGGCATTAAAAGTTGCAAAAAGCACTAAAAAGCTTGGAAAGGCCAAATTAAGTTCAACTGGGTAACTTTCACTCGAGCTCAACCGCTCTTCTGACACAGAGAGCAAAGAAACCCTCGGATGCCTTATCTCTGCTCTTATCAACGCATGAATCCTCCACCTGCCGCTCCCCTAGCCTTGGAGACTGGTCTTTGCCTTTCGCAGGTACATCCTAAACCGCCACGAGGGTTACGCTCCCTGACCCGCTTCGGACCTACGTGAAGGAACCTGACGGGTGTGACATCCGCCTCCCACGCGGATCCATTCTGCCATCCCAAGCAAAGACGCAGCAGCTCAGATCTAGACACGCAAATTGGTTCGGTCCCACCAGATCAGCACAAGAGAAGGTCACCAGGGTTGGGGCAATTAAGAGCTTTTAGTCCCTGGACCCTGGGAAGGATGAAGCCCCTTCTGGTGTTGTATCTCTCTGGGCAGCTTTTCTGTTGTCCGTGGAGGAGTGGAAGAGATGAAACGGCTGCCAAGCCCCTTCCTAAGCATCCCTTTGCTTACATATCCGCAGCACGTGGGCGATGAGAAATGTACATGCCGTTTGCTCCTGCTGGACCGCTGCCCGGTGCAGGGCGGGGCGGGGGGGTGCTGAGCCCAGCGTGTCTTTCCTCAGATTCATCTCTCCCATCCTCCTTTCCTGCCTCAAAACCGCTGCATCAAGCACCCCGAAGTTCACAACGCAGCAAAAGCACCACCCTGTCCTGCATTCAGCACCCCCCCCCCACCCATCGGCATCACCGGTGGCAGAGTTTTGCAGCTCAGCTTGATGGGGACCCAACTTCCAACAACCAAGCCATTCTGCGGGACACCGGTAAGATCAGTGAGACAGGCAGCTTGTATGCCTACACACACGCGGGCGTGCACACGCGTGCACACGCGTGCACACGCTAAACCCGCCCCGCTGCCCGCCCCAGTGCAGCTCTGCGCTGGAAGCAGAAGATTGGCTGGCAGAGGGAGGATCTCTCTCCAAGCAAGGGTCGGTTTTAGGGGCGTTTCTGTTCCCTCAGCTGGTTCCAGAATAAACGGTTTCCTTTTACATCCCGTTTCCTCAGAAGAGGCCTGAAACGTTGCCGCGCTGCGGGGGGGTGGGGGGGGGTTGGATGTGGGTCTGTGCCTCCTCTCAGCTTTCTGACAGCTTCAGCCAAATTTACAGGCGAGGCAGAGAGCTCAAACCTTTAAGTTCCTATATGCTTCTTGAAAACAGGCAGCCAGGAAGAGACGAGGAAGAGCTTTAATGTCTCAGCGGACAGGAACTCAGCTTTTAACGAGACATCAGAGATTTCCCCCTCGCAGCCCCCACTCCATGCGCAGTTCTGAGCATACCGACCTCCCTGCATTCCTGGGCCTCCTCTGCTCATTTTTTGTAATAAAGGGTCAAAAGCTGGCAACGGCACTTTCCTCGCTGCCTGCCTCAGGCTCCTCACAGTGGGGACACTGAGGCTACGGCATCCCGAATCACTGGTCTCATCACCCTGCTCCCGCCGCTTGAGGTGGCCCTGGCGTTCGTGGGGCTGACGTGGCTGAAAAACTAACCGCTTTCTTTTTCTTTTGGTTAACTTTTGGGTGGATCCAGATGGTCCCAGTCACTGAAAGGCAGACGGGAGGGGGGTGAGAAATGCACACGGCCGGTCCACGGCAGCTCAGCCAGCCTGGAGAGGGTTCCCCAGAGTCCCGTTGGTCTGCCATGACCCCACACCAGAGCTCCTCTATCAGCGTAGTAAAATCACGGGACCCGGCGGCCACCTCGGTCCTCCCAGCTCGCTGCCCAGGGGTGCCAAACTCTTGCCCCCAAGCTGCTGACCACAAGGATTCCACCCCCCTTTCCCCCGTAGCCCGGCTCCAGGAGGGCGCAGGACACGGGGATTTGCAATCCGACCTGCCATCACCCGTGCTGGACCTCCGCCGAGGCCGCGCAGATGCCATTCTTTCCACCCGAAAGCACCGGAGGAATTTCCCCCACCACCACCTCTCCCCGCCTCGACGTGTTGGCAGGAGACCCTGTGGATTTTGAACTTTTCTCGGGGGGGAGTAAAACAGGGATTACAAAGTGGGATCAAGGGAGTCTCTCTCCTCTGTGCCCTGTGGGAAAACTGCAGCTGGGGCCTCGCTGGCCTGTCCGGCCTCGTTCCTGCATCACGGCATACCTGTGCGACACCACGGATGGAGAATTCGACCCCCCCCCATGCCAGTCGCAGGTCTTTTCCCTTTTTCCCCTCCATCACATCTGCTGAAGAAGCAAGAGCTGACCGGTGCTTCGCAGAGGATGCACGCATCCACAGGCTGAATTTGCACTTTTAGGGCATATAAACCCACCCTTGTGACCTCCCAGAAAGCCAGGGGCCAGCAGACTCAGCTCAGGGCAGAGCAGGCTAGCAGAAATGAGTTTTGGCTTGTCACCGCTGCAGACCAGACAGGCCAGGGCACGGATCCACGGGACACTCAGCCTTTCAGCTTCACTGCCGTCCTTTGTGCGCTGTCTGTTTGAACAAAGCTGGTCCCTTCCAGCTCCAGCCAAACGGGGACCCGGGCACGGCTGCGAGCCAGAGAGGGGGAAAAGGGCCGTGATTCTGCCCGAGTGCGAGACATCGCTGCCTGCAAAGCCATCGCTCCATCAGCCTTGAGCCGCGTGAATGAGTTCAGAGCGGCAAAGGAAGATGTTGCAAGGGGAAAATTAAAGCATCAATCCTGAACTTGCCCTTGAGCTGAGCAGAGAAGCAGAATTTCCCCCCACCACCACCACCACCAAAGCCTTTGCACGTGGGCGCCTGCAGAACCAGGCGAGCCCTGACTAGCTCTGGACGGGGAACCCCTCACCCAACACACGCCGCATTTGCCTAGAGGTGAGGCCACGGTGTTTGAGTGTTACTGGGAACTCAGCTGAGCCTGGAGTCATCCTGGCTGCCGCGGTCCCCGGCCCCCACAGCTCCTCACATGGCTCAGGGAGATGATCTCAGGCTGGATCTCTCCATCAGCCACGGCTGCTTCCAGGCTCCATCCAGATCCGTTTGCTCTGGTTTGGGGAGAGGTTTTGCTGATGAACCTGAGACACGTGCAAGTTCCTCTGCAATCGCAGACGAATCAGTGATAACATTGCTCCTGGGGCTGTCCTGGGAAGCTCTGTGAAATAGTCTGGGGAGGGTTGAACTGATTTGAGAAGGTCTGAGCTGACCTAGGGAGAGTTTATTCAAGGCTGGTTCAGCTTCTCTGTCCATTAGCTGAGAAAACGATGCCCAGCAGATGTGGGCAGGAGAAGTGGTGCAGAAATGGGGGAGCACTCCCACTGGTGCTGCCTTTGTCTCAGCCTTACAGGCAGGTGAGGTAACGCTCTCACCAGGCTGGGAGACACAGCAGGGACATCAAATTTGGGAATCAAGCAGTCTCCCAGGCTCACTGCATTCTCTGCAGGAAAACTAGATGCATTCAAGGTGGAGGCTGCGAAGAGGATCAGTATCACCTTTGCTGCCCCCATCGTGATCTTTGCAGGTCCCATGGTTTTTCATCCTCCCAGACCTAATCCTGCCATGTGCCGTGCTCCCTCCAAGAGCTGTTCAGCACCAGGGTGGCTTCTCAGCTGCTCTTCAGTACCAGACCCACGCTGGCTCTGAACATCCCTGCCTTCCTCATCTACAGCAGAGAAACCTCAGAGGTAAATGGGAGGGAGAGGTGAGGCTCCTAAACTCTGAGGCTCCAAAGGACACACAAAATGTCCTAGTAGGCCAGCGTGGTCCATCTAGCTCTGCTCCACCAGCGACCATGGGAGAGGCAAGCACCTTCAAGGGCAAGCAACCGTTTCCAGCTTGCCTGCCCATTGCCGTTGTGCCAGCCCAGCACCCAGACCTGCTGCATTAGGGATGTTCAGCATACATCCCCATGAGTATCTACTTCTGGAACTAATTAGTCTATTTTGTCTAATCCTTTTAGATTAGATCCCATCTGCCTCCCGTGAATGCAACTGCATGAAAAGGGACTGTCTGGGATCCGTTTTGAAATGATCTCCTGCTAGCTTCTGCCTACCTCCATACTTTTAACTGTGGGATCTGGTGAACAACTTTAATCCCCCGCCCCATTAAAGCTGAGAGTTACAAGAAGGGACTAAGTATCTCCGCTCTATGAATTGCTTTCGTTGCTATCCTTGCTAGAAACCATGCATGATCCTGGAAAGCAGAAATCCTGCACCAGCACTGCTTCATGGAAGCTTAGAAGATGCCAGACTCTGCCACTGATACAGGAAAACAAAGGTCAGTCTCCTGGGTCACTGCAGCCTACAGGAAAGGGTAAATGTGCAAAGCTGCTGGAATTTGTATTTCTACCCAAAGAGCCTGTTAAACTGCAGTTTTTGCTTCCATTTGCCTTTGTAAAAATAAAGTGCTCCTTTAATATATATAATCAAGTGAATTAGCAACGCTGATTTAAATAAGACAAGCCAAATGACCACAATAGCATCATCCAGATGTTTTATGACTAGGCACGGGTTGTTTACTGCAGAGCTGGGTGCAGGACTCCCAGTACCAGTGGGATTTCACCGTCCTCCACCCCAGGAGCTCCCCCGCACCCGGCCCAGGCGCTGGGACAACAGGCTGCAAATCTCCGGCTGGTTTGTCAGGGTGTGTAGGATCAGCCCCATATCACACACTGTTTGGTTTTTTGGGGTTTTTTTTAATTAAAGTATGTTATAGCTCGATAGATCTGCAGCCCTCTAAATCCGAAGGCTCCCCAGGGATCATGACTGCACTTGAAATAACTCCCGACAAAAGAAATGCAAGTTTCGCCTTACGCACAAGTGTGTTTTAAAGCCGGGCGGCTGGAGGGGAGGAGTTGTGCTGGAGAAGTGGATGTGTCTTTTGGCAGCTGGGCCCTCTCATTAAAGGAGCAGAGAAGACGGAAGAAGGCAACTCCCAGCATCGCTCCCCCTTCCTGGTCCTCTGCCCCCATCCCACTGCCGTAGGATCTCCTACGTGGCACTGTGGGGGCAGGGACCGCTGGCCAGAGCGCCTGCAAAACCCGATTGCACTTGGAAATCGCTCGATGGCAACAGAAATCTCCCCCTGCAATGCAGATCAGCCCGATTCCTAGCACTTTTTACCCTGGAAAATACGGTCATGGTCGAGATTAAGCGGTTTGCTGACATTTTGGTAGAATTTACTCGTTTTCGGCATATTCGCATCCTAAAGCCCTGCAGATTTAGTGTGGTTGGCTTAGAGCAAAGCACTCAGGACTGTGTTGTCTGGGGGATGAATTAGTAGTATGGGACAGTGAACGATAGCAGGAAGAGGGAGGAATATACATTTAAAAATCAGGCAAAAACTGAAATAACTTTATGCTGGGCTGCCTGTCCTCAAATACAAAGAATGATTTTTATTCAACTCCAAATTCTCCTTATTGAGGCAAAGCCATTTAAAAGGATTCAAGCACAGAGCCCTGCACTTGTGTCAAAGGAGTCTGGTGCTGGGAGGCATTGAAAGAGATCAAGATTAAAAGTTTTAGAGTTTATTTTAAATTTCTCTGGGAAGAAAAAAAAAAAAAATCTTACATGGGAAGTAATTACACAGAAGGGTTTGAAGGTGGAGCAATTCAGAGCTTGGCAGAGAAAACCAGCTGACACTGGAAGTTTAAAGGAGCTTTTCTCATTTCTCAGCTGGTACATGCTGCTGGTACAGACCAGTAACTTTTCACCTATGTATTGATTGTTTGCTCTCCGTAAATTCATTTTTTTGCTATGGCAATGTAGTAATAAAGCAAAGATTGTGCTATAAAAACCCTGGGGCCCACGTTCTGATCATTTATGCAAACACAAAGCCAAGAAAACTGCTCCAAATATACGCTAGCGTACACAAAAATATTGTTTAAGGTACCTTGAGCTGAATCTCTCCCAGAAGGAAGCTGATCTCTGAACATCACCACTGCGAGGCCATTAGGACCGTTTGGGCACGTTATCATTAAAGATACCTACGTACATAAGGTACCTGCTTGAACGCAGAATGCCCAGGGAAGATGTCAGCTGGAAACGCATTTTGTTCAGGTATTTCTTTCTCCACGCCACTGAAAAAGAAGAAAAAAGAAAAAGAAAAAAAAAAAGAAATCACACAAAGCTTCTTCAGGTATCTGAAATGACTTGGCACCCAAAAGGTCGCCTGGTGAGTGAGACCCCCCTTGGCATTTTTCCCCTGTAACAGGTTTTGTGCAAATGATAGCACGTGGATTAATTCAGCCATAATCAAGGTTATTGGGAATGGATGAACGGGATGAGCTTTCTCACGGCCAGAAGCAAACACCCGGTGAGCAGACCAAACCTCCTGTTATCTGCTACCGCTGTTATCGAGGTCTTGTTGCTGCAAACTGTGCTGTGAGCGAAATCATCGTAGAGACACACGTTTTGGTTTGCTATTAAGAGTTCTGGGGAGCTGGTTTATAGCAGCTGGTGGAAAATTTTGGACAGGGAGGGCTCAAAGGCCTCCCCTCATTTGAGGTGTGGAGTATCTACTCACATGGCATCATCTGAGCGGTTTAGACAGAAGAAAAATGTCACTTTTTGATGCCATCTTCTAGAATCGGTGGACTTATGTTGTGCAGGGGAATGGACAGTCAAAAGATGAGATGATTGCAATGCAAGGTGCTTGCAAGACAACAACCCAGGTCTGAGGGCAGAATATTCAAAGGCAGAAGACAAAAATCAGATGCTGTTTTCTACTATAGCAACAAGACATAGCAACCTGCTGGGACCTCTGTGTTCCGAGGGAAGCGGAGAAACTTGCAGAGCCAAAACCAGGGCGGGGAAAAATGAAATTACATGGTGATTAGAAGCAAGGGAAGACATAGCCATCAGTTAAACAACACAATGATGCAGCATCCTCCTGCTAATGTGGTAACCATCAATGAGGATGGTGCTTAATTACTGGCTGGTACCTAGAATATCACTATATCCCGGATTGCCATTAAAAAAAAATGATCCCATGCCCGCTTAAGATGTGACGGTTGAAACGGAGCAGCATTCAATACTTGTGACTCAGCACAGAAACTTCTCTATGGCACATACTTTGCTGCAAGCGCTCTCGGCCAGGCAGCCTGGCCCTGGGCGGCGTGAGCATTTAACTCCTTCAACATTACTCTGCGGCTGCGAATATTCGCTGCCGTAATGGCCTCTCTAAACTGCATTAAGTTTGCCAGACAGGAGGATTTTGCCACAGCGTTACGTTACGATGAAGAATAGACGCCAACTGACCTGCTGCTCTCACACCTATGGTGCGGGGGGAGATGGGGAAGCACGGAAGATGCGATGGGTAAGAGGTTCACCGCTCCATCAGCTCGGCTGCTGGGGAAAAAGGAGAGGTGGGTGTTAGTGCAGGTGGGGAGATGGATGGAAAAGCAGTGTCTGCAGGATACAGCAATAGGAGGAAGTTCTCCAGCTGCCTGTAACTTGGCCATCAGGTTCCTGCAGAGCAAATGCAGGTCCTCTTGGGGATCACCGAACAGGGTGGGGGCATTTCAGATGGCAAGACATGGCTTGAACCAGGTGCAGTTGTTAAATATTTGCTGTCTGTGACCGCTCTGGTTGTGGCTGAAGCCCTTTGCAACACCCCTGACTTCACGGAGGATGACACCTGAGAAAAAAACAAATAAATCACCAGCCTTGAGAGGTGCCAGGAGGGGCGGGGGGGGGAATAAGATGAGCCAGAACCCCGTAAAAAAACCCGCAAAAGCACGGGTTTGGTTTGGGAGAGGCTCCCACAGCCCTGCTGGAAGGCCTGGCTGGGGGCGGGCAGCGCAGCCGTGCCGGCAGAAGGAGGGACCACGCGTCCCCCCAGCCCCCCGGACCCCCCCTTGCAGCAGCAGCAGGGCCGGGCGCTCCCTGCCATTGGCGGGAGGCCGGGAGAGCTTTATCGGATCCTCCCCTTCCTCTCCCTCCCCAGGCGTTTTTGAGAGGTTTTTCCCAACTTTCCAGAAGTTTCTCCCCGGCCCCTTATATACCCCCTCCGCGGGACCGCGAGGTGCACAGGGGAGCCGAGCAAAGCAGCGCCCCAGCTCCGCACCGCCCCAGGTAAAAAGGGGGGGCGGAGGGGGGAGGGGGGGGTCCGGGGTAACCCAGGTTCGCAGGACCGCTGCCAGACAGGGATGCGGCCAAGCTGAGATTGCAACAGGCTGGGTGTTATTTTGGGGTCCCGCATGCTCCAGGCTGGCCCCATAGGGCAGGGAGGTCGGGGTGGGTGGGGGGGAATGGGGGGGGGTTGCATGGGGGAAGGGGGTCGTATGGGGGGGGTAGGTTGCATTGGGGTGGCTTGGGGATATGTGTACGGTACAGACTGTCCCATGAGCTCGCTCTGTTTTTGGAGAAAAGGCAGAAAAAGATCCCCACCACCGCCTCCAGTTTGCTGGAGATGGTCGCGGCGAAGCTGCACCCTCGTTTTGCACCCAGGAGAAACTTTCAGGGGGTGAAGAAAGAGAAGAGGGGGATAAGGGAAGCACCAACTTGGTCCAAGTGGTCCCAGAGCAGCCCTGGGTGGAGAAAACCTCCAGCCCCTGCTCCTGCCCTGCCTGGGAGCCTCCGGGACCCTGGGCACCAGCCCAGCGCAGGATAGGAGCTCCCACCGCAGCTTCCCTGCGACCCGACTGACTAACCCTGTCCTTCTGCCTGCCCTAACAACGTGTCACGTCCCTCTGCTGCCATGAAACGAACTTCTGCTTGCATGCCTCCCTCCTGCGGCTTTGTCTCGGCCGTGGGAGAAAGAGAGTCCTCGAAGGGGTACATGCCTCTGGAGAGGGTGCGTGCATCTGGCTGGTTGTCGTGGGCGATGGCACCTCCAAATCCTGCCAGGAGAGCGGGTCCCTGACAGCCCCAAGGAGGTCTGCAGGATGCCACGTTGGCACAGGGCGTCCCCTTGCAGGGCAGGGTCGTACAAACACAAGTGATGCTTTTATCAGCTGCACATTCCCCCAAATTCCCTTTATTTTCACCCTGGCTTACAAATTCACCAGTAATCTCAGCTGTAATCCAAGGATGGGCAAAATTTCTCTCTTGCCGCTATGGGAAGCGTCACTTGTTGCAGCCCAGCGCGCCCGGCCAAATTTCTCGCCAGTCTCTGCAGTAATGAACTATTTTTTAAGCTGAGGACGTAAGCGGCGTGGGCTGCCCGTTGCTCGCAAGAGAATTACTCCATGTATCTGTTTTCTTTCAGAATGAAAAAGGCAAACGTTGACCTCACTATGAAAGAGTTTCAAGGTATCTTTAGAAATAAAAGGGAAGAAATAAAAGAAAAACCCTCAGATTTTAAATACTTGCCACGCCCGATGCTGTCTGCATCTTAAAAGTGCATCAGGGGCAGTTTTGAGCCTGTTGCTCTTACGTAGCCGGGATGGCTCTTCCCTTCAACGGAAGGCTTGCTCCCAAAAGGATTTTAGGATACAAATTGCCTCTCTCCCCGAGGCTACGTAATTCCCACTCTGGCAAAGGATCCCTGGTGCAACTGCGCACTCCCTTTGCTTGGGCTATGTGCGTGTTTCCTTCCATATGTAATCCCAGCGGGCCCTTCGCTTCCTGCTCTGTTTGCTTTAACCCTGAAGCTGCCCCGTTGCAGCTTTCTCTTGTCTCCGCATGCAAGGAGCAGCCGCTGAGGCTGGCCAGGAGCAGGGTGGGAGGAGAGGACCGAGGAATGCAACTCCATTGTAGCCTTGGGCATGATGCAGCCTGTCCAGGAAAAGCTCGCTTTGGGCGTGAAGGTGGAATTTAAGCCCTGAGGATCTGCCAGCAGGAAGGTTTGCTGTGAGCAGCGTGAAGTCAGGAGGGAGGGAAGGTCTGGGGACAGGTTGTAGCCTCGGAGGCAGGTGGGATGAGTTCCAAAGAGCTTTCACGCACAGCATTTAGGACTGGTCAGTCCGCAGATTTATCAAAGCTACGAGGTCAGAGCCCTCGCTGGGGACGGGGGCACCTACGTTGCGATGAGCTGCATCTACGTAATGCATGAACGTATTGGGAAGGGGCTCTGCTGGGGAAAAGGAGGGACCCACCACCGTCCTCTGTCCCGGTACCTCCCTGGCAGGGCTGTACAGGCAAAACTAAGTCGGACAGAGCTGACTAGACAGCATTGGATCTTCTCAAGAGGCCCCTCTGACTTAGTGGAAGTTCATGTGCTCCATCTAGTGTCTAGAAAGCTGAGCATGGGGGTACCGCACTGGGGTCCCCAGAGAGGACGATCCCTGCCGTATGCTGACACCCATAGGCCCTGGATCGACGGGCAGCACTGTGCTATGTGACCCTTGGGCAGCAGAAACAGCCTGCTTTTAGCTTTTCCTGACCAGGGCAGAGGTTTGATCTGCTCCTGCTCTGGGGACAGAAATAATCTGTCCATCTTCCATTCCCTGGCCTCTCCTTAAATCATTTACTGTACATGAACATGTAGTATTGTAGTAAAATAGCTTAAAAATGAAGCTTTCATTCAAAATGCACAGGCTCTGCATGCCAGAGTGCAGCCTGGACTCTTGAAGATTAATTGTTGCTCGGGGGAAAAGCCCACCTGGGATCGTTGTACCCCAAGTGAAGCATTGATGCAGATGCTCTGGCTATCACCGGAGCTTAGAAGTGGGTTTCACTGGAAGAGCCCCTGGGGCCTCTGAATGCTCTAGGAAGGGCTTGAATGACGCTAACAGTGAGCTCTTCTTGCCCAGCAGGTCCTCAGAGGTGTTGGGTGCTGCCGAAGCCATGTGGATTATTCCGGTGCTTGCTCTCTGCGGCCTCGCTGCAGCTGTGCCCTCAGAGGACAGGAAGCTGAGCGACAAGGCAACAACGTTGGCTGACCGCAGCGCAACGCTGGCCTTCAACCTCTACCATGCCATGGCAAAAGACAAGAACATGGAGAACATCCTGCTGTCCCCCGTGGTTGTGGCCTCTTCCCTCGGCCTCGTGTCCCTCGGGGGCAAAGCCACAACTGCCTCCCAAGCCAAGGCAGTGCTCAGCGCAGACAAACTGAATGATGACTACGTGCACAGCGGATTGTCCGAGCTCCTGAACGAGGTCAGTAATAGCACAGCCCGCAATGTCACCTGGAAGATCGGTAACCGCTTGTATGGCCCTGCCTCCATCAACTTCGTCGATGACTTTGTGAAGAACAGCAAGAAACACTACAACTACGAGCACTCCAAGATCAACTTCCGAGACAAGAGGAGCGCCTTGAAATCCATTAACGAGTGGGCAGCCCAGACCACGGATGGGAAACTCCCAGAGGTTACGAAAGATGTTGAGAAAACTGATGGAGCCCTCATTGTCAATGCCATGTTCTTCAAGCGTAAGTTCTACCTTCAATTCTTGCTACGAGTGAACCCAAACCTAGCCTGAGCCAACACTTAGCAGCCCAAATGAGAAGGTGAACAAATCCTAGGTCCACTGGAAGCATGCTCTTTTTCAGAGCTAGTAGTTAGGAACCGTGCATGAAATCACCCCCCATTCCCTTTTCTTACAAGCTGAATTTCTCTCTCCTGTAGCTCACTGGGATGAGAAGTTCCATCATAAGATGGTGGACAACCGTGGCTTCATGGTGACCCGTTCCTACACTGTGGGAGTTCCCATGATGCATCGCACAGGTAAGTCGCAAACCTCCTGCCCCGTGTCAAGAACAACTGGAGTTACGCTTGCTGCTGCTCCGTCACCCGGTTTTCCACCAACTGCTTCCAAGATTGTTTTGCCTCATGGTCAATGAGTGAGAGAGAACAAAGCAGGGTGTGCTTGTTCTGCTGATTCAGTCTCTCTGTGAGCAGAGAGAATCCATGTTTACTATTGGGTGCTTGGCTGTTAGGAATAAATCCAAGCTCATCAAGCAAACAAGAGCCACAGTTGGGAGTTGTTGCCAACTCCAGTAACACTGGGCCAGTTCCCAAAACAGTGTTCAGACTCGCCTTCCTTGCTGGTCAAGGAAAGTCCAGGGTGAATTCACAACAAGGTTGTGGATAGCTTTGCCTCTGCTCCACATCTCACCATTTCCTGCTTCTGATTCCAAGGTCTCTACAATTACTATGATGATGAGACAGAGAAGCTCCAGGTGGTAGAGATGCCACTTGCTCACAAGCTCTCCAGCATGATCTTTATCATGCCAAACCATGTGGAGCCTCTGGAGAGGGTTGAGAAACTGCTGAACAAGGAGCAGCTAAAGGCCTGGGCTGGCAAGATGAAGAAGAGATCAGTGGCCATCTCGCTGCCTAAAGTCATCCTGGAAGTCAGCCATGATCTTCAGGTAAAGGAGGTCCTTAAAGAAAACACTTGGGCCTTACAGTTCTTTGGGGTGGGAGAGAAGATAGTGGGATGATGGGTTATCTGTGCCTGTCGTCCTTTTTCCAGCAGCCAGCCTAACCATGGCTGGAAAGGATTGCACCGTGTCATCTCTGGGAGGGTTGCTGACCTCTTTTCTCCTCCTAGAAACACTTGGCTGATCTGGGCCTGACCGAAGCCATTGACAAAACCAAGGCTGACTTGTCAAAGATCTCTGGCAAGAAAGATCTTTACCTGTCCAACGTCTTCCATGCTGCTGCTCTTGAATGGGACACAGAAGGGAACCCCTACGATGCTGACATCTACGGCCGAGAGGAGATGAGGAACCCCAAACTCTTCTATGCTGACCACCCCTTCATCTTCATGATCAAGGACAATAAAACCAACTCCATTCTCTTCATCGGCAGGCTCGTGAGGCCCAAAGGCGACAAGATGCGTGATGAGTTGTAGTTAGTTTGTTGGGTTTTTTTCCCCAGAGCTTTGGTTTGTGTGTTTTTTAGTGGGGGGATTTCAAAAAAGGGGAAACACTATTTTGTATCCTTCTCGAACTATGGGTGCTATTCAGACCAGGGTGCATTGTGATGAGAAATCAGCATACACTTTACCTCACCCCAAAATACTTATTGCACAAACCCACCTCCAGAGAGGAGCAGGGGAGCCTGGCACAAGAGGGTCACCAGGAGCGGAAGGGAATTGGCATGCATTGTCTCAGCTACTGGCATCCTCAGGTGAGATGTTCGGGCTGATGCCTGGCTCCTCCCTGCACTAGAGTTAAGCCTCCAGCTAAGTACCTTGCTGCTACCATCAGCCCTGCAAAGGCACAAGCCCTCCACCCTTCCATCTCAAATTCTTCTGCACGTTCAGCTCTGCCACTTGCTTTTCTCCCCCTTTGATGCTACACGGCACCACACCAGAGCCGCTCTGGTTGCTTTGCAGTTGTTCCTTGCTTCTATCTTCAGCGGTACATAACAGCAGAAAGGGCCAATTCTGCGGTCCAGCCCCCTCTGTGGCCCTGGGAGCAGAGCAGGACCATGACTGCATGTAAGAATGGAGATTGTATGGAGTTGTGTCCTTCTGTCCTGCCTAACCCTGCTCTGCATGACTCTTAGATGTTTCAACCACAGCAGGTCATCAGCTCCTTAGCTAGAACTCTCACTGCAAAGCCAAATGCAGCTTTACTCAACACCTCACAGAGAAGTAAGTGGCCAAAGAGCAGATGGGCTTCTAGAAAGAAACCTGAGGTCCCTTCAACACTCTTGCCTGACAGAAATGGCTGTGCTCCTCCCCTCTGGGGATCACAAAGGGTGCTCTTGGGCCAACATCTGCAATTAAACATCCTGTACCAGGCAAATAGAGGAACTCCACTTCTCTTGGTGGTTCTGCATCAGCACATAGGGCTGGGAGAGACAGTTACCGCTGTGAAGGTTCTCCCAGATACGACCAGGGCTGGTCCTGTAGCAGGTCAAGGGATTCCCGCTGGCTTCTCACAGGGAAAGGATCAGGTTCAGTTCCACTTTCTTGTTTAAAGACAAAGCTTTAGAGCTGCCGTTACCCAACTTCCTAATGACCCTTTTCTGAAGCTCCTCTCGTCTGTGATACTTTAGCTCCCTGTTGGCTGACCTGGATAAGGGCACACTGAAAGACAAATGTATTTATAATTATACTCGTATTTATGTCTGATAATTAGCAAGTTTCACAGCCTGCTCCAGCCTA